>NC_137640.1:23802036-24402036 GCF_963383615.2 Lipophrys pholis | reverse complement strand
CGTAGTGGGGCAGCAGGTTATAGTGGTGGCTCTGGAGTAGTTCTTGGAGTTGGTGGATGACCTGTTGTTCTTTCTGGAAGAGCCCCAAAAGGTTCTGTTGCCCACAGAGAGAAAGGTGGAGCTGATGCAGGAGCACCTGGTGGTTGTTTACAAGCAGGCATTGCTGGTAGTGAAGTGGAATTTGCTGGTGGTGGTCACTTGGCAGTTCTTCTTGTTGTTCCAGCAGCTTGTTTTGGTCACCAAGCAGCTTTAGATGCAGGTTGAAAAGCACCACTTGTTGTTGCTGGAGCAGCTCAAGGTTTATCTTGGCTGACAGTTGCTGTAGTTCCTGCAGCAGAGCTTTTATTTGTGCTAACAGTTCAGGTGACGGAGTGTAAACTGTTGTTGATTCAGTAACAGTAGTTGTCGGCTCAGGAGTGGTTGTAGTTGTGGTTGTAGTCGGCTCAGGAGTGGTTGTAGTTGTGGTTGTAGTTGGCTCAGGAGTGGTTGTGGTTGTGGTTGTAGTCGGCTCAGGAGTGGTTGTAGTTGTGGTTGTAGTCGGTTCAGGAGTGGTTGTGGTTGTGGTTGTAGTCGGCTCAGGAGTGGTTGTGGTTGTGGTTGTAGTTGGCTCAGGAGTGGTTGTAGTTGTGGTTGTGGTTGGGGCAGGTGTAGTTGTTGTGGTAAAAAGGAAACAGGTTGGTGTAAAAATAACTGTTCCCACTTCTTCCATGAAAGGCAGATTTCTGATGTCATTAGCGATGTCACACACATTTGAAGTTCCACATCCAGCAACAGAGATCTGTTGGCGATCTATCAAGACTGTGGATGAAAAGATTGAATTTGAGTCAAACAATTTCTTCATTTGTCATGACAGACAAATATATGTCGATGATTAAAGTACGAAGAAAACAGATTCAGAGTCTTCTGTATGTATAGAGAAAGAAAAAGTGTATTCATGATGACTTTGAAATATATATATCAATCTTTCTCTTGTTCAAAGGCATGCAGTGATTTTAAGTCCTTACACTCATGAAACAAGTTTAAACAAAATAAATAAAATAAAAATACTCACTATCTGACTGAAAGCAGGTGTCCTCCTCTCCTCTACAACTCACTACTGCGTCACACTGATCAGTGCTGAGATCACAACCATCGCATTGTATTCCATTTACTGCAGGAATAGCAGGGACTGAAACAAAAGAGATGAAACCACAGAGTGAATATTTAAGCCTTTTAACTTTAAAAGTATTTTGAAATATTTGTTGTTTGTTCTTTTCATCACAATTCTTCTGATCCAAATATACTTACAGCTTAGGGTCCTCAAGTTGCATCTATTATCGTCATCACAGCACTCAGCATTTGCAACTGTGTGTATCCCACCCAGGTTGGCTGCAATAGTCTGTGTGCCTGTGGTTGGACAAACAGCGGGACCTGCACAGTCCCTGTAGATTCTCTCTGTTCCATCGGTTTCTGTTGTCAAAAAAAGAGCATTGTGAATTTCATGGAACACATGTTGAATTTTTCAATAGTTCAGTGAAAAGGAAAAGATGATATGAAGAAAAGAATACCTGTGATGAAGGCATTCAAACACATTTCTCCAGGCGCACATTCAACTGTCTCTCCGAAAGCACAGCTCAGATCATTGACATCTGTACATACGTCACACTCGATTGCTCCAGCTGTAATGGGAACAAACATAGAAAAAATATTATTTTATGAAAAGAAATGTGTGAACGGTGAAATGTCTGAAGATCCTGAATGTCACATTAGCTTGTCCTATATGGGATAAATCTTGTGCCAGTAGGAAGTGAATTTTAATTCTTTAAATCTGAATCAGAATGGTCCAATATGAATGCAATTTATCTGCATTTGTATCTCAATGCATCTGCATTCGACTTGTCTTGCCTGACCAGGTCCTGGATGTGTGGCACAAAATATTTATGGAAAAAAGGGAATCTTACTTGAGGGAAGTGAAAGTCAAAAGTGAGAATGAATTAGGGAACAGAATTTTTCAACTGACTGAAATACAATTTAAATTTTTATCATGACACACATTCAAACCAAGTTATTCAATATTTATCCCACAGTCTTGTACCTGCATAAGTTGTATTGTAAAATAAGTTTGGTTACCTGTTCTGGAGAATGCCCAGATGAGAGTGAGAGAGAGGATCAGCTTCATCATGATGATCAGGAGTTTACAGCGGAGTCTTCCTGATGGCTGTATCTGTCTCTACTGAGCATCACTTGTCTTTTTATATTCATGTGCTGAAATAATTGAAGAAAAATAAATGCGTAAGCACCTTAATTACTGGGTGTTTATGTACATTGTTCGAGGATAATCGTTCAGATACTCCCCATGATTCATGGGAACAATCCCCACACCCCATTTATTTAGAAGAGATGTTCCTCTGCTGAAAACACTGAAGGCCTCTGAGTTAAAAAAATGTAAAAATAGTTGATTTTCTTTGCGTGCACTTTGGACAATGAACTGTCCGCCTCCCTTCATATTTTATTTGACAATTGAATGGTCGTGTGTCATTACCTTTTTAAGCTTGTCATATATAAGTGACATGCTTCCAAATTTATTGTCAGAGTCAATGTGATTTAGAGTGTGTCGTTGGTTTTGTGTATCAGACCCATACCTGTCATGAAAGAGGTTTGGGTTCGATTCAAGGTGGTGTCATATTTTAGTTATTTATTTCATTGCGTCACGTCATCCAGGGGTCTTGTCTGGACGTCATATGAACGTCCAGACAGGACCTCCATGGAATCTCCAGGAAAGACGTACAAACAAACTTTCATTCTGGCCTCCCTGAAGACGCCTTCTGGAGGTATGGAAATGACGTCTTAAAGACGTGATCTGGGCCACTGTTGCTCGCTGGGACACGCCCTGTTTTGTTCTCTTTTGTTACAACACCTATCATTTCACTACACCCTAACAATCTTGAAAACTGAAATGTACGTCAGCTGACAACAATGAATAGCTGTCTCTCTGAAAAAGCTGGCGTTCTTGCATGTATTATGGAAAATGCATTTATGTGAAATTTGTATTACCTATTAGCATTATGGTTGTTTTCTCACTAATCAAATAAAATGTCTATATTCTAAACTTTAAAATATATTTGGGTTGCACCCACAGTATATGTGTCAGTGTTTTGTTGTGTTGTTCCCCACATTGCATCAGTTCAATAGCTAATCAAGAGTAATTTTTTTTACCGTAAAAGTGTAATTATGTGTATAGAAAGAGATAAAGACAGAAAAACAGAAGATAAAACAGTGCTATGTGAATGTACCATACCGTCTCCACGCGATAAGACAGACCTCCAGAAATGTGGATACTTCACCGATAACAAAAGGTTCAACAGAAGAAAGGAACGATACAAATTAAGGGCATCAGTAATTTACATGTTGAAAACCGTGACGTAGTACCAACCATAGTACCAGGAGTTGTTGCTGCAATGGAAATAAAGAGCAGCAGTGTGTAGAGGAGAGGATGAGTGTGTTTTTACCAGAGAGCGGATAAAAAGTTTAAATACTTTTACATACTCAAGTAAAAGTGTTTTAACTGTTACATAATATTTCTAAAATAAAAATAAAAAGGAGGCTTACAAAAAGATTACTGGAGTAAGCGTATTTGAATTACTGAAGTGGTGAGTAATTACTGAGTAATCGTTCATTAAATTACAAAAGCTAAAATAGAGTGAAACAATACGACATGAAAGTAGAAACAAATGCATCTTAACAAAAATACATTGAAGCAACCTAAGCCAAATCTTTTTAAATCCTTTTTATATGAAGTGATAACCGTTAAAAAACGTGTTTCACATTAGTTTAAGTTCATTTGGACCTGTGCTTCTCCATTCTCTCAACCCTGTGTTTGGGTGACTTTATTTTGGTCAAAAACTCAGGAAACTGTCTTTATATTAATGTTTTATTAAAGGACATTTATTTCAATTGACCTGGTGCTTTATGAAGAATACTGCAGTACTTTTTCATGTGAGACACATCCCACAAGAAGCTGCCCTGGGCTGTTATTCTAGAAAAACCAAAAATATTGGGCGTGCCTGGTCAGCCTCTAATTCTGTAGAACTTGACTAGAGTTCATCCTGATCAGATTCCTGAATCACTTCAACTGGTTCCTTTCAATGTGGAGGAGTAACAGCTTGAGTTTGAAAACTCAGTTCAGTTGCTTGTATCCACGACCTTAGTCGTGGATACAAATTCATGACCATAGGTGAGGGTGGGGATGTAGACTGACTGGTAAACAGAGAGTTTTGCTTTACAGTTCAGCTCCGTCTTCACTAAAACAGTCTGTAACAGTGACTGCATTACTGAAGCTGCCTGTCTGCAGCCGTTCTCACAATCACTCTACTCTTCACTTGTGAAAAAGAACCCAAGGCCTCTCCCCCTACATGGACAGCGCATGCCATTCTTTTCTGTGAGAGAGCCATGAACTCAGACTTGGCAGTGAAGAGTGTATCCGCAAAACTTTCTTCGCTTTTGGGGGGTCTGTTTACACAACACCGGTGTCGATCCACTGTATTCGCTAAGTTTTTAAACCGACTCCCAAGGTGGAAATATTTTGTCACATTCGCGATCCCTCCCTCCTGTAGAGACTGCTGGAGCGCTGTTACTGTGCATGAGCATCTCTCCCCTCCTCCCCGATGACAATAGTTCCTTCTGCTCATGCGCCTGTAAACAAACATGGCGGACCCGTACTGGTATGACTCGTATTCTAGTTTCATCGTCCATATCAGTAGTTTAATAGTTGAGACTCACCCCTGATAGCATACGATTTGACTTGCCAAGTATACAGACGCAGCTCTCACACTGGAAGAACAAAGACTTACTAGCACACATCAATTTGATATTTTATACTCCCTAAACACCTTTCCCAGTCCCAAAGCACTCGATGGATGAATTCCTATGTCCCATCGATAAGCTGTGAGAGAGTGAAGAGCTGGTCCCTTGTTCCAAGGACTGGGTAGACTCTGAAATATTCCTCCTTTATTTGAGATGTAAGCTCGAGACAAAAGTTAGTTGCACTTGGTATGCAAATATTATAATGCAAAGCATTATAAAATAAAATAAAAAAAACACCAAAACAAATATGTGACAGAAATACAATTTTTAATCTGTCAATGAACAATTGTATGGTGTTGTTTTCCAAAAATGTTATGATGAAAATATGAAATAATAAACAATAGAAAATGTAATGTTCATCCATCCATCCATCTTCTATAACGCTTATCCTGTTCAGGGTCACGGGGGATCCCAGCCTACTGTGGGTCAGGGCAGAGTACACCTGGACAGGTCGCCAGTCCCTCACAGGACAAACAAATAAGAGACAGACAACAACTGTCACGACGAGTGAACACTGTTTATTTACAATATATACAGTATTAAAGGAAAAAAGGGCTTTGGTGGTCATGGAGTCTGAACACAGGCAGGCAGGCAGGCAGGCAGGCAGGCAGGCAAGCAGGCAGGCAAGCAGGCAGGCAGGCAAGCAGGCAGGCAGGCAGAAGGAAACAGTCAGCAGCTGCTCTCAGTAGTTTTCAGTGGCCTTCATTAACTTCCACACAGCTGAATCCACTTGGCCTTTACCAACCAGCCTGAGAGAGGCACGGGGCAGGTCCAAGCCATGGGTCTGACCTGCAAACGCAGCAGGAGAGGGAGGAGCTACTGCAGGTACACACAAACCCAACGTTCCCAACCAGGCACGCAGGCCTGGAGAGCCAGGGCTGTGATATAACACACTCACATTCACACCTACAGACAATTTATTGTCACCAACTAACTGGACAGGTATGTTTTTGGCCAGTATTTGAACCTGAACCTTATTGGTGTGAGGTGAGATCATTTACCACTGCACCAGTTTGATGTATTATGAAATACATTTTGACCTTTTTCTATACACAATGATTTTTTTACTTTTTTTTCAAATAAAAATCAAAAATACCCAAATGGACGAGCATTAAATGTCACATGTTGCTGTTGCTCATAGTAGTGGGTGAGAGCAGTACATGCAAGATGATCTGGACTTTGCTAAGTTGAGTGGGGTACATGTTGTAGCCACTCACAAGGGTGTATATGGTGTTCTTCCATGTTGAAAAAAAAAAAAAAGACAAACAGTCCAGAAATTACTCTGTCTCCGTGTACCCCTCCTTGCAACTACAAACACTACACTGCTATGCCAACATAGCAATGGTACAATGCAGGGCTCTACATCAGAATGAACTTTTTGAATCACCTGACATTGTGGCTGATAGATTTTAAAAGTAACAAGGCACTTGTAATTTCCACCAGCCACTCTTCACTCTTTCTCCTCTCTTTCTTTCGCTTTTTGACTTTCCTCTTATGAGTATTTCGGAAAGCGTCTTTGCTGCAGTCTCTTCCTCCCATGCAGTGGCCCCTGCTTTCTCCTGTTGGGCCTTGGTGGTCTCCATAAGGGTGTTTAACCTTATGACCTCCTCGTTCTTCTGCCTCACTTATGTGAAGGTTGGAAAACCGCTCTATGAGGTCGTTGATGGTGACGCAAGATGTTTCAACGTCGTCCTGGCGAGACCGGATGCTGCTTCTCAGGTGCTGCAGCTCCTCCTGGGTCTCTGTCAGCTCTGCCTTGGTGGTCTCCATCAGGGTGTTGAACTTTTTCACCTCCTCGCTTGTGGCTCAATTCAACTCTGAGGTTTTCACAATCAATGTGATTAAAGTGTAGAGCTTCTGCCAGGTTGAAAAACTGCTCCTTAAGGTTCTTGAAGTTGATGCGAGCTTCTTCAGCTTCATCCTGGTGGGACGGCAGACTTTTTCTCAGGTGCTGGACCTCCTCCTGCATCCCTCTCAGGAGTTGGTCCTTCTCCTGGAGCTCGGAGTCCTTCTGCTGCAGTTCACACTCTGAAGCTGTGACCCGGCTCCTCCAGACCTCTTTTTCCTCCTGCAGTTTCTTGTTCTCATCCTCCAAGCTGCTGAAGCGATGCTGCAACTTGCTGTCGTCTGCAACCATTTCCACACTGAAGTTGCGGTAGAAGAACAAGGCAACAATTGCTTAGGGCTATGGCTATACATTGCATTTGACAATTATTATTGTATAATTGTGCTACTACAGTATTAATGTTATTGCTATTTTTAGAATTATTATATTCTCAAATTATTATTTTATTTTATATTTACTGGTATTCTCATTGTACGATTATTATTGGTATATTATTATATTATATTACCTTCTTAGAATTATCGAATGCTGTTTATCATTATTATAGTTTTTATTATTGGATTATAGTTACTGGATTCTTATATTATGATTGATATTATGATTAGAACCATTACTACGGCTGAGTATAGCCAGTAAACTATTTGCCAACGATAACAGTATTATCACAATACAGCGATTCTGCTCGGTATGTCATTGGAAATTTCATCCACGATACATTACGATATCTGTCTCGCTCAAGAAATTCAGAAATTATTGACTGCACTCATTTCACATGATTTACAAAACATTGTCAATCAATTTCACATGAATGACAGCCCAGTAAAACAAAGTGTGTACCCCACATTAACACACACAAACAAAGTGTATACTGCACATCAATGCATACAAAGTGTATACTGCACATTAACACACACTAAACAAAGTAGCTACATGTATGACGTTTTAAAAAAATCAAAACAGTTTAGAAATCGTTTTAAAATTCAACTGATAATTCTACTTAAAGATTGAGGAGTATATCTTCCCATCATCGATGTTCATTCACCCTGCCACCACCACCGGTCCAAGATGGCGGTGCTGTTGCTGTGTCCCTCCTCAGTTATGAGGCGTCTAATCTTTATTATGTCTATGGCCACACTGACATGATCGCCTTTCACTAACTACTTTAGGAAGCCCTCTAACACCTTTCCTTAACCCCGTGACGTCATCCACGGGGTTAAGGTAAAGTCGATAGATAAGGCGTTAGGAGGGACAATCCGGACTCCGACAAACCCGGAAATATAAATACGATGAGTGGACACGCCCACATTACACCAAAAACCAACATAGCCAGTGGATTTCCTAATCAAACTAAATACTTTTGTTACCGAAACAAAGAAATGACATTTACAATATTGTACAAGAAATAAGAAATGTGTTAAAGGAAAAATAAATTAAATACTTCAAACTTATACTTAATGCAACAGTGCCATCTATTGGCATGAACAAAATTTGCTCAACATGACGTCTTTCAAGCAGGAATGGTGTGATCAGGTATCGACTAGTCACGCTGAACAGAAAGACCCGCGAACAGCCCTTGCTGATTTGCATTGCATTGCTTTTGTCTTTTCCAGACGGCTTGACTCATCGAGTAAATGCAATGACAAAAAGCAAATGGAAAAGACAAAGACAAAACAGGAGAAGCATTGACAAAATGGAATAAGCAAAGACAAGATAGAAAAAGAACATGACTGCCTTTGTATATGTTTTGTATTGTTGATTGTCTTTATATTTCCACATTTATTTCCTTTTAATTTTGGCACTCCTGTGATTCCATAGCTGGCGACAGATCAATGTGATGCTATTTCAAGATTCAGGGAGCGTTTAAATATTCATCGACATAATGGAAACTCTTCATTTCCATAACTTGAGAACAGTGTGCATGGTTTCACAGCTGACACACAACAATTCAATTGTCCAAAAAAAAATATAAAGGGAGTTTGACAGTTCATTGTCCAAAGTGCACACAAAGCCAACCAACTAATTTCAACAGAGAGGCATGCCGTCAGTGTTTCCAGCTGAGAAACATTTCAAATAAATAAAAAGGGTGTGGTGATTGTTCACAAGAATCAAATCAGGAGTGTCTTAAAGATCATCCTGTAAGAATGGACAACACACCCAGTAATTAAGGTTGTTACGCACACATTTTTCATCAAGTACTTGAACACCTGAACAATATAAAAAGGCAAGTGATGCTCAGCAGAGACAGATCCAGCCTTCAGGAAGACTCCTGAAAACTCCTGATCATCATGATGAAGCTGATCCTCTCTTTCGCTCTCCTGTGGGCATTCTCCAGAGCAGGTAACCAAACTTATTTTACAATACAACTTATGCAGGTACAACACAAGTTCATTTATTATTAACACGGAAATACAATTTAGAAATTGTAAAAGAAAGTTTAATGATAATAATAATATTATAACATGTATCCATTAGTAAATCTGCTGAAGCTGTTAAGTTTTACTTTGATTTCTGGAATTAATGACGGATCAAAATAATAGATGAAACATAATTAGTTATTAATTCCTATGAGAGATATTGAAATGTGACAGCACAGGGAAAAACCTCTGGAGATAGGAATTCAAGAACAAAAAACTAAACTAAAACTGTGAAAGTAGTTATGTACATATGTATAAACCAGGATTAAAGCTCAATGTTAAATCTAAATGATATTCTGACAAAGGCTTCAGACATTCAGGATCTTCAGACATTTCACCGTTCACACATTTCTTTTCATAAAATAATATTTTTTCTATGTTTGTTCCCATTACAGCTGGAGCAATCCAGTGTGACGTATGTACAGATGTCAATGATCTGAGGTGTGCTTTCGGAGAGACAGTTGAATGTGCGCCTGGAGAAATGTGTTTGAATGCCTTCATCACAGGTATTCTTTTCTTCATATCATCTTTTCCTTTTCACTGAACTATTGAAAAATTCAACATGTGTTCCATGAAATTCACAATACTCTTTTTTTGACAACAGAAACCGGTGGAACAGAGAGAATCTACAGGGACTGTGCAGGTCCCGCTGTTTGTCCAACCACAGGCACACAGACTATTGCAGCCAACCTGGGTGGGATACACACAGTTGCAAATGCTGAGTGCTGTGATGACGTGAATGAATGCAACTTGAGGACCCTAAGCTGTAAGTATATTTGGATCAGAAGAATTGTGATGAAAAGAACAAACAACAAATATTTCAAAATACTTTTAAAGTTAAAAGGCTTAAATATTCACTCTGTGGTTTCATCTCTTTTGTTTCAGTCCCTGCTATTCCTGCAGTAAATGGAATACAATGCAATGGTTGTGATCCCAGCACTGATCAGTGTGATGCAGTAGTGAGTTGTAGAGGAGAGGAGGACACCTGCTTTCAGTCAGATAGTGAGTATTTTTATTGTACATTTAAAAAAAAATCTCTGAATCATTTTTACTTCTGTTTAAACTTGTTTCATGAGTATAAGGACTTAAAATCACTGCATGCCTTTGAACAGGAAAAAGATTGATATACATATTTCAAAGTTATCATGAATACACTTTTTCTTTCTCTATACATACAGAAGACTCTGAATCTGTTTTCTTCGTACTTTAATCATCGACATATATTTGTCTGGCATGACTAATGAAGAAATTGTTTGACTCAAATTCAATCTTTTCATCCACAGTCTTGATAGATGGCCAACAGATCCGTGTCAATGGATGTGGAACTTCAAATGTGTGTGACATCGCTGTTGACATCAGAAATCTGCCTTTCATGGAAGAAGTGGGAACAGTTATTTTTACACCAACCTGTTTCCTTTTTACCACAACAACTACACCTGCCCCAACCACAACTACAACCACTCCTGAGCCAACTACAACCACAACTACAACCACTCCTGAGCCAACTACAACCACAACTACAACCACTCCTGAGCCAACTACAACCACAACCACAACCACTCCTGAGCCAACTACAACCACAACTACAACCACTCCTGAGCCAACTACAACTACAACTACAACCACTCCTGAGCCAACTACAACCACAACTACAACCACTCCTGAGCCAACTACAACTACAACTACAACCACTCCTGAGCCGACAACTACTGTTACTGAATCAACAACAGTTTACACTCCGTCACCTGAACTGTTAGCACAAATAAAAGCTCTGCTACAGGAACTACAGCAACTGTCAGCCAAGATAAACCTTGAGCTGCTCCAGCAACAACAACTGGTGCTTTTCAACCTGCATCTAAAGCTGCTTGGTGACCAAAACAAGCTGCTGGAACAACAAGAAGAACTGCCAAGTGACCACCACCAGCAAATTCCACTTCACTACCAGCAATGCCTGCTTGTAAACAACCACCAGGTGCTCCTGCATCAGCTCCACCTTTCTCTCTGTGGGCAACAGAACCTTTTGGGGCTCTTCCAGAAAGAACAACAGGTCCTCCACCAACTCCAAGAACTACTCCAGAGCCACCACTATAACCTGCTGCCCCACTACGCCAGTCACCTGCAGAACTACTGTGACCATAAGGGCTCTACCACAGCTGAAGATTAGATATATTCTGCCCTCCTTTAAATCATTTAGAGATCATCAACATGCATAATCACTGTGGTTAACTTTTGGATTTCAATTTTGATTTTTCTTCTAGAACTTTTTCTTTAAGACAGTTCAGTGGTTTTAATCAATCAAGTGTTTCTTAATGGTTGTTTGCAAGTATCAGATGGGATTTTTCTCTTTTGACAAATATCAAAACAAGTGATTTCATTACACCTCAAAATGAATCATCTTTGAATGATTTAAGTAAATCAGGTTCTTTCTATGCTTATGTTGTAAGTCTATTCAATACTGCTCCAAGTTTAAATTGTCAGTTCAATAAAGAACATCTGCAAGTAATTATGATTTTGACTTTTTTGTTTCACACCTTCATGACAAAAGACTTTTCTATTTGAGGGGATGCAGTTGACAGACAGACAGACAGACAGACAGACAGACAGACAGACAGACAGACAGACAGATATGAAGAGAGAGACCTTTAATTGTCTTTAAAAATGCACACATGAACACAATTCCATTTCCATTGGCTCAGATAGCAACACTCAAAGCACAAGCACTTACAGTATTGAGAAATGTGTGCAGTCAGTTGGTGGCTGTGTGCAGTGAATGGAATTTAATGTCTTATCAATTGAGAAAAACTGTAAAAAAATTAAAAAAATTTATAAAAAGTGTCTAAGAACAAAACAGCAGTCAAGTAATAAAATATTGAGGTCTCAAGATGCATAAAACACTGATGTTGCATTGAAATTATTGCGCTGGTTTATTGCATCATTCTCAAACCTGGCAACAGACTATAAGGGAAGGCAAGTGAAATGGATTTATAAAGCACCATTGAAACACAAGGTAATTCAGTGTTCTACAAAGAAATAAAAGAAATATATAAACATTTTACATAGAAATATACGAAATATAATAATATACATTCATCAAAGCTTAAACCCTTCTATGGGGTCCATTTGAAGACATTCAGTTTTTATCATTCACAAATAAATGATTAAAATTCCAAAATAAAATAGCTGAATTTATTTTATTTGCTTCATATTTCATGACTTTTAACTGATTAAGCATAAAATTATCATGATGACATTTCTTCCAATTCACTGAACACATATTACACGTATTGGTGTTCCACTGGGGTCAATTTGACCCCAAACTGTTTTTGCTGTGTAAAGCTTGTTGGTCTGTCTGTGTGACCGAACATTCCCACACCTGCAGGTGCAGAGCTGATACTTTTGATACAGGGTGAGGTATTCCCGCAACAACATTGGTAGTTCATGCAAAATAAGGGCGGTGCAAACACATCAAAGCTTGCCTGACAGCTCTCTATTCAAATCCTTCCTCATTGTGATCTGTGTGTGCTGCAATCTGCACTGCTTTCTCTCTCTCACCTGAAAATGTCCATTGGGAAAAGGTTTACTGTCCACAAGGATTTGGAACAGCTCTTTGGCTGTGAAAGTGACATAGAGGAGAAAATGTCTGACACAGAAGATTGTGTTGAGGAGGATCCTTCACATCTGATGAGAATAGGCGTGTTGACCCTCCCGTTGTCTCTCAACCACTAGCAAACACCATTCCTTCCAAGAATGTAGAGATAATATGCTCCCTTTCCCCATTTCAACAGCAGGGTAGAATATAGCCATGGTCCCACGCCAGAGCGGGGCGAGGCGGGAGGGTACAGTACGGCAAAGCGCACAAAAGCCCGACTCTGTTTGCGCGGTCCCACCGCACACGTACGGTAACATTTAGGCGGGGTTGTGAACAATGCGGGTATGTGTCGGGCAAACAACAGGTCAGACGGCCATCTGAGTGAAGCCTTGAAGGCCCCTGCATACTCCCTTTTTGAACCCATAAGAACAAGAAGAAAATTCGTCAGTGACGTCAGCCAGCTGCTGAAAAAAAAGCTTTTTCGGCAGGACCGTTCATACTCCGATAAGAAGCTGCCGAACTCGCAGGCCACGCCCCCTCACAGCAGCCACACGTCTGTGATGCAGCGTTTAAACTTTTCAACTGCAGTTTATTTCTGGCCTCCAGTGCTTTCACAAATACATTTCTCTGAACTTTTTCAGTAATAAAAGAAAGTTTTTGTCCGAGCGCGATGTTGGTCTGGTATTAACTACAGGAGATGACAACTGTTCGTGATGCGTTCAGGTGCATCATGTAAAAGCCTTGACATTTTAACGAGCTGCGGCGCTCGTACAGTAGCGATGTTGCAAGCTAAATATGATTAAAATATGACTGATAGTCATGAGCAAACTGGAACACGCGTGCGCAGTGCAGAAGTTTCAGCTTTAGACTCAATTAGACATTGACAAGTAGTGATGGCCATTATACACATTTTTTAGGCGGTTTTTAACAACACATCCACACATTTTTGACGGCTGGACGGCTCACTCCCTAAAACCATGATCACAACTGGTCTTTCATGTTTCTTGTATTTCCTCATATGCTAGATACAAAGACATGCTGAAAGAGGACTGAAAACAAAACAATTAAAGCATTATTCAACAGAAATATCTGACCATCAAAGTAGACACTGTGTTTGTCTCACTGAAACTGCTAACTGGTTTGACATGAGAGGAGCCTGATAACTAAAAGCACCGCCTCTTCATCAACTTTTAGAAAACCTCGGAACCTTTTTCGGAACCAAAAAATAACCTAGCAGAGCTGAAAGTGATCTGGGTAATATGGGACTAAGTAATAGCTCTTTAAGATGTGTTGGAGCTTGGTTGTTGAAAACTAAGTTAAAAGTATATATACTTTTGAAATTTGAAATTTCTTTCCAGATTTCAGAGGAAGCCAATGAAAAGAAGTTAATATTGGAGTCATGTGATTTCTCCTGCTGGTTTCCGACAGTACTCTCACAACAATATTTTGAATCAATCAAAGACTTCATAAGCAGGTGCTGCTATCACGGTGACACAAACAACAGCAGCACAACAATCCTGCTCCACGGCAATGAGGGACAAAAGGAGGGAGTGCAAATTGTGAGTGATTCATATTTTGCTTCAATAGTCTTTTGGAATGTGAAGCTCGTTTAACTTGCAGCACTGAGAAATGAAAGCATGAAACCCAAGTCATTCTTGTTATTGCACATAGACACACACGCAGTATTTCGTCTCTACTCTGTTGTGACTGTTTTTGTTTTTGTTGTTGCTGTTCTTGTTCAACTTCTTAAACGTGTAAACTTGTATTTTTGCTTCACCTCCAAGGGCAAAATCAGGTAATAAACTAGTAAAAGGTACAACTTTGAAGGGTAATAGCATTAATGAGAAAGAATATCAACTTTATGTGAACTAGATGTGATATTCTTTACAACGCAAACAATAGTGCAAACAAACTATTATTAATAGCAAGCTTGTCGAATTTCAATGCAACTTGGTATTCAATTGGATTGACCTTCAAATTTATTTGGTAGATCTTGACAAGTCCTTATTAATTGTGAATTTGTGGCATACTGATTATACCAATGCCTCGGATGCAACAGGAAACATATATGGACATATATATAAGCAGAATTGACAAGTGATGAAGGACTCTTGTATCAATGATCTTATCGTTACTCAGCTGGGTTCCAAACACTGCATCTTGTATCTACGATGAGGGAGTAGCCAGGGACCACTGAGGTGAGGATGGTCCCCCTCGCCGATTCACATGCTGTTCAACTCTTCAACAGAAAGAACACTGATCATATCACTGATATGGGGGAGGCACATATCAGCCTCCCCCATGGATACCAAAGCAAAATCAACAAATGTTGACCAGTTTGATAATAGAACGTGTTAGGTTGATGTGATGCACCACTTTTTAAGTTTATGAGCACTGGAATATACAGTATGTTAATGAAAACCTGGCAAAGCAAAAGCAGGATGAACAAGAAATGAATGCTCATTGAGGAGTTGCAAGTGTTCAAGAAGATAAAGAAAAGACGAGAACAAGACAGCGTTGTTGTAGTATGGAGTTCAAGAGTAGTGTAAAGTAGTATGCATTGTGCAGGAAGATTTTGCCTGGCCCGAGAACAGACCTCCTCTCTGGCATTATGGAAAATCAAAAGCAGAAAACTTCTGAATCACATTAGTTTTTACAGAAGCCATTTTATTTAATGACCAGGCAAACTTTAAACCGGATTACACACGTCTTACACAAAAAACTAACCCAATCAACTAAATATATGAAACTGATTTGTCTTCACCATGAGGTAAATTATATTGATATAAAACAATTGGTTGAAGAGAGAAAAATCACCCAATTAAAGCTGAAAATAAATGCAAAGAGAACCACCATCCTAATCTAAGTGCCAATATTTCAAAGAAAGCTAATTTAGTTGCAGTAGTTGTGTGGAAGTGAGACGTTCTGGTTGATTGTGCCTGTGGGGATGTTGACAGCTGATTTTCAGGTGATGGTGGTGGTTGTACAACAGCACTTGTACTTGGTGGAGAACCAGTTTTTGTTGTTTGAAGAGCTGCAGCCGGTGCGATTGCCCGCAGAGAGAAAGATGGAGCTGATGGAGCAGCAGCTGGTGGTTGCTTCCCAGCAAGCATTGCTGGTAGTACAATGGCAGTTGGTGGTGGTGGTGGTCAATAGGTAGGTCTTCCTGTTGCAGCACCAGTTGTTGGTGGAAGTCAAGCAGATGTAGATGCAGTTGGAAAACCAACCAATGTTGCTGATGGAGCATCTCTTGTTGTATCTGGGCTGACAGCCATTGTAGTTGACGCAACAAGTTTTTTATTGGGATTAACAGATTATGTGGTGGTGCCGAACTTGTTGTCATCTCAGCAGTAGTTGGGGCAGGTATGGTTTTTGTGGTAAAAGGATAGCAGGTTGGTGTACTAAGAACTGCACTCACTTCTCCCAGGAAAGGCAGAACCACAGTTACAGTATGACCTTAGATACACTCCCCATCTCTTTTGAGTCTGGGACCACAACCTTTGTATCTCTAATTGTATATGACGGCAGGAGACACCAAATGCGTGCCACTGTGTTACTGTTAGGTGGTATACTTTGTGCCCAATAGGGACAATCAGTTCTGAACTTGTCGGCACATACCGTTCAACAATTAATTTACCTTCCTGATAGTGTGTCTTCAATTGCAAGCTTGTGCTATGATGTTGGGTAAGAGAAACATCTCAAATAGTTACCTGCACCCTTGAATTATCAGTATCTGCTTGATTCAGAGTACTTGCCATCAATGCATTAACTCTGAGACATGATTATTTAACTTGTTTGATTCAATGTAGTTATAGTAACACAAATCCTTTCTACCCACTTCCCAGGCTCTTTGTGTCAAATTGGGTACAGCGCGTTGACGTGTGGTGACGTAAAATTACTTAAATTGGCCAATAAGTTGCCGGTTGAAAAGTGGAAAATCAAGGCAAAAAAAAAGGTTTATGAAGTTTATCATTACCCCTTGTGATATTTTGTAATTTCAGTCATCCTTTTATAAAAAAGAAGGAATGCATTCCATTTTTTTTTTGTTTTTTTTGAAAAGCAACACGAGAACTGTGTGTTCAGCCCTGGTCACTACAGTGAGGAAGAGGAAGAGAGTTATCCACCTCTGAGTCTGGCTCGACAGAAAGTCAATTAAACATTGTTGCCCAGTTTTATTTTTGACTCTTGCCACACCTGTTCTTGTCACGATAACTATAATTTTCTATTATTATATGCAATTAGTTGGCCCTGCTGAGGGAAATGGCAACTAAAACGGTCTCTTTTGATCCGAAACCGGGATCTTGATGATCAGTCACTTTGATCGTCTGTGGTACGGATCCGAGATCTGCTTCCCTCGCTTCGTACAGCGTGAGTGCATTGCGGCCTGACAGCTCGGTGTTTGACAGCGTGGGAACTTTTTGAAATCGCCACCAAGACGAGTTCTGACAACCCGGAGTGGCTCGCTTTTTGCCTGGATCCGGGTGTCAGCGGTGAAGACAGCAAAATGCCCCCGAGGAAAGCACCGTCAATGGAGGAAGTTGAGGAGATAAAACAGGCTCTCAACTTCATCACGGAGGAACTTTCTGCTGTTAGGAAACAGCAGAAGAGCATCATGGATCTGGTCGGAGAAGTAATGCAACTTCGAATACAGAATGCTGAGAAGGATAAACGCATTCAGCATCTGGAAAGCAGAGTCGCGGACCTGGAACAGTACACCATGGTGAATGACGTGATCGTCACCGGGCTCAAAATCAAACCCCGGTCATACGCGCGGGCGGTGACCCCGGAGAGCGAGGGGGGGGGAGCCCGGTGAGCTGGATGTTAGCTCCACGGAGAAGCAAGTGGCTGGGTTTCTACGGTCCAAGGGGATCGAGTTGGACTGTAATAACATCGAGGCCTGCCACCCTCTGACCAGGAGAAACGCCAGTGAGAATCCAGCGGTAATACTCTGGTTCACAAACAGAAAATACAAAATGGCCCTGCTGAAACAAGGAAGGAAGTTGAAGGGAACCAATGTTTTCATGAATGAGCACCTCTCCAAACATAATTCTGATATAGCCTGGAAAGCACGACAACTCAAAAAACAGAGAAAAAAACAAAACACATGGACTTCAAATTGCAAAATATTCATAAAACTGAACGGGACCCCCGAGGAAGCCAGAGTGATCTGCATACGCAGCGTCACTGAACTAGACAAATATCAATGAATGTCTCTGGATTATACTGCATCATCATGGCATGGACTGGATTAAGACTGGATTGGACATGGAGGTAACAAACAAAACTCAAACATGGCTTCACGCACTGACAGAACTAACTGTACACCTGGGGACATGAACCACATCGCACAGAGGATACGTGACTACCAAGAACTGGAGCTGAAAACTTTTGAGTACACCGATTACAACATTCTGGACGTGGAACAGGATCTAGACCCGGACAATAACTTTTTCTCCACCATTAACAATAATTGCTGCTACTATACAGAAGATCAATACAACCAGGATGTCAAATCTATGGGTAAATTATCAATTATTCATTTTAACAGTAGAAGCTTATATGCAAATTTCAAAAAAATTAAGGACTATCTGAATACTTTTTCACAACCTTTCAATAGCATTGCAATATCAGAAACATGGATGAATATTGAAAGAGGAATAAACTTTGAAATGGAGGGTTATGAATTCGTATATAAAAACAGAGAAAACAAAGGTGGTGGAGGAGTGGCTTTATATATAGATAAAACATTAGATTTCAAGGTTCTAGAGGGAATGACAACTGTGGTGGATAATGTTCTGGAATGCTTGTCAATTGAAATTTGCAAGAAAAATACGAAAAATATTATTGTGAGCTGTATATATAGAACACCAGATTCTAGCATCGGAACCTTCAGTGAATGGATGGAAAGTATGTTTTCAAATATCGATAGCAAAACAGTTTTTATATGTGCAGATTGGAACATTGACCTTTTAAATGCCAGCAACCATAAATCTACAAATGACTTTATCGATACGATGTACAGTATGAGCTATTTTCCGAGAATCACCAGACCCAGTAGGATTACATCTAGTTCTGCTACTCTCATTGATAACATATTCACAAATGACATTGATAATAAGGCAATTAGTGGATTACTGATTAATGACATTAGTGACCATCTCCCAGTATTTACAGTTAATAATACAAACCTTGGAAAACAAATAGACAAAAAAACAGAATACAGACGAGCAAAGACAGAGGAATCCATAAACGCACTAAGAAATGGACTGTTGGAACAGAGTTGGGATGCAATATATAATGATAACAATGTTGACCATATATATAATGAATTCTTAAAAATATTTACCTTATTATATGATAAACACTGCCCAATTAAGAAATACAACAAAAAACTAGCATCTAATAGTAATCCGTGGATATCAACAGGATTACAAAATGCATGTAAAAAGAAGAATACACTTTACAGAGATTTCATTAGACAGAGAACTATAGAGGCAGAACAAAAATATAAAAAATATAAAAATAAGTTAACTAATATTATAAGAGTGAGTAAGAAAGATTATTATAAAAGAATATTAGAGGATAATAAAAACAACATTAAAGGAACGTGGAAGATACTAAATAATATTATAAGAAACAGTAATACACACAATAGTCTACCTAAGTATTTTATTGATAAGAATGTGGAAAATTATGACATGAATGAAGTAGTTGACAGATTTAATGAATTCTTTGTAAACGTTGGACCTGAACTAGCAGAACAGATCCCTGATACTGGGAGTTATGGAGAGCATATACCAGAAAGAAATCCTTGTTCTTTGTTTCTTAAAGCTGTGACAGAACAGGAAATATTGGATATTGTCACTAAAAGCAAGAATAAAAAATCTACAGATTGTAATGATATTGATATGTCACTAGTGAAAAGGGTAATAGAAGGCATCTCCAAACCATTAACATACATATGTAATGTTTCATAAAATGAAAATAGCCAAGGTCATACCTCTATATAAAACTGGGAACAAGCATCATTTCACTAACTATAGACCGGTCTCATTATTACCACAATTCTCAAAAATACTGGAAAAACTCTTTAACAACAGATTGGACTCATTCTTAGAAAAACACAACATACTTGCAGAGAATCAGTATGGATTTAGATCAAATAGATCAACAACACTGGCAATAACTGAAGCAATAGAACTAATCACCAATGCTATAGACCACAAGAAATATGCTGCAGGGGTGTTCATAGACCTGAAGAAAGCATTTGACACAATCAACCACAACATATTAATCAATAAGCTGGAAAGACATGGTGTCCGGGGAATAGTGCTTGATTGGGTCAAAAGTTATTTAAGTGGGAGACAGCAGTTTGTAAAGGTGGGTGACTATTCCTCATCATGTCTAGAGATTGTTTGTGGCGTCCCCCAGGGGTCAGTATTGGGTCCCAAACTTTTTATTTTGTATATTAATGATATGTATAAGGTTTCTAAGGGGTTACGGGGTTAAGGTAAAGTCGATAGATAAGGCGTTAGGAGGGACAATCCGGACTCCGACAAACCCGGAAATATAAATACGACGAGTGGACACGCCCACATTACACCAAAAACCAACATAGCCAGTGGATTTCCTAATCAAACTAAATACTTTTGTTACCGAAACAAAGAAATGACATTTACAATATTGTACAAGAAATAAGAAATGTGTTAAAGGAAAAATAAATTAAATACTTCAAACTTATACTTAATGCAACAGTGCCATCTATTGGCATGAACAAAATTTGCTCAACATGACGTCTTTCAAGCAGGAATGGTGTGATCAGGTATCGACTAGTCACGCTGAACAGAAAGACCCGCGAACAGCCCTTGCTGATTTGCATTGTATTGCTTTTGTCTTTTCCAGACGGCTTGACTCATCGAGTAAATGCAATGACAAAAAGCAAATGGAAAAGACAAAGACAAAACAGGAGAAGCATTGACAAAATGGAATAAGCAAAGACAAGATAGAAAAAGAACATGACTGCCTTTGTATATGTTTTGTATTGTTGATTGTCTTTATATTTCCACATTTATTTCCTTTTAATTTTGGCACTCCTGTGATTCCATAGCTGGCGACAGATCAATGTGATGCTATTTCAAGATTCAGGGAGCGTTTAAATATTCATCGACATAATGGAAACTCTTCATTTCCATAACTGGAGAACAGTGTGCATGGTTTCACAGCTGACACACAACAATTCAATTGTCCAAAAAAAAATATAAAGGGAGTTTGACAGTTCATTGTCCAAAGTGCACACAAAGCCAACCAACTAATTTCAACAGAGAGGCATGCCGTCAGTGTTTCCAGCTGAGAAACATTTCAAATAAATAAAAAGGGTGTGGTGATTGTTCACAAGAATCAAATCAGGAATGTCTTAAAGATCATCCTGTAAGAATGGACAACACACCCAGTAATTAAGGTTGTTACGCACACATTTTTCATCAAGTACTTGAACACCTGAACAATATAAAAAGGCAAGTGATGCTCAGCAGAGACAGATCCAGCCTTCAGGAAGACTCCTGAAAACTCCTGATCATCATGATGAAGCTGATCCTCTCTTTCACTCTCCTGTGGGCATTCTCCACCAAACTTATTTTACAATACAACTTATGCAGGTACAACACAAGTTCATTTATTATTAACACGGAAATACAATTTAGAAATTGTAAAAGAAAGTTTAATGATAATAATAATATTATAACATGTATCCATTAGTAAATCTGCTGAAGCTGTTAAGTTTTACTTTGATTTCTGGAATGAATGACGGATCAAAATAATAGATGAAACATAATTAGTTATTAATTCCTCTGAGAGATATTGAAATGTGACAGCACAGGGAAAAACCTCTGGAGATAGGAATTCAAGAACAAAAAACTAAACTAAAACTGTTGAAGTAGTTATGTACATATGTATAAACCAGGATTAAAGCT
Organism: Lipophrys pholis; assembly: GCF_963383615.2. NCBI lineage: Eukaryota > Metazoa > Chordata > Actinopteri > Blenniiformes > Blenniidae > Lipophrys > Lipophrys pholis. The sequence continues at coordinate 24,380,376 of NC_137640.1, read as the reverse complement.
CAATGTTAAATCTAAATGATATTCTGACAAAGGCTTCAGACATTCAGGATCTTCAGACATTTCACCGTTCACACATTTCTTTTCATAAAATATTATTTTTCTTTGTTTGTTCCCATTACAGATGGAGAAATCCAGTGTCACGTATGCACAGATGTCAATGATCTGAGCTGTGCTTTCGGAGAGACAGTTGAATGTGCGCCTGGAGAAATGTGTTTGAATGCCTTCATCACAGGTATTCTTTTCTTCATATCATCTTTTCCTTTTCACTGAACTATTGAAAAATTCAACATGTGTTCCATGAAATTCACAATGCTCTTTTTTTGACAACAGAAACCGATGGAACAGAGAGAATCTAAAGGGACTGTGCAGGTCCCGCTGTTTGTCCAACCACAGGCACACAGACTATTGCAGCCAACCTGGGTGGGATACACACAGTTGCAAATGCTGAGTGCTGTGATGATGAGAATGAATGCAACTTGAGGACCCTAAGCTGTAAGTATATTTGGATCAGAAGAATTGTGATGAAAAGAACAAACAACAAATATTTCAAAATACTTTTAAAGTTATAAGGGTTAAATATTCACTCTGTGGTTTCATCTCTTTTGTTTCAGTCCCTGCTATTCCTGAAGTAAATGGAATACAATGCAATGGTTGTGATCCCAGCACTGATCAGTGTGACGCAGTAGTGAGTTGTAGAGGAGAGGAGGACACCTGCTTTCAGTCAGATAGTGAGTATTTTTATTGTACATTTAAAAAAAAATCTCTGAATCATTTTTACTTCTGTTTAAACTTGTTTCATGAGTGTAAGGACTTAAAATCACTGCATGCCTTTGAACAGGAAAAAGATTGATATATATATTTCAAAGTCATCATGAATACACTTTTTCTTTCTCTATACATACAGAAGACTCTGTATCTGTTTTCTTCGTACTTTAATCATCGACATATATTTGTCTGGCATGACTAATGAAGAAATTGTTTGACTCAAATTCAATCTTTTCATCCACAGTCTTGAAAGATCGCCGACAGATCTCTGTTGCTGGATGTGGAACTTCAAATGTGTGTGACATCGCTAATGACATCAGAAATCTGCCTTTCATGGAAGAAGTGGGAACAGTTATTTTTACACCAACCTGTTGGTTTACCACAACAACTACACCTGCCCCAACCACAACCACAACCACAACTACTCCTGAGCCGACGATTACTGTTACTGAATCAACAACAGTTTACACTCCGTCACCTGAACTGTTAGCACAAATAAAAGCTCTGCTGCAGGAACTACAGCAACTGTCAGCCAAGATAAACCTTGAGCCGCTCCAGCAACATCAACTGGTGCTTTTCAACCTGCATCTACAGCTGCTTGAGTACCACCAACAACTGGTGCTCCAACAGGAAGAACTGCCAATCGACCACCATGACCAACTGTCTATGTTCTACCAGCAATGCATGCTGGTAAACCACCAGCAGCAGCTGCTCCATCAGATCCACCCTTCTCTCTGTGGGCAACAGCACCTCCTGCAGCTCTTCAAACAACAACAACTGATTTTCCACCAACTACAAGGACTGCTGCATGGCCACCACCATCATCTGCTGCCCCACTACTACAGTTACCTGCTGCACCACCCCGCCACATCTGTACAGTAGACATCCTTATGGAGTTTTACAGAAACTTGCCTTGTGTAATTAGTCTCACTTTTCCATTTTAATCAATTTTCTTTTACTGTTCTGTCTTTAATATATGTGCTGTATATATCTTGACAGGCAGCTAAACTCTTTTCTAACTCCAAGACTCTGAAGACGTTGTCCGCTTGTCCACAGGTTTATTGAAGTTGCAGAAAAGTGTGAAACTAAAACACACAAAAAACATAATCAGCCTTGTGCAGTATTTATATGTCCATATACACAATGTAAATATACACATTCACATGAAATAAATCCGTTTTTATCCTTACTGTATTTATTGTATTCTAACCTCAAATTAACAGTTTTTTAACCTTATCAAAGAGCAAAAGTATATATTTGTATTTAAGCCTGTGCACTTCTGAAAGATTGCTACATTACTAGGCTGAACACATTTCCATCAATCACACAATTAAAGCTCACAAAATGAAACATTCATTCTAAAAGAGAATCATCTAAGAATAAACATACGAACTACACAATCAATACATACCCAAGATGCTATCAAAGGCTTGAGACGTATTGCAGATGCCACTGATTCGAACCACGTTACACTACAAGCCACGCTGCTATTTTCTCTGAATACAAGTCACGTGACACCACTAGGGAACACTCCCTTCCTGTTCTTTCTTAAAGGGACCACAGCACAATAAGAGAATCACTTCCTAATAGACTTATTAACAGAAATACACTTTAAACAGATGAACTGTGTAACAGCACATTTACTATCTGATTTCTCTTCTCCCCCCCAAAAAATCGAATCATTACCAATTACGTCAAATGGGTACAAATCAAGTTCAATCGTCTTTTCTTAATGTTTTGATTTAGTCATCTATATGCTGCTGTCATTTCCTCAATCAATCAATAAAGCTACTTTTGCAATTTCATATGATTTCCCCTTTTTCTGTTTCTCACTTTCAAAAAGGCATGATCAAGGCCTTTTCTCGATAAGGACACAATGGAATATAGGTTGCAACAAATTTTAGACCAAGATCTAATGTCGAATTGAAGCTTCTTGATTTGAATTGTGGTTTGCTACCAGCAAATTTCTAATATAGTGAAAGATTGGAGAGCAGAAAACTATTATAATATTTTCGTGAGCCAACGTTGCTCAGCATATCCCGCCTGTCTTTTTACCTACACCTTCAAGATTAGTTATGTAGTTGTTGATGAAGGGAGTAGGCCAACTCATTCGCTAAGAGCATGTCGCTGTGCATTACTGTTACTGAGGTCACTGCAAGAGTTTTTGAGTTTTCTGAAAGTGCCTTCAAAGGGTTTCTGTGTTATGCTGGTGCTGATAACATTAAGGAACCTAACTAGAATTAATGTGTAATTCGGACTTGTACGTCTCTCTCTCTGCATGACCGTTCCCCTACAGATGATGAGGACTAGATATAATGTGTTTGAAGTCTCGCTGTCTTGCCAGCTTTGAGGATTCTGCATTAGAAAACTGTGGGCCACTGTCACTCACCGTCTTATTCAGTATGAAAAACCTCACAGATGTCGCATGGTGGAGGGGTGGCTTTGTTGTCTGTGAATGATTTCATGAGCATTTTTATCCACGTCTTATTTCATTATATGTCTTGGTGGTTCTCGTTGGTTTTAACTTGAAATGGTGAGTTTTATTGTTTCACTTCCTGTTGAAGCATCTGTGATTGTGCCAATAACTGGCACCTGTCAAACACTCTCCTGACACACTGACCGATAGTGCTGAAGAACAAGTCATGTTGTGGTTCCCCATGAAGTATTAGGGAGTAAGTTATTCTTTACTTGTGGACCTGGAATAAAGCGGCCAACTGTGAACATGTACTATGGGGTGTTTAACGTGAAATAAGAACACTACGATTGGCGAGGAGGATTCAAAACAGAACGCGCAGTTAAATCTGACGAAAGGGGGAGAACGAAAAGAAGACGATGACTGCCCGGAACATAGAGATGCAGCTTTGGATCTCCTATCTGCTCGCTGCTCACCTCCATCACAAGTGATGCTGGACACCTTGGACCTCTGGAGCCGATATGTACAGAAGTACCTTCACCTTGATCAGCTTCTCGTCTTCTTTTCACCCCGGCTACTACAATAGTTGGGGACTGCATCATTCCTGCAGCCTCCCTGGAGCCACATTCCTAGTAATCTTGGAGAAACTTCTTTCTGAGCTCATTCTCATCCTCTATTAAGAGGCTGATGCTCCATGTGGGTTTGAATTACTCTTCTCCTGGACAGTCTGAGCTGACCAAAAGGGATTTTAACAAGGTTTTTATCCTTTTAAATGGCTGCGGATGATTTGTGTTTATCTCTAGACCCTTTCTATCACTGAATGCCATGTCCCCCAGTCTCATCCATACCTCTAGCTCCCCCTACTGTCTACATTATATACTTTGACATGACTACTGTGATCACCAACGGACCTCAGATCAGACAAACTACAAACATGGCTGGGCATGGAGTCCCCACCAAATTTTATCTCCATATTTTCTATTAGGAAGGGTAGGAAAGGTGGTTGTACTGCATCAATTTAGTCTGCTTTATTTTGCAGTTGCTCACTTGTGGAAACACTCCACAGTCATTCCCATACACAGGAAAAGTACAAACAAAGTACTCAGTGACTTTAGACCTGTGGCTCTCACCTCCCTCATAATGAAGGCTTTTGAGACAATTATTAAACAACACATCATCGGAGAAAATAACTCACAGATTGACCGTCTCTAGTTTGTTCAAGCACAGGTGTTGATGATACCAATTCACTCTGGACATTTTACACAATCACCTGGAATGTCCTCACACTTCAGCTTGACTCCTGTTTGCCGTTTTCTCCTTGGCATTCAATGGCTTCCAGCCTCACATCCTGGCTAATAAACGCTCCTTGTACTCCCACCTGGATGATCAACTCATCCTGTGGCGATACTGGACTTATTAACTCACAGATCACAGAGAGTGCGGGTCAACATCACCTTCTCTGATCTACAACACACCTTCACTAACTCCCCAGAGGATAGTGTCCTCTCCCCACTGCTCTTCATTCTCTACACAGATGACTGCAGATCCACACAGCCCAACACAGACCTCATGTATTTACTGCCTTAGCCTTCTCAACCCCATGGCTCAGTTCTCCAGGATTTTGTGGTTTGTAGAGTGGTGTGACAACTGTTGTCTGGAGCAGAATGTAAAAAACAAACAAGGAGATGGTAGCAATCTTTTCTAACCAGCAGATGGCACTGTCTACAGCTGTCCCCACCACAAACCATGGAATGCCTCTTGAGCTTTGAGCTTGTGGAGGAGAAAAATTATCTGGGTACAATCTTTGACAATCGGCTGAAATTTTCTTCTAACACCAGAAAATGTCAAAGGCAGTATCTCCTTAGAAAGCTCAGCTCTATTGAAGGAAGGACATTCTCTCCAAAGCCTGTCTGCAGTATATGGACATTTAACATGTAGGTTGGAAAACTGGATAATCCACAACCCCAAGAAAAGAAGAACATTAGGCAGAATGTAAAAAAGAAACTGTAGGATGGCTCACAAGAACAAAAAAGACCAAGCTGAGCAAGCAAACTCAAAATCAGCGATCACGGACCACTACCATGAATCACCATGTAACGTTTTCTTCCATAGCTTTGTTGGGATTTATGGTTGGTTATTAGCATTAAATTACTGTAAGTAATAGATTATTGAAAGTAATAAATCACTGGAATTAATTTATGAAAAATTGAAATTATTAATGGAAGTAAACGGTCATTTACTCATTAACAACTCCTAAAGTAATTGAGTAATTACTTTAAAAAAAAAGAATAAATTATCAAAAATAATTTATTAATAAACAAATTATTAATTTGCATAAATTTGTTATTTATGTATTAATAATAAATTAGGGCACCACCAGATAAACTGGAAATAGCTAATACCAAAATATCAGTCTTGTTTGTAAAAAGTTTATGTAAGTTAGTTAATATTTCTGCATAAAATATAATAATCTTAAATAAAATGGAAGGTGTGAGATCCGAGCACAGACTGTTACAAACCAGTGAATTGTCAATAATAAATACACAAGAATCACCAAGAAGCGTTCAATTCAGCTAACAGGCGTTTATTATCAAAATGTACTAATTCATAAATAATTCTGAAATCATCTCATAAATCAACACATTCAAGTAGCAAACGACATCTAACACGGAGATCTAATCTATTAAACAGCAAACACTACGTACAAAGAGTGTGTGAGTGTGTGTCTGTGTGTGTGTGTGTGTGTGTGTGTGTGTGTGTGTGTGTGTGTGTGTGTGTATTGATGAGTGTGTAATGACCTCGAACGCCCAGGTGGAGGCAAACGTTGGCGGGTCAGTGTGGTGACCGTGACGACCACTAGGGGCGTGCGGCGGATGAAACAGAGGGAGAGCGCAATGGCTTGATGTGTCCACCAGGTTGATGTCAAGAGGGATTGCGATGACTCGCTCTTTCTGGGGACGCGGCGGTTGCTTAGCGGCCAGATAAACATGACGTCTGTCGAGCGCGCATGTGCGAGGCCGGTCTCGGAGCGAGGCAGTCTACTGAGGGCGTAACGAACGGGCGGTTCCGTTGGCCTGGTTCTGTGTGCCTGAGTCCTAAGTGGAGGTCGGGACCTGCAGTTAGAACTCTTGTGATCGAGGCAGATGTGCTCTTGCAGCAGATAACAGTTGGGTTTTACGTGCAGTTGTGTGTGTCTGTGTCCTAATCTGATCAGGTAAGGGGGGCTCATGGCTGCGGGGGATCACAGGCAGATCAGGATTAGTAGAAGGAGGAGGGTGAATGAGAGAGAAAGACAGAGAATTCTGGTGACGCTTGGTTCTGAACCCTGGTTCCTCCACCAAGAACTTCCAGTGGACTGGAGCTCACTTGGACCTCTGGTTCTGAGTTGGAAAACCCGATTCCCGGACTTGGTTGGTGCGCGTGAACGCGCGTACACAAACCTATGAGATGCTGCGGCCTTCTGAGCGGCACATTGAAACACACATCATGTTAACAGAACATCATTCTACCAATATATCTGCCCAGACAAAAGCTCTCACCATCCATGGTGCTGTTGGTTCTGTGAGGCTGTGGTAACTGGTTGTTACCGGGTCTGAATTCAGAGGCCTGGCTTCAGCTGCAGGAGTGGACAGCAAGGCAGATGATTTGGAGAGGAGACGCTGGCTCTGGTCTCCAGAATCCCCCCCTAAAAAAGGAAAACATTGAGGAAACAGAAGACGTAGTCCAAACTGGGTCCTGCTCGTCCAGCGGGCTGCCGTTGGTGTTTCTTTTGTTCCCACTTGATGCTCTCTAATACCATCCTGAGGCAAGCAGAGACTTGTGTCTCCCTTGATGGTCAGATTGAGAAGCAGAGAGAGTTGGTAGGAAAAGTTTCACCAAGCTTGAATTTCGGATCCCTGTGGTGTTTGGGTCAGACTCGACCATCCTCATTGGTTATCAAGCTGGGGGTTCGTAAAACTTCCGGGCTCTCTGGCTCGCTCCCTGCTGTTTTATGGCCTGTTCATTGTTGCTGGTGTTTGTCTTCTGTCACAGAAAATGCTTGGAGGAGTTCAATGGAATCTTCAGCCCAACAGCATGCTTCAAATGAGACATAAAGTTGAAATTTTTCTTTGGCTGTAGATTTGGCACTTGTGAATATGATGGCAAATGTTTAACCCAGTTAACCCCTTTCCTCTGACATTTCAGGAGGTCATACATGATCTATTTCCTGAGCATTTCGCGGGTCCTCTCTACCGTTCCTTGGCTTTGGAGATGGTACAGTGAAGTCTCAAGTATTCTCACTTGCACTGATTCCATCAGCCTTCCCACTGCTCCCCTAAACTCTCCTTGATCGTGCTGAAAAACCTGGAGTGAGCCATGTTCACTGTAGATATGTTACTAAGTTGACTTTACTTTATAATGATTTCAGCCATGTGTATTGACTAAAGATCCATTCCAGTGAGGATATATTGAAATGTGACATGAACGTATTTGATCTTACTCTTTTCCATATCAAGGAGGTCAAACTGATACCGATCCTGTACTTCTTTGGCCCAGATGGGCCTCGGAATAGGCACATTTCCAAATGTGTTCTGGTAGCAGCTGGAGCCCTTCAGGGCTTTTTGAACTTTCCTTTCACTAATTCCAAAGTATTGATCATTTAAGGTCGGCACACAGTACAGGATTCTTCAAACCTTCACAGATTTAGAGACCACACACTTGAGTACTCTTGATGTTTCTCAGTACTCTTAAAGTTTTTCATAGCTGCTCCAGGAAAAATTAATGATAGGACGAAGATATAGCAGTAAGTTAGCGCTGGCAACTTCCTCGTGTGATCCCCTCGTGTCAAAATTAAAGATGGATGAGGCTGTCCGATCATCTCAGCTCAGTTTCCGTGTGTTCCCACTTTAAAATGCAGCATTGTTTGTCATGTTTTACTGTAGTTTTATTGACAAGATAAAAAAGAGCGGTCTGTCGTTCACCAGAAGCTATATTGTCTGTCAGTAGATGTCGAAAAATAAAATACAGAAGTAACAGAAGAATTGAAAGTGAATGGGGTGGAAAAAGATTAATAATGGTGAGTTATCATGGTAAGATGGTGCTACCCCCAGAAACAATAAAAAAAAAACACACACAAAATAAATTAACAAACATAATAATGTAATAATGTCCAATATCTTTATGCCGACAAACTGACATTGAGCCTTGAACTGTATGTGCCTCCTTGGGGCGCTTTTACTGATTAACAATATAAGTGACTGACATAAAATTAAACCAGCATCGTTTGATGTCCGTGGTTTGGGAGGCTTTTTAAATTTAAATTGTCCATTGACAGACTTGCTTGGTCATCGGCTAAAGTCAGTTCAGGTTTATTTTCGTGTTTTCCTACAAGATGTGTAATTGTGTACGTTTCAAAAAGAGAAATTTGGCTGAAAAGTTGCAGGTCAGGTTCAACTTTCTCCATTATAGTTACGGGAGACCGGGGATGGTTGTAACACTATTTGCTTCAGCACTTGTAACTCACTGAATCTTTGAACTAGAGTTCTCAAACCTTCATACAAAGTACCCACAATTGTTTTCTACAAATGGCATCAATTCAAACCTCTGCAAGAATAACACAGACAGCGTGAGTTAATGTCAAATACATTGTGTTCTTTTGTTACACCCTATCCCACCACAGGGGTAGGTTGTAACACATGCTGCGGTAGGTTGTAACAATTAGACAAAAGAAGCAAAAACCGAAGACAGGCCATGTAATATGCTTCAAAAAGAGGTTTTGAAATACAAGAAGAATCTGGAACGTTACTGAACCAGTCAGGCCCTGCCATCTGCTTTTCATCTCATGTTTGTGGGTGTTTATGTTATCTATAACAATACAAACTTTCTGAGCTAAAATAAAGTGGACTAGATAACCTGAGTACAAAGACACAACCAGTTTTTCAATTTATTTTGCACCTACGCTAGTATTCAATTCTTCTCTGGTCTAACCTGTCATATTACTGACTAGCCTGGCATATGCTTTGTCCATAATCCATAAGTCCATAATAAAAGTCTGCTGCCTGAGTCAAATAGTCAGCCATTTCCTCCTGCTCCTCAGAAAACTTTGTTGCTTCTCCAGTAACCTACACTGGGAAGACCACTGGAGCCCTGGTCTCTCAGCTTCTGCAGTGTTTTGCAGTATCTGCTTAGTGTTCCATGGCAGATCCCATGTGCCTTCGCCACTGATCTTCCTGACTTGCCCTTCTTTGTGACCTCATCAGATGCTTTTTTAAAAGCATTTGCAGGCACACCTTGATCAGTCTTTCTTTTCCACTGCCTAGGCATTCTGTAAAAGCATTAAAATCAAGAAAGTGGTATTAATTCTATGTAAGAGGATGGTTGTAACACTTATTAAAGATGTGTTACAACCCACCCCACCCGCCTGCCATTGTTTAGCTCGCTGTATTAGCATCGTGGTTTGAAATCTGCAGGGAAAACATGCATCACATTTTGCCTATGAAAACTATGAGCAATAATATAGGTACTAAACAAAATATAGTCTTGGTCAAAGAAATTACTTTCATACCTCAAAATTCCTTTTTTCTCTGTAGAATCTGCATACATCTGTTTTCAGCCTTGATAATCACCATGTGGGATCAGGGAGGAAGTGGGTAAACACTGATATCATCATATGACTTCTATCTTCTCCCTTTTTGGTGGAACTGGTGGTGTTTCAACTCTCCCCATGTTAGAACCATCCCCGGTCTCCCCTACTATTAAATGCACACAAACACACATGTAGTCAGAATTTTATAGATGTGTTCTGATTTGTTAATGGTTTATAAATGTTTAGACATGCTCATATTTATTCAGGACTTAAAATCAAAGAGCTCAAAAAAGTTTATCTTTTTTGAGGCACAATCCTAAATGATTTGAAAGATGGACTGATGACATGAATCATGAAAATATACCTGTGTTTGGCTTTTGTTTTCTCTAAACTGTCAGACTTACTTGTCATTTCAAGTAAACCACCCCCAAAATATATTGAATATATCATAGTAATTCAAGAACAATGAAGAGCCCTACAGAACAACTTTTCCACCAGCTGCCACTGGTAAAATCCAACAAAAACGAAATGTAAACTTCACAAAAACATAGCCAAAATAAAGTTAAAAGTGTAAACAATAAGTTAAGTACAATCATCTCAAATATTCTGAGCATTTAACAGTTTCTTACGTGTACATTCTCACAGGCATTTCAGCCATGTTGCCTTTAGTCAGTCTCTCGTAGCTGTGATAGAATTACCCACAATGCCTCGCCATATCTACACCGCGACAGAACTGCAGTTACACTTTTAGGACAGTAGGTGTCAGTGCAGCCCAACTTAAAGCGTTAGTGTGTCTGTGTTCACCAACATACACTTCAGCATGGAAGGATATAGAAGGCACTACGATCAAAGGGATCCCCATAACTCCATTATTGTGTGACACCAGACTACAGGCAGAACAGGAAATCCCACAAGGCTCAATGACAGAGAGTTTTCCGAAGTCCTGGCAGGAAATAGTTCAAATGTTTGGGGTTAAAGAAGCATCCAAAATGATGAGGTGGTGTGCCTATGGCTCAGATTTTATTCCTAATAAAAACAATGGTAGATTTAAGACCTGGATCACTAAAGGTTTAACTACATATTCTTCATAAGTCCAGGAAGGAGCATTCAAGAGCTTTGAAACCCTACAACAGGATCATGGACTGGAAAGACAGGATTTCTTTTTAGATACCTGCAAGTGAGAACCTACTTTGACAAAAACCTCAAGGAAGAATTGGGGAAAAGTGAGAAATGGAAATATTTTTTATCATTAACAAAGCCCAGATTAGGTAACAAGATCATCTCCAAATTATATTAATCCATACAATTATCTAAACCGCAGAAAACAGAATACAATAACAATAAATGGGAAAAGGAAATATGGGTACCAATTCCTCAAGACAGCTGGGAGAAAATATGCCATCTACAATGGGTCACAACTAGGTCACACACGGAGGGAATTCTGCTGGAAAAACATCTCAAGATTTTTCATCACACCCATTCAGAAGAGACATCAAGGCAACGGTGATGCTTGTTGGAGGCTCTGTGGGTCTGACGGGGTCAATCATTGCCATATAATTTGGGGCTGCCAGGTAATAAGACCTTTTTGGACTGAGATCCACCAACATATTACCAATGAGTTTAATGTGAACATTCCATTAGAGTGTGTGAACATATATTTGGGATGTTTGTTTGATACATGGAACACGAGGGATAAAAAGCTGTCGATAGTACTGTTGGCAGCCAGCAAGAAAGCCATCACCAGGAAATGGTTAAAAGCAGATCCTCACACCATTGAGGAATGGATAGAAATCATCTATGGAATTTATGTGATGGAGAAGATATCCTCTTCCCTCAGAGTTGAAAAAGACAAATTTTACCAGGTCTGAAGTAAATGGACTGAGTACGTGAAACCAATCAGGTCTGATCGAACCCTAACCCCAGTTATTCTCTTTCTTATTGTGTTCACTTGTAATATTGTTTAAAATGTATAAAGAAATATAAAACAAAACACGGAAGGGCAGTATGGACAGAATCTAATTATTACCATTCTCTTCTATATTTTGGAGTCAATGTTGATGTGAATAATATTTGTGATGGAAATTTGCCTTTCTAAATAAAAAGAGAATCCCCCCCCAAAAAAAGAAAAGAAAAAGAAAGTTTACAAAAACATAGCAAAAATAAAGTTAAAAGTGCAAACAATAAGTTCATCATCTCAAATATTCTGATCATTTAACAGTTTCATACGTGTACATTCTCACAGGCATTTCAGCCACGTTGCCTTTAGTCAGTCTCTCTTAGCTGTGAAAGAAGTATCCACAATGCTTCGCCATATCTACACCAAGACAGAACTGCAGTTACACTTTTAGGACAGTAGGTGTCAGTGTTGCATCATAGAGCTGAATTGAATCCGGCCCTTTTCAACTATGTTACATAGCCTCGTTTCCACTGCACAAAAAGTGCCGGGATGGAAGGGAGCACTACGGAGCAGTACGGCAAAGTATAACCAAAGCCAAATCTGGTGAGCGTTTACTCTGCAGAAAATAGTTAAAATGTAGGCGGGGTTGAGAGCTCTGCAGATATGTGGCGATGCAACAGTAATCTCAGCTTGGGCGTCAGATCTGGACCTTATCAATCCTCTGTTGTTGTTTACGTACTCCGCTTAGCACTAGTTGTTTTGTTAACTTTTTCTTTTTTTTGAAGCCACAGAGCTGCAGCTGCAACTTTCGTGTAGGTTCCGAGAGAGCTAACTTCGGCCGGTGTAGTTGCCAGATCTGTCCGGTTTACCAGATCTGTCCGGGGCGGGACTTGCGCATGCGCCTGAGCTACCAGAGCTGTCCAGGGTGGGGCTTGAACCCACGCACGGTGATGGTATATGTCTATGCCTACAACGGCATTTGGGACTTGAGAGGAAACATATACTCACTATGTGACTAAGGTCGGCATACAGTGGCTATGTAGTAGCCTGTTCTACATTCGTACACGTCCATCATATTTAACTTTCCCTCTTTTACTTCCAATTAACGTGCGTATGAGTCTACTTCCTGCTACTATATAGCCACCACAAGCAGGAACGGTGTGATCAGGTATCGACTAGTCACCCTGAACAGAAAGACCCGCCCACAGCCCTTGCTGGTTTGCATTGTATTGCTTTTGTCTTTTCCAGACGGCTTGACTCATCGAGTAAAATGCAATGACAAAAGCAAATGGAAAAGACAAAGACAAAACAGGAGAAGCATTGACAAAATGGAATAAGCAAAGACAAGATAGAAAAAGAACATGACTACCTTTGTATATTTTTTGTATTATTGATTCTCTTTATATTTCCACATTTATTTCTTTTTAATTTGGCACTCCTGTAATTCCATAAAAACACAGCAAAAACAGTTTGGGGTCAAATTGACCCCAGTGGAACACCAATACGTGTAATATGTGTTCAGTAAATTGGAAAAAATGTCATCATGATAATTTTATGCTTAATTATTTAAAAGTCATGAAATATGAAGCAAATAAAATATATTAAGCTATTTTATTTTCGAATTTTAATCATTTATTTTTGAATGATAAACACTGAATGTCTTCAAACTGACCCCATAGAAGGGTTTAAGCTTTGAAGAATGTATATTATTATATTTTGTATATATTTCTATGTAAAGCTTTTATGTATTTCTTTTATTTCTTTGTAGAACACTGAATTACCTTGTGTTTCAATGGTGCTTTATAAATCCATTTCACTTGCCTTCCCTTATAGTCTGTTGCCAGGTTTGAGAATGATGCAATAAACCAGCGCAATAATTTCAATGCAACATCAGTGTTTTATGCATCTTGAGACCTCAATATTTTATGACTTGACTGCTGTTTTGTTCTTAGACACTTTTTTTTTTTTTTTTTACAGTTTTTCTCAATTGATAAAACATTAAATTCCATTCACTGCACACAGCCACCAACTGACTGCACACATTTTTCAATACTGTAAGTGCTTGTGCCTTGAGTGTTGCTATCTGAGCCTTTGGAAATGGAATTGTGTTCATGTGTGCATTTTTAAAGACAATTAAAGGTCTCTCTCTTCAAATCTGTCTGTCTGTCTGTCTGTCTGTCTGTCTGTCTGTCTGTCTGTCAGTCAACCGCATTCCCTCAAATGGAAAAGTCTTTTGTCATGAAGGTGTGACACAGAAAAAGTCAAAATCATAATTACTTGCAGATGTTCTTTATTGAACTGACAATTTAAACTTGGAGCAGTATTGAATAGAATTACAACATAAGCATAGAAAGAACCTGATTTACTTAAATCATTCAGAGATGAATCATTTTGACGTGTAATGAAATCACTTGTTTTAATATTTGTCAAAAGAGAAAAATTCCGACTGATACTTGCAAACGACCATTAAGAAACACATGATTGATTAAAACCACTGAACTGTCTTAAAGAAAAAGTTCAAGAAGAAAAATCAAAATTGAAATCCAAAAGTTAACCACAGTGATTATGCATGTTGATGATCTCTAAATGATTTAAAGGAGGGCAGAATATATCTAATCTTCAGCTGTGGTAGAGCCCTTATGGTCACAGTAGTTCTGCAGGTGACTGGCGTAGTGGGGCAGCAGGTTATAGTGGTGGCTCTGGAGTAGTTCTTGGAGTTGGTGGAGGACCTGTTGTTCTTTCTGGAAGAGCCCCAAAAGGTTCTGTTGCCCACAGAGAGAAAGGTGGAGCTGATGCAGGAGCACCTTGTGGTTGTTTACAAGCAGGCATTGCTGGTAGTGAAGTGGAATTTGCTGGTGGTGGTCACTTGGCAGTTCTTCTTGTTGTTCCAGCAGCTTGTTTTGGTCACCAAGCAGCTTTAGATGCAGGTTGAAAAGCACCAGTTGTTGTTGCTGGAGCAGCTCAAGGTTTATCTTGGCTGACAGTTGCTGTAGTTCCTGCAGCAGAGCTTTTATTTGTGCTAACAGTTCAGGTGACGGAGTGTAAACTGTTGTTGATTCAGTAACAGTAGTTGTCGGCTCAGGAGTGGTTGTAGTTGTGGTTGTGGATGTGGTTGTGGTCGGCTCAGGAGTGGTTGTGGTTGTGGTTGTGGTTGTAGTCGGCTCAGGAGTGGTTGTAGTTGTGGTTGTGGTTGTAGTCGGCTCAGGAGTGGTTGTAGTTGTGGTTGTGGTTGTAGTCGGCTCAGGAGTGGTTGTAGTTGTGGTTGTGGTTGTAGTCGGCTCAGGAGTGGTTGTAGTTGTGGTTGTAGTCGGCTCAGGAGTGGTTGTAGTTGTGGTTGTAGTCGGCTCAGGAGTGGTTGTAGTTGTGGTCGTGGTTGTGGTTGTAGTCGGCTCAGGAGTGGTTGTAGTTGTGGTTGTGGTTGGGGCAGGTGTAGTTGTTGTGGTAAAAAGGAAACAGGTTGGTGTAAAAATAACTGTTCCCACTTCTTCCAGGAAAGGCAGATTTCTGATGTCATTAGCGATGTCACACACATTTGAAGTTCCACATCCAGCAACAGAGATCTGTTGGCGATCTATCAAGACTGTGGATGAAAAGATTGAATTTGAGTCAAACAATTTCTTCATTAGTCATGACAGACAAATATATGTTGATGATTAAAGTACGAAGAAAACAGATTCAGAGTCTTCTGTATGTATAGAGAAAGAAAAAGTGTATTCATGATGACTTTGAAATATATATATCAATCTTTCTCCTGTTCAAAGGCATGCAGTGATTTTAAGATTTTACACTCATGAAACAAGTTTAAACAGAAGTAAAAATGATTCAGAGATTTTTTTTAAATGTACAATAAAAATACTCACTATCTGACTGAAAGCAGGTGTCCTCCTCTCCTCTACAACTCACTACAGCGTCACACTGATCAGTGCTGGGATCACAACCATCGCATTGTATTCCATTTACTGCAGGAATAGCAGGGACTGAAACAAAAGAGATGAAACCACAGAGTGAATATTCAAGCCTTTTAACTTTAAAAGTATTTTGAAATATTTGTTGTTAATTCTTTTCATCACAATTCTTCTGATCCAAATATACTTACAGCTTAGGGTCCTCAAGTTGCATTCATTCACGTCATCACAGCACTCAGCATTTGCAACTGTGTGTATCCCACCCAGGTTGGCTGCAATAGTCTGTGTGCCTGTGGTTGGACAAACAGCGGGACCTGCACAGTCCCTGTAGATTCTCTCTGTTCCATCGGTTTCTGTTGTCAAAAAAAGAGCATTGTGAATTTCATGGAACACATGTTGAATTTTTCAATAGTTCAGTGAAAAGGAAAAGATGATATGAAGAAAAGAATACCTGTGATGAAGGCATTCAAACACATTTCTCCAGGCGCACATTCAACTGTCACTCCGAAAGCACAGCTCAGATCATTGAAATCTGTACATACGTGACACTCGATTGCTCCAGCTGTAATGGGAACAAACAAAGAAAAATAATATTTTTTGAAAAGAAATGTGTGAACGGTGAAATGTCTGAAGATCCTGAATGTCTGAAGTCTTTGTCAGAATATCATTTAGATTAAACATTGAGCTTTAATCCTGGTTTATACATATGTACATAACTACTTTCACAGTTTTAGTTTAGCTTTTTGTTCTTGAATTCCTATCTCCAGAGGTTTTTCCCTGTGCTGTCACATTTCAATATCTCTCAGAGGAATTAATAACTAGTTATGTTTCATCTATTATTTTGATCCGTCATTCATTCCAGAAATCAAAGTAAAACTTAACAGCTTCAGCAGATTTACTAATGGATACATGTTATAATATTATTATTATCATTAAACTTTCTTTTACAATTTCTAAATTGTATTTCCGTGTTAATAATAAATGAACTTGTGTTGTACCTGCATAAGTTGTATTGTAAAATAAGTTTGGTTACCTGCGCTGGAGAATGCCCACAGGAGAGCGAAAGAGAGGATCAGCTTCATCATGATGATCAGGAGTTTTCAGGAGTCTTCCTGAAGGCTGGATCTGTCTCTGCTGAGCATCACTTGCCTTTTTATATTCATTTGCTGAAATAATTGAAGAAAATTAAATGCGTAAGCACCTTAATTACTGGGTGTTTATGTACATTGTTCGAGGATAATCCTTCAGATACTCCCCATGATTCATGGGAACAATCCCCACACCCCATTTATTTAGAAGAGATGTTCCTCTGCTCAAAACACTGAAGGCCTCTGAGTTAAAAACAATTTAAAAAATTGTTGATTGTCTTTGCGTGCACTTTGGACAATGAACTGTCCACCTCCCTTTATTTTCCATTTGACAATTGAATAGTTTTGTGTCAGCTGTGAAACCACGCACCCTGTTCTACAGTTTTACATTATATCTATGAATATTTAAACGCTCCCTGAATCTTGAAATAGCATCACATATATGGCTACAAACAGATGCAGCAAGCATCAGGGTTTCACGTTATTTGTTGATGTGTTTGTTTTTTCACACATTTAAATTGAATCATTACACAACAAATCTTTTTAAATTCTCATTAACGTGAAGGACTCCACTCAGCAGGAGTGGTCCAGATCACGTCTTTAAAACGTCATTTCCACACTTCCAGAAGACGTCTTCAGGGAGGCCAGAATGAAAGTTTGTTTGTACGTCTCTCCTGGACATTGCATTGAGGCCCTGTCTGGACGTCATATGAACGTCCAGACAGTTTGAAAGTTTGAGAACTCTCACTCAAACATTCAGTGAGTTACAAGTGCTGAAGCAAAAAGTGTTACAACCATCCCCGGTCTCCCCTATATTCTAAACTTTAAAATATATTTGGGTTGCACCCATAGTATATGTGTCAGTGTTTTGTTGTGTTGTTCCCCACATTGCATCAGTTCAATAGCTAATCAAGAGTAATTTTTTTTACCGTAAAAGTATAATTATGTGTATAGAAAGAGATAAAGACAGAAAAACAGAAGATAAAACAGTGCTATGTGAATGTACCATACCGTCTCCACGCGATAAAACAGACCTCCAGAAATGTGGATACTTCACCGATAACAAAAGGTTCAACTGAAGAAAGGAACGATACAAATTAAGGGCATCAGTAATTTACATGTTGAAAACCGTGACGTAGTACCAACCATAGTACCAGGAGTTGTTGCTGCAATGGAAATAAAGAGCAGCAGTGTGTAGAGGAGAGGATGAGTGTGTTTTTACCAGAGTGCGGATAAAAAGTTTAAATACTTTTACATACTCAAGTAAAAGTGTTTTAACTGTAACATAATATTTCTAAAATAAAAATAAAAAGGAGGCTTACAAAAAGATTACTGGAGTAAGCGTATTTGAATTACTGAAGTGATGAGTAATTACTGAGTAATCGTTCATTAAATTACAAAAGCTAAAAAATAGAGTGAAACAATACGACATGAAAGTAGAAACAAATGCATCTTAACAAAAATACATTGAAGCAACCTAAGCCAAATCTTTTTAAATCCTTTTTATATGAAGTGATAACCGTTAAAAAACGTGTTTCACATTAGTTTAAGTTCATTTGGACCTGTGCTTCTCCATTCTCTCAACCCTGTGTTTGGGTGACTTTATTTTGGTCAAAAACTCAGGAAACTGTCTTTATATTAATGTTTTATTAAAGGACATTTATTTCAATTGACCTGGTGCTTTATGAAGAATACTGCAGTACTTTGTCATGTTAGACACATCCCACAAGAAGCTGCCCTGGGCTGTTATTCTTGAAAAACCAAAAATATTGGGCGTGCCTGGTCAGCCTCTAATTCTGTAGAACTTGACTAGAGTTCATCCTGATTCTGAATCACTTTAACTGGTTCCTTTCAATGTGGAGGAGTAACAGCTTGAGTTTGAAAACTCAGTTCAGTTGCTTGTATCCACGACCTCAGTCTTTAGGTCGTGACCCCTTCTGCGCTTATCTTTCAATTAAAACCGCTGGAATCTGTTGATCGACTTTTCTGGGGTCGGTCGGTTCGATTCTGTTCCCAATTCACGTGAATATATGAATTAGTTTCTCTATGTGTGTGTGTGTGTGTGTGTGTGTGTGTGTGTGTGTGTGTGTGTGTGTGTGTGCGTGTGTGCGTGCGTGCGTGCGTGCGTGCGTGCGTGCGTGCGTGTGTGTGTGTGTGTGTGTGTCCGCGTTGATACCTACATATGATAACAAACTGCTGCCGCAGTATTGTGAGATGTTGTGCATACATTCAATTATTCCTTTAGTCAAGGTGGTTGTAGTATTAATTTAAGCCTGGGATTTTCAAAACTTGTGTTGAGGGTCACATATAAAAGCACTCTTGAGAAAAAGTAAGTGTGAAAACCAAAAGAGGAAGTGCAAAACCAACTATCTATTCATTTACACGCACACTGAGAGAGACAGAGACAGTGTTACAGTATATTATTGCCACTTTTTTCATGTAATAAGTTTACAACTTTGTTTCTAGAAATATCCAAAATCTCAAAGTGGTGGACCTGCACTCTAACAAAACCCAGACTTATGTTTGATGTTTATTAATTCATTAATCAATTAATTAATGTTTTTATTATTTTGCTGATCTTGGAGAGAAACCGTTTCAGGCAAAGCTAAACAGACGTTAAAGAAATAGTCTTTGAATTTAAATAAAGTCTCTGTGTGTTGAGTCGACATTAATTCCATGGTTTTCCCTCAAAAAATATCCATTAAAAGCTTCAGTCTTCAGTAGAAAAACAATGCGATTAATTCCAATTAATTACAGAAAATTGTGCAATTAATGAGTAAATTTTTTTAATCGATTGACAGCACTAATATATATATATATATGTATATATACATATACATAAATATATCTAGATAGATAGATAGATAGAGAGAGAGAGAGAGAGAGAGAGAGAGAGAGAGAGAGAGAGATAGATAGATAGATAGATAGATAGATAGATAGATAGATAGATAGATAGATAGATAGATAGATAGATACACATATACTGTACATCCCACATCCCACAGCAAAATACATAAATTAATATACCAAATTCTCCCGATTCACCACATTCCTGACAGATTACTAATAGAAAGTAACAATACGCAAGGCGCACAACATTCCGCCGTAGGGCGTAATTTTGCACATTACTTTGCAACACCGCAGAACAATAATGGTGACGTGTGTAAGGACTCGTGATGATCCGCCACCGTTTCGTGCTCTTACTTGTAACACATGAGTAAAGGTCGCGACTGTCCGTGACGGCACGAGACTCCTCGACCCTGAATCATATAATTCAGGTCAATATCGTGATCCACAGTCAGGAATTGAGATTCTCTTGTTTGCTTGTTTGTGTGTATTTATTTTTTTCCTCTAGATGTTTCTTTAAGTTGGAGTCTTGTGATTTTTACAGCCAATAGCTTGCCTTGCACTGTGATGAGCCCATTTACAAATTAGAACTTGATGTTGGTTTGTTATCCAGTGGTGAAGGTGTTAGCACCCAGCCATTGATCGAGGCTCCACAGGTTTTTCAATCATGTTCCTTATCAAGAATCTTTGTTTTGAGTTTGTGTTGTCAAGTCTTGCACTGCTTGCACACTGGCTTCATCTGAATCTATCAATTTGAATACAAAAATGAAACCTTGCTAATTAAGGCTTGTTTTCTAAAGATAATAGTAACTGAATCATACCTTTTTGTTTTTCTGTGAGGTAATGGATTACATTTGTTTGTTTGTTTGTTATCTGAATTGTGTAACACAGCATATAATCCCTTCCTCCCTAAGCCTAGAAAGCCACCACCTCAGTTTTTTGTAGAAGAGAAGTTTTTACTGTCTCCGATATTAAAAACATCTAATCATAAAGATAAATGAACCCAATATTGAATTGTTTTATCTGTATCCATCAGTAATTCGGTTGACCTATTTCAATGAAACCAATATGAGACCTTGGAATTCTAAAATGTATATATGTACGTACGTATGTATGTTTTAAAGGAAAAGGAAAGAAAAAAAAAAAGGAACTCTCAAATGTAGCTCGGTGTCATGGTGGTGATAAAACTGTAGTTTTTCCATCTTAAAAGTCAGACCAAATCTGTTGTATATTTATTTTTTTAAAAGAACCTTTATGAAACATTATAGGAAACAAGTCAAAATCCTCTCAATTAGCAAATTGTGAATTGTCAAATTTTTGGTTAATTGACTAAACTTTGACCAAGACTACATTCAAATGAATGTGATATTTTGGAGGTTTTCAGGCCATGGGTCAACCCAGGACTCGCTGGAGAGATTGGTCAGGGAGCGACCTGGGGTACCCTCAGAAGAGCTGGAGGAAGTTGAAGGGGGTCTATACACTGAACAGGAAAGAAGATGGATGGTTGGATGTTAAATGTTAAAATAAAAAGCTGATTAATTGAACCGACCAAACTTTTCTGCTTTCACTAAAAGATAAATCAAACAAGTTGAAGGTTTTGATTACGAACACCCCTTCACCCTTGTAGGGTAGTTTCTTCACCATCCTCAAACTGTGGTCCTCTACCTCTGCTAGACTCTCGGGAGTTCCTCATTTTTAGAGAGATGTTCCACCAGGTACTCTGTCGCAGCCACTTGGTTGTGTCTCTCCATTTATGCTGATCCTGCTTGCATATTCCTTATATCCTATTTAGGGTTTCAGGGTAGGGAGGTGCTGAAGCCAGTCCCAGCTACCTAAGAGTACACCTTCGACAGGTCGCCGGGACCTTTAGTCATCATTCTAATATTTCTAACCCCCTACAATGACTGTATTCCACCATAAGGGCCACAGATACAATGCTGTGTCTAGATGACTTTCAACATTCACACACTCTTTCTTTAGAAACTACCATTCTAGTTAATATCTGTAATACAAAGATAGCTTGGTGAGATATGAATGTAATTTCTCTCCATTATTTTTGAGCAGCTCTAGAGTTGAATGCAGCATTCTTCTATGGACGGCGAGCAGGTGTACCTCAGACCAGGTGAAGAGTGATGACAGCTGTCTCAGTGACAGTTGGGACAGTGAAGTGGAATATCTTAGTTACTTGCAAAAGAAGTTCCAGATTGGCAAGATGCTCTTCCTGATGGTGATTCAATAAGACTGCCCATTCAGTATTTCAGAGACTTTTTTTGGTGCTGAACCTTTGTACAAGATTGTGGCACAAGGCAATCTGTACTGCAACAAACTGTAGTGTACATCTTGCATTCGCCCCGGTCAAAGTCCAGTGCATGCCGAGTACAGCAGGTGGCAGAAGTAAGGAAAGAAAATCAAACATGTCATTTTACTGCACGGACTACATGGCACCCAACAATAATGACAGGCTTTTCAAAATTAGGCTACTTATTGACTCACTTCTACCCAAATTTCCCACTTTTTACTGAACACAAATTGTTGTACGGTAATGAGCAAATGGTTCCATTCAAAGGCAGATCAACTCTGAAGCAACGCATTCAGAAAAAAACATTCAAATAGGGGCTCAAAATTGTTGTGCTTTGTGACATTAAAGATCTGCGGCCTCCATGAACTATTTTCACCGGGACAATTGATCCTGCATCAGGCCAAGCAGACATTGGAGACAGTGGTAACATTGTGCTAAAGGTGGTACAAGTTATCCATGATAATGTCAACCACCTGCTGTACTTTGATTCCTCCTGAATCTGTTTTTTTGCTCTTACAAACAAGGGGATCCAAGGGGATAGACTGACTTGAAAAATGTTTTAGGAATTTCTGGCACTGAACTGGTTTTATTCTTACTTTCAAGATAGGGACTATTCTGTGTCAATAAGTAATTCTGAATCTGAGCATATGAAAATCACTTTTGGGGTTCTTCAAGGCTCCATCCTAGGGTCCCTCTGGCTCAGATCATGGAACATTACACCATCTTCTACTATAATTGTGCAGATGACACACAGCTCTAACCCAGAAAGAACAGAGTTCCTTGTTTCTGGCCCCAAATAAGAAAGGTTATAAAGGTGCTACTCATCCAGAATGCCGCAGCCAGAGTCCTCACCAACACAGAGACGGTGCAGCACAGACAAGCTTCAATCTGCACTGACTGATGTGTCAAAGGATTGAAGTATTAAACGTACTTCTTGTCGATAAAACTTTTAACGGTCCTGGGTCTAAATACATCTCAGATTTACTTGAAGAATATGAAACATCCAGAGCCCTGAGATCTTCAGAAAAAGCTTTACAAAGAGTTTGAAGAGTCAGAAGAAACAAGGTGAAGCAGTGTTCAGTTCCTACACTCATCACACGTGGAACAAATTTCCTGAACTCGCTCACTTCTTTCAAATCAGGCCTTAAAACATTATTATTTGATCAGCCTTTCAGTTAAGCAATTGATTGTAATTATGTTATGAGTACATTTCTCTTTATAGAACTTTTATTTTATTTATTCTCCTTTTTATGGCTTTCTTAATCAGCTTCTTTCAATGTATTCCCTTTCTTTTCTTGTGTCTGAATCCTGTGATAAATAAAATTGCTTTGTCTTACCAAAAAACACAATCCCCTTGAATATAAAACTGAGCGAAAATGGTAAAAATCCAAGGTAAAAATCCTAATCACTTACAAATGTAGTTTTATTGAGCTGAAAATTAAAACTTGGAGAAGCAGTGGATAAAATTAAAAGTCAAGTATAGGATGAAATCAAATTACATACAAAGCATTTTGACTTAGATTATAATCCATCCATCCATTTTCTTCAGCTTATCCATTTCCAGGTCACGGGGGTGGCAGTCTGAGGACCGTCACCCAGATCACATTGCACCAATTAAGAACCTTCCTGCAGGTGGTGAGCCCACGGGAAGGTGGCACCCGGCGTGAGACAAAAACCCACTACTCTGAGATTGTGAGTCTCATGCTCTACCAATTGAGCTAGCCGGGGGAGTAGATTAAAATCCTTTCCTTTTAATTTACCAAAAGAGATAAAAGTCACAATTAAAAGATGTAAGTGAACCACAGTGATTGTTGCAAAAGTGAGTAAGGACATACCTTTATTGATTATTTGAGAAGCATAACTTTAATAAAAGAGAAAATGAAACGAAAAAACATAAAAAAAAAATCAAAAAACTTGATTGACTAAAATCGCTAAACTGTCTTGAAGGACAATCATTTCATAATTCTACCAAAGAGAAAAATCTAAATTCAAATCCAAAAGTTAATTACATAAGATGAATAAATTATTGAACAGAGAGGGACTGGTATCTAATTTTCAGCTGTGGTAGAGCCCTTATGGTCACAGTAGTTCTGCAGGTGACTGGCGTAGTGGGGCAGCAGGTTATAGTGGTGGCTCTGGAGTAGTTCTTGGAGTTGGTGGATGACCTGTTGTTCTTTCTGGAAGAGCCCCAAAAGGTTCTGTTGCCCACAGAGAGAAAGGTGGAGCTGATGCAGGAGCACCTGGTGGTTGTTTACAAGCAGGCATTGCTGGTAGTGAAGTGGAAGTTGCTGGTGGTGGTCACTTGGCAGTTCTTCTTGTTGTTCCAGCAGCTTGTTTTGGTCACCAAGCAGCTTTAGATGCAGGTTGAAAAGCACCACTTGTTGTTGCTGGAGCAGCTCAAGGTTTATCTTGGCTGACAGTTGCTGTAGTTCCTGCAGCAGAGCTTTGATTTGTGCTAACAGTTCAGGTGACGGAGTGTAAACTGTTGTTGATTCAGTAACAGTAGTTGTCGGCTCAGGAGTGGTTGTAGTTGTGGTTGTAGTCGGCTCAGGAGTGGTTGTAGTTGTGGTTGTAGTTGGCTCAGGAGTGGTTGTGGTTGTGGTTGTAGTCGGCTCAGGAGTGGTTGTAGTTGTGGTTGTAGTCGGTTCAGGAGTGGTTGTGGTTGTGGTTGTAGTCGGCTCAGGAGTGGTTGTGGTTGTGGTTGTAGTTGGCTCAGGAGTGGTTGTAGTTGTGGTTGTGGTTGGGGCAGGTGTAGTTGTTGTGGTAAAAAGGAAACAGGTTGGTGTAAAAATAACTGTTCCCACTTCTTCCATGAAAGGCAGATTTCTGATGTCATTAGCGATGTCACACACATTTGAAGTTCCACATCCAGCAACAGAGATCTGTTGGCGATCTATCAAGACTGTGGATGAAAAGATTGAATTTGAGTCAAACAATTTCTTCATTTGTCATGACAGACAAATATATGTCGATGATTAAAGTACGAAGAAAACAGATTCAGAGTCTTCTGTATGTATAGAGAAAGAAAAAGTGTATTCATGATGACTTTGAAATATATATATCAATCTTTCTCTTGTTCAAAGGCATGCAGTGATTTTAAGTCCTTACACTCATGAAACAAGTTTAAACAAAATAAATAAAATAAAAATACTCACTATCTGACTGAAAGCAGGTGTCCTCCTCTCCTCTACAACTCACTACAGCGTCACACTGATCAGTGCTGAGATCACAACCATCGCATTGTATTCCATTTACTGCAGGAATAGCAGGGACTGAAACAAACGAGATGAAACCACAGAGTGAATATTTAAGCCTTTTAACTTTAAAAGTATTTTGAAATATTTGTTGTTTGTTCTTTTCATCACAATTCTTCTGATCCAAATATACTTACAGCTTAGGGTCCTCAAGTTGCATCTATTATCGTCATCACAGCACTCAGCATTTGCAACTGTGTGTATCCCACCCAGGTTGGCTGCAATAGTCTGTGTGCCTGTGGTTGGACAAACAGCGGGACCTGCACAGTCCCTGTAGATTCTCTCTGTTCCATCGGTTTCTGTTGTCAAAAAAAGAGCATTGTGAATTTCATGGAACACATGTTGAATTTTTCAATAGTTCAGTGAAAAGGAAAAGATGATATGAAGAAAAGAATACCTGTGATGAAGGCATTCAAACACATTTCTCCAGGCGCACATTCAACTGTCTCTCCGAAAGCACAGCTCAGATCATTGACATCTGTACATACGTCACACTCGATTGCTCCAGCTGTAATGGGAACCAACATAGAAAAAATATTATTTTATGAAAAGAAATGTGTGAACGGTGAAATGTCTGAAGATCCTGAATGTCACATTAGCTTGTCCTATATGGGATAAATCTTGTGCCAGTAGGAAGTGAATTTTAATTCTTTAAATCTGAATCAGAATGGTCCAATATGAATGCAATTTATCTGCATTTGTATCTCAATGCATCTGCATTCGACTCGTCTTGCCTGACCAGGTCCTGGATGTGTGGCACAGAATATTTATGGAAAAAAGGGAATCTTACTTGAGGGAAGTGAAAGTCAAAAGTGAGAATGAATTAGGGAACAGAATTTTTCAACTGACTGAAATACAATTTAAATTTTTATCATGACACACATTCAAACCAAGTTATTCAATATTTATCCCACAGTCTTGTACCTGCATAAGTTGTATTGTAAAATAAGTTTGGTTACCTGTTCTGGAGAATGCCCAGATGAGAGTGAGAGAGAGGATCAGCTTCATCATGATGATCAGGAGTTTTCAGGAGTCTTCCTGATGGCTGTATCTGTCTCTACTGAGCATCACTTGTCTTTTTATATTCATGTGCTGAAATAATTGAAGAAAAATAAATGCGTAAGCACCTTAATTACTGGGTGTTTATGTACATTGTTCGAGGATAATCGTTCAGATACTCCCCATGATTCATGGGAACAATCCCCACACCCCATTTATTTAGAAGAGATGTTCCTCTGCTGAAAACACTGAAGGCCTCTGAGTTAAAAAAAAATGTAAAATTAGTTGATTTTCTTTGCGTGCACTTTGGACAATGAACTGTCCGCCTCCCTTCATATTTTATTTGACAATTGAATGGTCGTGTGTCATTACCTTTTTAAGCTTGTCATATATAAGTGACATGCTTCCAAATTTATTGTCAGAGTCAATGTGATTTAGAGTGTGTCGTTGGTTTTGTGTATCAGACCCATACCTGTCATGAAAGAGGTTTGGGTTCGATTCAAGGTGGTGTCATATTTTAGTTATTTATTTCATTGCGTCACGTCATCCAGGGGTCTTATCTGGACGTTCATATGACGTCCAGACAGGACCTCCATGGAATCTCCAGGAAAGACGTACAAACAAACTTTCATTCTGGCCTCCCTGAAGACGCCTTCTGGAGGTATGGAAATGACGTCTTAAAGACGTGATCTGGGCCACTGTTGCTCGCTGGGACACGCCCTGTTTTGTTCTCTTTTGTTACAACACCTATCATTTCACTACACCCTAACAATCTTGAAAACTGAAATGTACGTCAGCTGACAACAATGAATAGCTGTCTCTCTGAAAAAGCTGGCGTTCTTGCATGTATTATGGAAAATGCATTTATGTGAAATTTGTATTACCTATTAGCATTATGGTTGTTTTCTCACTAATCAAATAAAATGTCTATATTCTAAACTTTAAAATATATTTGGGTTGCACCCACAGTATATGTGTCAGTGTTTTGTTGTGTTGTTCCCCACATTGCATCAGTTCATTAGCTAATCAAGAGTAATTTTTTTTACCGTAAAAGTGTAATTATGTGTATAGAAAGAGATAAAGACAGAAAAACAGAAGATAAAACAGTGCTATGTGAATGTACCATACCGTCTCCACGCGATAAGACAGACCTCCAGAAATGTGGATACTTCACCGATAACAAAAGGTTCAACAGAAGAAAGGAACGATACAAATTAAGGGCATCAGTAATTTACATGTTGAAAACCGTGACGTAGTACCAACCATAGTACCAGGAGTTGTTGCTGCAATGGAAATAAAGAGCAGCAGTGTGTAGAGGAGAGGATGAGTGTGTTTTTACCAGAGAGCGGATAAAAAGTTTAAATACTTTTACATACTCAAGTAAAAGTGTTTTAACTGTTACATAATATTTCTAAAATAAAAATAAAAAGGAGGCTTACAAAAAGATTACTGGAGTAAGCGTATTTGAATTACTGAAGTGGTGAGTAATTACTGAGTAATCGTTCATTAAATTACAAAAGCTAAAATAGAGTGAAACAATACGACATGAAAGTAGAAACAAATGCATCTTAACAAAAATACATTGAAGCAACCTAAGCCAAATCTTTTTAAATCCTTTTTATATGAAGTGATAACCGTTAAAAAACGTGTTTCACATTAGTTTAAGTCCATTTGGACCTGTGCTTCTCCATTTTCTCAACCCTGTGTTTGGGTGACTTTATTTTGGTCAAAAACTCAGGAAACTGTCTTTATATTAATGTTTTATTAAAGGACATTTATTTCAATTGACCTGGTGCTTTATGAAGAATACTGCAGTACTTTTTCATGTGAGACACATCCCACAAGAAGCTGCCCTGGGCTGTTATTCTAGAAAAACCAAAAATATTGGGCGTGCCTGGTCAGCCTCTAATTCTGTAGAACTTGACTAGAGTTCATCCTGATCAGATTCCTGAATCACTTCAACTGGTTCCTTTCAATGTGGAGGAGTAACAGCTTGAGTTTGAAAACTCAGTTCAGTTGCTTGTATCCACGACCTTAGTCGTGGATACAAATTCATGACCATAGGTGAGGGTGGGGATGTAGACTGACTGGTAAACAGAGAGTTTTGCTTTACAGTTCAGCTCCGTCTTCACTAAAACAGTCTGTAACAGTGACTGCATTACTGAAGCTGCCTGTCTGCAGCCGTTCTCACAATCACTCTACTCTTCACTTGTGAAAAAGAACCCAAGGCCTCTCCCCCTACATGGACAGCGCATGCCATTCTTTTCTGTGAGAGAGCCATGAACTCAGACTTGGCAGTGAAGAGTGTATCCGCAAAACTTTCTTCGCTTTTGGGGGGTCTGTTTACACAACACCGGTGTCGATCCACTGTATTCGCTAAGTTTTTAAACCGACTCCCAAGGTGGAAATATTTTGTCACATTCGCGATCCCTCCCTCCTGTAGAGACTGCTGGAGCGCTGTTACTGTGCATGAGCATCTCTCCCCTCCTCCCCGATGACAATAGTTCCTTCTGCTCATGCGCCTGTAAACAAACATGGCGGACCCGTACTGGTATGACTCGTATTCTAGTTTCATCGTCCATATCAGTAGTTTAATAGTTGAGACTCACCCCTGATAGCATACGATTTGACTTGCCAAGTATACAGACGCAGCTCTCACACTGGAAGAACAAAGACTTGCTAGCACACATCAATTTGATATTTTATACTCCCTAAACACCTTTCCCAGTCCCAAAGCACTCGATGGATGAATTCCTATGTCCCATCGATAAGCTGTGAGAGAGTGAAGAGCTGGTCCCTTGTTCCAAGGACTGGGTAGAATCTGAAATATTCCTCCTTTATTTGAGATGTAAGCTCGAGACAAAAGTTAGTTGCACTTGGTATGCAAATATTATAATGCAAAGCATTATAAAATAAAATAAAAAAAACACCAAAACAAATATGTGACAGAAATACAATTTTTAATCTGTCAATGAACAATTGTATGGTGTTGTTTTCCAAAAATGTTATGATGAAAATATGAAATAATAAACAATAGAAAATGTAATGTTCATCCATCCATCCATCTTCTATAACGCTTATCCTGTTCAGGGTCACGGGGGATCCCAGCCTACTGTGGGTCAGGGCAGAGTACACCTGGACAGGCCGCCAGTCCCTCACAGGACAAACAAATAAGAGACAGACAACAACTGTCACGACGAGTGAACACTGTTTATTTACAATATATACAGTATTAAAGGAAAAAAGGGCTTTGGTGGTCATGGAGTCTGAACACAGGCAGGCAGGCAGGCAGGCAGGCAGGCAGGCAAGCAGGCAGGCAAGCAGGCAGGCAAGCAGGCAGGCAAGCAGGCAGGCAAGCAGGCAGGCAAGCAGGCAGGCAAGCAGGCAGGCAAGCAGGCAGGCAAGCAGGCAGGCAGAAGGAAACAGTCAGCAGCTGCTCTCAGTAGTTTTCAGTGGCCTTCATTAACTTCCACACAGCTGAATCCACTTGGCCTTTACCAGCCAGCCTGAGAGAGGCACGGGGCAGGTCCAAGCCATGGGTCTGACCTGCAAACGCAGCAGGAGAGGGAGGAGCTACTGCAGGTACACACAAACCCAACGTTCCCAACCAGGCACGCAGGCCTGGAGAGCCAGGGCTGTGATATAACACACTCACATTCACACCTACAGACAATTTATTGTCACCAACTAACTGGACAGGTATGTTTTTGGCCAGTATTTGAACCTGAACCTTATTGGTGTGAGGTGAGATCATTTACCACTGCACCAGTTTGATGTATCATGAAATACATTTTGACCTTTTTCTATACACAATGATTGTTTTACTTTTTTTTCAAATAAAAATCAAAAATACCCAAATGGACGAGCATTAAATGTCACATGTTGCTGTTGCTCATAGTAGTGGGTGAGAGCAGTACATGCAAGATGATCTGGACTTTGCTAAGTTGAGTGGGGTACATGTTGTAGCCACTCACAAGGGTGTATATGGTGTTCTTCCATGTTGAAAAAAAAAAAAAAGACAAACAGTCCAGAAATTACTCTGTCTCCGTGTACCCCTCCTTGTAACTACAAACACTACACTGCTATGCCAACATAGCAATGGTACAATGCAGGGCTCTACATCAGAATGAACTTTTTGAATCACCTGACATTGTGGCTGATAGATTTTAAAAGTAACAAGGCACTTGTAATTTCCACCAGCCACTCTTCACTCTTTCTCCTCTCTTTCTTTCGCTTTTTGACTTTCCTCTTATGAGTATTTCGGAAAGCGTCTTTGCTGCAGTCTCTTCCTCCCATGCAGTGGCCCCTGCTTTCTCCTGTTGGGCCTTGGTGGTCTCCATAAGGGTGTTTAACCTTATGACCTCCTCGTTCTTCTGCCTCACTTATGTGAAGGTTGGAAAACCGCTCTATGAGGTCGTTGATGGTGACGCAAGATGTTTCAACGTCGTCCTGGCGAGACCGGATGCTGCTTCTCAGGTGCTGCAGCTCCTCCTGGGTCTCTGTCAGCTCTGCCTTGGTGGTCTCCATCAGGGTGTTGAACTTTTTCACCTCCTCGCTTGTGGCTCAATTCAACTCTGAGGTTTTCACAATCAATGTGATTAAAGTGTAGAGCTTCTGCCAGGTTGAAAAACTGCTCCTTAAGGTTCTTGAAGTTGATGCGAGCTTCTTCAGCTTCATCCTGGTGGGACGGCAGACTTTTTCTCAGGTGCTGGACCTCCTCCTGCATCCCTCTCAGGAGTTGGTCCTTCTCCTGGAGCTCGGAGTCCTTCTGCTGCAGTTCACACTCTGAAGCTGTGACCCGGCTCCTCCAGACCTCTTTTTCCTCCTGCAGTTTCTTGTTCTCATCCTCCAAGCTGCTGAAGCGATGCTGCAACTTGCTGTCGTCTGCAACCATTTCCACACTGAAGTTGCGGTAGAAGAACAAGGCAACAATTGCTTAGGGCTATGGCTATACATTGCATTTGACAATTATTATTGTATAATTGTGCTACTACAGTATTAATGTTATTGCTATTCTTAGAATTATTATATTCTCAAATTATTATTTTATTTTATATTTACTGGTATTCTCATTGTACGATTATTATTGGTATATTATTATATTATATTACCTTCTTAGAATTATCGAATGCTGTTTATCATTATTATAGTTTTTATTATTGGATTATAGTTACTGGATTCTTATATTATTATTGATATTATTATTAGAACCATTACTACGGCTGAGTATAGCCAGTAAACTATTTGCCAACGATAACAGTATTATCACAATACAGCGATTCTGCTCGGTATGTCATTGGAAATTTCATCCACGATACATTACGATATCTGTCTCGCTCAAGAAATTCAGAAATTATTGACTGCACTCATTTCACATGATTTACAAAACATTGTCAATCAATTTCACATGAATGACAGCCCAGTAAAACAAAGTGTGTACCGCACATTAACACACACTAAACAAAGTGTATACTGCACATCATGCACACAAACGAAGTGTATACTGCACATCATGCACACAAACGAAGTGTATACTGCACATCAATGCATACAAAGTGTATACTGCACATTAACACACACTAAACAAAGTAGCTACATGTATGACGTTTTAAAAAAATCAAAACAGTTTAGAAATCGTTTTAAAATTCAACTGATAATTCTACTTAAAGATTGAGGAGTATATCTTCCCATCATCGATGTTCATTCCCCCTGCCACCACCACCGGTCCAAGATGGCGGTGCTGTTGCTGTGTCCCTCCTCAGTTATGAGGCGTCTAATCTTTATTATGTCTATGGCCACACTGACATGATCGCCTTTCACTAACTACTTTAGGAAGCCCTCTAACACCTTTCCTTAACCCCGTGACGTCATCCACGGGGTTAAGGTAAAGTCGATAGATAAGGCGTTAGGAGGGACAATCCGGACTCCGACAAACCCGGAAATATAAATACGACGAGTGGACACGCCCACATTACACCAAAAACCAACATAGCCAGTGGATTTCCTAATCAAACAAAATACTTTTGTTACCGAAACAAAGAAATGACATTTACAATATTGTATAAGAAATAAGAAATGTGTTAAAGGAAAAATAAATTTAATACTTCAAACTTATACTTAATGCAACAGTGCCGTCTATTGGCATGAACAAAATTTGCTCAACATGACGTCTTTCAAGCAGGAATGGTGTGATCAGGTATCGACTAGTCACGCTGAACAGAAAGACCCGCGAACAGCCCTTGCTGATTTGCATTGCATTGCTTTTGTCTTTTCCAGACGGCTTGACTCATCGAGTAAATGCAATGACAAAAAGCAAATGGAAAAGACAAAGACAAAACAGGAGAAGCATTGACAAAATGGAATAAGCAAAGACAAGATAGAAAAAGAACATGACTGCCTTTGTATATGTTTTGTATTGTCGATTGTCTTTATATTTCCACATTTATTTCCTTTTAATTTTGGCACTCCTGTGATTCCATAGCTGGCGACAGATCAATGTGATGCTATTTCAAGATTCAGGGAGCGTTTAAATATTCATCGACATAATGGAAACTCTTCATTTCCATAACTTGAGAACAGTGTGCATGGTTTCACAACTGACACACAACAATTCAATTGTCCAAAAAAAAATATAAAGGGAGTTTGACAGTTCATTGTCCAAAGTGCACACAAAGCCAACCAACTAATTTCAACAGAGAGGCATGCCGTCAGTGTTTCCAGCTGAGAAACATTTCAAATAAATAAAAAGGGTGTGGTGATTGTTCACAAGAATCAAATCAGGAGTGTCTTAAAGATCATCCTGTAAGAATGGACAACACACCCAGTAATTAAGGTTGTTACGCACACATTTTTCATCAAGTACTTGAACACCTGAACAATATAAAAAGGCAAGTGATGCTCAGCAGAGACAGATCCAGCCTTCAGGAAGACTCCTGAAAACTCCTGATCATCATGATGAAGCTGATCCTCTCTTTCGCTCTCCTGTGGGCATTCTCCAGAGCAGGTAACCAAACTTATTTTACAATACAACTTATGCAGGTACAACACAAGTTCATTTATTATTAACACGGAAATACAATTTAGAAATTGTAAAAGAAAGTTTAATGATAATAATAATATTATAACATGTATCCATTAGTAAATCTGCTGAAGCTGTTAAGTTTTACTTTGATTTCTGGAATGAATGACGGATCAAAATAATAGATGAAACATAATTAGTTATTAATTCCTCTGAGAGATATTGAAATGTGACAGCACAGGGAAAAACCTCTGGAGATAGGAATTCAAGAACAAAAAACTAAACTAAAACTGTGAAAGTAGTTATGTACATATGTATAAACCAGGATTAAAGCTCAATGTTTAATCTAAATGATATTCTGACAAAGGCTTCAGACATTCAGGATCTTCAGACATTTCACCGTTCACACATTTCTTTTCATAAAATATTATTTTTTCTATGTTTGTTCCCATTACAGCTGGAGCAATCGAGTGTCACGTATGTACAGATGTCAATGATCTGAGCTGTGCTTTCGGAGTGACAGTTGAATGTGCGCCTGGAGAAATGTGTTTGAATGCCTTCATCACAGGTATTCTTTTCTTCATATCATCTTTTCCTTTTCACTGAACTATTGAAAAATTCAACATGTGTTCCATGAAATTCACAATGCTCTTTTTTTGACAACAGAAACCGATGGAACAGAGAGAATCTACAGGGACTGTGCAGGTCCCGCTGTTTGTCCAACCACAGGCACACAGACTATTGCAGCCAACCTGGGTGGGATACACACAGTTGCAAATGCTGAGTGCTGTGATGACGTGAATGGATGCAACTTGAGGACCCTAAGCTGTAAGTATATTTGGATCAGAAGAATTGTGATGAAAAGAACAAACAACAAATATTTCAAAATACATTTAAAGTTAAAAGGCTTAAATATTCACTCTGTGGTTTCATCTCTTTTGTTTCAGTCCCTGCTATTCCTGCAGTAAATGGAATAGAATGCAGTGGTTGTGATCCCAGCACTGATCAGTGTGATGCAGTAGTGAGTTGTAGAGGAGAGGAGGACACCTGCTTTCAGTCAGATAGTGAGTATTTTTATTGTACATTTAAAAAAAAATCTCTGAATCATTTTTACTTCTGTTTAAACTTGTTTCATGAGTATAAGGACTTAAAATCACTGCATGCCTTTGAACAGGAAAAAGATTGATATACATATTTCAAAGTTATCATGAATACACTTTTTCTTTCTCTATACATACAGAAGACTCTGAATCTGTTTTCTTCGTACTTTAATCATCGACATATATTTGTCTGGCATGACTAATGAAGAAATTGTTTGACTCAAATTCAATCTTTTCATCCACAGTCTTGATAGATCGCCAACAGATCCGTGTTAATGGATGTGGAACTTCAAATGTGTGTGACATCGCTGTTGACATCAGAAATCTGCCTTTCATGGAAGAAGTGGGAACAGTTATTTTTACACCAACCTGTTTCCTTTTTACCACAACAACTACACCTGCCCCAACCACAACTACAACCACTCCTGAGCCAACTACAACCACAACTACAACCACTCCTGAGCCAACTACAACCACAACTACAACCACTCCTGAGCCAACTACAACCACAACCACAACCACTCCTGAGCCAACTACAACTACAACTACAACCACTCCTGAGCCGACAACTACTGTTACTGAGGCAACAACAGTTTACACTCCGTCACCTGAACTGTTAGCACAAATCAAAGCTCTGCTACAGGAACTACAGCAACTGTCAGCCAAGATAAACCTTGAGCTGCTCCAGCAACAACAACTGGTGCTTTTCAACCTGCATCTAAAGCTGCTTGGTGACCAAAACAAGCTGCTGGAACAACAAGAAGAACTGCCAAGTGACCACCACCAGCAACTTCCACTTCACTACCAGCAATGCCTGCTTGTAAACAACCACAAGGTGCTCCTGCATCAGCTCCACCTTTCTCTCTGTGGGCAACAGAACCTTTTGGGGCTCTTCCAGAAAGAACAACAGGTCCTCCACCAACTCCAAGAACTACTCCAGAGCCACCACTATAACCTGCTGCCCCACTACGCCAGTCACCTGCAGAACTACTGTGACCATAAGGGCTCTACCACAGCTGAAGATTAGATATATTCTGCCCTCCTTTAAATCATTTAGAGATCATCAACATGCATAATCACTGTGGTTAACTTTTGGATTTCAATTTTGATTTTTCTTCTAGAACTTTTTCTTTAAGACAGTTCAGTGGTTTTAATCAATCATGTGTTTCTTAATGGTCGTTTGCAAGTATCAGATGGGATTTTTCTCTTTTGACAAATATCAAAACAAGTGATTTCATTACACCTCAAAATGAATCATCTTTGAATGATTTAAGTAAATCAGGTTCTTTCTATGCTTATGTTGTAAGTCTATTCAATACTGCTCCAAGTTTAAATTGTCAGTTCAATAAAGAACATCTGCAAGTAATTATGATTTTGACTTTTTTGTTTCACACCTTCATGACAAAAGACTTTTCTATTTGAGGGGATGCAGTTGACAGACAGACAGACAGACAGACAGACAGACAGACAGA
Organism: Lipophrys pholis; assembly: GCF_963383615.2. Taxonomy (NCBI): domain Eukaryota; kingdom Metazoa; phylum Chordata; class Actinopteri; order Blenniiformes; family Blenniidae; genus Lipophrys; species Lipophrys pholis. Next base: position 24,344,754 of record NC_137640.1, on the reverse strand, counting down.
CAGACAGACAGACAGACAGACAGACAGACAGACAGACAGACAGACAGATATGAAGAGAGAGACCTTTAATTGTCTTTAAAAATGCACACATGAACACAATTCCATTTCCATTGGCTCAGATAGCAACACTCAAAGCACAAGCACTTACAGTATTGAGAAATGTGTGCAGTCAGTTGGTGGCTGTGTGCAGTGAATGGAATTGAATGTCTTATCAATTGAGAAAAACTGTAAAAAAATTAAAAAAATTTATAAAAAGTGTCTAAGAACAAAACAGCAGTCAAGTAATAAAATATTGAGGTCTCAAGATGCATAAAACACTGATGTTGCATTGAAATTATTGCGCTGGTTTATTGCATCATTCTCAAACCTGGCAACAGACTATAAGGGAAGGCAAGAGAAATAGATTTATAAAGCACCATTGAAACACAAGGTAATTCAGTGTTCTACAAAGAAATAAAAGAAATATATAAACATTTTACATAGAAATATACGAAATATAATAATATACATTCATCAAAGCTTAAACCCTTCTATGGGGTCCATTTGAAGACATTCAGTTTTTATCATTCACAAATAAATGATTAAAATTCCAAAATAAAATAGCTGAATTTATTTTATTTGCTTCATATTTCATGACTTTTAACTGATTAAGCATAAAATTATCATGATGACATTTCTTCCAATTCACTGAACACATATTACACGTATTGGTGTTCCACTGGGGTCAATTTGACCCCAAACTGTTTTTGCTGTGTAAAGCTTGTTGGTGTGTGTGACCGAACATTCCCACACCTGCAGGTGCAGAGCTGATACTTTTGATACAGGGTGAGGTATTCCCGCAACAACATTGGTAGTTCATGCAAAATAAGGGCGGTGCAAACACATCAAAGCTTGCCTGACAGCTCTCTATTCAAATCCTTCCTCATTGTGATCTGTGTGTGCTGCAATCTGCACTGCTTTCTCTCTCTCACCTGAAAATGTCCATTGGGAAAAGGTTTACTGTCCACAAGGATTTGGAACAGCTCTTTGGCTGTGAAAGTGACATAGAGGAGAAAATGTCTGACACAGAAGATTGTGTTGAGGAGGATCCTTCACATCTGATGAGAATAGGCGTGTTGACCCTCCCGTTGTCTCTCAACCACCAGCAAACACCATTCCTTCCAAGAATGTAGAGATAATATGCTCCCTTTCCCCATTTCAACAGCAGGGTAGAATATAGCCATGGTCCCACGCCAGAGCGGGGCGAGGCGGGAGGGTACAGTACGGCAAAGCACACAAAAGCCCGACTCTGTTTGCGCGGTCCCACCGCACACGTACGGTAACATTTAGGCGCCCCCTCACAGCAGCCACAGGTCTGTGATGCAGCGTTTAAACTTTTCAACTGCAGTTTATTTCTGGCCTCCAGTGCTTTCACAAATACATTTCTCTGAACTTTTTCAGTAATAAAAGAAAGTTTTTGTCCGAGCGCGATGTTGGTCTGGTATTAACTACAGGAGATGACAGCTGTTCGTGATGCGTTCAGGTGCATCATGTAAAAGCCTTGACATTTTAACGAGCTGCGGCGCTCGTACAGTAGCGATGTTACAAGCTAAATATGATTAAAAAATGACTGATAGTCATGAGCAAACTGGAACACGCATGCGCAGTGCAGAAGTTTCGGCAGTGCGGCACCCACATAGTTCGGCCAGGGTGGTTGGCACAGCCGAAACAAATGTCTTTGGCCAGAGGCAGCTCATTTTGTTCTGCAGGACCCCGCACTGCCGAACTTTCGTCTTGTTCTTATGGAGTATGAAGAGGACTTGAGCCTCCTTTTGCTGTGACACAGCTTAATGTGTCTCATTGCAAACAGCAGTGTCCAGCTCCCACTGAATCTCTCTTCTCCCTCTGATACTGGGATGGGGTGCGGTCTTGCTCTCCTTCACTGTAATAATCTCAAAGTCACTGCTGTCACTGTCCCCCAATACTTCTCTTTTGAATGTTTAGCTGTAAAACTCACAGACCCTCTTTGTAAACCTGAGAACTAGCAATAATACACTCACTTAACCCAAACTCTCCTGGTTATTGTTACTGCCTACTTCAACATCCTTCTCTTAGCAGAGTCGGGCCGTAACAATGTTCATCAGTATTCATGTCATGTGGATCGGTGTCATAGCCACCAGCTTGTAGCCTTTAAAGCATATCATTGCAGCATGCTTGTTGACTGGCACTATGCTGAACGTCCCACCCATCCATTTTCTCCCGCTTATCCATTTCCGGGTCAGCAGTCTGCAGTCCGAGCACTGTCACCCAGATCACATTGCACCCATTAAGAACCTTCCCTGTGAGTAGTGAGCCCATGGGAAGGTGGCGCCCGGCGTGGGACACAAACCCACGACCTTGAGATTGTGAGTCTCATGCTCTACCAACTGAGCTAGCCAGGGGCTATGCTGAATGTCTTTAGACAATAAAACACAATGTAATGTGACAGGGAGTGGTTTAAAAAGCAGAAAGTTTCCCTACCTAGTCCTTAAGGACAAAACCAGAAACACTGTCAGATCCAGTCACTTTGAGAATGTTGATGCTTTTTAGAGTGTGAGAATGTCAGTCAATAGGATAAGGAGTCTGACTGCTGGTGTGAGGTGCTGATCTGATGGTAGGCACCATTTATGGTTTCTGCTCCTCACATGCCAGAAGAAGTGGTTAAACTTCTCTGCCAAGTGAGGGATTGCCATTGCTGGGGGTTATTCCCCTGGCCGATTACATGGTGTATGTTCTGCCGAGCACAGCAAGGCTCTAAGTTGGAACATGGCTCTCAGTTTTCTGTTTATGGGCAGCATTGGCATGTCTGATGACCTGTTTGAGGATTGACCTGGCTGTACTGTACTGTACAGTGTCACCAGATTAAAAGTTCTTCACCAGTTCCTGGACATCCTTGGTCATCTATGGTCTGTTTTTAGAGAAGTTATAGACTTTTCTTATAGTGATCATATTGCACCACAAAAAGTTTCAAGTGTAACACAACGATGGTGAGAGGTGGGGGTCACTTCATTACATGTGCTTGTTTATGCCCTCTGTTGGCACATTGCTTCTATCTGCACCCCTAAACTGAACTGTGCACCTATAGACTTTGAACGCTGAAGAAGTTTCTATTATCCTCTTATTAGTTTTAAATTGAACATTAAATGCTTATTTGTTATCTGCATGTCACCTGGCGCTAGGTCCCAAGGTCTTAATATGTCACAGTCACACATACTTAAATTGGTGATGGAACAAGCGTGATTGTCAATATTGATATCAGAATCAACAACATTTTCACAGCAAAGAATATTTTATTCTTCAATGGAAAACATGTATGATGTGCAGATATCCAAATATGTGTCACCATTTTGGAAATGAAAAATTAGATGGCTCATAGGTCCCGAGAATTAATACCATCTGTGTATATGTTGTGTATATATAATTCCAATGCATCTGCAAAAGGAAATTCGCTTGTTACTAAACGTAATGCAAAGCAGGAAATCGGTTGCTTGTGTACTCGAGCTGATAACTCGCTATATTTTGTCTGAAAAAGATGGCTTTAGACTCAATTAGACATTGACAAGTAGTGATGGCCATTATACACATTTTTTAGGCGGTTTTGAACAACACATCCGCTAATTTTTGATCTTTCATGTTTCTTGTATTTCCTCATATGCTAGATACAAAGACATGCTGAAAGAGGACTGAAAACAAAACAATTAAAGCATTATTCAACAGAAATATCTGACCATCAAAGTAGACACTGTGTTTGTCTCACTGAAACTGCTATCTGGTTTGACATGAGAGGAGCCCGATAACTAAAAGCACCGCCTCTTCATCAACTTTTAGAAAACCTCGGAACCTCCAAAAAATAACCTAGCAGAGCTGAAAGTGATCTGGGTAATATGGGACTAAGTAACAGCTCTTTAAGATGTGTTGGAGCTTGGTTGTTGAAAACTAAGTTGAAAGTATATATACTTTTGAAATTTGAAATTTCTTTCCAGATTTCAGAGGAAGCCAATGAAAAGAAGTTAATATTGGAGTCATGTGATTTCTCCTGCTGGTTTCCGACAGTACTCTCACAACAATATTTTGAATCAATCAAAGACTTCATAAGCAGGTGCTGCTATCACGGTGACACAAACAACAGCAGCACAACAATCCTGCTCCACGGCAATGAGGGACAAAAGGAGGGAGTGCAAATTGTGAGTGATTCATATTTTGCTTCAATAGTCTTTTGGAATTTGAAGCTTAAGTTTAACTTGCAGCACTTAGAAATGAAAGCGCGAAACCCCAAGTCATTCTTGTTGTTGGGCTGAAGATTCTAGTGAACTCCTCCAGAAGTTTCTCTGACTGAGGAGAATCACCAGGGACAGTGAACAGGCCATAAAACAGCAGGGGAGCGAGCCAGTTTTAAGACTCCCCAGGTCGACAGCCAATAAGGATGATCGAACCCGACCCAAACACCACAGGGGTCCGAAATTCAAACCTTGGTGAAACTTTTCCAACCAACTCTCTCTGCTTCTCAATCTGACCATCGAGGGAGAGACATGTCTCTCCTACCTCAGAATGCTGTAGAGAGCACCCAGCTAGGAACAAAAGAAACACCGAAAACAGCGGACGAGCAGGACCCAGTTTGGACTACATCTGTTTCCTCTATTTTTCCCTTTTTGGGGGGTTCTGGAGACCAGAGCCAGCGTCTCCTCTCCAAATCATCTACCCCGCTGTCCACTCCTGCACCTGAAGCCAGGCCTCTGAATTCAGGCATCTGAATTCAGACCCGGTAACTACCAGTTACCACAACCTCACAGAACCAACAGCACCACGGACGGTGCTGTCCAGCCAGAACCAGACGGTGAGAGAGCTTTTGTCTGGGCAGATATATTGTTAGATTAGCGTGAAGCTAACATGCAATGTGTTCCAATGTGCCGCTGATAAGGCCGCAGCATCGCATATGTTTGTGTTCAAGCGCACCAACCAAGTCCAGGACTCTGGTTTTTTCACCTCAGAACCAGAGGTCCAAGTGAGCTCCAGGCCCACTGGGAGCTCTGTGTGGAGGAACCAGGGTTCAGAACCGAGCCTCGCAAGGATTCTCTGTCGTTCTCTTCTCTCCCCCTCTTTCACTAACCCGCAGCTACGCGCCCCCCTTACCTGATCAAGATAAGCTCACACACAACTGCATGAAACACCCCACTGTTACCTGCTGCAAGAGCAGATCTGCCTTAATCACATGAGTTCTAACTGTAGGTCCCGACCTCCACTTAGGACTCCGGCGCTCAGAACCGGGCCAACGGAACCGCCCGTTCGTTACGCCCTCGGTAGACTGCCTCGCTCTGAGACCGTCCTCGCGCATGCGCGCTCGATGGATGTCTTGTTTATCTGGCCGCTAAGCAACCGCCGCGTCCCCAGAAAGAGCAAGTCAAACACCTCTAGTGGTCGCGTGGGTCATCGCAATCCCTCTTGTCGTCCACCTGGTGGACACATCAAGCCATTGCGCTCTCCCTCTGCGCGCCGCTGCATGCCTCTAGTGGTCGTCACGGTCACCACACCCACTCACACTCATCACTCCAGAGCACGCGCATGCGCACACACACACACACACACACACACACACACACACACACACACACACACACACACACACACACACACACACACGCACACACACGCACACGCACACGCACACGCACACGCACACGCACACGCACACGCACACTCTTTGTACATAGTGTTTGCTGCTTAATAGATTAGATCTCCGTGTTAGATGTCGTTTGCTATTTGAATGTGTTGATTTATGAGATGATTTCAGAATTATTTATGAATTAATAAGTTTTTATTAATAAAAGCCTGTTAGCTGAATTGAATGATTCTTGGTGATTATTGTGTATTTATTGTTGACAATTCACTGGTTTGTAACAGTCTGTGCTCAGATCTCACACCTCCCCTTTCATTTAAGATTGTTATATTTTATGCAGAAATATTAACCAACTTAAATAAACTTTTTACAAACGAGACTGATATTTTGGTATTAGCTATTTCCAGTTTATCTGGTGGTGCCCCGATTTATTATTAATACGTAAATAACAAATTTATGCAAATTAATAATTTTTTTATTAATAAATTATTTTTGATAATTTATTCTTTTTTTTTTTTTAAGTAATTATTCAATTACTTTAGGAGTTGTTAATGAGTAAATGACCATTTACTTCCATTAATAATTTCAATTTTTCATAAATTACTCCCAGTGATTCCAGGAAGAGAGTTATCCACCTCTGAGTCTGGCTCGACAGAAAGTCGATTAAACATTGTTGCCCAGTTTTATTTTTGACTCTTGCCACACCTGTTCTTGTCACGATAACTATAATTTTCTATTATTATATGCAATTATACTCATCTAAAGTTATCGTCTTTTGCTTTGTCTCTATGGATTCAAAGAGGCACACCCGTTCTGCCAAGCACACCCGTGTGAGCTCTATTGTGTCTCTTCTCTATTTTTCTCATCAACCACTGTCCAGTCATATTGATGTATTAAACCTTTAGTTATCCTCCTCAGATTTGTGGCTCTTTCACCATCTTTGTTGCAAAAATGTATAAAACTCTTTAAAAATACATTAATGTTTTTAATGTATCAAGAATCACTAAACACAAATCTTCAATTTCTTTCAAAATGACCAAACAAATGGAAGTCTATATACAGTTTTCAATATTCATCCAAAGCAAAAGTATATTTTTCATATAGAAAGAATGCCGAAGATCAGCATATTTGATGAAGATCAAGTTGAAAAAGTTAATGAATTTCAACAAGAGGTTCTGAATTCAGTGACTTTATTTTATTTTTATTTTATTTATTTCTTTTTTAATATTGAATGAAATAATGGCTTGTTTGCACCCTGGTGGATGTTTGATTGTAAGGTAAAATACCTGCCTGAGATATGTATCAAATACAAATTTCCCTGTGCATCTACTGTATATTCTAAAGCTGGGGTATCCAGGCACAGTGCTTACTGGATTCCACGAGTCTGCAGGGACCTTCTGAGTTCAATGTGCAAATTGTTGATTTAGTTAAAAGCATTAAGAACAATATTTACAAAATGTTTTAGGAATATATTTCAGAATTGTGCATTTTCAAACAATTAAATAAATAGAAGTAAACAGAAATGGGGCCACAAAGTGTCGTAGTGGTTTGCACTCTTACCTCACAGCAAGAATGTCATGGGTTTAAAAAACAAAACACATGTTCTGCAGTGAGTTTCCTCTGAGTACTCCGGTTTCCTCTCACAGTTCAAAAATCTGCATGTGAGGATAATTGATGACCCTAAATTGCCCCTCGGTGTGTATGTGTGTATGTGTATGTGTGTGGTTGTTTGTCTCGTGTGTTTGTCCTGTGATGAACTAGTGACCTGTCTAGGGTGTATCCTCGCCCATGGCTGAACTCGGCACCAGCGCCCGGCGACACTGTACGGGATTAAAAGGATTGAAGGATTGGTGGTTGTCTTTACCTATATGTGTTTCCTACCATAGAAAATCACAGTAATCATTACTGATATCACATACACTTCTTCACATAAACTTCACAAACAATTATAGTTGTTTAGGGATAAACTGTGAAACTGTGATTGTTCAAGTTGTTTGCAACTTTCTATTAGGTAATACTCTCAGTTGTTTGTCAAGTTTTATTTTCAAGTTATAAACCTCATGAGATCCGACATAAAGCAATCCTCGCAGTAACAGCATAGATCACCATGACATCAACATCTGAACGTTGTGCCCTGCCCTCGTAATGAAAGCTGCAACGGCTTTCTTTTCAAGAGGACTATATAACAATGATAGAACAATAGTGGTTTGGCAGAAGCAATAAAACGGTGATTCATATTTAATAGTCTTTTAGAATGTGGAGCTTGTATGACTTCCGACACTTCAAGTCAAACCATGAAAACCAACTCAATCAAGTTATTGCGCGCGCACACACACACACACACACACACACACACACACACACACACACACACACACACACACACACACACACACACACACACACACACACACACACACGCACACGCACACGCACACGCACAATCTTTGTACATAGTGTTTGCTGCTAAATAGATTAGATCTCCGTGTTAGATGTCGTTTGCTATTTGAATGTGTTGATTTATGAGATGATTTCAGAATTATTTATGAATTAATACGTTTTTATTAATAAACGCCTGTTAGCTGAATTGAATGATTCTTGGTGATTATTGTGTATTTATTGTTGACAATTCACTGGTTTGTAACAGTCTGTGCTCAGATCTCACACCTCCCCTTTCATTTAAGATTGTTATATTTTATGCAGAAATATTAACCAACTTAAATAAACTTTTTACAAACGAGACTGATATTTTGGTATTAGCTATTTCCAGTTTATCTGGTGGTGCCCCAATTTATTATTAATACATAAATAACAAATTTATGCAAATTAATAATTTTTTTACTAATAAATTAATTTTGATAATTTATTCTTTTTTTTTTTTTAAGTAATTATTCAATTACTTTAGGAGTTGTTAATGAGTAAATGACCATTTACTTCCATTAATAATTTCAATTTTTCATAAATTACTCCCAGTGATTCCAGGAAGAGAGTTATCCACCTCTGAGTCTGGCTCGACAGAAAGTCGATTAAACATTGTTGCCCAGTTTTATTTTTGACTCTTGCCACACCTGTTCTTGTCACGATAACTATAATTTTCTATTATTATATGCAATTATACTCATCTAAAGTTATCGTCTTTTGCTTTGTCTCTATGGATTCAAAGAGGCACACCCGTTCTGCCAAGCACACCCGTGTGAGCTCTATTGTGTCTCTTCTCTATTTTTCTCATCAACCACTGTCCAGTCATATTGATGTATTAAACCTTTAGTTATCCTCCTCAGATTTGTGGCTCTTTCACCATCTTAGTTGCAAAAATGTATAAAACTCTTTAAAAATACATTAATGTTTTTAATGTATCAAGAATCACTAAACACAAATCTTCAATTTCTTTCAAAATGACCAAACAAATGGAAGTCTATATACAGTTTTCAATATTCATCCAAAGCAAAAGTATATTTTTCATATAGAAAGAATGCCGAAGATCAGCATATTTGATGAAGATCAAGTTGAAAAAGTTAATGAATTTCAACAAGAGGTTCTGAATTCAGTGACTTTATTTTATTTTTATTTTATTTATTTCTTTTTTAATATTGAATGAAATAATGGCTTGTTTGCACCCTGGTGGATGTTTGATTGTAAGGTAAAATACCTGCCTGAGATATGTATCAAATACAAATTTCCCTGTGCATCTACTGTATATTCTAAAGCTGGGGTATCCAGGCACAGTGCTTACTGGATTCCACGAGTCTGCAGGGACCTTCTGAGTTCAATGTGCAAATTGTTGATTTAGTTAAAAGCATTAAGAACAATATTTACAAAATGTTTTAGGAATATATTTCAGAATTGTGCATTTCCAAACAATTAAATAAATAGAAGTAAACAGAAATGGGGCCACAAAGTGTTGTAGTGGTTTGCACTCTTACCTCACAGCAAGAATGTCATGGGTTTAAAAAACAAAACACATGTTCTGCAGTGAGTTTCCTCTGAGTACTCCGGTTTCCTCTCACAGTTCAAAAATCTGCATGTGAGGATAATTGATGACCCTAAATTGCCCCTCGGTGTGTATGTGTGTAAGTGTATGTGTGTGGTTGTTTGTCTCTGTGTGTTTGTCCTGTGATGAACTAGTGACCTGTCTAGGGTGTATCCTCGCCCATGGCTGAACTCGGCACCAGCGCCCGGCGACACTGTACGGGATTAAAAGGATTGAAGGATTGGTGGTTGTCTTTACCTATATGTGTTTCCTACCATAGAAAATCACAGTAATCATTACTGATATCACATACACTTCTTCACATAAACTTCACAAACAATTATAGTTGTTTAGGGATAAACTGTGAAACTGTGATTGTTCAAGTTGTTTGCAACTTTCTATTAGGTAACACTCTCAGTTGTTTGTCAAGTTTTATTTTCAAGTTATAAACCTCATGAGATCCGACATAAAGCAATCCTCGCAGTAACAGCATAGATCACCATGACATCAACATCTGAACGTTGTGCCCTGCCCTCGTAATGAAAGCTGCAACGGTTTTCTTTTCAAGAGGACTATATAACAATGATAGAACAATAGTGGTTTGGCAGAAGCAATAAAACGGTGATTCATATTTAATAGTCTTTTAGAATGTGGAGCTTGTATGACTTCCGACACTTCAAGTCAAACCATGAAAACCAACTCAATCAAGTTATTGCGCGCGCACACACACACACACACACACACACACACACACACACACACACACACACACACACACACACACACACACACACACACACACACACACACACACACACACACACACACACACACACACACACACACACACACACACCCTCTTGCAGCAGCCATCAGAAAGAATGTAACCCACAAAATATGCAGATGACGTGTTTCTTTCCTGAAACAACACAGTGATTAGACAGATTCCCTTCATTCTCAGAATACTCTATTAATCGGAACAAAACAGTTGTCTTGCCTACTAACTTAATTTTTCTGTGTGCAACCAAAACTGTGTGCTAAAATGAAGGAGACCTCATAAAATGAAACTATTTTCTCATTCTGGGAATCGGGAGATAGGTCTATGCTCAGAGGAGGTGAGTGAATCTTTAACGGAATTAAACTGCATTGTCAGGAATCAACATTCAGTTCAATTTACCTGAATAAAATATGTTTGACTACAGTTATCTATCTATCTATCTATCTATCTATCTATCTATCTATCTATCTATCTATCTATCTATCTATCTATCTATCTCTCTCTCTCTCTCTCTCTCTCTCTCTCTCTCTCTCTCTCTCTCTCTCTCTCTCTCTCTCTCTCTCTCTATCTATCTATCTGTCTATCTGTCTGTCTATCTGTCTGTCTGTCTGTCTGTCTATCTATCTATCTATTTATTTGATCAGGACAGCGCATATTGATGAACAATCATATACAAATACAAATTGTACACAAATTCTAAATGTGCCAGATTATAGCAAAACTACAAATTTACATCTGTAGTCCCGAGGCACGTCACACAAACAATACAATGTATAAAGGGATAAAAAACACGATATAAAAACTATACAAATTACATTTATGTAAAATGAGTGCAGGACTGATTTACTTTAAGATAATGTTCAAGTTGTTTTTTAAAAGAGATGGAAGTTGGGCATTCTCTTATATCTGTCTTATATCAACACAGTTTATTCAAATTTTGTTCTTCTGTGTGGGATCTCAACATCTCCTCTGGAGGGCGCTCTGGGGCTGAGACCCCTCAAAGGTTTAGGTTTAATGTGGTTGGAGGGTAGGGGCGGGACAAGACCATGAAGTGCTTTGTAGACAAGGCAACCGTTTTTAAAATGTTTAAAATTTTGAAAATTAAGCATTTTGTATTTTTCAAGAATATTACAGTGATGATATGACCAAGGCTTTTGATCCACAATTTTTATGGACTTTTTGAAAAGGGTTTCTTTGGGTTTGCTTTTCGTTTTGCCAGTGAGTGACCAGGGTGTAATACAGTAATCTATATGTGAAAATATCATAGACTCAAGAAACATCTTTGCTGAGTTTATTGTTTGAAATTCTGTCAATTGAACTTCATTGTATTAGCCGTGAGTTTAAAGTGTTTTTTAAAGGAGAGTGTTGAATTCCAGTGTCGCCCCGAGATACTTGAACTCCTCAACAAGGTCAAGCTCAGTGTTTGGAACGGTTTTCAGTTTTCAGTTTCTCAGAAAAACAAACTGAACCGTGGAAGTTTGTACTGTCAAGCAATCTCATACATTATATCTATTTGTGTCAATGCTATTATATGAGCGCAATAAGCTGAAATAAATGTATTATTCCATTTATTTACATTTTAGTACTTTACTTTTACCATTTGTATAGACAGTTCATCGAATGTATAGATGATTGGTTTATTGTAAATTGTCTATGTTAATGAGACAGCATTTAAATGTATTTATCCATTATTCTGTTAATGCATTGTTGATCATTTGTTCAAGTAACTCTCATTCTATCATCATCATATTATCCTAATCTGACAGATACTATTGTACTAGTATTGTAAAGTTGTTTTTTTGTTGTTGTTTTTTCAGTTAGTACCATATCATAATATCATATTTGTGCTTTTTAGTTTCACTTTATGCGAAAACAATTTGAGTGACACTTTGTGTATGTGGGCTGCTGTACAAATATAGATTATCACTATCAAGAGCATGGTTACAATCATTAGTATCCGAGTGATCAGGCTACAAACGTAAGTTCTACTACTGATGAAGATTAATCAAAAATTCCATATAAGGACAACAATCAACTGTGGATCATCCTCACCGTGTATTGTGTTGTTATTCCAATGGATGACATAGGATTCAGTTTTTATCTTCTTAAACAAGGTCTGTCAGTTCATTGTAATGGCTCTTAGCTGTAGAAGAGAGAACCAGTCTGGCCTCTTTTCTCTAGTCATGACTGCCATCTTCTGCCCTTCAGTGGTAAGAGATAGTCTGCCATAGAGAAAACAATCCTTTATTTTTCATGGAAATTGTGAAGTTGAGAACCGTGAACAAACCATGTTCCTTTGGTGTCAATATTTTCATGGCTTGCAAAGAAAAAAAAAATCAAACATAAAAACACACAAAAAACCCAACAACAATGCTTTACAGGCCACTAAAAATTAGAAACCACAATCAGACATGCAAATTAAAATAAAGTAAGACAACGATAATATTAAATAAGTGAAACAAAAAGAAATAAAATGTACAGTGATTAAGAGAGATTAAAATGTATAACATTAATAATATGACAATATATCCATAAATTAAAATGCATATTATCTGAATTTAAAAAAAACAACTTTCAATGATATCTCATATTTTGTTTTGAAGAAAACTGAGGGACCTGGTTAAAAAAAGATTGGTTACCTTTGTTTGCTTCTGGACATCCAGAAGAGAAACACCGGAGGATCTGAGTATGTGCAGGTACTCAAATGGAGTAAACATCTGAAATCCACGAACCCAGCATGCTTTGAGCAGTTGACAAATGAGTATCAGTAAAATGTGAAAATCTGTTTTATATTGCACACGGATCCATCCATCCATCCATCCATCCATCCATCCATCCATCCATCCATCCATCCATCCATCCATCCATCCATCCATCCTTAGTCCATATGGGTTCACTGTGGCAGTAAAGCGAGCAAAGCATCCAAGATATCTATGTCACCAGCAAATTCCCCAGCTGTTCTGGGTGGACCCCAAGTCGGTCCCAGACCAAACTGAGAGATAGAATCTCTTCAGCGAGTACTGGGCCGGCCTCGGGGTCTCCGCCGAGTCAAAAGGGAAGTGACTAGGGGACGACCTCATCAGATGTCCAAACCACGTCAACTGGCTTCTCTTAATGTGGAAGAGCAGCAGCTTGTCTCTCCCAGACGACTGAACTCCTCACTATATCATGAAGAGTGAGCCTGTGGAGGAAACCCATTTCAGCTGCTTGTTTCTGTGATCTTGTTCTTTCAGAGATGGCCCAAAGTCCATGTGAATAAGTGAAGGTGAGGATGTAGCTTGACAGCAAACAGAGAGCTTTGCTTCAACAGCTCAGCTCGTCTTCACCGCAGCAGTCTGATACCTTGACTGCATTACTGCCGCCGCCTGTCTGAGTCTGTGGCCCCCTCACGGTCCCTCCTCTTACAAGATTGTTGAGAGTGTTCACATTTTGATTGTTCCTTTTTTGACAGCATCTCATAAGAAACACTTTAAAAAAAATAGTCATACAAGAAAGTCCCATCAAATAAACTCCTAGAATGATAACCTCTCTCCTTTAACAGCGTGGACCAGACAAAACTATTTTTGTTACTGCTTCCATTCTTACAGCTTCTTTACATGATTTAACCATTTCAGTGTTGCAGGGCCAGAAGTCTACCGATACTGACATTGGGTAAATGGCAAGCACCACCCTGAAAAAGTCGCCAGATCATCTCAGATCTACCTGTTACTTTAAAGGTAATGCCCATTTAACTTCAAATTATTCAGATGTAATATTGTCTTTCTCCAGCAGAGGGCACAAACAATAAATTCATCTCAAACGCCTGTGGCTATAAACTAAATTTGTTTTGATCAGTGTGTGAGGATATGCTGCTTTCTTGGTATTTTTGGTACTCGTGGTGATGGCTTCAGGTTTGATTGAATACAGGTGAACACATCAGAAAAAAAACTTCTTTCACCACATATTGTTTTTCTCCTCTCCCTTCTGGCCTCCCCTTAAATTCTGTCAGTGTTCTTTCTAATTTGTTTGTAACCAATATTAGTTGTCATGGTGCTTCCATTTGCAAAATTGTTGAATGTATAGTTTCATTCTCAATATTGTTTGATCAAGTAAATGCTAGGTGTTTATCTTTTCCATCCATCATACTTGTTAATCCCAGCCAGTGAAGGTACAATACATCACGGACAGATTGCCAGTCCTTCACAGGACAAACAGCGACAGACAATGACACACTCACAGTCATACCTGCATGAGATGCATGCTTTTGGACTGTGAGAGGAAGTCAAGATAACTGGAGAAAACCCACACATGCACAAGAACACACAAACTCCACAGTTATATTGTATTTTTCAGAATTTAGAAACATCTTAATAAATAGAGACTTCATGTATCAATATGGGCTTGCAACTTCACATTTGTGCATTTGTACCTGCGTTTGAACAGCTTGAACCTGAAACATCAAGTACCCATCCACACTTCAGATAGTGAAATACAGAGTTTGGGACTTGAACTCTTTTCTCTCCCCCACATCACTCCTGCTCTGCTCCGCAACTCATACTCACACATGCCAGACTGTTGCTAAGCAACTGTAAAATAAAGCCAGAGAGAGAGAGGGAGAGCGAGAGCGAGAGCAAGAGAGAGCGAGAGAGAGAGAAAGAGAGAGAGAGAATACACAAGTACTGCAATTCACTGCTGTTTGCTGGGCTGTGTGCATGATCCTACCACAGCTCCTAGCACCCATCTGTGGATCTGCCAGGACTTGTGACTTCTGATTTTAAATCAGTTGACCAATCAGACTTCATTATGGGGCGGGCTCAGCGGTTCCCTAGGTTACCTGTGTGACTGACACCCAGCCTCCTGCAGCGGAGCACACGACAATGTATCACTGATACTCTTACCTCCAGAGACTGTGGAGAAATCTGGAGGAGAGGAGGAACGCTGAGAAAACACAGGAGCAAGAGGAATGCTAATCATTTAAAGTCCTTCTACCTCTTCGTCTCGCTCTCTCTACCGGAAAGATGAAAGCTGGAGTGCTGAAAGAATCTGAGGAAAGAAGGCATTCCAAATGAAGGGGGATTTGTTGGTAAGAGATAACCCACGCCACTTTTCTATCTGTCTTGGCTTTAGAAGGGACCTGTCATTGTCAGCACTGAGAATTATGGAATAAACTGAAAGGTATTTGCTCTCTAAGCTACGTTTGTCTGTGAGTGTGTGTGGGTGAGACAGAAAAGGACAGATTCTCTGCATGCTGCGTGGCTGTACAGGGAGTCTTACATTACTGTACGGACCCTTAATTACACACGAAGTCTCCTTTATAGTCTCACTTATCTACGACTTTGGCTGAGTCAGTAGCTGCTACTTTATTTGAGAATATATACGCCAGAATGAAAACCACACTATATGTAAGCTGTATCAGTTGTTCCAGGGATACTGTTATCGCTGAGGCCAGGGTTTTTGCCATGCCTACTGTATCTGCATAGGAGGAGGAGAAACTAATTACATAACACTTCATCTATACTCTTGTATCAAGGCTGTGCAGCATTTTGCTGCCCCACTAGTCAGAAACACTTGGCTGCTGTGTGACGGGCTTCTTTCCTACTGCAACCTAGAAAAAACAGTAACAGTTTCTGCTGAACTTTAAAGGGGATTTGTGTGTTGGAATCCATTAATTTGTATATTCTGCCTCTATATACTGCTCTTAATTTACTTTAAAGCTTTATGATTTGGTATGGACAGGTTGAAAAGACGCTTAACATTCTGTCCCAATATGTCTTGTTACTTGTTATAACGTGTTAAGAGAGCCATAGGTCATGCGTGGGTATCAGATTGCTGCAAGTGCCTGGCATGTGTGTGGTGCCAGCCCTGTGCGCCACCAGGACTCCCTAAAACATCCATTAGTAACCTCTGGGTCAGACAACGGCCGAGCCGGCTGTTGCTCTCTGCCCCAGGACTCATCACTGCACCAAAGGGGACTTGGCTTTCTGCTCGGCTGCTCCTCTGCCAAGAGTCCTCTTCCCCGACCACCTGAGGACACTTAAACAGTCGGAGGCTTTTTTAGATCAGGTGTGAAAACTGTTACCTGCCGGCGGTTTTTTGTTTTTTGTCCTATTTGATTTTTGAGAGTTTTTTTTTTTCTCTTCTACTTTTAGCTTTATTAATTATCATGTGATGTCCTGAAAGCAAAGTTCATATTCCAACGGTGTAAATAAGGTCATATTTTTTATTCCTCTGTTGATTGAATATGTAATGGAACAAATAGTCAGGGTTTTCAATATTCTGTATTTTTATTATATTTAAAAAGATTTCGGGTCTTGTGTCCATCCATCCATCCATTGTCAAACGCTTATCCCGGGCCGGGTCGCGGGGGCAGCAGTCTAAGCAGGGATGCCCAGACTTCCCTCGCCTCAGACACTTCCTCCAGCTCTTCTGGTGGGACCCCAAGGCGTTCCCAGGCCAGCCGAGAGACATAGTCTCTCCAGCGTGTCCTAGGTCTGCCCCGAGGCCTCCTACCGGAGGGACCTGCCCAAAACACCTCCCGGGGGAGGCGTCCAGGGGGCATCAGAAACAGATGCCCGAGCCACCTCAGCTGGCTCCTCTCGATGTGGAGGAGCAGCGGCTCTACTCCGAGCTCCTCCCTGGTGACTGAGCTCTTCACCCTATCTCTAAGGGTGCCCCCAGCCACCCTACAGAGGAAACTCATTTCAGCCGCTTGTATCCAGGATCTCGTTCTCTCGGTCATGACCCAAAGCTCATGACCATAGGTGAGGGTAGGAACGAAGATCGACTGGTAAATCGAGAGCCTCGCCTTTTGGCTTAGCTACTTCTTCACCACGACGGACTGATACAGCGACCGCAAAACTGCAGACGCTGCACCGATCCGCCTGTCGATCTCACGCTCCATCTTCCCCCCACTCGTGAACAAGACCCCGAGATACTTGAACTCTTCCACTTGGGACAAGGGCTCTCCACCGACCTGAAGGGGGCAAGCCACCTTTTTCCGGTCGAGAACCATGGCCTCGGATTTAGAGGTGCTGATCCTCATCCCAGTTGCTTCACACTCGGCTGCAAACCGAGCCAGTGCACGCTGAAGGTCCAGGTTTGATGAAGCTAACAGGACCACATCATCTGCAAAAAGCAGAGACGAGATCCTGTGGTCCCCAAACCGGACCCCCTCCGGTCCCTGGCTGTGCCTAGAAATTCTTTCCATAAAAGTTATGAACAGAACCGGTGACAAAGGACAGCCCTGCCAGAGGCACAGGTCCGACTTACTGCCGGCAATGCGAACCAAACTCCCGCTCCGGGCGTACAGGGACCGAACAGCCCTTAGCAAAGGGCCCCGAACTCCATACTCCCGGAGCACCCCCCACAGGACCTCCCGAGGAACACGATCGAATGTCTTTTCCAGATCCACAAAACACATGTGGACTGCTTGGGCAAACTCCCATGAAACCTCGAGCACCGAGTGGAGAGTATAGAGCTGGTCCAGTGTTCCGTGACCAGGACGAAAACCGCATTGTTCCTCTTTGATCCGAGGTTCGACTAACGGCCGGATCCTCCTCTCCAGTACCCTGGAAAAGACTTTCCCGGGGAGGCTGAGGAGTGTGATCCCCCTGTAGGTGGAACAGACCCTCCGATCCCCCTTCTTAAAAAAGGTCTTGTGTGCATAATACAAATGCCAAAGTCATGATAAATGGATTTCACCTAAATAGTGCTTTTCGAGGCTCTCTGTCCATCCATTGGAGCAGTTTGAAGTTCAGTGTCTTGCTTTGATATGTGGACATGGGGAAATGGGGAATTGAACCAGCGACATTAACAATCGAGAGACCACCATTCTTCCAACTGAGCAACAGCTGCCCCCAGACACATTCTCCAACAAATATATAAATAAATAAAAAATCTGTTTTATAAAATGAATCTATCCAGTGGTTGTCGTGGTGAATGTGTGCCTGCAAATGTTCATCTCTTTATGTTTTCCCTGTGATGAACTGAAAGCCTCCAGCAGGCCATAACCCTGATCTGGATACAGTTGTATTGAAGATGGATGAATGGATGTAGATGTTTCTTTAAATACAGAATCACAAAGCTGAGTGGTCTTTCTAATCTTGCATGTTCTCGGTTTGGCTGTGTGATTCTTGTCCAAGTATTCTGGCTTCCTCTCACAATTCTGCTCATTGGGCTGCATCCTATTGGTTCCAGGCTTCACAGATAAAGTTTGGATAAAGTAACTAGAGATGTTTGAACAACCACTGAGGTTTTTTTTTCTCCTGTAGTCCATCAAACTTACATTTGCCATAAAATACTCCTAAAACACTTACACAAAACATTTTTACATTATGACATAAAACTCTTAGTATTTCAGTCACGTTACAAGACCTACATTGTTATCATTTGACAGGGAGCTCAGGTATAATCTTCTCTAAAGATGATTATTTAATTTAACTGTTTTCCATATTTAACCATTTTATTTATTTAACTGTGTGCATTCCATGGGTAAGTCGGCTTTGCCTGTCTGTGCCTCTTGTATATAATAGTTTTACCTTTGTTTTTTCAAAAATTGTTTCTGTCTTTTTTTGTATTAGAAATTTTTGTCATTTTACATATTTGTGATAGAACCCTGGTGGACAGTCACTGCATTTCACTGCGAGACTAGTATGTGTATGTGAAAAATAAAAAAAAATAAAAAAATCTAACCTAATCTGACCATCTTGAAGTCAACTGATTCACTCATCTAACGAAAGTCTTTTCCATCTTGTCATTACGTGAGCCTAACCGGAAATGTCTCTTTGCCAGATTGTCTTGTTCAGTGTCTCAAGATAGTCTTCATGAGCTCATATATCTGAGGCAGCGTTCATCTTTGTGATCTGATATCACTAAACACATCCAGCTAATAAAACTTTCAGCAAACTGCTTGGATCAAGGATGCAGGCCTCCTGTTTGCTCTCTGTGAATAAACCAGATATTCTATAGTGTCATGGTAGCTGCAGTTGGAGGTGTTTGGGTCTCTGGAGCTACTGCCTGTCTGCTTGCCTGCGTAGGAGGCAACATCTCATCTTCATAGTCCTGTCTACTGCAGATATGAAGCCGTGGGATTTGTTCTCGCCTCATTACAGTTCATAAAGCTCAGTAAATGGTAGAATGACGGAGAGGCAGAGGGGGTAGTGGGACAGGTCAGTCGTCACATTTGAGCCCACGACTTCAAATGTCCATCACAAATAGTCACTGGAATGCAACCAGGATTTACATGCATTCTTTTTTTTTAGGCAGTTTGACCGTTTATCTCTAAAGACAGAAATTTGACTACAGACGCATGGGCTCATCTTTGATGGCTTTAATGAGATAGGGTGCTTTTATGGGGATATAATTGATGATTTGTGTAATTTAATGGCATTTTTAATACAAACCTGCAGCAAAATACCAATATGTGTCCATGAAGAAAAAAATTAATAAATTTCTACTTCATTTTCAAACAAATACCTCACTACATTTTCATATCATGGCCTGGTGTCCACTCAGAATCACTGTAAGCACATTTAACTATACCAGGACATCAGTTATTAAGAACGGGTTTTAAAAGCGAATTACTAAGTGTTGTAGTCACTTTCATCTTACAGCAAGAAGGTTTTGTGAGGAGTTTACTGTGTGGGGGCATTGTCGGGTTGTTTTAGACCTGTGGAAGCTTGACAACATTACCAATCATCCAGAATGAGCTGCAACCCCCCAATCAAAGTACATCTTGCCTTTGGCTCGTCTCAACGAGAACAAGGTCGTGTTGAAATAAAGAAAAGTTTCATTTGAAGTGATTCGTCTGCCATAGCCAATAGTGCTACAGGTTGTTTTCTATGAACAGTGACATCAGCCAAATTATAATTGTATTTTCACAGGAATTGAAATATGAGTAAGTCCAGCAACGTTTCAATGCCGTACCGTCATGATATGGTGTTTTTTGTATTTGTGAATGAAATCAAACTAAGTTCAGATCAAATAAGAAGATGAAAATGTCATTTCAGTGTTGTCGTTCCTGAGAGGTGTGTTGTGTTTGCTTGTCTGCTACTACAGTTACTGTATAGTTGCATCACCTTCAGTGGGATTATGAAACTGAGAGAAATGAGCAGAGAATAGAAAGAATATGAGAGAGAGAGAGAGAGAGAGAGAGAGGGAGAGGGAGAGGGAGAGAGAGAGGACAGTCTTCTGCAAAGATGATTCATTTCCTCTCTCAATATCATTAAAGCAGCATCAAAAGAATTTTAGTTTGATTCAAATATATTCAGCAAATTGTATTTTTTTTTTATCAGAAAAGCATGCTACTCTTTGATCAACAAATATTTTCACTCTGCTTATATCTAAAATGTGGTTTTAAGACTTGGCGGTCGTTATGTCTGTGACTGACTAATTGTATTTGTCATGCATGGCGGGTAGTCTGTCCAACATGCGATGCCGGTCTCAATGGAATAAACCGGGTAGACGAATGTCCAGTAGAAATTAACTATACGAGAGATTTACCGATCACTGCCGTTTGGTTGCCTTGTCGCAAACAGCCAGTGTCTTTGGGATGACCAGATCAAGTAATTAACTGCATCAAGTAACTTAGTTTAGTTTGATATTCAAACATGTTTAAGAGATTAACAGGATTTTTTTTAGTTTTTTTAAATTACGCTTTTGTTTTAATCTTGAGTTATATGTGTTATAACACTGTCTGTACTGACGCTCACCTTTTAGCTCAAATAGATGATTTTGCTTAGTAAATGCCTTTATTTGATTTCTGAGGTGGGCCGGGTAATAGCAGAGGTCAAAGTCAAGTGCCTGAGTAAACAATTGCAATTGATAACATTTCTATCAAAGCAGGATTACTGCTACTGATGAGCAATTTTTAAAAACAAAAAACAAAAAACTAACCAACAAAAAATCGAACAAATAAAAACCATTAACATCAGAGATATAATTGCAGATATATGGTTGGTTGAGATCCTAATTCAAAATTGCCGGCGTTTGTATCTTCTTTTAACTTATGTTGTTCTATTAACATACTGTAAATATGTTGTGAACACTATTATCAGCCATCATTCAATCATTCTTTTGTGGCAAAAGATCAAGAGATTGCAGTTCTTTTTTACCACTGATTGTGATCAGTTAACTAATGATACAATGGAGACAGTTACACATTCAGAGTCAGTACATTTCGGAAAAGGACAAGCCGTCAAGACGCTTCAGCAGAGATCTAAAAATATAGCTGCAGGGGTGGAAATCCACCCGATGTATGTATCTGCCTCTGCATCTCATATCATCTGCCAGCAGCAACACAGAACTCAGCAGTGACTACAGTTTAAAGATGAGAGACAAAACGGACTGCAACTGAATGATCCCATAGTTCATCCATAACATGTTTGTCACATCTTATTATTGCTTGACTTTCTCCTGTATGAGTACTATAACAATTTTACTCTTTAGCTGTTGTAGATTTTTGCACAAGGCTCAAATAAGAAGTGAAGGATGGAGAAGTGTTGAACCACAAGCTCATTTCAATCCTGCAATATCAAGTACTACCACTGCAAATGCCAGTACTTTATTTATCCCCAGTATTTCTATATATCCCCAGTATATATAAAGTACTGGCAATACCAATGATAATTGTTGACCACAGAAATGTGCTGTCCACAATCTAAGCTCACAACTTTACTTTGAACTTCAGCAAATAAGTACTCGCATGTGAAAATGTCAAATATTGTGCTAATCTACACCTTTTCTTTTTTTTTTATTATTTTTTGAAAATAAAAGCAAAGAAATTTTAATTTATGTTCACAATTTTTTATTTGTTGCTGACCTCATCGCTGTGACAATCAAACTGTCCTTTGATTCTGCAGGACAAGCAAAGCTCAGGGGGGTATTCCAGAGAGGGTCAACAAACTCTGAGTCTCTCCCTGTCGACTCACCCTGAGATGGGAAACTCTGAGTTTCTGAAAACCAAGCTATTTTGCCATAAAACGAATAGTAGTGCAGCAGCAGAGAAGAGAGAGAGAGAGACGGCATGGGAGGAAGCTGCTGCATGAGTCAACACACAAGTTTGAATGCATTACGCCATTGATTTAACATTTAACTTAAATCTGAATTTCATTAAGGTGCAATCCAACAGGAGAAAGGCGACTTGGAAGCAGCTAAAGATGAAATATAAAACCATGATTCAGAATGGAAAGGCATATATGCATGTATGCTATGATTGCGCCTCATTTTGATTTAAATTTTAGTATTCAAATTAACACAGACTATTAAACACACACACAAAAAAAAATCATCCAGCAACTACTTTAATTTCAACCCCTAACAAAATGTTGGTTGCACTGCTCCTCTCCGTTAATATCCTACTGAGTCGATTAACACAATGTTTACACATTTTTATTAGAGTGGAGTCATTTAAAATGTGACAATATGCACATCAACACTAAATAAGATACTCCCAGGCCAGTCTTTCGGCTGACCTGGGAACGCCTTGGGGTTCCACCGGAAGAGCTGGAGGAAGTGTCTGGGGCGAGGGAAGTCTGGGCTTCCTTGCTTAGACTGCTGCCCCCGCGACCCGGCCCCGGATAAGCGGAAGAAAATGGATGGATGGAAGATACTAAAATTACTACACATACACATATATATACTGTATATTTCTATGTTTCATATAACAGTTTCATATAACAGTTTTAGTACAAGGGTGACTTTTCTAACCGCTCTACACACTCTTGCTTTTCCAGAATTATAAAGAAAACTAAAATTTTGTCAATTAGGGAAGGAAATTCCCCCATTAAGAATTAATACAGTGCAAAAAAAAAAAAAGAAGATCTCATCTGGGCCGGAAGATCCTCTCACAGCTTAAGTTATCTCAAATTATTTCTGCCTCGACGTTGATCGGGTTTGGAAACAACAGACAATCCATTTCTGGGAGGCTTCAGGTGGGCGGAGCCAGTAGAAACTCAGGGTTTCCTCTACAAAACCTGCCAGCGAGCCGGTTATGTTCACAGAATCTGTTACTGTGGCGACTGACTCAGAGTTTAATTCATCTCTCTTTCTGGAGCTCATAACTCAGGGTTTCCCCCATTTCATGGTTAACATACTCTGAGTTTTAACATAACCCCTTTTTTCTGACTTCTCAAATGGTAAATGTTACATATAAAGTCCATTTATCATTTATTAATGTTCCTTGACAAAAATTCAAATGACTCATGGAGCTGCAAGATGAAATCATTCATTCAGTCATTTTCATTCATTTATATATTTTCATTTCGAACATAAATAAAAACAAAACACATTGAGGTTAAAAAGGGATAGGAGGAAGTGAAAGCTTATTAAATCCTACCCCATCTCCAATCAATCTATTTGTACCACTCCCCCCTTTTTTAACCAATCACACATTCACAAAACAAAGCAAAAAAAATAAAAAAACATGTGAGTAAGTAACAGATAAATAAACATGTCACAGTGAAAACACCTCACGCATATTCGCCTCTTCTTCTTCCCTGTACCTTGTAAATACTATTTGTTTGCTCCGCTGTTTGAGCTGCTTTGTGGTTGGACATCGCTTGAGCTCCCAGACATCCTAAATACTAAATGATTTCCGGGTTGTGCGTACGCATGGTTTTTTTATTTTATTTTGGTTCCCGCCTTCATTTATACCCCGATTTCTCTTTTACCAAAGAGTTTCTTGAGGTTCCCTGGTAGTGAGTTACTTCATGCTTTGTACATAGTTTGTGTTGTTTGAAATTAAACCAAATAAGTGAATTTGAATGTTTTTTTTACTGAAAGAATAATGGATTAGAGTGATCTCTATTACCGGTGTAGTTTATGATCCTGATGGTCCTTTTTGTATGCAGTGGAGACAGTGATTGTTGTGCGCATTTGCATGTTTTGCCCCAAATATCTGCACAGTAATTAAAGTATGGTGATATGAATGCACAATGCAGAATGCGTTTTGCTGACTACTGACATATCTGGTCTACGTTTGTTTTAAACATGATCAAGACGGTTTCCTGAGAGTGCAGAGGATTTTTAATTTGTTTACTATTTATTTCTTTTTTTTTTTTGTTTGGAAATAAATCAATGCTTAAAAGATTTGCCTTCGACTTTGAGGATATTTTTACCAGTAGCAAATCAGTACGGCAGATGACAGAAAACATTTCTAATGAATCAGTACTATGTGGGTCTACTAAAAGATCCATTCTCAGGGTTTAAAAAAAAAAGAGAAGACTATTCACACTCTATAGGTGTCGTAGTATTTTTTACACCACAGAAAAAGTTATTACACAATTTACAGGACCTATTTTTTGTAGCAGGAACTTTCTTCTCTCTTTGCTTTTCAAAGTGATATGAACTGCAGATGATTGAAGAAATCACAGGCATCAGCTTTGCCAGCTTTGGTTTATCTAGATATGCGTCTGAGGAAAAAAAAATAGTGTGCGTGACTTTTATCTATCATCTGAGTTTTAGTTATATGCTCATTTTTTTTCCTTTACTTTTCCTTTGTTTTTTGTTTTTTTTTTACTCCTCCTCTGTCTTTTCCTGTCCTGTATGACTAGCTTTAGCTCCGGAGGTTACCATGGTACCCGGGTGAGAAAAAAAACAAAAAAACAACCCACACAGACTCTCCTGCTGCCCACCTCTCTCTCTCTCTCTCTCTCTCTCTCTCTCTCTCTCTCTCTCTCTCTCTCTCTCTCTCTCTCTCTCCCCCCCTCTCTCTCTCTCTTCCTCTCTCACATTGTCTCTCACTATCTGCTGCTCACCTCTCTCCCTAACTCTAGTTTTAGTTTTGCCATGGTGTCTCACTTTTCTCTGTCCCCTTTCTCTCTGTTTCTCTCCCAACTGCTCCTGCCTCTTGTTGTCCTCCTCAGCAGGGTGCCATTACTATCTTTTTTTTTTCTTTCCTTTAAAGAGGAATAATAGAATAAAACATATTTACACCTCCTGGGAATTTCTGTCCAGCCTCTGTCACCTGAGTGCAGATCTGTGTACGGGCTCGCTTGCTGTGGATGTTTGACTGTGAATATGCAGATATGTTCCACCCGACGTGACAACTCGGCTTCACTGTCCACCCACACAAACAGGATGCCCATGCACGCACGCACTATCCGAGGTCTACGGGGAGGCTGTGATTGTCTGATGGACGCTCTTGAGACTCCTTAATGCTGTTGCTAGTAACCAGATATGGCTGGGATCAAAATGTGTCTAATGTCTTCGGTTCCCATTCTGTTGAGTGACGGTAACTGCTTCTGTATGAGCGCTAATGGAGCACTGAACATGCGCGCGTCATTATTTGGGAGTTCGCCCCATGTGTTAGAACACATTACAGAAGGGAGAGAGTTAGAATGAGTCATCTGACAGCCTCACCAACTATTAGCAAATTAAATGGGGTGGTTTGGGGTTGCCAGTGAATTGCAACCTGCAGTTACCACTTGTAAACGCCTGTTTACCTCAACAACTCTTAATGCCTGTGGATGTGCAGCCATTCACATTTGGTGGTGATCCGTCGTTTCCCTTCCAGCAGGGTCTGGCTTTATCTAACTTGGCTGCCGAGATGGTACATTGTATTCCCGATGGTGTCACTTGTGGTGCTTTGGATGTGTATGTGGCCTTCCTGGACACTAGCCCTATAGCTTTTTTAAAATATGTCCCATGCATGCTTCACTCAACACCACTGCTTTGACCTCCCTGTTGTGAGCATTTCTGATGACCAATGTGCTGCAATAAAATAATGGGGGTGATTACAGCTTGAGTACAGTTACTTCTCAAAAGGAATTGGTTATACCATCATGATACATATGACTATCCCTTTCAATTCGACCTAAACTAAGTGATGAAATGTGTGATTTGAGGTTCAAACCCCACTGCTGACAGATTACAACTGTAGGTGGATGTATACTATTGTTTTTCATTGACACTGACGAAAATTCCTTCATTCATTCGTTCATTCAGTTCTAAGTTTGTTTCTAAATTGCAGTAGGGTAGACCTTTTTTGTGCGCTGGCCTGCATCGAAATTCACTTTATAATGGTTTTCTAACAGTTATATGTGTCCTCATAGCCAGAAGTGAATAAAGTCTGTCATCTCCCTCACTGACTTGCTCCACTTTTTAGCGAATGTGTGCTCATTCAGCCGAATCAGAGATTTTCCCTTCATGACGTCACGTGGGAATGTAACTGCTCCATCTGGTAGTGGGTACTCCCTTTGTCCCTCGCATAGGTAGATGAAAAATTACCAATAAAACATTACTGATATACTGACTAAATTCAGTATAATATGAAAAAAAACTTACCGAGACACGAATGAGATTTCATTGAGTGGTACAACATATAGATAAACAAGCTTTTTCATTTTTGAACATGCTTCTCTCGCCAACCTTGTGTGTGGTTTATTTGTCCTTCCACAAGTTCAACTACTGGAAGTAGTTGGAGGCCGGAGTGGGACCGAGGGCTACATCACACAAGTCACAGTTCCAAGCCAAACCCTCTGTGTGTAAAGCTTGTGCAAATGCTTTCACATGTCACCCCTGTATACAACATGTTGGATTATAATGACAGATCGAACATAGTGTTAAGGCAGAGAGTTGGGACCGTCAAAATGAAATTAATGCACATTAATGCAATTTTGTGCAATGAATTTGTTTGTGTGTGTGTGTGTGTGTGTGTGTGTGTGTGTGTGTGTGTGTGTGTGTGTGTGTGTGTGTGTGTGTGTGTGTGTGTGTGTGTGTGTGTGTGTGTGTGTCTACAATACACAGTATCATTCAGTCTCTCTTCTATAAGGTTCACACTGTCAAGAGGTCACCGATGCTTTGCAGGGCTAAAAGAAGGCAATCATTCACACATCTGTCTCATCCAGTTGGAAGTCACCCATTAATTGACCAAGCATGCTCGAGGCATGTTTATCTGTGGGTGGTAGCCAGAGTAGTTTAACCCATACATGTACAGGAAGAACATGAAAATGTCTCAGAAAAATCCTTTGTTTTACATTTTACTACATTTGGCTTCCTTTTAGTCTCAGACGTGACTTTCAAATGGGGTCGCACCTTCATTCAAACTCTGCTTTGATGTAAGAGTATGGAAACTTGTGTTGATCACAACACATGTATTTGATAGATCGATAGATAGATAGATAGATAGATAGATAGATAGATAGATAGATAGATAGATAGATAGATAGATAGATAGATAGATAGATAGATAGATAGATAGATAGATAGATAGATAGATAGATAGATAGATAGATAGATAGATAGATAGATAGATAAAACCTCCTCACTACGTTGCATTCATCTTTAGTGTTCTCTTCTCATTAGTTTCCATGGTAACTGCGTGTTGCTGCGCAGGTCGCCAGGCTGCCCACTCAGCCCGCACGCCTATTACACACACACACACACACACACACACACACACACACACACACACACACACACACACACACACACACACACACACACACACACACACACACACACACACACACACACACACACACACACACACACACACACACACACACACACACACTACATCCGGCCATAATCACATGACTGTATATATACATTATAGTTGGACTGATCCACGTATATATCAACATGTTCCTTTAGTTAGTTTATATAAGATAACAGAGCTTTGCTCATACAAGTGAACCAAGCGATCCGTCAAACAAATCAAAGGTGTGAATGTGCTCATCCTGTAAAACACACACCTATTAATAATAAAGTGTTACTGAGAAGGACAGGACATTCAGTATCACATACTTGTGCAAAACTCGTTCGGCTATGATGTTGGAGGGGCGGCTAGCCCAGTCAGCGCGCTGCGGAGACAAAGACAGAAACAGAAATACCAAAGTAGGTTAGAGCAATGCATTCTGGGATAGCAGGATACCCCCTGGGCTTCTGCAAGAGGCTCGCTTTCCTTCTTGCCTCTTGCTGCTTGTAGCTGTGACTCTTCCCTCTCACTTTTTATCCTTACATCTTTTTTCTTCCTGCTTCATTTCCCTCTATATTTCCATGCTGGGGCTTTCTGCTGTGAAGTCCTGTTGCAACTGTTTATTCTTCTGTGCTTGTATGAATGTGTGTGAGATGAAGATATTGCCGTAACGTTTTACTGCACGATTCAGAAGCTTTAACTGACCTGAAATTGCCTCAAATCTGTTTTCCTAAACTCTTTCAATCTTTGTTATCTTGTTGCTGAGCTTTAATGGAGTCTTTGGCAGTGGTACACTCATGTGGCGGTATTTTAAGAAATACTTGTTCCACTTGCTGCCACTGTGTGGAGTCAAAGCAAACATTAGAATACAGAGGGAATGATCCACTCTACTGAAGGGTTGCCCACACACACACACACACACACACACACACACACACACACACACACACACACACACACACACACACACACACACACACACACACACACGCACGCACACACACACACGAAATGTACGCAGATCTTTTATTGTGACACACTGAGGGTCTGACAGTCGTGCAAAATTAAAAGTAACGTCCATTTACTGTATTTCACTTCTTGAATGTGAATTGTTAGGCTTGTCTCCCAGATAGTGAATAGTACTGTGAGTTTATGATAATCGCCTCATTTACAAAGCGCAGGGTGATTTACTATCTCTGAAAATGCTTGTAATGTCGACGTTTGTTCCTGGTTTCACTGGGTTAGAAACAGTGGCGCAAACTGTCTCCAGCAGAGGTGTTGCTCTTATTGTGATAAAAGGCATTTCCACAATTTTGCATTGCAGACTTTAGTATAAGATATTTTCTGCTTCTGCTCAGTTTGAAGAAGAAGAACGTCCAACTTTAAGTTATGTTATCTGCACTCACTGCTGCTCATTATTACCAGACACCGCTTGTCTGGTTGGATCTTTTAACTTAAGTCTGCCCTTCCTACCCTCACATTGCACTATAAATAATCAATGGCAAGTATGGAAACTCTGATTTGTCACATTATTCTGCTCCTTCTTTGTACATTTTCTATTCTTTCTGAAAATATCTCCTCTGACTCATACCATTTTTCCATGTTGCTTTCCACACTCTTAAATCCAGCAGGTCCAACAGCATTCAGAAACAATGACTGAATGACGTTCACAACAAATGATTTGCATAATAATGACACTCAAGCACGCATTAGTTCTAAATCTAAAGTGTGCTTCAGTGAAATATCTTTACTGTGCAGGAATTTATGTTCAGCCCACCTTAAAAGGAATAAGAAAATCGATGATATAGAGACAATTGTTTGAGTTGTTCCTTGACGTTTATATTTCGTGATGCATGTTTATCTATATTTTTGTGTTAGATTGCACAACCATCCAAAATTGATTAAGCATTTACATATTAAGTTTTCACCTCAGCATGGCTATTAATCAGTAGAACAGAGTTTTTAAATGCTCACTTGGAAAACAGGGCATCAGATTCTAAACTACCGTAAGTTCATCAAAGCTGCCATGGTGTCTCTCTACTAAGATTGATTGCTCACTTTGACATTGGTTGTACACAAACCGCAGTTTGAGAATCACGGGTGTGGGGAACGAGAGTGCAAATAACGAAATACTGCTTTCAGGGTGTAAGATTTATTTTGGCAACTGAAGAAAAAACTGCATCTCTGATCTCCATCAACTCAATCGCATAATTTTCTTAAAATAAAAAGCCAAATCATTCAAAAGGTAGCCCGTCAAATTCATCACGTTAAATCTGAAGGGATACCTGTGCAACTGTATTCTTGCAATGTGTTTATATGTTACCAATGTTTCATGCGACTCTGCAGTGAGAAGCACGCAAGTACTTTAAATAATTATATAAAGATTAGTACAAATAGGTCTTAATTGGTTCAGAGGGACATGTTACGAGTTTCCATTATTTGCCAGAGTGAATTAGACTTTTTTTTTTTTTTAATGAATTCTTTGTGCTATATTTAATTAGCATGTTTCAACATAGATCAGCATCCCAGAGTCTATCAAAAAGAAAGTAATCCAGCTGACACTTCCTGGTGGCCTTGGAATAATATTGTGGGGGTTTGCATGTTCTCCCAGTGCATCGCTCTAATGGATGTGAGTGTGAGTGTGCATGGTCGTCATGGTTGGCCCAGTGAATTGGATGGAACAGTACAGATGGATGGTGTAATCAATTCAGTTAATCTGTCAGTTAATCCACTTATTTTCATTCAGTCGCTGGATCTGTCTCTTTTGTTTCTGTTGAAATACGGGAACAAAGGGAGGAAGATGGCTGATCTGTTTAACAATCCAGTGAGTGGTTGAGGAGTTGCTGGCTTGATCCCCAGTGCGAGCCCGTGCCCACTACTACAAGACTGTGAATCACAATACAACTCCTCAGGGACTATTCCCCCTCGCAAAGGAATGATTAATTGTTAACAGATTTTATTGCCGCAACTTATAAATAAACAATGCTTCTCTTCCTCACTGTAAGACAACAACTTGTCAGTAACTGTTTGTTGTCCGTTCCAGTTGCAGGGAAAGATGTTTGACACGGGACGGGACTGAATGAGAGAATCAATCATGTTAAAAAGTGGAAGAATGGTCAGAAAATAAATGAAAGAAGCACTGAGGTGTAAAGATGAAAGAAAGAATGTGAAGAAAATTGCATTTAAAAAGGAAGTAAGGATACATCAATATACTACTGTTTCTCAAAAAGGAAAACTGTGAAATACCTGTTCTGTGGATTTTGCGTCGCCTTTTAACGGCCTTTATGACCTGCCATAGTATCATGCACATACACAGTAAAAATGCCTGTGTTAATTTAACAACACTGTTAATTTTAACACCACAAAAGTGTCTATATGCGTTCACACTAGCTGGCGTTAAAGCAACGTTTGACACCCATTTCTTGTTGACTTAACACCCGTTATTGTTAATATTCAACGCAACTGGGTGTCACATCAACATTACACTGGTGTTGCTGTTAAAAGGCAATGTTAAAAATAACACTGGTATGGTGTTGTCCTGACAAGAGATGGTGTGAAAAAGACACTGACATGTTTTAATACCAACTTCATGTGGTAATTGAACCCGTGACCTCTCAGTGTGAGTCCAGAGAGCTAACCACTGCCCCTCTGTGCAACACTGTGTTCACTTTGGCTTTCAGACTGACAATAACGAGCTATTCTATTCTATTCTATTCTATTCTATTCTATAATTCTGTCGACCAAGTGAGAAAAAAAATGGCGCCGGCAAAAAAAGATTCTCATTTTGAAGCCTGGTGTGGGGGCGTGGCTTATTTTGACACCAGCCAATCAGCACTCCAGTTTGACAAACTGAAAATGTAAAAAACGAAATAACACCGGCAACGTTACTTTATAGCTGAGTTGGCATTAAAGTAACACCAACACTGTTAACACCAAACTTTTAACACGGGCATTTTTGCTGTGTTTTGCTGCGTCACATTGGCTGTGAGCAAAATTGATCAGCTTAATAACGGATCCACTCATTTGAGGTACCTACGTTAACAATCACACTGTGAACACCACAATCACATAGGCATTCACACACATTATTTTGGTCTTTCGTAAACTTTTACGCAGTTCTTTTTTCACATCCCTTCCCCCTCTGAGTGAAGCCATGAGTTTAGCTGTTGCTTTGCATTTTTCTTTTTTACAATGCTTTTAATTTGCACCTGTGATGGAGTCGTTTCTGAAATCAGAGCGATCATAGTGTATGTTTGCTGCTCTGGATGGCCTGAAGGCATCCTTTTTGACTAAGTAGCATGTGCTTGCTTTGCAAGCAGCCAGCATCAAACTTTGTAGTTTGCCTAATTTCTTTTGGGGGAAAGAAATAAGTGCGTCTTTAGGTTTAGGAACTGAGAGTAGCATTTATGCGGCATTTGATATAAAATATGAAAGGATGAAGAACTGACAGAAATATAAGAATATAAAGATTTTTGTTCATTTAAGGGTAAAAAAATGATTGAAGAAATGATGAAGAGAAAGAGAAAAGGGGTGGGTAGAGATCTGGAAGGACAAATGGTGAGAAAAATGATAGGATTAAAAGATATATGGAGAAAGAATATCGATGAA
Organism: Lipophrys pholis; assembly: GCF_963383615.2. NCBI lineage: Eukaryota > Metazoa > Chordata > Actinopteri > Blenniiformes > Blenniidae > Lipophrys > Lipophrys pholis. Next base: position 24,312,371 of record NC_137640.1, on the reverse strand, counting down.
AAATCATAAAGGAAAGACGATGGCATCAAGTGAAACACTTTAAGAGGGGAAAGGAACAAAGAAAGAAGAAATCCCAGAGAATATGGGACTCTTGTGAGTTTGACTGCCGGAGGCGACGCTTTCTGTGCACCTCTCTGCACGTGGCTCTTGCTCTTCGTTCCTCCTCCTCCTCCTCCTCCTCCTCCTCCAGTTCCACTGTTCCTTCCTCAGTCTCCTCCTCTTCTCTCTCTGCTCTGGTTCCTCGTCATCGTGATTCCACATGCCTGGAGATTATGTGATGTATGCATTGTCCTCCTCTTCTCATTACATCACAGAAAGGCTCCACGTTTGCATATACGTATGTGCATATATGAGCGTGCGTGCGTGTGTGCGCGCGTCGCCTTCCCTGTGTGAATGTCCCAGAAAAGGCAGACCTCAGGGAGTTGTGCTCCACTTTCACTCCTTTATTAATTCACCCTTCATTCCCCACTCTGTTTGCCAGGATGGACGTGGGACAAGGGAGGGAAAGAGAGAAAAAGGGGCGTTGACAGAGAAGACAAACGTACATAAGTGAATGGGATGAGAGAAAAGTAAACACACCTTTTTGTTTCAGTTTATCTGCCGTTTGATGCAAAGATCCAAACAATCATATTTTGACATTGAACATTCTGGTTGTTTTCTTTAAGCATCCAATTGTTTCCTGTATTTTTCCATTCAAGAGGCGTTTCAATCAAAGACTGTCAGGATCCATTGACGCTGAAAGGTATTTCAAGGTAATTTGAGATAAACAGAAGGTGTTTATATCAGCCTGTAATCATCAGACCAGTTACACATTTGGTTTTGCACTATAGGTTTTTTTTTTTGAGAATATGCCATTTTCTTTCATACTTCATATTTAATTCAGTTTGAAAATGTATGTTTAATGAAATTGTAAGTGTTACTCTATCTCTTTTTTGTGTGTGTTTTTTTTTTCTAAATACAAGGAAGAAGGAAAGGGTGGGACCACACATGTAGAAATGCAGATTACGGGTAACATATTACAATCATGTGTGTCAAAGCCCAAACAAGTCAAAACCTTGCAGCACTGTGGCTCTTTAACACCTGAAGTGCTCACTGCTGTCTCACTGAGTCATTATACATGTGTCTCAATGAGTGTATACCAAAGTTCCTAAACAAGGAGCATCTGATTGTTTGTGTAGATCAGGGGTCGGCTGGTCGTTGGGAACACTGGTACATTTTCCAGTGGTCTGGTTGATTTTATATATTGAAAAAATACTGTATAACAAGCCACGATGAGCACACTCATTAACTCACACTCATTCTGTCACCGCAGTGTCGTCATGATGTATCTTAGCGACGCTCTATAGCAACATTACACCCACTTCTGCCAGTGACATTTCAGACAGTGACAACCGTAAAGAATGGATGCTCGTAAGAAAAGAAAAGAAAAGATGGAGCAGAGATGGATTAGAATTAGAAAGAAGAGAACCCCCGACCGCAGAAGCAGCCACTCGTTGCTCAACAAATAACATTTGAATTTCAATTAAAAGGTGCAGGTTATCCCTTGTTTGAAGTAAAACATAAAAGCGTGGCTATGAGTTAAGTAGGCAATAAGCTATTCCTCGTGTAATACAGCTGTTGGATCAACAGATTTCATGTATTGTGATGCTTATATTTGGGAATTATAAAAAAAAAAGGAGCGACTCTAATATCAATTGCAGTCATATGACCCAGTGTGTAAATCAATCCATCTTAATAACCACTGTGGCAAGATGCCTCACCAAAGTCAAAGACTGAGGAAAATATTTGAAAAATGTTCATAATAGATAACGAATTTCATACATAGGGAGTTATCTTCTTTACTTTCAGTTGGTGCATGAGACTATTCACATACAGAGTAAACGAACATGAACAGCCTCAGGTCAGCCCTGCGATTAGCCCACTGCTGAAGCAGCTTTTGCTGGTTCTACTTCTCACATGGATTAAAAGTGGAACAATGAGTTCACAGAGAAAAAAACAAAACAAAACTGTTCCAGCTCCAGATCTGTTTTAGTCTCAGGCGAATCACCTGGAATTCTGAAAGCAGCCCCGTCACCAAAGCAGTGGAAAACGTTTTCTGGTACCTGCACATATTCCACATCAGCGCTGTTAAAATCAGCAAACAATGTAATGTCAAATAAATATTGGGCAAACCTGCAACTATATCATATAGTAGCACCCATTATTTGGATTCTTTAGGTCAATAAGTCAGCTTGATTTGCATTATAGACGCCAGGTGTGTGGATTCTCACATACCTGGCACTGCCCTCTAGTGGTGCATGGAGAAAAGTTATGTTTGTAGTCATATTCAAAATATCTAATATTATCACATTCAAAAATATATAAAAACAGGAAAAATTTAGATAGAAAGGGTTTCTTTTATCCATTTATTTATTTTAAGCAACTTATGAAGGTCAGGAGATATTTCACCTTTATAAGGTGCATGTAACTCCCAGTTAAAATGTTGTTACTTTGAATAGTGTGGCTGGAAAAAAGTTATTGATAGATAAGTCTCTTAATAAGTATGCTTTTATTCTTCTGCAAACTGCTTATGGTTTATTGGGTAAGCGTCCACTTTTCTGCCTTTGGGTGATCTCTGAATTTGAGGACAGTTTAGAAATCAGCTCAATGTATCGTGAGTTTGAAAGTCAGTTTGAAGATTGCCTTCTACCCGAAAATTATAATTAGACTCAGAATCAACCAATGGAGCAGCTCAGGTTGGCAGCCACCAATAAAGCCCCACAGGCAGGTATCTCTGGAATCCTCCTCTTGCTGGTGCCTTCAGGTCAAAAGGGTGAGACACTGCAACAGGGAGAGCCGTTTTTAGACCCAGGTCTCTGAAGAGCTTCTGTGTCATGTTTGATTTATTGCAATTAAGAATTTGCATTTGAAATGACGCCTAAGACTTGTAAATATTTAACATAATTTGTAACCATATGACAATTGAATCACACTTTATTTTTCTAGTCTAGGCAAATTATTATCAATAAATATTGAAGTTACCACTATTCAGAAATTCAGACAAAGGCCATATGTATTTAAACCTCGAGCGAAGTCAGTTTGACATGAGGGACAAGGATCCCGAAAGACAAGACAGAGCAAGCATTGACATGTTGCGAAGCCTTAAACTGACATGATGGTATTCATTTTTATTTATTACACATAAACTAGTCAGTGGGGAAAAGATTGTATCTTCAGTCACACGATGACTGTCATTCATATCAGTGACAGATTGATTAGAGTCATTCTCATCAGGGATAAACAAACAAGTTACACACCACGGAGCCCATCTATAACCCCTAATTTTCACTCTTCACACAAGACGTCTATTGTGTTTCGTCAGTGCCAAAACAAGCACTTTACTATTACACTGATTTGACATCACACCATCCTGGTATTATCACACTGAGCGTTGTAGCTTGTCCTTGTTTTAGCTCTGCTGATGCCTTTAAAATGTAAGGTGACAAAGAAATGTAGGTTGGGAGTCCGACTAAATACAAAGCTTTTATTGTAGCTGATAAGTTATAATTCAGTGTCTCAGTATTCTGTCAGCTACTTCCTTTCTTATCTTTTTGTTGTCTGTCAGCCGAAATTATTTTTATGCACAAAGCCACCTTTGTCTGCATCTGTCTGAAGTTAGAAAAAGATTTCTGGGAAAAAGAATTCGCCACGAATGTGGGAATCATATTAGGCACTGCTGTTTTATGTTCACGGGCCAGATGAAGACTAAAAAAGCACTGAGCCATTTCAAACAAGTAGGTGACAAAGACATTACTTTCCATAAAAGACTACAACAGAACAACTCCTGTAGTGCACACTGAAAAACGTGGTCAACGTTAAAATAGGTCAAAGGAGAGCGACAGAAATGAAAAAGTAGCTATCAATTGGACATTTCTTCTCTTTAAGCCACAACAGCTCACGTTTCCCTCAAATACAGCCGTGCACAGGGAACAGGCTGCAGTGTCACTTCCAGCTGAGCGGCTCTAGTTACCTTGAAAAAGTTACCCGATTACGGATTACTTGTGACTCCTTTATAAAGTAAGGTAGTTACTTTATAGATTACTTGTTTTTAAAAGTAACGGAGTTAGATTACAAGTAAATTTTTTGTTACTTTCAGCAGCTGCCGACAACATTAAAATGACAACCGGTTCTGCTGAAACTCTTTAACTCTCCCCCACTTACTTGTTTTGCACCAAAGTCCAACTCTTGTTGTTAGGGTGGTGGTGGGAGGGGGGAACTCCTGCCAATATATGTTTTTACTAAGGAAAATTACAAAAATAGTGTAACAGCTCGGCAGTTGTGTTATTGTTGAAATGTTAAGGGTCAATGATCATGTTCTGTTGGTTCCTTTTCTTTTGAGTGACCTGGCCTGTGATTGGCTGAATGTGGAGAAGGGGGCGGGTCAGGGGCGTGATGCTGAGAGACGGCCTGTGTGTTGGAGGAGAATGGAGAAGCAGTCCGGTAAATCTCTGTTCAATAAAGCGGCTTCACAGACAAGAAACTCGTCTTCCTTTCCAACGTCCTGCTGGACGTTTTAGAAACACACAGTGACTTGGAAAAGTAACTTTAATCTGATTGCTGGTTTGGAAATAGTAACGCATTAGATTAGATGCAATGCATTCTGGGTAGTAAACGAACAAAGCCAGCTGCACGAATCAGAAGAAGCGAACGCAGAAAGAAAAAGTTGGAAAATGTCTCGCTTTCAGACGTGGAAGAAGTAGTGAGGAAGACTCTCATTCATATCTGGTCTGAAGACTATATATCGCCGTTGTTTGTGGCTACCCATTAGCCACGGGCTGATTAGCCTAGCCACCATTGGCTAAAGCGGCGCGACTTCCGCTTTCAGTCCGGACCAATCAGTGACCAATGTTTCTTCTTTACTTCCTCTCTGGTCAGTGTTTGTTTCGGGCGACAGCGCCCCCAAACCAGTAGCTGTTGTAATTGCTCGACATTTTCCAGACGGTTTGGTCGGGTCTCAAAAGTGAATGTGAGCGCCACCCGAACCAAATGAAAGTGTAAAAATTCTGACCCCTCCCCTCTCAAGTGAAACGAGTCCCAGACTATCCGAATGTGAAAAGCCCCTAAGGAAAACGTAACCGGCATCACTGGGTGGACACGAGCATGAGATACTACAGAGATAAAATGAATTAATCATGAGCTGTTTAATACTTCACATTTGCTCTTATTGTGATGAAACTCCATTCAGTGAACTGTACATCATGTGACCAACATGTGGCACAACTGGGCTGCTCCAATAGCATTGTGACATTGATGAGCAGAAGCCCTGTCCATGTTATTGACACGTTCTGTAGCTTTGAAGGGAAGTCTGAGCTGAGACCGTGAGAAGCCATAGAAACATGGTTTAATAAAAATTAAAACTTCCTAACATTCAGAGTACTGTGTCTTAGAGTCGAAACATGTGTGAATTGTCTTCCTGTGTCCGTGAAGGGGAGCAAATGAGCCAAATGATGAAAAGAGACAGTAGGAGAAGCAAAAATCATGAGTTTATTGGCCAGAAACGAACAAGAGGAGTTTTTTTTATTTATTCTGCAGATATACAAAAGAAGAAAGAAAACACACAGTGGAGATATTGAGAATTAATAACCTCAAGAAACTACCTTTGTGTGAAATAAGTTCCTCAGCCCCTCATTTTTTCTAGACACACAAACACTTGAGAGGAAACCCACTGATGAACGGGAAGCGTTCGTCCTCCCTTTTGACCTTTCCTTCCTTCAGAGCCGCCGTCTCAGTCGCACATCAGCGCTCGATGAAGGGTTAAATTTCCTTCTTTTTTCCATTCACAGAGGAAAGCTGTATGCAGACGACACGCAGAGAGTCGCCTCTGAGAGACGGACCGGGAGCTTGACAAGGACAGACGCTCAGCTCAACTGCAGAACAAGAAAAAACAAACATGCTCAGCAGAACTTGGCACTAACAAGGCTTTTCTAAGGGCCCAGTGGGCGGAGTTACAGGAAGGCAGAGATGAACTTGGCCAATGACAGACCTGGAGCTTTAAGCTCCGCCCACCACTGATATCTAAGGTGACGGACCGAAGGACCAGCGACTCATACGCCAGCAACTGAATCCTCATTGGCCCTGAGTACAGGTATGAACTGTGTGCGTCTGTCATTGTTTGTCGTCGTGAAGCACTAACAAGTGCAAAGACGAAGACGTGGCTGCTGAGAGAAGTGAATTGTGCTGGTAAAGTAAATGATATGGATTCTCAGTTGAACACGTATTCAAAGTGTCTGATATATTTTTAACTTATCAGGATGAACTCGAGATATTAATGAGATTTGTAAAGTTACAAACGGAGATCAGATGTAGTTCTCTCTAGTCTTTATGCATGTGAATACATTCTCAGTGATCAGTTACAAAATACTGTTGCATCTGATAATGAAACTATCAGTTATAAGATCAATTCTATCATCAAAATATATTTTTACACTGCACGCTTATATTCTTTGAACATGTGTTTGCTTTTTTTTCCACACAAAGGAAAGATGTTGGCCTGATTATCGGATATATTCCTCATCTCTGGTTAAAGGAAACTACCTTGTCCACTGTAGTTTGATGCACAAACGCTCAAATCGGCACACGGTCACGCTATAATATTGTAATCAAGCCTCTGAACCTATAAATACAGTACTATGAAAACTCTCAAGTGAAATACAAATACACACAGTTGTTTATGCAGATTCCATCTATATGGTGCAGAAGCAGGCAAAAACACTTCAACCAGGAAACACATGTGAAACCGTAGTTGTCTGAGGAAAAAACAACTTCATGTGACCTGAGGTGCCATGAATGAAACAAAAAATCACCTGAAAACAAGGAATTTGTGTGAAAGATTGTATTACATTACTTTACATTGAATTAGATATGTACTGTATTTATTCCTCATAAAGTGGGGAATTACCAGATCTTCCAGCAGCAAGGTAAGAGGGGAAAAGATTAATTATCAAGAATATGTACACCATATAGTATAGTGTATACAAAAAAAATTATATGATACACTAAAAATATATAAGACAAAATATACACGAAATAAGATTGGGAGAATTATGTTGTTTTTGATATTCAGATAACCCTTCTTTCAGGTTTTTCAGTTTTTTGAAACTCATGCTGAAAAGGTGTATTTACAAATGGTCAAGGAAAACATCTGACCTCACAGGTGTACATCATGGATATTGATTGTCTTTATTCAAAAACAAGTTCAGTCCAGCTGGATTTCATTTTTCAAATATTAATTTATTTGAATGGGACAGTGCATATTAATGAACAGACATCCAGTCCTGTAAATACACCAGACTTAGCTCAGAGTTCATTTCCATCTGGAGTCCCATGGGGTAAAACCACACCACCAAACACAAACATCCATAGTTACAATAATACATGTCAAACATAGCACACACTAAAAAACACATCACATTAAAATACATATACGACATAATGCACAGGGAAACATACCACATTACCAAACAGACAGTACAGAATAAAAAAAAAAGAAACATTACTACATCTATCCCTAAAGTGTTAAAGTTTATCACATTTTCCAATATTACCCATACACTCTTCCGTCCCCCTCACACTCATTCACACCGACCTACTCATGATAAAAAGATAAAAATAAAAAGAGGGCCACGTGCAGATGGTGCCATCACAGAATACTGCAAATATTTTCTATAAGGTCAGATCTTACTACTACTAATACTACTCATACTGCTATTAATTATTATTATTATTATTAATATTACTACTACTACTACTACTACAACTTCTACTACTACTATTGCTACTGCCACTTTTATTACTACTTCTATTTATTTTACTTCTACGACTACAATTACTTCTACTACTACTACTACTACTACTACTGCTACTACTACTGCTACTACTACTGCCAGTGCGGCTACTTCTACAATTAATACCAGCCTACTGCTTATAGATATGATTATTTAGCTCTTTTTTTTTTTTAATGAAAGCAGTACAGGTAGTAGAATATGAACATGGAGCCTGGAGGTAAACATTTTGCTTTTCTTCTTATTTAGACCCAAATTTTAGCAACGTTACAAACATTATTTCTGAGATGGCTACAGTAAGACATGCATTTGAAAACCTAGGTGTTTCTATATTATTTTGTGTGTTTGAGTGTGTGTGTGTGTGTGTGTGTGTGTGTGTGTGTGTGTGTGTGTGTGTGTGTGTGTGTGTGTGTGTGTGTGGGCAGATTTATTATCAGGTCATATCAAGTGGACCCTGCTTTCCATTCTTCACAGAAGATTTCTTTGAGAACTAAATGTCTTCAGGTATGGGCCAAACATGGAGTGTTTGCATCAGCCAAGTTTAACGTAGCAATCGTAGAGTGTATTTCTCTGCCACTGTTCTTCCATCTTTCCTCTTCCTAGTTTTCTCTCAATCTCTCTCTCTCTCTCTCTCTCTCTCTCTCTCTCTCTCTCTCTCTCTCTCTCTCTCTCAATGTCTGCTGTTGCCATGGAAACCCATCCTACTCGTCTCAATTTGCTGAGTCAGGAAACGGAGGGCGTAGTTTGACTGGGCTGGCAAAATCACTAGGTGGCATCTCAAACCCATTATAAAAAACCAAGTTAAGCCGCTTGTCAGAGTTTGGAGACACTGTCTCCGCTTTTGGCAGAAAGTCACTGATGTCTCAATTATTCCTCCAGCTCCCATTGTTTCCCATCTCTTTTTCCCCTCCAAAAGACAGAAGAAAAAAAATCAAGAAATCTTCGAGTTTAGATTGGGAGAAATATTTCAACAGCAATGTCTTCCCCCCACATTTGATCATTTCTACAACTTTTACACACCTCAAACAAAATTTAAAGAGGAGTCGACCTTTTGTAAATTTGGAGCCTTCCTTCTGAAATCAATGCAAATGTTGATTCTTCCAATTGAAATAGCAGATTTTGCTCAATAAGCAAGCATGAACACTAAAGCCTTTATCTATTTATGCTGCAGACAATGTCTACTGGGGTCCTCACATGTGACTGGACCAGGGAGGTGATTATATCTGTTGTCATTTATTATAATTACTTATCACACACTTTGTGCTACAATTACAAACGTTTGAAGCATGCATGTTAATTCATAAACATTCACGAGCATAAAATCCTTATTTTTTAAGGAATTTGTTGCCATAATTCTTATATGACATACTGTATATCCTTGTGCTTCTTCAATATTTGGCAACCTGCACATCCATAATCAAGAGTCAGAGCAAACGGTTGCTTGCGGCGCAATGATTACAGTAAGAAAACAAAACTCCAAATTGTTGCTTTAATGTTGGTGTTTCCTGTAGCTGTAGCTGTCAGAATGCCTGAAACATCTTGTTACTGCTTCCTGCAATTCGTCATCAGCAAAATAAAAAAAAATTGCTTTTGCTGGCTCCTCGCATGCTATTAACAGTGTAGAAAGTCATCATTTGCCTGTCTGGAAGGGAAAACTGGAACTGAACATTAAATACAGCTCCTGTCCTATTGGTCTAATTGTTCTCAGTATAAGCTCTGTAATTAAACGATACTCAAGTAAAATTATGAACTGTTCAACCAAGTTTCAGAATTTTCTTTTTTTATCATATGTTATTAGCATTGTGATTGGCTGGCATTCAATAATTCTTTACTTGTATAAAACATCCGTTAAAAGCACCTCTTGTAGGTGTGAGCATATAAGTATATAAAACCAAAAGTATAGCCTTTTTGTATTGTAAACAAAGGACTGTCTTAGTTAAAAGAATACATTTATTCGCTGTAAAAATTCTGATCTTAAAGTTTGAGTCGTAAACTATGGGTTAGATGTGTTTATTTTCTTTCACCTATGTGATATAAGATCCGTTTTGATGTTTTTAACTGGTTAAAGTAAGTATCCAGCCAGACAAAAAAACGTATTGAGGGAAAAACCTTGCAATGGCTTTGAGCAGGAGTTGGTCGGCTCGCCACCACACCAAAAACCCACTCGGGATGAAATCAGTGCTTTCATCATTCTGTAGGTAAATGGAAGACAATTTCAAAATCTTTAGGGATGAGGAAACACCACTGGGTAATGTGGGAAAGAAACGTGTACATCTGCAGCTCCCTAATCTTGGTGCTTCCTGCTGAAGTGAGCACATGAACACATGGAATCGTCATTGCGGCTACAGAGAGCTGGCCCTGCGTTACATAATAGAGGGAAGAATTTACATGTTTTGAGGATACAGCGCTGGCATTGCTTTTTAGCCATAAATGTAGTTTAGGGACATCCTGATAAAAGATGATGACATTTGTAGCGGTAAATGAGAGTCAAATAACCAACCGGAGGCAGATGTAGAGCGCCGCTCCTTAAGCTGAGGTGGGCCTGTGCACCCAGCAAGCTTTAGAATCAAGCAGAAGCTCAGAAACAGAACCAAAACAATGTCAGATAAATCTACAACCCATGTATATGAAAGACTTTAATGTCACCGGACAATTTGGTGACGTGTGTCAAAAGGACAAACTGAATTTTGCCTGTCTTGAAAGCCAGATTAATCGTGGACTACAAAGAAGGCTGAAAGGAAGATGAAATTGCAAGAGCAGGACTCTAGGTAATTTCATCTGGGGTGAAATTAAAGAGCTACTTGGAGAGTAGACTTTATCTTCGAGCTGTTTAAGACAAGCCAAAAGGACACACAAACACAGAGAGCAATGATCATCTGTCCAAGAGTCAAAATGGACCCCCGTACACTTTCTAATAAAGTAACCTGCGGCGCCACATAAAACCTTATACAGGTTAGTCCAAACATGGACTAACTAACTTCATGTACTAAATGTACTAAAGCAAATCAAATTTGTGGCAGATTAAATCCAGACGCACACATTATTCCAAGTGTGCCATTCCAACATTGATCCTTTGGCTGTTGTACTATAAGTAAAAACTGTAAAAGACCTTAGTGGGCCACAAATACTGTGTGCCTTGGAGGCAATTCACAAACAGTGTTATGGAATATATAGGATCCAAAGGTCTTACCGTGGAGGCGAGCTGGAGAAAAAAACAAAAGTGCACTGATTATCTGCTGGGATTTTACCAAAGCCCCGCCTCCCTGAGGATGTGACATTTCGACTTCAGGCTGCCGATGGCAGCGAGATCCCCACTGAAAGCTGGACATGAGTTGAGTTCAGTCGAGCAGAAATCAAGGCCACTGAACTGTTACTTGTGATCACAGACTCACTTGGAATACAAACAATCAGGTTCAGTGTAATTGAGGATTTAGCCCAGAGCAAGATCTCAGTGACTAGACAGTAGCAAGCAGATTTGTGCACAGTCTTGGACCGGCCCTCAAAGTTGGCCATGAAAAAGACGAGATCAGTGTTCAATTTTGAAAAAAGCAGAAAAGGCAGCTCAGAGAGTCCGATGACTGGGCTCGCAAGACTGGATGTAACCATCCCAAGGCACAAGATAGATGAAGATGGTCTGTGATGGACTCAACAAAAGCATAATAAAGAAGCAGTATGTAAAACTGTATATAGAGAGAAACAGACACCATGGCCTGTGGACTGTATGACTGAACACAAGACTGCTGATGATGTCACGCTACAAAGCAAAACAGTGATTGGTGGTTATTTGTTTGTAGAAACTGGAAAGGATTTTGAGGAGAATCACAAATCCGAGTAACAAATTGAAGGAGAACAAGAAACGCAACTTTGCATTCAAAAAAGGATTTTGACCTTCATGTGGGAAAAAAAAACAAAAAAAAAACGTACTTCAGGTGCTAAAGAACCATGGAATCAAACTCAGACCGAAAAAAGTTTGTTTTTTTAAAAAGAGAAGTTTGTTACGTTGGATGTGTTGTTCAGATCAGTACTGAATGAACCCAAAGTTCAAGCTTTGAAAAAAAACACAACTAATGGCAGTCGGTGAGGTTTCCTATGCTATTCAGATTATCTGTTGCTATTTTTTTTTTTTTCATGAGGTGCAATTTCAACCAACAGATAGATAGATAGATAGATAGATAGATAGATAGATAGATAGATAGATAGATAGATAGATAGATAGATAGATAGATAGATAGATAGATAGATAGATAGATAGATAGATAGATAGATAGATAGATAGATAGATAGATAAAGGAAGGATGCGGCTGTCATTCCTCTCAGCCGGTGAACTGGACGAAATGGCATGTTAATGAAGTGCTAATGAGACTATTTGACACAGGGTGAGATCCTCCGATGGCATACCCTGACCTTGAAAAACCATTTATGCGCAATGTTGATGTGTTCCGGAAACATCCAGGAGTCTTTCATCAGCGATACAGCTGTGTGTGTGATTTAGTGCCAATGGAGAACAGCAATACTGTTTGGAGAAGCTCCACTCTTGGTACCAAAGTGGCCTCCGTCTGTTTATTTCTTCTACGCCCCTCAGTTCACCGTGTAAAGCAATAATACCCGGCTGACCCTGAAATACAGTCCTAAAAGTATTGACCAGTATGTCAACTTGTATCAAGTCAACAAGCAAAATAGACACAAGTACGATTATGTGGATTAGTGCACACCCAGGAACTGTGCTGCAAGTGAAACCAGCAAGCCGAGAACAACAGTGACACTGGTTTGGTTTCAGCCATCCACAGTAATATTGATCAGCTACCCTGAACTCACCCTACGTCAAGACATACATATCTGAGTGAGGAGTGCATGATAAGTAAAATACTTACTTCTCCGTTTTCTGTGTATGTATTACTCTCAAACAAGTCAATTAACTTTTAAAACACAATTTAAGGTGAGAGAGAGTGAAAGGGCTTCTTAACCTCGTCTTTATTTGGATAATGATGAAGTTCTTCCTGCGAAAGATAACTTCCTGAAGTGGGCTGGCAGATCCTGAAGAGTTTGTATCATTATAGTGGATCAAGAAGGCCACAACAACATTCACAACTTTTATAATGGTCGTCAAGGACTATTTACAACTGAGGAGAAGCAAAGGTGGCATGGAATATATTATGGAAATTGACCGCTTTGAAAAGTTTTTCAAACTCTTGTACAACCTCACGTAAGTCAACTAGAGCTGGTGTACAGAAATACTGTATTGTCTAATTTTGAGATTTGGCTCACTGGCTAATTTGAAAATCAGCTCTTTGAGAAAGTGCAGAGGTAATGCGGTGTTATCTCCAGCAGTGTCTGTTATCAGACTCCAGATCGTTCTCAATCCAGCTAAACAATTTAATGTAACTTTGTCGGGTATGCCAGTCTGGATATTGCGAACATGCAGATGGCAGGAGTCAGTGCATCAGGTTTGCATTGCAACATTTAACAAGGAATACAGCTGAACAAGGAGCTCTTTCCTTGAAAATAGAGACCATGTACTGATTCCTATATATCAAAGAGTTGGACCGCAAAATAATTCATGTTCACTGGAAGAGTACATGTAAATTATAATATGCCGTGAAACCTCTGGATAGGGGCGCTATGGAAAGAACACGCCAGCAAAACACATTTACCATGGACATAGCTGGTTGATGGACAGAGAACCAAATACCTAAAAAAAAAAAAAAAATTAAAAAAAAGCTGCACACACAAAAACATTTGGGTGATAAACAACACGCGAGTCAGAATAAGCACCTCAACCCTCAAACGTCAGCCTTCGAACCAACAAGGAGGCGGCGTTGTGAAGTAAAAACTCAAGATCCAAGCTCCGAGATTAAGGGGACACTGTGTGGAAGCGAGACATGAGGGAGACAGGAAATAAAAAGCACAACATCAGTCGAGATAAAAAACTAAGATTGTGAGGAAGTCTAAGAGCCAGAAGCCCAAGTGCAGGAAGGGTATGGAGAATCTTCAGAGGAAGACTCTGAACGCAAGATAACCAGATGGTCTCCGAAGACAGAAGCAGAAAGGACAGAAATAAGTGCTCACATTAAGTAATTGGACTGATGGAACATATGCAATGCCAACATACATTAACCAAGTTAAAATGATAGACTGTGCCATGTGTGTGCTTGTGCGAGTGCGTGTGCGTGTGCGTGTGTGTGTGTGTGTGTGTGTGTGTGTGTGTGTGTGTGTGTGTGTGTGTGTGTGTGTGTGTGTGTCTTTCTCTTTGTTTGCCCTATGGAGAACTGGTGAAACTACCATTTATTATGAACCAGTAAAAGCAGGGCATCATTTATTTTAAAATGAATTAATAATTTAAAGCCAAAACAGCAAATGAACTCAGCGCTGCAGCCCATGTCCTCTCTAGCTTAATTTCACCCAGACATCGGGAACTTTTCTTCATATCGCACGTTTCTGAAGTAGTTTGTTTAAATCTATTGATGCAATTTGGAGAAACCTTGATGTTACAATCACGTTACCTGAAAACAGTGTGTCAAAAGCAGGCAGCCGAAGGCTATGATTTAAATATATTATTCAATAACTGCAGTGGTTTTTTTTTACCATTTATATCGCCCCGAAAATGAACACAAATTCAAATTCAAAATACTTAATTTATCCCCAAGGGGCAATTGGACAAGCACACGACTACCTGGTGCCTTGGGACAGTTTTCTCTCACCGATTCCCCCACAGACTCAGTGGGGGTCTCACCATCATGGCTGCGCTGGTAATTAACACGTTAACAGGAGCTGAATGCACTTTCAACTGCGTGATTCAGGTGTGCACCAGTTGAATGTTTGAGACATACGTTTTCCAGTTTTGAGACAAAAAAGAGGGACATAAAATGCTCTAATTTTGCTTCTAATCAATTAAGCTGGCAGTACTGACAATTTTCTAAAATGGTTTAAAGTGATAATAATGACGTGAGTAAAATACATACTTTCTGACTGTAGTATTGAATATCAAATGAATTGTCACAAATAATTGGAAATATTAATGCTTCAAGAACAAATGAAGAATTTTTATTTTTGTATTTGAACAATTTGATTCTGAAAACAGCCCAATGATACTGTAACAGGCCGAAGATCATGGAAAATAAAACGTGGTCACTCATGTCAAAACCTTTTGATTTGTTTCTGAAATGGAGAACTAAATTTCAGTATGTTTGAAATGTTCTTGGTTTTAGATTATTTGTAAAGTATCTCATGACTTGTGTCACCACCACTCTGGGCAGGAAAAATAGGCAAATGTGAACCACATGAGATGGCAGCGCAGGATGTTATTAAAGTTATGCGTGTACCGAATCAGATTCGGGTTGTTTGACCGTCAGCACAAGCGTGGTAATTTTTTAAGTTTTTGAAATAATGACATTATTTTGCTTATTGGCGTAATGTAGTTTTGACCAATGTCCACCTGTTACGTGAGCGCTGTGTGGACGAAATGATTACAATTCTTTTCCAATTCTCCTTCGATTTCTTGATTGTGAGAAACATTTGGCCCAATATGCTGTTTTGCTAACGCCTTTTTTTTTTTTTTTGTCTGCATAGAGAAGGATGGCAGAGCAATGGAGAACCGTGGAACAAATCCAAAGTAATTCAAGCAAACGCTAATGAATCCCATGAGCCCGAACCTTCAGTCTGAGCTCAACTGAACAGACTTAATGGCTTTCCTGAACAACTCCTGAAGCCACATTATAGGAACATTCGAATGACAAAATCCCATCTTAATCTCACTTTAGGAAGCAATTTGGAATTTCTCAGGGATAAAAATAGAGTTTAAGAACACAATGACGATCTATACCAGCCTATGAATGAACGTCAGGCATTTATTCATCCATTCACCCATCTCCCATTCAAAAGTTCCCAAGTCGTAGGAGGGAGGAAGGGGGACTCTCTGAGCTGATCGAGGTTTAAAGGAACAGAGTACAGAATGGACACTGCCAGAGACTCACCAGTTCACAAGTCGCCTCTCGTTTTTGGTATTTTTGGTGTATTTATAGTATCAGACTCTGCTCTGTTGCATTTTCACTGAACAGAGAAAGAGGCACTTCATTCATCTTGAAGCAGCCCATACGTTCTTGACAGCAATAATAAAGATGTTCAACAGTAAACGATATCAACCTTCGTCTTCAATCACAGTACCCGTGATGTGTCAACCGCGTCAAAATGCATTTTCGAAATGCACAAGGTCTCTCTATTGTACATTTCATAGCTTTTATTAGTTGGGATCAGTTCATAACTCTCTTTCAAGAATTGCTAACATCCAGACTACAAAGCATCGTATTTCAATGTACTTGTTGATAAAGTTCACTCACATAGTTCTGATATGTCACACATCAGTAATCGAGTGTCATTTTTCTGTTTCTTGCACAACAAAGCCTCCTCTAATTGAACTCAGTCAAAAAATGTTTTGGTAAAAAAAAAAAAAAAAGAATTAACAAATGCCAAAATATCAGCAAAAAAAAAGTCCTTAGTGTAATTGTGTGTGTGACCAGTTCGTATTGGATGAGTCCTCGCAGGCATGTACAGTATCTCACTGGACTGCAGACTACCAGCGCGCATGCAGGCAAATATAAAAGAACTGGAAGAGAAATCCTTGTAAAGAGAGAAGAGAGAGTGAGGACACGGTTGTACCACATATTCTTGGCTTAACTGGGACCATTTGGGGAATTCCCTCTTTGGCCAGATTACAGGGAATTGGTGCCATTTTGAATGGAGCACTGATACAGAGTTGTTGTTTTTTTTCTTCTTCTTCTTGGTCCACATATATTTGATAGTTGGTTTGGCTGCTATTGATCACTGCAGGTGTTTCCTGCAGACGCGAGTATCACTACTGCTGGTTGTATTTGGTTGCTGTGTTATCAATGCCTCACAGTTACAGTTCTGATTGGATAATCTCATGGATTTAAACTATGGATTATTTTATGTGTCTAAATGACTTTGCCCCAGGTGAAAGTAAACTGGTATTTGTGGTTTAGATTTTTCACTGTGGCCTCAGTGCCCCCAAAAAATCCAGATTTGATTCAAGACCAGGGCTTGCTGTGTGGCGATAGCAGGTTCTCTGTTCTTGAATGGGATTTCTGGAGACACTCTGGCTTTATCCCACAATCTGAAGATATGGAAATTACTTCCATTGACAACTCTGAACTGGCAATAGGTTTGGGGTGTATGCTGCCACTTACCAAATGTTAGTGGCCCAGTCGAGTTCTAACTTTGATAAATTAAGAATATTAGGTGAATGAATGGTTAATTTGACTGGTTGTATAACTCGTCAAGATAGAATCTATAAAGTTTCTTTACCTCTATGAAGAACTGAAAGTTAGGCTGGTCGTCTTATCTATGACTGGCGGTTGAGCTGGTTAAGGATACAATGCTGGGAACATTGTGGCGTGTTACTCCCCTGTTTTTTAGTATATTACACAGAGAAAAATATATTAGGCTCAGTTACCACTATCAATGTAATATCAATATCACGTTGGTTCAGCTTTTAGATTTTGGGCGTGATTTTTGCAACCGGAGAACTTTAAAGTTTGTATATGATAGAATATGAATAAAATATATAAAATAAAAGTTTCATGCACAGTAAGATTTGTAGATTTCTGAAACAAAGCACGGATTAAGGCATTCTTATTGCACGTGACTGATTGATACAGTTTCACCGCAGCTTTGCAGGATTGAAATACCCATGAGGTGAATAAATTGCAAGCCATTGCAATATGTGCAATTGCATGGCCAGTGTGGACAGCTTTATTGATCGAGAATAGAAGTGTAACTGTTCTGTCACATCCACGTAAGATAAATGACTGCAAAACCAAATCGACGCCCTGTAACTGTTATATTTCATCCCTGTTTTTGAACTATTGAAACTTACAGTTCTGCATTGGGCTTCCTGTTGCTACTGGGTTTTTTTTATTTATTTTTTTTACTTTATACTACTGAGCTTTTGAACCGTGCGCCTTTACCTGACACATCTGTAAGCTCACGTGTAAAAATCTTTTCTAAAAGTGGTGTCTGGTACCTTGTGTAACTTTTAGCGGCAGCGCTAACATCTTCATATGTCCAGCAATCCGGTTAACCATTCATCAACAGTTGCCTCATTGCTCATGTAGCCTTGATTCTGGACCTAAATGCTTTCATCCATCTCGTCGCTATCTTTATCAATTTGCTCCTCAGCTGACTTCGCTTCCTCACGTCAGGTATCTTTTCTCTCTCGGCAATGGCAGGAATGGTCGCCATAGAAACAGGGAGCCTATGGTACTGTGAAGGAGAGTGAGAAGGAAGAGAAAGGAAAAAGGACTGAGAAATAGAGTCAGAGAAGAAAAAAGGGAAGGCTGACTTTAAATTCAGCTCTTCATTCTGCCTTGCAGCATCTCTATCTTCATATCTCTCGTGATTTTTTTTTTCTTTCTGGAGAATGCAAAGCTTTTCTTTTCTTTCGATTCATCCATTCAACGTCGTCTCCTCTCCCCATCTCTCTCACTGTGTTCGTTGTATGTATTTAGAGGGAGTGGATACAGCTACTCTAATGGCTTTTTTTGTATAGAACCTCTAGAAATGTTCTAATACAAGATTTTGGAGTAAACAATGTTTAGGATCAAATGGGATAACTATTTCCATATACTTTGTCATAATATTGCAGACGCCTTCTTAAAAGATCCTCACCTTTTCACTGAGCCAAGTAAAAAAGGAGAAAGATCCTTTCAACGTTGTGTTATAACCTATTTTCATAGGGTTAGATACCAGTGCTGGAGAATATTTTAATGGATGTGTTCGTAGGCTGTTTGTTTAATCTGACTAAAGTTGTTCATTCGTAACCGACTCCTATGTTATAGCCTTGACCAAAATCCACGAGTCAAACAAGGTGTCATCAGCTGAGAACCCAAGTGAGTTTTAAAAAAAAATGATATTGACTGAAGATTGGAAAAAAAAGAAAGAAAAAGAAAATCGTATTTCCTCTTTAGTTGTTCAAAAGACAAAAGTGGTATCTCTTTATAGCAGTCCACTGGATATTGAATTATTTTATACTGTTGGCAGTTGATGTCTTAACAACACACACACACACACACACACACACACACACACACACACACACACACACACACACACACACACAGTTTTCTTGCTTGAGGAAAACCTGCTTGTTAGCTGAGTTATTTACTTGTTGCTGGAGACGCTGGGTTGATTTAAGGCAACAAATCAAAGTCTCAAAGTTTCCTAACTGAGTGGAAGGCTGCCTTATTATTATAAACACTGTCATTTGCATTTTATTGTAACCTAAAATAACAAGAGTGAAGGCCTGGGGTGTGAGGGGACGTTCACATCGATGAACATATAAACGCTAACATGTCGATGTCCGTCCACAGTGAAAGGTCTGTGCAGAAGTAGATGAGGGGGTGTTGTATTTGTGTGTGTGTGTGTGTGTGTGTGTGTGTGTGTGTGTGTGTGTGTGTGTGTGTGTGTGTGTGTGTGTGTGTGTGTGTGTGTGTGTGTGTGTGTGTGTGTGTGTGTGTGTGTTGCTGTGTTTTAATCTCATTCATATATTCATCAGCAGGCAGAAGTGCTGACGTAAGTGAGAAGGAAAGGCACAGGGAGAGTGAGAGGCAGAGTGAGATAAAGTGAGCAAGAGAAAGAAATCCATAAATACATCCATGTGTCTCTCTGGCCATCTAAAGCACCGTGTTTTTCATGTATACATTAAATATTAGAGAAAGTGTGCTAAACTGGAATGAAATAGGCAGAAAGAGAGGTGATAACACAAAAGGGAAATGTCCCGGAAAGATGGGGGCATTTAGAGAAGAGAACAGGGGAAATCAATTAGCTTCTCTTCTCTTCTCTTCTCTTCTCTTCTCTTCTCTTCTCTTCTCTTCTCTTCTCTTCTCTCCTCTCCTCTTTTCCACCAGCAAATCACTGGTGACTACGTCAGTTAAATTCGTACAAACACGCTAAAATAAAATTTTGAAACAGTAACTCTTAGATCGCCTGCCTCTGCCCCTCTTGTGCATTTCTGTTTTGGCACAATGGAAATAAAGTGTACCAAAACTACTTTAGACAAACAAAGATAAATATAGTATATTAGTAGGAAAAAAAAAATGTAAATGCTATATCTGAAACATGTGACAGTTGATGGTAGTGGTATGACAGAAGGACGATTGTGATATATTTTAGATAATGATAATCTGTTTTACAGTTCATAGCCATCCTGTCCTTTCTAGGACAATAAGAAAACATATATAAAGCAGACGGGGTGATTTGGCTGCTGGAGAAAGAGAATATGATTTTCAGTCTATTGTTTTGAAGAGTGTGGATCTCAGCAAGTGATGTCCAGATTGGATGTTCTCCTTCAAAATCCATCAGGGAGTGGTCTGGGGTAATGGTCTGCTCATGATGTGATCTGCCACTGTGCATCTGGAAAACCACGCGGTGCAGTAATAAGTCGGGAGGCTCTCTGTGGCTGACCGACAGAAAACAATCTCCCCTTTGGAAAGACCGTCTCTGCTGAGCTTTCCTCTATGATGGGACATTTTTGTAGTGTGTGAGGTCAGCTGAGATGTGGACAGCAACAAATGTGACGCTCTCCTCTGGCCCCCTTCCCCCTTGTAGAAGCTGGATTCAGTTTGACAGTGAAAAAAGAAGCCGGTACACATTAAAAGTATGGCCGGTAGTACAGTAAAGGACTTATATTGCAGCATGATTCCCATTCATCAATTTATCTGACAGGTATGATTTACTAAAGCAGCGTTCACACTGCAGGTCTTGATGCTGAATTCCGATTTTTTTTGCTGGGATTCGATTTCTTTGTGTGATCATTCATATAACATTTTAAAAGGAACCTCTATCAGACTGCCGTGGGAATGTTATCAGACCCGACGTTTTCGGGCCCCGGGTTAACGGAAGTAAATATGGATGGCACGCCAGTCCACATGCGCCGGTCAGCACCAGGGTTGCCAGTGACTCACTGTTTTCAGACCAAAGAACATAAAACCCACGCAGCTCAATAAAAACCGGCCCAGATCTCAGCCCGTGTAGAAATCATGTTGAAGCCGTAAAACTAGTATATGTGTAGTACAGAACACGCCATAAACATATCTGGCAACGCAGGTCAGTGGGTGTCTATCTATTTTTAAGTGGTTGTGAAATACGAGCCGACAAAATCGAGACAACAAGACGAGGGGAATTGGTACAACATATGATGGATGCAGGCCTGGGTCTGGTGTGAAAAAAAAAATTGGAATTGCAGCTTCCACATGACCACAAAACAGGTTGGATATGGGTCACTTATGAGCAAAGAAATTGAATTGGGTCGCATTACCCTGCAGTGTGAACGTGCTTTGAGATCTTGTGATGCCTTGGTTCCGCTCTGCTCAGTCTGCCTCAGGAAACTTTGGTGCATGTTTAAATTAGTTTGGTTGGCCTCTTGAACTCTGTTAAACCTTCAACTTCAACGTTGTCGAGCAGCTTAGGGGAACTACCAGCTGCTTCGATTTTGAGTTAATTGGGCGTTTTTGTTTGTGGTCCAGTTCTGCCACTTGTGTTGTTCCAAACTTTAGGTAACGGCCTTCTAAAGAAGAAGCTGCCTTGTTGTTTTATTGATTCAGTCTTTGTACAGTTGGTCACCAGGTGCTGCCACCATGGTTTCACTTTTGTTTAGGCAGTACCTGTTTGGCCCTTGTTGCTGTACTCGGTTTTGGTTTCTGTGCTAGTAATTTGTGGTGGTGGTTGATTTCAGGCACTGGGCATGTTTTCCTTGCTGTGTGCTGCTGGGTGGTGTCAAAACTGTTCACAGTTGAGTGGCTTCACCAACTTCCACCAATTTGTGCACGTATGACATCTCTGCTTTGAGCCTGCACGTGTTTTCAGTCTTGGCCAACCTCAGGAAATGTTTTCACGGAGAGTTTGGTGATGTTAAACTACCGCCTCACTCGAAAAAATGTGCCAAGTCTCTCATCGGCATTACAGTGGTCTGTGCCTTGAACCTTTAAGCTTCGATTCAAGAAGTCGTTTATTGTAGCAGGTCACCACTTCGCAACAACATGCTCTTCTTATTTACTAAGAATGTACACATTGACTTGACTGCTTTTAAGATGCCTAGACTTCTTCCAGGCCCACTGAGACTGTGTGAACAAATGAAAACAGAAGCGGTCGCATGTCTTGTGACTATGCAGCCAATAGGAAAGCTCAGAAGTCCCAGCTCGCAGTTCGCACATCTCAGCGCTCTCTTAAAACATCACAGATGCTTTTCTCTTAACAAAATGGAAAAACACTGAGTCATGACAAACGGATGTAAAATGAAGAGAAAATGTGCTTACCTCATATCGCAACTGTTCTTGAGACTGCATGTTTTTTTTGGGGAGGAGAGTTCCGATCTCTCAATGTCAGCTCTCTTTTGTTTGCCACATTGGAAAAAGAAAATTTTTCTCACGAAAAGAAAAATAATGAACTTTTCTCACTTTGTCAATCCATCCACTTCAAGCCACATTTTGGTGTAGACTGCACGTAAAACCAGGAACTAATGATCCACTGGATAGCACCAGCCATTACCACCAGTCATTTCAATCTGGTGGGTCAAGTGGAAATGTGTTGGCTTTCTGGAATTCCAACTGTGATCAGTTGGATAATTGGCGTGGTGCCATCCATCCCATTATATGTACTTTTTGTGGATCTGTCTGATAAATATTGTCCTTCACTTTTTTTTTTTTTTTTTGCTTTTATCCTAATTATACATTTTTCTTTTGGTGAGCTGTTGTTTTGCTATAAGATGCAGCAAGTTTTTTTTTTATTTGTTATTTACAAGATGTTGCAAAGAGTTCCCCGGCTAGCTCAGTTGGTAGAGCATGAGCCTCACAATCTCAGGGGTAGTGGGTTCGTGTCCCGCGCCGGGCGTCACCTTCCCGTGGGCTCACCACCTGCAGGAAGGTTTTTAATCGGTGCATTGTGATCTGGGAGACGGTGCTCAGACTGTCACCCCCGTGACCCGGAAATGGATAAGCGGAAGAAAATGAATGAATGTTGCAAAGAACTTTTTTCATTGTAATTTGGATTTAATTCAGAACAAAGTCAAAAGATCCCTCACAAAGAAATGAAAAGATGAAAAGAAGCAAAGTATTGACAAAAAAACTACATTTTACTTCAATAATTGATTAATACATGCAGCATAAATCAGTCAAGTAAATTGAAGGGGGAAGCAACCAAGACAATTCAGTCAACCAAAAATCAACTAGAAAAAACAAAAAACAGAGAAGTGAATATGATTTCAAGGAGAAGATATTGTCATTTCTGACAGACACTTTTTGTTAGATGCACGGCACCACAAGAGAGTACAGGAATACAATTAAATTATATGTAAAGCAGTAGGCGTAATGAATGTGAATTTGCCACTCTGCAGAAAAGCATGTAATTAATCCCTACAAACAAATTTTGAATCG
Organism: Lipophrys pholis; assembly: GCF_963383615.2. NCBI lineage: Eukaryota > Metazoa > Chordata > Actinopteri > Blenniiformes > Blenniidae > Lipophrys > Lipophrys pholis. The sequence continues at coordinate 24,289,111 of NC_137640.1, read as the reverse complement.
TTAAGAGAATATGAAAACTATAACATTAGATCATTTCAGAAATGCTGATTCTATGGTTTCAAATAATGAGGATGTATACAATCAACTCCGAGTAGATGCAACATCTAAAACACAAACGACTTGCAGCGGAAAATTGTTGAATTTCAAATTAGAACGTATTCGGAACCAGCAGTTTACGGGACGTACTGGGCAGACACTGCTGCTGATGGTGTTGCCGTGACAGCAGAGGGACAGTTCAGTCCCACTTAGCAGTCATGTCAGTGTGTTTGTTGATTCTGATTCGAAGGCTCACAAGACTTCTTCTTCGTTGGTGGTGTCTTCCACCATTTATTGGGTTACAGAAAAGGCTTGCACAAGGGTTCTTGAATGGTTCGGAAAACCACAGCCAGCAAGCTGTTCGTCTGCAGCCAACTTTCCCAGAAAGAACAATGTTTACAAAAGTGCACAAGCTCAATATACAATTTTCTTCTAAATGATTAGTCTAGACGTTGGGAAATGGCCGTGGTTTTGACTTAGCTCTCCCTTTGTGGATGGTCAGGCTGTTCCAACCTCTTGCTACTCTTCTTTTCTTCCAGTCAGGTCGAGCCTGCAGAAAGAACTGCTGCTTCCTCCTTATAGACTAACTTCCTCCTATCTGACTCCACGCTAATCTCATCTGTAGGTCTCAGATCATCTTGACCCATTACAGCCACGTCTCATCATCTCCTCTGGGAAGAACAACGTCTTCTGTGATCATGATGCAGTATAGTAGCCTGCTGTTAGTTTTCCACTTGGTCATCTACAGGAATTAACCCTTCGCAGGCTGCGCCTAAATGGGGCTCATGCTTCTGACCTTAATATCATCTCAAATCCCTTCACAACGTTATTAACAAGTGAAGCATACATGGGTTGGTCATAAATCAATATTAATCAATTCCTTCCCAGTACCCGTTAATAAATAGTTTATGAGAACTTTTTCTGATTATCAAAACTTGGATGGTAATTACTTCCCATTCTAAATAAGAATGAATCAATCTTTAAGAACTTGAATGTTGTTAGAGCCAAACCTATGAAGTAGTATAGTTATGTCAGATCCTGTACTGTAGAGCCGCTGCACTGTAGGTTTTAAATGTCGTCCTTCTCCAACGCACCTGGTTGTGGTGAATGGTTGGATAACGTTCATTAGATTCAATTGATTTTGGAATAGTGACAAATGTAAGACAGCACTGTTGCCATGTTGGACCAGGAGCGGAAAGCGCTGACAAAGTACACTAACGTCCAATTTAGATGCCTCCCCTGCTCAAAAGCAACTCGGTGTGAAACATACGTCTTCCTTGGGCATGTAAAAAAGCCAGATCACGAGCAACTCTTTGGACCAGGATTACACGCTGCTGATATACCAGGAGACATTGTTCTCCCTCACAGCAGCACACGTCATAATTTCATATCATCGACAGAAACGTCAAATGTCTTCGTTCCAAAGATTTAAAAACCACAATGCCTAATTAACATGTAATTCTCCCACATAGCTTTGTAGATGCAATGTTCAAAATAGAAAATTGTTTTAAACCCAATTCAGTCTAAATACAAGAATCAAGCTGTCACGCTTTACTGCACTCCAGTTACCTAGCAACACCCATTCACAAAATACCATATAAGGCGTAATGCAGTATGGAGACTGAATGTATTCTGAGATTCACAGAGCCGGGCACAGAGATGAGGCTTTTCAGAGTAAATAATGAACCAGGGAAAATCTTTTTCTGCACGGTAGAGGTTTACGGAGAGAAAATGGGCGCTGCTTTTCATGCGGGAAATTTCCACAATGACGGCAAACTGGAGTTTGTTTGACTCATACTTCATTGTTTCACGTGTCAGTAGGTCCATTTATACCTGCATTGAATCACTCACCACTAGTCCGAATGTACAACTACATACTAACCGGTGCTGTGCACATGCTCAAGAATAGTACTTAAGTTGGTCCAACTTTTGTATTTTTTTCTCGTCTCTCCCTTTTCAAAAAAGAGCGAGCCAATTACTCATCTCAGTAGGAGCTCCCAAAACTTTGTCTCTGCCCACACCTAATGTTCAACGGAACACAGGGTTACAACACAGTCAGTAGCATTTCCTCTGCATACAAACACTTCTTAAGTTTTATCTTCAGAGAGAAAATTAATTGGTTAAACTGTTTCCACAGCAGATCTTTCATATTCTCAGGAAGAATAATCTGCTCGAGTCTCTTCTGTAAACTTTAATAGTTGTGTTCAAGACATCGCACAGGCTGAGCCAATGTGGTTTAAAAGACAATGGTGGCCTCATATGGACCAACGTGGAATTATATTATCAAACTTTAAGTGACCAAAACACTGTTTGTCTGAGGGTCAGTGAGGAATTGTGCTTATTCAAAAGTAAGTAAGTAAGTGGGTAAATTGTATTTGTATAGCGCAATGTAAGGAGGAACTTGACCATGTAGGGCTCGAAAGGTTAGCGCCATGATTTTATATTGAATCCGAAACTCAACAGGGAGCCAGTGAAGAGATCTTAAAACAGGGGGTAATATGGTTCCTCCTGTTGGTGCTGGTCAAAAGTCTGGCGGCTGAGTTCTGGACTAACCGTAACCGAGCCAGCTCTTTTTTGTTGAGGCATGTGAAGAGGCTGTTGCAGTAGTCCAGGCGTGAGGACACAAATGCATGAATAATCATTTCGAGCTCTTCTCTGGACATCATGGACCTGAGCTTGGCGACGTTACGCAACTGAAAGAAGCAGTTCTTTACCAGCTGTCTCCAGTGAAGATCCAGTGACATGGACTCGTCAAAGATCACGACTAAATTCCTCAACTTTGTTTTAGCTGAGAGGCTCAGTTCACCCAAGTGCTGTTTCATAGAGGGGGTAGCACTATCTGGGGCATTAATAAGTGTCTCAGTTTTGGCAGAGTTTAGTTGTAGGCTATTTTCACTTAACCACTGCTTCACTTGTGTGAGACAGCTGATTAAGGAGCTCAGTTTGTGGACCTCGGAAGTCTTAAATGAACAGTACAACTGAAGATCATCTGCAAATAGGTGGTGGGACACGTCACTGAACTGCTGGATTATCTGACCAAGAGGAAGAACATACAACAAGAACAGGAGAAGCCCCAAAACAGAGCCTTGGGGCACACCGTGCAGCAGATTGACATATGGTTGACAGACACTCTGAAAGTTCTACCACTCTGGTATGAAGAGAACCATTGAAGCACTGGACCCGACATTCTAATCCGGTCACGTAACCTGTTTATCAGAATCAGGTGGTCGACTGTGTCGAAGGCTGAGGAGAGGTCCAACAGGACCAACACCGTGCGTTCTCCCCAAAAACAAAACTGAACTTAAGTACAACACACACAAATACACCAAGGATTGGACTTCAATATATTAATTTCTGTTAATTAATTACATATCGGAGTGCATTTATTAGTTTAAATGTGTAAAGCACATTTCAGAATTTTTTCCCCAATTTAGAAGAAAATCCAAATTGTGCATTTTCACTTGATCTCATTCTGAGCCACTGTTAATTCAAGGAAGCAGTTTGCGGTTAATATCCAGTATTGGTTACTTAAAGCAATAAGTGTGATTACAAAGTTGTTGCAATCAACAACAAACACCCTAAGCAAGATGATTTATTAATTAATTTTTTCTTCTTCTCATTCCTTTCTGGAAAAACCTTGAAAAAGCTTGTGAATTCTTTCACAAACCAAAACATCTCTGTCTATGATAAATTATAACAAAGGACACAAAAAGCTTTTAATCTTGAAGATGTCATATTGACACGTTTCATTTTTATAGGTTTAAAGAAGAAAGTCAGTGGATTTGTGGATGGTATGTGGTTTATGAAAGGAGCTGGGGACTCATATTAGAGACAAACTGGCAGAAATTAATTGTTTGTACAATTTGATGATCAAAACTAGAAGGAAGGTTACACATTTTTGTGAACGTGTACATCATTGAGTCATTGCAACAATTGTTCATATATATACAGTATATATGGAACAATCTGAGCACGGATTTAAAAGAACATAAAGCAATTATAAGATTTACACATCTAAATAAAACAAGTCTATTATTCAAATACAATGAACTCTAAAGTACCATAATGTCTTGGGGTTTTGTTGTTGATGTTGTTGTTTTGCTTGTCTGTTTTGTTCTTTAGTGTTGTTTTCTGGTTTGTTGAATTTTGTTTCTTATGAAAGACAAATCTGACATGAATGAGTGGTGGTGCTCGCTTCTCAATCATCATAGACATTTTGATGTTTATTGTTGTTTTCTTATGCTGTTGTGAACAGATTATTGGTTAAAAAAGGGGCAGATTACATAAGATTATTCTTCCTTCTGCTCCTTTTCATTCAGAAGTTTGTAAACATTTGTGTTAATATTAAATTGATTTTTTTTTCTTTTTTAATAAATAAAATACAAATATATATGTCTGTGTGTGTGTATATATATATATATATATATATATATATATATATTCTTTTAATTAGTTTGGGATATTGCAAGTTTTGTTATCGATCTCATTCCAAGTGAATACAGGGCCAGTGTTGCCGATACCAATCCGATACCTCTTTATATTCAAGATTTATGCATCATCAAATCGCTAAATCTGGATGAATTTTCATGACCTTTAAGTGTTTTTTATGCTTTCTTAATGAGTTAAAACCTGGAACAGAATTTGGGAAAAGTTTGTAGGTAAACAGAAAATTATTTATTATCATAAAAAAAAAAAAAAGTGAACGAAACAATTCTTCTTTCATACATTGTCATGTCTTGATTTTTTTTCTTAAATAAATAAAGTGTACAAAATTAACACAAAATTTTCAGGCTGGAATAGCATAACAGAGAGAAACTGAAACCAAGTACCGTTTTCAATGCACTGCTATCATTCGATATCGATACCAACATCGGTAAGTTGGTATAATATAATATGTATTTCTGGTAGTACCAGGAAGTCTATTTCAACATTTATATATCTCTTACACTTTCGGTTATTTGATTGAAGCAAAGACTTTTACGCTGGTGCCTGCAGTGCATTTATGAGAACAAACTTGTTTTTTATATGAGTCCAAAATGTTGACCTGCAAGCCTCTATTTGCAAACCCCTACTGTACTCCTGAACTCGGGTCGGAAGATGTCCCCAAAACAAGCTTTTGGTCTTTTTTATAACACTGTTTTTATAAAATCCTTTCCTCAAAAATATCAAATAGAGATCTGAAGCTATCAAACCTTTGTACCGTTTGTTTTCCGACCTGCAAATTGTGTTGCCTTGCGATTGTGTTAGAAACCTCCTTTTACTGGGTGAATCTGTATTTGTTGTGAGGCGGCATTACCTTTATGAACATCCTAACAGGAAGCAACTATTCAAGCTTCAGCGGTTTGACGACACAAGTGTTATTGTTGGCTCTGCACCAGGCTGTCAATTCACTGTGTGACATCCTACGACGTGCAGGGCCCCATCTCAGACTGATATTGTCTTCCTGCGACGCAATTGTGCGTGAAGTAGCGGCTGCATGTGCGCGTTGAGCATTTTCACAGTCTGAGTGTCGCACGCATGCACACATCTATTTAATAGCAATAAAAACAAATAAAAATGAAGTTGCCTCAGCTGGCTGACTCAAATAATATACTTCCATTGACGGTGATTTATGAGCCAGCGTTTGGCATCTGCTGGTAATTGTGCTCGATCCGCAAATCTGGGAATTCTGCCATTGACTTATTATAAGCATCTTTGTATTGTTTGCTAATAACAGTCACCAGATACACAGAGGTGCTGAAGAAGCTTTATTTTTGGTGCCACCCAAAAAAAACCAAAAAAAAACAACCCTGATTGTTTGTATATACAGCGTTGTGATCTACGCTTTATTGGCTCTGTAAACTAGTGTTGCCCAAAATAGGACCTGTGGGCAAAATCTGTCAAATTTCAGGGTGTCCTGAATTAGGATCTGTGGGCAAAACCTGGCTGTCATAAATTGTTTGGCCCTCCGAAGAGTTACACTGAGTGTAAAATGCCATCTTGGGATTTTCTCCTGTCTAAAGGTGTATTTAGGTTTTTTTACATCCATGTTCTACAATGTCTCATCTACACCTGGAGGATATTATAGAAGTACTTGCAGGGGAACTCCATGTTCAGAAGCACCTTAATTCCTCCTGAATAAGTTGAGGAAAAAAGTTTAACAATGTTTCTTCACACGGACGGCAAAACAATCTAAGCTGAGTTGGTTTCCACCATTGTTTTTGTCGCAGGTGTAAAAGTCAGTGGGCTCTGATAAATTCAATTTCTGTGACTGAAATAAAAATAGTGTAAATATTATGGATGTAAATCATTACAGTCAAATATGTTCGATGTGGGCCTTTAAAAAAATTCAAGATCTCACTCGACTATTGTCTTTTCCAGTATTAAATGTCAGCGACATGTCAAAGAAGATTAAGATTTATTAACCAAGTTTAAAGACATTTTGATGTCTGATGTGTTTGAGCGTGTTGTAATCCGAAATGCCACAGAAAATCAATTTGTTGTTACTACTTTTGTGTTTTTATTTATCACAATACTATGTTGCACAAAGCCCACAGGCAGACGTCCTTCATGAAGAAACATGACATAAAGCCCAGTAAAACCTGTTTGTATTGATTTTAAATCACTGTAAAACGTTGTGTTTCATAAAAGAAAAGGTTCCTATAACATAACACCAAAGAGTACAAAGCGACCAATAAAGTAATGACAAATTCAGGACGCTTTTAAAGCAAATGTTTCAAGGATTTCTTGTGTGACCTTGCTGAGGAAAAAAAAAAATAACTTGGTCTAAAATACTAAATTAGAAAAAAAAAAACATTTTAATGACAGTCACTTTAATTCAAGCATTGAAAATGTACAATAAATACCCAATCCTTTTAAAGGCTACATTTTATTTCTCTCTCTCTCTCTCTCCCTCTGGTTGTGTGTGTCTTTCTTTCTTGCTGTATTTGTCCTTGACTAACTACCCACGACTAGTTTTTTCTAAGGAAAGTGGGGCTAAATCTCCTAATCTCCCCGCACTGCCATCATTTTTTACTCATGGCAATCACCTCTGAGGAATGACTTCTCTGTAGTGATAATCTATACGCTTAGTAGTGACGTTAAGGAGGACACAACAGGCAAGCACAGCAAGGAAGCGAAGCAGAAAAGCAAGCTCGGTTGTGGAGTGGCAGAGTGACGGGCTGGCAGGCTTCCTGGTTTCTCACAGACTGTTGTCAAACTCAGTCAATCCCAGCGCTGCTGTCTGGGTTTAACTGGAGCTTCGTCCCGGCACAAGCCAACTGGCACAGATGGAACTCGAGTTGTTATGTCACTGTTTTCGGTACCGTTGAGTACAGTAGATTGAAGAAAAGCTGCAATGTCAAAGGTTAGTTTCAAATAGGGCAGAAACAGTAACATCAACGCTATATTTCACATTTGACAGAAGAAACATTGCTGGCGTAATCAGTGACGGAATCAAGTTTCTGTTTAAAGGAGGGATCACTTTTGGACTCGTATAAAAACTTCCGAAAACTCTGCTTGACTCCCAACAATAGCAAAAATAGGGAATTATGACATCCTCCCTGCTCTTATAGTTATATCGTCCTGTTTTTTTGTTTTTTTTCTTGCCATGTCTCACCAATATGAGGACCCTGAGAGGTTAGTTTATCTGTACAATGTACCATTTGCCTTGTTGTTATTGTCTTTATTATTTATGTATACATGTTTTGTTTTTTTTGTGTTGTCTTGTTTTTGTCATTGAAAAATTCAATTAAAATTTAAATGAGGACAAAAAAAAGTGAAATGTCTGAACAACAAAAATCTCATTTAAATAATTGCGCAAACTAACCGATGTGATGCTTATTTTCTTAAATTGTTTTTTAGATTTTGACCTTCAGGTTAAATTTCTGACCTCTTTCTAGAAAAGGATGAGCTGCTTGATGCAAACACGACATTCAAGCGGTTGGCACACACATAGCTCACCTATCGTGGAAATGGCCTAAACTGCAGTAATAGTGACCATACTGAGAAGTGAAAGTGGTCTTGGCGCGGTTTATACTTCATGTGTGAGGTGGTTTCCCTGTGTAATGTTAACGGCCCAAATATGTTGCCTCTACGAACATAAACCCTGTCAAATAATACTGTACTGATCGCTAAGCTGGTTGCAAGGACTAAACTGTTGTGCTGCAATGCACCATGGGAGTTTGGGTTGTTGGGGATTTAAATGGTGTTACCGTGGGTTACATTAGTCTTGTAGTGTTGTGAGTGATTGTTGTGTTTTGTTGTATTTTTGTGGTTTAGTTTACCGTAACTTGTGTGGTTGAACTTGTCGTGAAATGGTGGTCTTGTTTGGCTATTTCAAAATAAAAGCCTCTGCCATTAAGAGTTGGCATAAAAAGGTAGTGTTTATGCTGAGGCGAAGGTTATCAATGGTGCTTGACACATAAGTGTATCTAGAGTGCAATCCTCCATCCACTCACTGATCTGTTGTTAGAATTTGTACTCAATAACGTAGTTCACTAACTTTAATTTAATCATACTCAAGTAAAAGCACAGAGTTACAAAACGACTTCAAAAAGTGCAACTACATAAAAAAACAACAACTATTCAATTACGGCAACGCGAGTAAATGTAATTTGTTACTTTGTCATCTAGATTAGACTACGCCAGAGGTACAATCAGTGTTCCCAACTGTTATTCTAGCTTTCTTTGTCCCCATACCAAGCTAAGAGAAACTCGAAGACTTTCCTGTATCGTTGCACACATTTGCACAGTTTAGTGTCAACCAGATTTGGACCTTTGGTCACACCTGGCTATAAGTTGCATCCACCAAAAATGTTTTACGAAAAGGAACAAAACATATATGTTGCATTAGTGTATAAGATTTACTAATTGTTTTCCGCCGTATAACTGCACCATCGATAAGCTTCAGCCAGCAGCTTGCTGACCCATCTGTGAATTGGCTTCTCCAGCTCTGGCTGTCGTGTTTTTAGCCCCGGATTAACCTTCTTTGGTTTCGTCATCCAGTCCCTCACAAGTTCACACACACAGTCTGTTTGTGTTTCTTTTTCAAACTGTATATTTGATAATTCTGAGTTTAACTTCTGCTGTGTCACATTTTCTTTTCGCTGACGTTTAGCTTGCACTGTCAGCCGAATACGGTCGTACTGGAGGTTTCTCTGTGGTACTGTCGCAACATTCTGTTAACAAGTGTGACACCTCGTGGTCTCAGATGACATGTACCCGTATATTTTGTGATATCAGCCGATTCTGAATAGAAGTCCCAAGACCAGCCAAACATCTAATAGAAGTGTGACGACAACGATCGACTGAAAACTGAGTCGTTTTTGTGCTTTTATTTCAGGAAAGTTTCACTTTTCGACAACAACATTTTGAAAACGACGGCAACAATGTTGAAAACGAAGTAGTTTTCCTGTAGGGCCACTAGTGGGTGCTGTCTTTATGTAATCATTCAAGCGCCTTTAAACCATTTTGGCTCACTCAGTATCTGCTGTATGAAAGAAAAAAAAAGAAAAAACTGTTTCTCCACGTGTGATCCAGATGACAGGGTAGTAAATGTACACTTGATTGTATATGTGCTGTTTAATTCTGAACACTATGACTAAACAGCACCTGGATTAATTCATTTTCATTGCCTATCTACTTGCGCATGTGCACAACTAGTTACTACAACTGTAATACACATGTGCAGTACCAGCATTTCAGTGAAGTAAAATTTTCCCTGTTTACATGATATGGCACATTTAAGAAGATGCTGCACTTTAGAAGCTGTTTCTTAAAAGTTCAGTGTTCAGTGGCTCTAAGTGCCATTGTAAAGTAAATCCAACACAAAACCCAGGGAAAATGTGCTATTATCACTTGAAAAGGTAGTTGTGTAACTGTAATTGGAGACACTAAATTGCTCCCAGGAAAGTGTTATTGTCACTTGGAGCTGATCCAGTGTGTACTATACTTTTTGTATATCATCAGCTGGGAAAGACGGACTCCACAAGAACACAACGTTGGATGAAATGTGTGCGGATGGATGGATGGATGGATAACTCTTAGTGTAAATAGAAAAGCAACCAAGTTCATAAAGGATGACAACAAACAAAGAGACCAATGAATAGAAAATAGCTACTTAAGCAAATATGCGTATAAAATAATTACAGTTACACGAGTTAAAATGTTGGATTTAAGGTGGAATGTTTCGGTTCCTGTCCTGTCCTGTCATTCTCTCGTCTATCCTCTAACCCCAACCAGAACAGCAGAGAGTCTCCACCTCTGAGTCTGGTTCTGCAGATTTCATCCCTTTAATGGTCGCCTTCGCTTGCTCAGGAGGACTTGTTGCGCTATGTAAACAAAATTGAATTGAATTGAACTGGAGAAGTTATTGCTCCAGGAAAACAAAAACAAAGAAAGACAGAAAACAGTATTTTAGGCCAGAGACAAAATATATTTTGTTACCTATTAACCTTTAAAACAGAGGAATTTCAACCAAACTATTCATGTAGCTTCATGCAGATTGTTTGTGAGTGTTAGTACGTAACATAACATAAACAACTTTGGTAACAAACCTGCTCAGCTGAGATCAAATTGGACTTCGCCAAATACCAAATACAACTGTTTGATAGTGACGTGTGTCCGTGTGTGTGTGTTTTACTGTTACCACGACAACAAAGGCTTTATCTGTCTATGACTCTCAAATGGTGAAAGCCCCGCTGCGTAGTGAATTGTAACAATAATATTTCAATTATTGATACATTTGATATCAAATGTGTTTATTCAAAAATCTATTATTTGTGTTATAAGATCAGCATTTATACTCTGCATACATGTTTCTATGTCAGTCTGTTTTTCTTTGTTTTTTTTTCACCTCATAAGAAAGTTATTCTATGTCTCTATTATTATTCTCTATCTGTCTGTCTGTGTAAATTCTCCAGACAGGTACGCAGGGCTCATCAAATCAACGGCTGAAATGCATGTTGATGCCTGCAGACAACAATCACAGTTACACACGGTGCTTTTTTTTGTTTTTTTTTAACTATGATCAAAAGGTGTATTCATGAAACATTTGGAATTGGATGGGTAGACCACAATATTTACCCACATCCCTCTTCAACACATCACATCCAGCCCCTGTATGTCGTAATGCGCTGAGGATATGCTGCAGTGATAACAGAGGAGAGACATTCACCTTCACTTTCAGTAGATCAGTACATTCTGAAAGGTATCCAACGCTGGCCTTCCTCTTTAGACAGCGTTGCTCTAGTATGACTTGTTTAGATAATATCATGCAGTGTCTTGAATTAATATGTATTTCAGTGTGGCAACAAGTTACCTTCAGGATTGAACAGTTGGGCTGAGCAGATGAAGTAAAAACAGAATCACAAATGTAAAGCAAACAGTTCACTGACAACCTGCATGCACAGTGAGGATTGTCTGTTGAGTGGATTTATTGTTTTTCTGATTGAAATAATAGAAATTACTGTCCTCATGCTGACAAGGGACGAGTCCTTTCAGATGAAGATTAAGTATACAGTATGCACCATGTTCTGTCGAGCTAAAGCCACACGCTTAACATCCTTCAGGTCTTTCACAACACCAAGAGGCTCTTACACATTCCAGTAGAAAATTGACACCCAGAATTCACCTGTGGTTACTAGAAGTGTTTACTTCGTAGTGTCAATGTGAAGACTAATTCAAAGCCAAACAACTTAAACTTTTTCAAGAGTATGACTGAATATTAGTGCTGTTAAACGATTGAAAATTGTAAGCAGATTAATCACAGGGTTGCCGTGGTTGAATTTCAATTAATCCCAGTTATATGTCATTAATTTTTAATCTTTATTAAACACACACACACACACACACACACACACACACACACACACACACACACACACACACACACACACACACACACACACACACACACACACACACACACACACACACACACACACACACACACACACACACACACACACACACACGTATATATATATATACTTAACGTGTTTATCGACATTAATGTGCTGCTGTTACTACTATGACAAACTATCTTGTTGACATTGTCCGAGAGGAGAGCTGACCGTTTCTTATTTACAATGTTGCTGCAACTGACAACAGTCTTTAATGTGATATTCTAAGCTGGAAATGCTTCCGTACAAAGAAAACTCCTTTCTGCAGAATGTGCATAATATTTTATGTTGCTCTACTGTTCTGTCTCGGGGTATTTTTCAACTCAAATTTTCCCATCGAGAATCCCAACGTGCTGTTTAGCATCTTCCATATGGAGTTGGTTCGGCCACGCCACCAGATCAACGGCCCACTTGTGCGCGGCATGCGCGACAGTAAGTCCACTTGGACAAACTGCTCGAAATGCGTTGCCAGATACGATTCATGGATTTCGAGTCGTTCTGCGCTGCCGATAGGTCAATTGCATTTTTAAAATCATTTTTTTTAATTAACTATGATGATGGATTAATCCATGTTAACGCGTCCATTTTGACAGCCCTACTGAAAACACAACATTTTCCCCTTTCACAATAATAGTTTTCACACAAAATTGCTGGTCAAGTAGAGAAACACAAGGATGAAAAGAATGACATTCATTTGTGGCAGTTGAGAGTCAAAAAAATTTTTTCTTTTCAGTTACTAAATATCAATATCTCTAGGAGCTGTTGAGCTTTCTATTCAATCTGACATGATTTTACTTTAGCTGAGAACAGATTAATGGTGGACTAAGAAGACCTGACAGGCTGGGGAAAGGCGTTGAGTTTCTTAACATCAGTACCAATGGTGTTGAATACAGTATCGGCTGATAAAGTGGCTGACTTTAAAACATTGTGTCTTTATTGGAAAAAAAGTTAAAGTTAAAATCGATTTGTTCACTGCATTTATCTTTTGAGGAAGTTCAATGGTTTACTATCCAAGATGCTCTTTGGGGCTCTTTGGAGCCAGACCCAACTGGCAATGTGTGCCTTGTGCGAACATGAAAACCTACAATGTAGGGTCACCTGTTACCCTCACAAACTTGTCTTTGTATTGGGATTCAAAGCCAGGAAACTGCAAAAACAAAGAAAAGCATGTAGACTAAAAAGAACCTGTGCCCCATAGAGTGGCACGAACCATGACTTTGATGGTCCTCAAGTACAAAGTTATAATTATGGTTTAAAATAATGCATTGATTTAAAACAACTTTACCAATACTTTCAGTTTTAATAATCCTGACAAACGTGTCTTTTTCTTCAGCCTATTTCTTGTAGTTTTAGCTTTTCCCCCCCATTTCAACCATTTCAGTTGTGCCTTTTTGAAAAAAAAAAAACCAAAACATTTTAGCTAATAGTTAAAATGACTTTCTGTGAGTAAATAAAATGCAAAAGAGATGAGATGTTTATCGAGGTAGAATTTTGTGGGAAGTTCAGGAAGCCGCTGGGGCAAAGAGCCACATGTGTCTCCTGAGCTGCAGGTTGCAGACCCCTGGACTCTGGTAATTGTTTTTAACCGACGTGCTTTTTCACGTAATGCACTTAGTAAGAATGAATGAATAAACAAACAAACAAATGAATAAATACGTTTTTCTTAAACAAATATTTCTCTCCAGAAAAAAAGGAGGCATGGCAACTGCCTCAGAATCAGGCTCCACTTCATGTGTACGCGCTTATACGAGTGCGTGCACGAGCGCACGCGCGTAGTGACACAATGAGATAAAAGACGACTTGCACTCTCTTCTTTTCTCTCAAAACACACACACACACACACACACACACACACACACACACACACACACACACACACACACACACACACACACACACACACACACACACACATACACACGTACACAGACACAGACACACACACGTCTTGCAGCACGTTTCACCAAACACTGTGGCACTCACATGCGCGTCCTTGCGCACGCGTAAACGCACCTTCCCTGGCGTCCTCGTTCCATCTCCATCCATCTCTCCTCTCGCTCTCCCCTCTCTTTCTCTCCGCGGGGGACAGATGGGAGGAGACGCTCCTGCACAACGCTTTTCTCCTGCAGCGGCTTTTTCACGGCGTCGGAGAGGAAGGAGAAGCGCACCGCATCGCTCCGGCGCTCACGTCTCCGCACCGCCGTATGCCGGCTATTTTCTTTCTACGCGGAGCCCGCATCTTCGCCTCACCTCCGCTGCTTTCTTCCCCGTCCTCATTTGCATGGAGGAGAGTGACAGCGGTGTGTAGTGTCGCCCGGCTTGGATTCCAACCTCGCCGAGTGATCCTAAGATGAATCACGCAGCAACGCTTGACGCGCGCGTCTCATCCGTTTTCTGGCCCCGGGGGAACTAAAGATGCCGCTGGTTGCGCGGGTACCTGTCCTGGTTTCACACCGGTCCGGTTCGTCCCGGTAGACTCGTGGACTCGTGTCCTGCCCGGTGCTGCGGTGTCCAAAGGTGGGGAGGGGCCACCGGAGTGATTTTCTATTTCTAAAAGCGGATCCGCCACCAACAGCCTGACCGATGGATAACTACTCCACGTTACAACGTAAGGCAACCCCGACAGACACATACCTGCTGCAGTGTTTCTTAAGGGGGGGGGGGGGGGGGGGGGGGGGGGGGGGGGTCCATAAATGTCCATAAATGTAACATATCCTACTATTTCTTAAAACGTCCTAGAAAATTTGTCCCACGTTTGAAGATGTTTCTAAAGGCATTTCTTGATGTGCCCATGACCATATGTGTTTTTCTCTGAAGCTGCTATGTTGACACACTTTGAATGGCTTTATTCAGGTTTCTGTTTCAGTGTTGTTACTGAACAACAAACACTGTTTTTTTTGTATTTTACATTTTCATTTTCATTTTTTTGTATATATATATATATATATATATATATATATAAAGACCTTGATCCACTGGTATTTCCAGATCCGTGATGAGCTACTGAAAGAGCCATGACTGCAGGAAGGAGATGAGAGAGAGAAAGAGAAAGAGAGAGAGAGAGAGAGAGAGAGAGAGAGAGAGAGAGGATATATATGATGCAGTGTCACATACACTATCTTGACATGTAGCCCTCAGCTGTTCTGCCATCACAGCTTCATGCATTTGTATAACACACACACACACACACACACACACACACACACACACACACACACACACACACACACACACACACACACACACACACACACACACACACACACACACACACACACACACACACACACACACACACACACACACACACACACACAGAGTGCACCTGTTAATTCCGCCAGCCTGAGGTATTGGAGCTTATTAGCCTATCTTGCCCATTGTTTAGCTGTATCAGGATGTCACGCTTGTTACAAGCTTGCAGTGACAAAGGCTAGTTAACCATGCAGCTAAATGCTTCATTGCTGCAGTTAAACGCCTGGAAAAGGTTAAATCTGTTCAATCTGGATCATATTTGTTTAGTTTTTTCAGTGAGTGCCACGTTTTAGTTGTCCAGTCTTTGCTTGGGGTAGATCTCCTCCAGACACACTGAAAAAACATGCAAAAAGGGGCTTTTTGTAATCAAAGGGAATATATAATTATAATCTTCAATGCAACTAATTTCAAAGCTTCTCTGTCAGTGTTGCTGCTAAGATACTGAAATTGACTCTTTTTTTTTCTTCAACAAGATACAGTCACTGCTATTGGTCATATTCTATATACATTTCACAGGAGGTGATTATTTGTCAGGATTAGTCTGTTTAATTGTCTACATGGAGCAAGGCAATGTACATTTCTCTTTGTGCACAGATTTTTCAGCGATATAGTTTAGAGTGATTTGAGGTGAGGATATTGCAGAGGTTTATGCACCAACTTAAATAAAATGTGGCATCAATGTGGTCATGACAGTGATGGAATCAGTTGATTTTGCATAAATACTAGATATTTTCCTGTTTTTCTTAGGTATTTCCTCTTTACTCTACTTTACATGAAACTTTTCTCCAAGTACCAGTCGTTGATTGATTCACTTTCTAGAAATCTTCAGATACTGTTTTCGGCAGAAGCACTAATCTTATTTTGCCATTTTAGTCTCAAAGTATTTCCATTACTCATCACGATAAGTGCCATAGCGATACTTGATCCAATTTAGTTTTGTTCCAAAATGAGCTCCTTTGTAGTGGAAATGCATTAATGGTTCATCCTTTCTTTGGCTTGAATCAGGAAACGGGGACTCATTTCTGAAACATGCATCAAACAAGTTGGTTTAAATTACTGCAAATACTTCACAGGAATAAATCACAGGGAGATGTCTTTGGTGAGTGTGATGTTTGAGCAAAAGGTTCTCCGATAGAGTAACTTATCTGCACACTTTTCTGACCATATATCTCTTTTTGCTTCATGTATTTACTAAGCAAGCAAGACTTATATTTTGTAGATGTATTCGACATTGTTTGAAAGAATTGGTTGTGTTTGAAGGCTGCTGGCTGCAGTTACATTGGTCCAATAATTTTATGGGCAACTGACAGAAAATAAACTAATATTAGTAATCCTGTAATGGTTATGTTTTTTATTTTAATTTTTTTCGGTTTTTTTTTTAGCTACTACAAAGTGAGACTTAACTGTTTTCCAATTTGTAAGATTGGCTAAGGTGACACATTCTTGTACTAAAGAAGCAACCTAACTGATTCCTAAATAAAATTGCCTGCTTTTGCTGGTTGCTGTGAGAATAATATAGATTAAGTGGATAAACAGCTGCAGTATCGTAAGTTGTGGTCATCAGTAGGAATACTACATTGCTCAGAGAGAGACTATATTTTGGCCTGAAATGAGATGGTTCTTGAGGTAAATGATTGAGAGACGTCACATTGGTTCCCTGATTGAAGGTCCCGCATTTGCTCTCTCATATGAAGAGCTTTGTCACCTGGGTTTCTTCATTAGTCTTGTATTCGTATTTAGTTTTCTTACTATGCCGTCTCAAGGATGCGATACCCATAAATGCGTAAATACACATAAAGAGGAGAAATCTCTCTTCCCACTGCTCGTCATTGAAGATTATGTGTGTGTATGGGTTTGTAAAACTATTGAACTAAAAACATATTCCTGTCATTGCGCTTGTGTTTTTTTTTTAAATGAATTTAACTGTGGCCATTTCTCTTTAGCTCAGGTGCTCTGGCTTACAGCTCCCGTGTCAATGTGCTGTTCTGTTTGTGTACGTCCAAATCAAGCAACCGTCGAGTGTAATGTGGATTGCTTGAAAGACAAAAGAAATACACTGACGTCTCGTCTTCAAACAGCAAAGTAGCGTGTGGAGAGAGGAGGAAGGTTGGCTCCGGCTCTCGCTGCTGATCCACTGTAGCTCTGTCAGGACTCTGCTGCTCCTGCTGCTCCTGCCGCTGCTGCTGCTGATGCTGCTGGTTGCCTAGTGACTGTAACCATGGAACCGGCTCCCATCGTCATGGTGATGGGCCAAGGAGAGCGCGAGAGAGAGAGGGACAGACCCAGTGAGGGAAGGGGGACAGAGATACCAGTGCATCTGCAGTGTGTGGTGTCGTGATGAGGACGAATAGGGATATTATCATCATTGTCATGCCAATGAAGATTCT
The DNA here is from genome assembly GCF_963383615.2 of Lipophrys pholis. NCBI lineage: Eukaryota > Metazoa > Chordata > Actinopteri > Blenniiformes > Blenniidae > Lipophrys > Lipophrys pholis. Next base: position 24,271,554 of record NC_137640.1, on the reverse strand, counting down.
GCCATGTTGATTGTGATAGACACTCGTCAGCCATATCATTAGGACAGCGAGCAACCGAAATAAATAACTTTGATAATCTCGTTATCATAGCACCTGTTTGTCGGTGGGATTTTGAATATTTTGTACTCGGGAGTTGATGTTTTTAGAAGCAGGAAAACGCGTAACCAGAAAAATCTAAGCGGGTTTGGATTGGTGGCGAGACAACTGGGCTGGGGAATCTCTGAAACTGTAGCTTTAGTATTCCACTCCCAGGTTGCAGAGGTTCGTATCTATGCTCATCCAAGGAAAGGAAAGTAGTGAACTGGTGATAGGGTCGTGTGCAGCCAAGGCCACAGCCAACTTCGAAACCTACCCCACATTAGCAAATTCGTTTGTTTTTTTAAAGATTTGAAATAGAGTATTAACCTGAAGCAGCTGACTTTCCCTTCAGCATAAAAAAGACACACACACACACACACGCTACAGTTTTTTTTTGTGTTTTCTTAACAGCATCAAATCCCTGTGAGGAAGTATTTGCAGCATATTAGAGAAGCAGAGTGGAGAAGGGAGTGTGTGTGTGTGTGTGTGTGGGGGGGGGGGGGGGGGGGGGGTGCAGAGCAAACAGATAGAAACATTATCCTCTTCGTCACGGCACGTCGTGTACTGTAGCTTCACATCAGCTTCATGAAATGGTCCAAACTGGTCTCTCGGTGGATAAATTCATCTCATTCGTTTGGTTCATTTATATGGTTTAATGCGATTTCTGTCTTCTTTTTTTTTCCTCAGCCAATGCGAGTACAGACTCATATGGGAGCATCCTTTCTGTCCCTTTCACAGTCTCCATGACAGTGTTGCGATGGTTGCATCATTCAGTTTTCTCTCGAGGATGACATCATTACTTGGCTCAAGTTCGAGCTTCTGAATCCCTCAGAGTCTACCGGGAAAATTAAAGCTGCTTGTTAACAGCAGTAATTTGTCTCCAGGTTGTTTTCAAACCTATTAGTTGTTGCTTGGACTGTGGGCTTTGCCGTATCTCTGAGGAGTTGGCCTGTTCTCCTTGCCCATGTGTAGGTTTTCTCTGGGGATTCTCACTTCCTGCTACAATCCAAAAACAAACATGTGAGGATAATTGGTGACTGTAGATTTCCTGGTGTGAATGAGTTTGTTTGTGATCGTTTGTGATGGACTTGCCGCCTGTCCAGGGTGTAATACTGTATTCCCCCACAGGGTCTGTTGTGATCGGCTCCAGTCCTCTGAGACTTTGAGTTCGATAAATTAGCATAGAAGGTGGATGGACGTGATCTCTGGTTCAGCCTCGTCAAAATTTGAAATTAAACAACATAATGTAAAATGGGAACTACGTCAATCCGTTAAGTTATATTAAAAAAAAAAAAAAAAGATAATATAATAATAATAGATTAAAAATCTTAGTTGCCGTTCAAAGCATATGCGTCACTGGCCCGGAGGAACATAGTAACATCTTAAGCCTTAGAATGAACACTGGTATATTGTCATCATTATATTCTAATTACCATAATATTTGGACTATTGAGCGCACCTGAATATAAGCCGCACCCATCAAATTTAAAAAGAAAAAAAGAAAGGTTTGAGTTACGTGATGCACCTGAATGCATCACCCCTATATTGACGGCATGAAGCTCGTTAACACCTTATGGTCCAGAAATTACAGTAGCACACATGTTTTTTTTTACAGTGCTGGGAAACCTGAGAATTGCTTCCATTCAAATGTCTTATGTTTGATAAAGCATAACATACTTCAATTGGGTACCGAAGACGAAACAATATTGCACGTGAAAGTGCAACCTTCCACATTGCAGTGGGGTCATGTAACTCCCTCGGCTTCACTTCAACATCCAGAGTCTGCAGCTGTAATCCTCTAGGCTGCATCTTTACTGTCATACTTTGATGGGACAGGTTTGAAGAGCCTTTGCTATTTTTCTGTATTCACAAAGAAAAAGACTATCCGCTCATCGACTGTGACAGCTACAAGAACACTCAAGAAGATGAACTGTCACTGACAAAGAGGGAGTGAGGCAAGGGTATTTTAGCTGAGATCGGCAGAAGTTAGATTCTTTCTTTGAGACGAGGCCGGGTTTTTGAGGATAAGGGCAGAAGAGGCCAGGCCACTCCACATTGGTGCACAACAACTGGTTTGCATTAGAAATAAAAGAAAAAAAGATCATAAGAAAACAGCGATATTACAACTTTGTCACATTGTGTGTTTTTCTCCTCGCAGATGGACAGTTTGGCACAAACTATAGGCGACTGTACAGTTGTTAAATAACCTGAGAAGGTGTTTCACACTGCCGTCAGCTCAGTGTGTGTGTGTGTGTGTGTGTGTGTGTGTGTGTGTGTGTGTGTGTGTGTGTGTGTGTGTGAAAAACTCTTTCACACTTGACCAATATGTCACACGGTATGACCCTGTGTTTCTGCTGAATCTGCTGTGTTGTTGGTGTGTGTGTGTGTGTGTGTGTGTGTGTGTGTGTGTGTGTGTGTGTGTGTGTGTGTGTGTGTGTGTGTGTGTGTGTGTGTGTGTGTGTGTGTGTGTGTGTGTGTGTGTGTGTGTGTGTGTGTGTGTGTGTGTGTGTGTGTGTGTGTGCGTGTGTGTGTGTGTGTGTTTCCCACTGTGTGATGTCCTCCATGTTGTTTCTATTCTGCTGGCCTGCTCAGTTTTACCCTCATCAGAAATGGCCTTGCGATAACCCCAATGATTTTTTTTTCCCCAAATCATTGTGAACTCAGAAGTTCTTAAACCAACACGTGACTTAACATTTTCACGTCTTAATTTGTCCTAAATTACAATTCTTACACATTGCAATTTTCCAACACTGACGTTGGCACATTGCCCAGCGTCACATGAGATGGGCTCCAACGCCTTGAACAGGATAAAAGTGGTCCAGGGGGTAAAATGGATTGATAGACAACAGCAGAAGACCGTGTAGAATGTCTGAATTTTCTTGTTTTAAGATGCCAAAATTAAAGTTTTCCATTAACAGGTGCTCGCACAAATGACATCATTAATTCACCACATTTTAAAAGTCCCTTTCACAGCAAGCTGAGAAACCCAGACTGTACGTTACACCTAACCAGAAAGTATTTTTGAGCTGTAATTGTGACGTTTTTCAGTCAAGTCATGTAACAACTGAGATATGAGGTGAGCCTCCTAAAAAAATGTCCCAGATTTTCTGGCGCGTACCTTTACTTTAGTCAAATTCCAGCTGTGATGGAACTTCAGTTGTTGATTGTGCATTAAACATCATCTTTTATATTTGAAACTGGGAGGGTCCTGGAGTCTCTCTTTCTGTTTCGAGCGAAGAGAAACACAATATTTTGTTTATTCTCCACTATCAGTCTGTAGGCTTTTCAGAGCATTAAGCAAATCCACTTAAAGCCTTTTACCTTTAGATTCTCATCATTGCACTATCAAACTTTCATCGTGCAAAACACCTGTTGTCAAATATATTGAATTTTTATGTCATTATTTGTGACACAATCTTCCAGGCTATTAGTGATAGAATAATGAGCGTATAGACACATTTCACAATGTCATGCATTTACAAAGCTATAAAGAAAATGTTGGGGTCACGCCACGAAGCCGCATGCGCAGTCAAGCTTTTCCGGTGGCGATGGCCGAACTTCAGTCTCTTCTCAGCGTAACAAAAGCCAGAGTACGTGAAGATGCTTGAATGTGAAAGAGACAGAGGAGAGAGCAGCCCTAAGGCCCCTATTAGAGTCTTTAAAGTCCTCTCATCCGTTTCAGTCGCATGGCATTGAACAGGGAGGTAATTTGAACCCGTTGAGTCTTTTAATAAGTGGTGTGTTATTATAGCAAAAGAAACAAACAAACAGTACTTCTATTAATGAAATAAAGAGACGAGATAAAAGCAGATCACAGACACAGATCTAGTAGAAGCAGAAGAGGAGGAGGAAGAACAAGAAACGTACACCTGCAATCAACTCATAATTAGAGTGACGGGCGTCCGCGATTATCTATATTTGTGTCACATCAGAGAATGTTAAGAGGGGAACTTTTGAGAAGCAGTAGAGCAGAGAGAAGAGGGGAAGATGGGTGAAGGAGGGCGTAATCTCTCCAAGTCGACAGCATCTGCTGGCTGTCTTGCTCTGTCTGTCTCAGCTGAGCCGTCATGGCTATCAGACAGGAAGAGACTGAGCGATTGCTTGTCCCTGTGTTCGCTTGGGTTCACCACTCTCTGGAATTCTATCATCTCAGTAGGACAACTTTTTTTTTCCTCCCGTGATTACTATTCCTCCATGCCAATATGTTTGCTAGAGAAAGAAACCCCCCCCCCCCCCCCCCCCCTTCTTTTTTCTTTTTTTCTAATTCAGTGTTGTTTCTGTGACCTAGTCTCATAATAAAACCCAAAACAACAAGTGTAATTATTTGGCTGTTAAAGCCATCCAACTTACCCCATCTGTCTTTCCTTCTTTGTGTTCAGTCTATTGGTTTTTCCCAGAAAGCCTCATTAAGAAAAAGTCGCACGTCTATATATTGTCACTGCGATTCTCAACAAAAATCCCTCTTTTTGGGTTATTTTGAGTTTATGATTTGGTTCGTCTGAGAATACCTTCAGCAGTTAGGAGTTTGTGTGAGATTGTGTCAAATTGAAATATACATTAATGGGAATGCAATAATTGATTGCAGGGTGGACAACAATTGAGCAAAATCATCTTTTGGTTAATCCTTTTGGTTAATATGTCATTTTTTTTAAACTTATGTTTAAAGTGTGTGCATAGAATTCCTCTAACTTCTAAAATTGTGAAGAACATGTGTGATTATATCAATGGAATGCGTAAGATAGTTTTGCAGAATGTTCCTTAGATGAGGTTAGCGAGGTAGATGCAGTAATCCTCCACTGATAGGTCACAAGAAACAGTGGAAACATCATTCATCAATAAAAAAAAACAACAACTTTCTTCTGGCATAGGTGTCTTGTCTTTCCGGAGTAGGGGGCTTCTTCAGACTGTCCAGTCTGTGTGAGGGCTGAGTCCTGATACCTGGCATTATGATTTCTTAAAGGCAAGAGTTGCACTCTGCCAAGCTTGCACTTTGTTTTTTATTCTGTTTGTGAGCTTCATCGACAACATTTCGACCCGAGGTCTGGAAAACATGTGGGGACACTTTCTGTGCTAGTCCTTCTGTTCTTACTTGAAATTTTCCAAATATTATTTATCTCCGTTGCTGCTTCAAAATATATTGACCTTACAAAAGCTTGTCAAAATTACATTCATTCCTTTTGATCAGAAAATTACTCAATCTGTGTATGAAAATGAAACTTCCTGTATTACTTTGGCCTTCATTTAAAAAAACAAAAACAAAACAAAAAAAACCCTCTGGTATCATCTGCACCCCAAAAAGATTCAGTGCAATATGCTGTGTTTATTTTACTAAGGAAACATGCTGGCACAAAAGATGTGTGATGACTGAACTGCAACTAAATAAAACAGAAATCTGTTAAGTTTGTGACTCCAGCTGCGGGTTTCTTTGACCAGCATGTGTGTGCTGGTAAAAGGTATTTTAAAATGAAAAGTCAAAAAAAGATATCAGGCATTGTGATAATACGTGACATTTTATTGACGTTTTATCCAGCACGTACTGCTTTTTGACTGGATGGTGGCACAGAATATACGCACAGAAAGTAAACGTCTTGTTTAATTCAGTCATGCAAACATGTCTGACATTTATTCACGTGTGTTTATACGACGCGCGTCGTATAAACAAACTGCTGTTGGAGCCGGTTTCAGGCTGGTCTCGTGAAGGACTTTGCTCATCGACGATGATGTCATCTTTGTCGTGAAATGTGGAACGGTAATTTTGTTTGACAGTGTTTTTTCTTTACGTTTGAGCAAAGTCCCCCCAGGCTGACTGTATGCACCCATCTGTGGAGAATGTTAATAGACCTCTCAATGCCACGTGACTGAGGGAAGACCTCAGACCTGTGTGTGTGTGTGTGTGTGTGTGTGTGTGTGTGTGTGTGTGTGTGTGTGTGTGTGTGCACATATGCGTGTGCGCGCTATAATGTGTCACTCTCGACTCCTATGAGTACCCATCCATGCACATATGAGTGTTCTGAGTGTGTGGAGCTGCATGCGACTATATACATTTTGTGTCTGAGAAACAGAAAGAAGGGCTGCAGCCGCCCATTTTGTAGTTATTGAAAGAACTCGGAAAGTCTTTACTTTTTACTTAACTTCACAATTACCCGTAGGATTGGTAAGGAAAACCTTAATGAATCACTTACCGTGGCCATGTTGGAAGAGGCGAAGGCACTGACCCATATAATGTACATAGCTACAAGAACACACATTGTGCAACAGTGCACATATACTTTCCTGGACATCTTGTCTTACTGAAGACACATCTAATCTTTGATGAATGAACATTTAAGCAGTCATTAACGGGGGAACTTCCCAGGTTTAGGGGCGAGATAGCGAATTAGTTTCTCAGCTGCAGCTCATTAAGTAGAACCTGCCAAGGTCTTCATGGTTTGTTAAGATGGCAGAGATTTTTTTGGTCCTTGAAAGACCTATTTCATCTTTTTGGTATTGAAAAAAACAACAACAAAAAAACAAAAACAATCTAATAATAAGAAATCCACAACCTGCTGGTATTATGTTGATGAATCCCAAATTTGAAATTTGGTCCTCCCACATTTTCTTTTTACTTTTTGGAGGATAAAAGCATGCTTACACCAAGATGCTATCCATTCTAGAACTTTAGTTTGTTTTACTGTATTGACCAATTGAAACAGGCGGATGTCGACTGTCTTCGTCATAAAGGTATTGTTTTGAGACCTCCTGTATATAGCCTTAAAGATATGTATAGAAGAGCAAGAGGCTGGGCTGCATTTAGTCATTGAGTGTACTCACAAGTATAGACGAACAGACTGGATGTGAAACACAAAGCTTGGGTGCTTGATGCATCAGTGACTCTCTTCCTCTCTCTCTCTCTCTCTCTCTCTCTCTCTCTCTCTCTCTCTCTCTCTCGCTCTCACTCTGTTGTGTGCAGTACATCAAGAAATGTGGGCCAGCTCCCACAGGTCCTATGGGCTCCATAGGTGTCCATAGGAATGCCTGAACAGCAGCTCTCGCATGGCAATATTGTTGCTCTAAGTGAGGTTATTGTTCTTTTTCTCTCTGTTCTTTATCCCACAAGTGTTTGACTTGCATCAACTCATAATGAGGGTGTATTACAGTTACTATATTTATGTTACGTATGTATGCATTTTCACTTCTTTTATACTTATTCTTTAGTTTTTTGAATTTTTCTATATTGTGACCTGACAATATAAATCAACTCTGTTTACTTTCGCTTCCAGTTTTAGGTTCATGACCACACAGTAAAACAGAAATGTCACCCTTAAAAAAAAAAAACTGTGAGAAAAAAGAAAGAAGTACTTTTATGGACTTAATATGTTTGACTGGATCACTCAATCATGACTATTATAATGAAATAATCTGAAATAAATGAACTCAGTCTGTTCCTGATCAACCAATTCTCTTATCTTCCATCAACTGGTAGTGAGACACAGAGCAACTCTATATATTACAAGGTGATTCATCCTTCGCTGTTACAAACTAACCATGGGAAGATCTTGATAATAAAAGTGTTTTTTGTAAACCCTAAGCAGTAGATGGTAACGCTTTGAAAATCTGAGGGTAGTTTTTATGTAATAAAACCACCTATATATTCACGCAGGGAACAGTATTCTGTAAACATCGATGCCCCTTTTAAATGGTCTTACTCGGTCGTTTCGGCAGTATCCGTATCCGCCGTATGAAAGAAATAAAATCTGTCTTCACGTGTGAGCCAGGTGATGGTGGGGTTAATTTACACTTTATTAGAAAAGTGCTGTTAAATTCGACAGTGAAGGGAACACATCGCACTCATTGTTATGAATGAATCCTCCTCAGGCGTGGGCAGAACGATCCACTGCGACCGTAGTTCACATGTGCAGCAGCAGCATTTTCAGAAAAGATGTGTTTTCCCCGTTTTTTCAACGTTGGAGCGTTTTTGTAAAAGTTGCAATTTCAGTGTCTCCGAGCACCATTGTTGTGTCAACGGACACCCAAAATGCAACTGAAGTTCTCCATTTTCACGTGAGAACCTTTTCGGTAAAATCAGTGCTTGATTCCAGCTACAATTGTGGGTTTTTTTTTTTTAAAAGTGGAGATATTATATCAGTCACTGTGTTAGTCAGACTGATGGCTGATTAACTCAACAAGGTGAGCTAAAGTTAAAGCAAATGCGATACTGTGATCACAACTGAAGTGTTATTGTTACTGTCAGTCAGACAGAGCTAAAGGTGACACTTACCTTGATGACAAAGCCAAAGAAAACTACACTAACAGCAACTCTTTCTCTGATTCCATGATAGGAATCATACAGTGGTGACTTACCGCCATAGATGATGATGTCAGTGAAAGTTGGTGAGACAAAGGGCAGATAGATTTTTTGTTGTTCCGCCGTGGAAATCCGTGGAACTGGTGTATGATTGTAGGATTGCAGCCTAAGTGTTGAGATTCACGTTTTAAACAACTGCAAAATAAAGTCACTTCACTTCTCATTAGTGCATTGAAAAATGTTCCACAGGGTAATATTTTATTAGTGCAAATGTATCTTTAAGGTGTTATGAATCGTGATGGCGAGGACCGATGCTGCACAGGTATGTGGGAGTAAAGAGTCTAACCCCTGACTGACTGGAACACATTTGCCTTGCGATGCCCACGTTGACTTGGCGATGGCATCGCGTGGAGACATTTTCCACCGTGGCTTTTGTGTCGTGACTAGTGGGCTTCACAACGTTCCGTTCTCGCAAAGCTGCCTCCTCACTCTTCTGTTCTCCTCCTGTCTCTCTTTGTCCAGACAAGCGAAGGTGTCTGCGGTTTCTCTCGCTCTGCAATGAGGTGCCTCTGCTGGATAGTGATAGTAAGCGGTGGTGATGTGTTGCTATGTCGACAGTTAACGTCGTCATAGTTAAGTGGGTGACAGTCAGTAACAAAATGCTTCACCTCATTGAGTTTGCTGAACATTTTTTTCTGCGATTAACTCTCTTGTCAGGTGAGGGAGGCGGTTTAGCACTCAATGTATGTCGGTTGTTTTTTTTTGGTGCAGCATTCCTAATGACAAACAAATACCCACTTGTCCTTGGCATGTGCATATCTTACACAAGTATTTTGCGTTTATTACTGATTATTGGCCAAACTGTGAACGGTCAGCTTAAACAGATCTAGGACTCACATAGTGAATTTTGCTTTTTATATCTCTATACTATATCTATACAGTCACCACATACGTGTATAACATAGTGAGCATATGGTGATCACCAATACCTACACTCGCTGTTTTTCTGTGCACAGTAAAATCACCTGCTGTCATCTTGATAATCCACACCAACACTGCTGCAGGACAGCTGTGAGGTAAGCAGCTGTAGACATGTAACATGCTGACAGCAGAGTGGGGGAAAGGTTTGTAACCAAAAGAGCTGGACTGCTCCATGCCGATTTTAAAATTCATGAGTCTCATAGAAGATCATTTTGATCAGTCGCAGATGAGTAGTGTTGATACTGATGACTGTCAACACACTAAATGCAGCAGTAACTTAGGCCCCATTTACACAATGTTTCAAAATAATATGCATTTTTGCATTTTTGTTTGACGTCCATTATATACATGCAGAAAACACTGTTGTTTTCCTTTATGGCCACTAGTGGGTGCTGTTTTTATGTAATAAAACCACTGATGTATGCAGGCAGAGAGCACTACACTGTAAACATTGACGCCTCTTGTAACAGACTTTCATTGTTGCTTTGGCCCACTCAGTATCTGTATAGAAGCAGCATTTTCCCCCTTTACACAGACGCATCTTCAAAAAGTTCCACCTTGAGAGCCGTTTTCAAAAGTTTTCGTTGACTCCGAGCACCCTTATCATGTAAAACAGACAATGTTGCTCAGTTTTCACTTGAAAATGTCGCATAAACGAAGCCATGTTATTATCAAATCAAATCATATTTGTAGTTAAACTTCCATTTGGAGAGTTTACAATTGTCGAGTCGCTATTGCCAGTTCTTCAAAGGTTAAGATGTTGAAATGTTCAATTTTCAACCAAACATACCAGGCATAAGATATCTATTTTTAAGTATTCCTAAATACTTTTATTGGAAACAAAGACATTCAGCAACTTTTGGAATATACTGCAAACCATAGGGTCTTGGACGTCTCAGCTGTACCAACTTAAATACACTTTTGGTTGAAACTCATGCTGAAGACATACCGTTGTTCAAACTTTTTCTCTGGTGGAGTAGAGTTTGTTGTCCCAAAAATGAGAAAACCTTAGAAAATGGGTAGAAATTCCATCGACTCCCAGTTCATTCTGTGTACCTGAGGGACTGATTAGGCAGTGTTGCATAAAGCTTGTCAAAATGGTGCTCTTAGCTGGGGCTTTTTAATTAAAGTTTTATGGTAATTTGGGGCAATTGAGTCCCCGGTTACCATGGCAACCCCTTGATTTGCAATTTCCATCGACTGTTAAGGGAAGGCTTGAGGGATAGAACTTAGGGTCTTTATGCAAATGTGGAAAAGCATTCAAGGCCATGCCGATGTATGTACAGTTTACCGGACAAACAAGCTGCAGCCTGCTGTGAGCGTCGTCACCGAAGTGACCTTGAGCCAAACGGGTAACATAATCTGCCTGCTCAAGGAACGAGTGTGTAAGCTCAGAGATATCAATGCATAGATGAGAAAGCATGGCATATTATCTATTTTCATTCAGAGGGGCGAGGAAAAAGCCGGGAGGAGAGGACCGAGGAGTGACAGAGGCAGCAGCAGGTGATAGATGTAGGGAACGCATGAATAGAGATCCAGACAGTCATGCACAGCTATCAGCTGGCAGTAAAAAAGAGAGATTGACTCCGGGCCAGAGCAAGAGAGAGAGGGAGAGCGAGAGAGAGATGACAGAAAGATGGAGAGCTTGTTCCAGATAGCAGCAGGTCTCTTAGTGTGTACAGAGAGAGTTTCTCAGGTGAAGGTGAACCGTTCCTTTGCAATAAGCACTTTGTGGTGTGTTTTTGTCACGGTGTCGGGAGATAAAATGACACAAAGCCACATATGGGGGCTGGACGATGTATCTCAGAGCACAAATTGCAAGATAACTGGTTTTCTAGTTGTTTTCCTAGTTTGTTTGTTCTAAATTCACCATTGAATCATCTTCCTGTTGTCGTCAATGAACAAGTGCTGCATTTGTCTGTTGAGCTTTTAACATCATTTTTTTTCTGTTGAACAAGGAGAATTCTGAGCAATTTTCTGCAAAGAGAAAGAAAGAAATGAGAGTAATATGTATTACTCAACAGCATACAAACAGCACAAGTTGAACATTTAACCTAATTAAATAAATCAGTTGAATTGTGTTAATAATGTAAAATCATACCCGTGCATGCAATATGAACTCAATAAATTGTACTAATAACAACACAATGGAAAAAACATATATTTTAATTGATCGTTCTGGTTTAAAGGATAAAGAATGACTTTTTTAAGAGCAGCTGAATGAATTATGTATGTCATTATGATTCCTTTCAGCAAGTAGCTGAAAACGAGTGATTACCGAAATAAGTAATTTTGAATATGGCCTGTTCTGGAATGGAAAGAGCCAAAATACAACGAAAAGAATCAGCAACAAGATGATTACGATAAACTACAAACATAACATAACTCCAACATACGTATCCAACATAAATATAACAGCAGACAGCTTCACCACAGATAGATATTAGGCCATGGACAATTCCATAAAATTCTAGGTTATCCGAATCCGGATTTCATTTTAAAGCTATATAACAGACACCCAAAAAGTGGTTGTGGTGCTTCACCTTAGCTCCATGAATAATTTAGTGATATTTAAAATGTGTTAAGTAAAGTAATAATCAAAGGTTCCTCTTTTGGTATTAAGTGTAATACTTTTGGTAATGCCAGTCGTAGTGCGTGCATGGTAATATTCAGTAGAAATGAAAGAACTCCATCATATTATCAGTGTAACGTGCAACAATTTAAAAGTTTCTCCATATCTGTTCAATCCTCACACTTATCTCGTTGACGTGGGTCATTACGATTACTTTACACACAAATAATTTAATATAATTCCAAAGATTCTCTCAAGTTGTGTCTTTCATAGTTTTCCAGTGTCTGAGGAGATGAAATGTAATTTGCATGAGAAGAATTATATAGAATACTGATCTAAAATATGACTACAATCATGAAGTTGAAATGGTTTCATTTCTTCATTTGAACGGAGGTAACGACGTACAGAGATCAGAGCATGATGTGCTCGAACGTTGTCCTGTGACCCGGGGTTCATATTTAGTTACATCGAATTAACCTAAAAGTTTTAATAACAAGTGTCGCCCGGTTCCTCATGCGATCTATGAATAGTTCAGAGTTTCTAGGTCAAGAGTGTGAAGACATGACACTGTCATAGCAGGAGTCTGTGTGTGTGTGTGTGTGTGTGTGTGTGTGTGTGTGTGTGTGTGTGTGTGTGTGTGTGTGTGTGTGTGTGTGTTTCTTCTGTGTCTTTCTGGCTGACGACTGGATTAGCTGCTTGGACAACGGCATTGCAAGGTGACCTTAAATAAATAAGTAAATTAAATATATAAATAAATACAAAGTGAAGAAATAAGCACGTGGATGCCTGCATCGACACACATGGATACGCGCTCACAGACATCAATAATCAGTTTTTTCTGGGATTCACCACGATAACTGGCTATGACCTCAATTCCTCACGCCATGACATCACATGCTCTCATGTATACCTTCCTATAAAAGTATGATTATCAGTTAGATTATTAGTTTCTGCATCTGCTTGCTTGTTTTTTTTGTTTTTTTTTGTAAGCATGAATCCTTTTAAATCATAGATTTCTATTACAACATACAAAGTGCTTAAATGAGTGATCGTCATACCTGCACTACATTTTCAACACAAACATAAACTCAGTCGCTATGACATTTAAGGTGGAGTACTGCAGTGGCCCGAGGCCGGTCCGCCTTAATTAGTTGAGGAAGAGATTAAGAAAAACATCCTGGATGATCATGAGGTTTATTAACTGAGGTGGAACAAATATTGCTGCTATAATTCTCATCCTGCTGCTCAGGATCCGGTTAGAAGTTAAAGCCGGAATATAACTGATATCTTTGCTGCTACTGATAACAAAATATCCAAATGGCGTTCCGTATTGATGAAATTATAATGAGGATTTTTATCTGACAAAAAAAAAGTTAAAAATTGCCTAAAGTTATTTTACACAATTAAAAAAGTATGTCATTAACCTGTCAAACATCAGTGTGCTTGTAGATAACTTATGTTCCACTTACCAATACAATCATGGATTAATTAAATGTAACTATTAATAAAGTAAATTTAGAGGAATGAGCAAAACTGACCTGAAGTTGGCGTTATGTGGATTAACAAAGGACCAAACAAGGTCGGCATTCACCCTGTAATGCTGCATTTTATACTAGACGAGACTACAAGGCCATCAAATTCCCATAAAGACCTTAAAGATGTTCATGTGTGTTCATGTTCCTCGGCCACACGATGATGAGTTTATCTTTCCGATGAGTCACCTCCTGCAATTTATAAATGGATTTACATCCTGAGAGAAGGAGGCAAGAGGTAGCCGGTGCAAGATGGCTCCCTTCTCTGTCTCCTTGTTTGTGGTGGGATGGGAGGAGAAAGTAAAAGTTAAACACAGACAGACGGATGAGGAGTGTAGAGATAAAGATAAAAAAAACAAAAAAAAAACAGAGACAGCGAGTCAGGGAAGGAGAGTGAGGGAGGGAGGCCTGCGAGGGAAAGAAAAAGAAGCCATAGGAGATGTGCCGGGGCGTCTGAGGCAGAAAGAACTGGGCCACTGAGCACAACCCTGGAAGAACAGAGGATGTGAAAAGAAGAAGAAGAAAAGACTGGCCTGAAAAAGACTGGAAAGGAAGTAAGGAACAAGCCGAATGAGCAGAGCCTTGCTGTAGAAAACCAAATATGTCAGTCTGGAAATGTTTTTTCAACAGAAATATAATGGTGTCAACCTTTATTACTGTTTTTGAGTTTTGCCTCTGACCTTTGAAGGATGATTACAGTATTTAGTTTTTTCATGTTTGGCTTTTTGTGGCTCTGGACATCATTTCGACTAATGTAGAAACAACTCACTGTTTGAGATTTGGCTAAGCAGCAACATCCGAATAAAAGGCTTCAAGAGGCCAAAAAACTGAATTGTAACACAAACAAGTAGGTCAGGAGGAGTATTAGAATACTATCTATTGGTTTCATCAATTCAAGAGCCTTTTTGTTTGTCTGCCGTGTAACAATTATACATTCAATTGTGCTTACTTGCCCTGTATGAATTACCATATAAAATGAATTTTAATGAGAACCATAAGAATAATAGTAATACTATAGATCATTACTAAAAAGAACTATTAAGACTAAACAAAATATATAATAAATGTGTAATAGTGTTTGATTGGTACCATAGCTAAAACATGTTAATGAAATCATGTAAAATAGATGGCTGCATGGTCGGACAGATTGATTGATGGATCGATGGCCTTTATCCTAATGAAATGACCAATCAAAACTTGTTACTATGATGACACTAGATTCAGTTTTCATTGTAAATCCACAATCAAATGAAAGCAGAGAACTGTATGAGTTCAGACATGTTGCCTTAATCTATCCATTTACCTGGAAAAAACAAAATAAAGTTGTTGTGGTTATTTTTCATGTCTATCAGACGCAATCTTTGGTTGTCATTAGTGAATTAGTTTTCATATGTGTGTGTGTGTGTGTGTGTGTGTGTGTGTGTGTGTGTGTACAAATAAGCTTGTTTTTATTTGTACAAACTTCAGTCGATCAGGCCCCGAGTGATTTAAATGGCATCGTGTCTCATATCTGCTGAAGCTGAGGGTCACCTCTTCTCTTTATCCTGTACATTACATGAGCTGAACAGGCGACAGGTTAATGAACAAGTCGGGAGTTAAGACTGACCCTAAGGTGAGATCGTTGCAAATAAAAAGCCCAACAACTGTCACACAATTCAAAATTGATATCTTTCATCAAAACTGAATCTATTGTGATACGAGGCCAACTGCAGAAAGGAAATATAATGCATCCATTTTTAATTTTTATTTTTACAATTCTTTTGTTTAAAGCATTTTATCCTGGCTTTCTTATTAGTCCAGTTTCAGGGTCTTTCCATTAAAGACAAAAACCGCCTTAACTCTGCTGTAGATAATTTGGGTCCAGCAAAGATATTATGTTCCCTGTGGGTACTGCGGGTGTTCCAAAAAGCTCAGGGAACAGTTTGAGACTACATCCTCCCTTCTGAATTCGTCTTATTGCCCTCAGGCCACCAATGAAAACTCCTGTTAAGTCATCTGTTCATTCAGCCATCAGGCTGTTGAACTTTGTTAGATTTGCATGGGAAGGATGAGGTATCTTGCTTCTGTGTGGTTTTGGAATGTTTTGTTTGTACTTTATTGCTTGTTTAACAGACTGGGATTAGCAAATGTGTTTGAGTCTGATTCTGAATAAGGACCTGAACCAACTTGGAAAAAAAACAAAGCGTTAGACTGTGGCCAGCTGTGATGGAGAAGTGATGACAGGCTCTGTGTTGGTGTTGTGTCAGCCTTTAAGTTTCGATGGTGAAGTCCATCATTAAAGAATGTAAGCATATATATATTTACTCAACAATCTTCACGCTTAATAACAACAAAAAAGATGAAAATGTTGTTTTTTTTTAATTCTTGAGAAAAATAACTGAAATTCGATTAGCTGCAGTGTTTTTCTATAGAGTAGCATTTGTGAAAGCCCTCCGTGTCTTTTGGCTTGAATTCTGCGGTCTTCATTGTGTGTCTTTTCACAAACTCACTCCACAGTATGGCTTTCATACATACGGTACTACTGTTTCTTTCAATAAGGTTTCACTGCTTCAGGTTAATCTCAATGTCGCCCTCATTGAACAGAATAGGAATAGCAGTTTCTGCTTGAAAAGAAATTCTTCCCAACTATTTCAAACAAAAATGCAGTCAATTTATTTGTAAAATCCTCTCACAGTCTGGATTTGACTAACTGGGTGAGCTGGATTGAGACTACAAGCTGCAATTTTGAAGTTCTTTTTGAGAGAGTCAACATTTTTTTCACTCTTAGTTTACACCACATCGTTTCAGGGGAAAACGTATCATCTTTGCATTTTCATTTCAGAAAAGTTTTGGGTTTTGACAGCAACTTTTTGAAAACTATGTCGGTTTATTAGGAAGCGACAGAAATGTGGAGAACAATGTAGTTCCACTATAGGGCCACTAGTGGGTGCTAGTGTGATGAAACCACCTGTGCAGAGAACTGTACGCTGTAAACATTGGAGCCCCTGTAAACTGTCTTTCTTTATCATTTTGGCCCACGTAAGGCCCCGGCATACTCCCATAAGAACAAGAAGAAAAGTTCGGCTGTGACGTCAGTCAGCTGCCGAAAAAAAATTCTTGTTCATACTCCGAGAAGAAGCTGTCGAACTCGCAGGCCACGCCCCCTCAACGCTGCCTGTGAAGCGGCGTTTTAACTTTTCAACGGCACAGCTTATTTCTCACTTCAAATGTTGTCAGAAATATATTTCGCTGAACTGTTTCAGTAGTAAAGGAGAAAGTTTGTGTCCGGGCCGGTTTTAACTGGAGCAGCTGACAGAGTGATGCGTTCAGGGGCATGACGTAGCTCCCAAACGTGCTACATGCTAAGCGACTTCGCGGCTCACACAGTAGCGAGGCTACATGCTAAATATGATTAAAATATGCCTGATACAGTCTTTAGCAATCTCGAATGCACGTGCGCGGCACAAGGCAGTGCGCTAATACAAAACGCACATTTACGTGTCACGGAATGCGAAAGTAAACAAGACAAATCTGACCAATCACACAAGGGTTTTCCGCACAGACAATCTTCTTCGGCCAGCTAAGATGGCGTCATTTTGTTCGGCAATGCCGAACCTTCTTCCTGTTGTTAGGGAGTATGAATGGGCCTTTATAGTATCTTTTTTTAGTCGGAAATAAAATGTGTCTCCAGATGGTGGTGGAGTAAAATGAGACATCATTAGAAAATGCCTGTTAAATTCAAAAGTGAAGAGCACTCGTCACATTCCTTATGAAGGAATCTTTGTCCCGAACATGTGCAGAAACAGCGTTTCATAAAAGTTGTGTTTTCCCCTGGAAACCCTTTCCAGTAACTCTGGACGCCATTGTGGTGTAAACGGACACCCAATGCGTAACGAAACGTTTTCATGTAATTGGGACCTTAATCTGTATTATCCTTTCCATTAAGTGTTTACATTTAAAAAAAATAAATAAAAAAACACACACACACACAAAACGTAGGTGCCTTTTTCTCACTGTATAACAAACCAACCACTTGACTCTGTAAAATAGTTACACATTCTTTCAAGTACTACTACTCTTTATTCGTCATTTCACTTCTGTTGTTTTTGGAGTCCCGTTTAATGATTCATTTATATTATTGTACTCAATCTGCAATCTGTAGATGTTTACATGTCCACAGTTCTCTCCTTCAGATATTGACAGCCCGACATTGAGGCCATTTTATCTCTTCGTATGATTCTTACAGTAACTCGCTTGAAGTGTTTGTACACACGTGGCTTTTTACAGCTTGAAAGATCAATGATCAAGAGCATTTATCCGACAAGTATGGCCTCCTTTTTCATTGATAATTGTCTCCAACCCATCTCAAGATCCTCTCAATCAATTTGTGAATTGAATAATTAAACAGTGACCATTATTTAATGTAACCTATTACTCTAAATGCATGTGATATAACTGCCCCGGGCCTTGATTGATCCTGTGGGGCTTGTTGCAGTTCTTTATCCCTATCTCTTCCCTGTACTCATGCTTCCTGTCTGTATCAGTGGCGCTAAATTGCGCCAATAAAAGTCTGCTTGCACCAAAATGATGAAATAAGAATGAGATATAACAAAAGAGAACTCCTGTTTGTGAGGCTGATTTGTGAGATCAGCCAGTATGAGAAGCTGGTCTCTCTGGTGTTTGTGAATGACTTCATTAAAAAACGCTGCCAGCTCTTTGTTGATTGGCTGATTGATAAACAGTTTTATTAGCTGACATGTGAAAATGCTGTATCCCTGCGGTAACCCAGATACGTTCCTCTCTGACAGCACAATTCTGCTGTTTCTGTCGCTCTGCTTTTCTCTGTCTGGTTGCTTGTTTATCTCTCTTTATTGCAGTCTATTTATATACCCCACCGTTTGTCAGTCGAGCGTTCACCCCGTCATTCGTCTCTGGGCGTAGCCGCATCCAAAACTATTTTCATGGGAGGGTAAGAATGGACACCTTTTATCAATCCGGAACACGTTTTTCTCGTAATTATTCTCGTGGCAGAAGACTGTGTGTGGAGAAAACAACGGCTTGGCCCATCTGGTGCATTTGTGGATTTGTTCACTCGTGCATCTGAGCATAATTGATAGCCACATTTTGGATGCAGGTGAATCGTCAGCTGTTCCGTGTTTTTGTCGTGTCCGCTGATTGTTATTTTTAGTGTCAGCAATGTTAGGGTCATTGAGTCTTACAGACGTGCCAGCTGGAGCCACAGTTACAGACAGATCGGACTGGCTGCAAGTGTGAAAAATGCCCAAAGAGCGATTCGACGCGACTGTTTAGTGACGTCTCAAAACTTTGTCGTCAGCGGAGCAGTAAGCACATGAAATGTGTCAGGACATAGACCATTCACAAAAAATACATTTCATAAGTGGATGACTTGAAAAGCTCTGTCATTGATGTTTTCATCAGTTTGATAGATTGATAGATAACTTTATTGTCATTCTTACCATTTACATCAGAGATGCACTGCAGAATGATCAGGGTCAACACTAAAACGCACAAAAAGTACCTTAGATAAAATACCTGAAAATACCTGAGATAAGATAAGGTGCCTACAATGCAGTGCAAGAATAACTAGGTGGAAATAACTTAAAACAGAGAATAAATAGGTTAGAACAGAGAGTGTGGTTTTTACAGTCCTCTGGTTAAAAGACGAATGACGGTGGGAAAAAAAAACAAAACTGTTTTTGAACCTGGCAGTTTTACATCTTGTGGTTCTGTATTTTTAAGTCATCTTAAGTTTGTGTGAAGGCTTTTGCTGAGGGTGAACCTTAGCCAAAGACGTGTCTGTGAGATATCACACATTTCCTAAAGACTGAAGTACATATTCTATATATTGTATGAAATGTATGGTTTAGCACTCTATACAGTATGTTGACCTGCAATATAATTAAATTAATATAAAAACCCATTTTTCCTCAGTTTTATTAGCATCGATATTAGTAAAGTTATATCAGTTACATCAACTACACTAGACATTTCCCTACAGTGGCAACACAACGTATGTGAAGTTCCTTGTTTCTTGTATTAAGTCACGAGCACAGACAAACACAGATCATTTAACCTCGAATGATAGTATTTCATGTTTTTATACAATATAAAACATGCAGTGTGCTGGTTAAAAAAAAAAAAAAAAAAAAAGTAAGCGAGTCCTTGAATTTGGTAAGATGTCAAACCTTTTCCTGCAATAACCAATCAAATGTTTCTGGTCGCTGCTGAGGAAACCAGTTTTCACTCGAGAATGGTTTCAGCTCAGCTGTATTCCCTACATTTCACACACTTAGACCTACTTATATGTAAACTGAAACACATTTTCTGGACTATTAGTGCGTAAAACTATTTTCACAAGGCTTCACACTGAATCAAGAATACATGAAAATGGCCCATCGTCACCTGGAAAACATGTTACAACTAATTTCACAAGCATTTTCAATAATTAAAGAGATTGTCTTCGATGGTGAAATTTAGTGATTGCTATTTATGTCAGGGTCTTGGACACTAACTCTGCCATCGAACCTCCAGAAAATGTCAAAATCCAAACTTTTGTTTGTCTGTTAAATGCTGAGAAGTGCGGTGCAGCACAGGGAAATTAAAATGATGGTTTGTTGTGAAAGTAAACATAATTTTCTGTGTCCTCAATCTTTTTGTCGTTCAGTAAATGATTACCACAAGAGTTGATATTGTTAAATCACGTCACCAGGTTGAGAAATCACCCACTGTCCAATAATGTAGACCAGGGGTGTCAAACATAAGGATCATGGGGGGAAAAAAAACGGCCCACAAGAGGCTCTAATTCAGCCGCTAAGCCACCAAGCAAATGTAAGAATTTCTAAGAAAACATTGACTTTTTAACAAAGTTTTCAAGAGAGACCCAACTTGAGAGATTGGTGATGCTGCCATGAAAACGACCTACTTTATTGCAGGCCAAATAGCAGTGTTTGTAAAAACATGCATAATGCAACAGCTCCAGGAGAAGAAATTTAGGGACATTTTATTGTATTTTGCTCCAGATGTTTTCATTAAAATTGACTTTATGTTGAGATAGTAGTCGTTTGGAGTAGTAATTTTAGTTTTGTAAAAATGTCCGCAGTTTCACTACGTCTGCTCTGCGCCACGGCAAAGAAAAAAGTTCAAATTTAAAGGTTATGATGGCACTATTTCACCCACTCAAGAAGATGTATGTGGCCCCTGAACGAAAATGTGTCCGACACCCCTGATATAGACAAAAGGCGGAAAAAAATATTTCAGTATTCCTTCACTACATCCCTTCAAGTTCCACGGATTTTAACCCGCAGTTTCACATATTTCAACCTCAAACGTAATTTCATCATTCCTGTGAGTGCAGAGCGAGTCCTCGCCGCACTGTCGTGTAAGATATTTCTGCTGATCTCTGCTTGGTTAAAAACCAGACACTTCAGACAGAACATTTGCAAATGAGTAAGTTCCTGGCCCGGAAACAAAAGAATAAACAAATCTGTGTTTGTGTGCATGTGCTGGTGCAGGTAACTGCTCAAAGTGGTTATTTAATGAATGTAAAAAAAAAAAAGAGAGAGAAAAAAAAAAAGAAAAGACAGAACAAGCTGTTCCTCGGTGCTGGTTAGCTAACTGCCTCCCACATGTACAGTCTCACACATAGACACACTCACACAAACACACACACTTGCTGCTCGGGGATTTGCTTGACGACGTGGAGCACTCGCATGTGAAACGGCATCTTTCATTGTTTCTCGCACTGTCACAAGTAATCCCAAATAATCGCCTCGCAATTGGTCACATTATTCCTCCACTTGTCCTTGAGCGTTAACGCGCGCCAGGCTGTGGCAATAATGAAGGAGAGGCTCTCCAGCATGTTGTTCATTAACACATCAAATAGCTCACACCACTTGCCCAAATCATATGTGTTGATTCGAGCTTTTTTATTTCATCAAGTATGGCCATCATAAGAATGTTACCTTGCCATACATTAACCCATAGATCCATTTATGCAGAGCTTAGACCTGTGTCGTAGCACTGTGGTGTGTACACACTAGAACTATTGTGACAATGCTTGAATCGTGTTTCATTGAAAGTGAAAATACCAATGTTAAAACCTGTGTTCAAGTACAAAGTATTCTTTCCCAGAACTAGTCAAAGTATCAGTTTTTTCTTTTTAACTACATTTAATTGCATCGTCGATACTAATCATTTCAGTTTGGGCTACCTCATGAGATAATTGTATTTGATGAGAGTAATATTGGAATGCATATTGGTTCTTTCCATCTCTGCTCACTGCGTTACCACAGTTCCAGCTCCTTCCACAGGCAATTCTCATCAGTAGAAATAACCAGAAGAAACACATATTTCCCAAAAAGTGCAATGAGTAGTGACTTGGCCTCTCCAATCCAGTGAGTTTCTGCTACACATGCGCAATCTACTACCATTACTGTATGTGCAACACTGCCATCTGCTGGTAAGATTACCTATCTAATCCACGAGTAATCACTTGTCTAAGAGTTCAACGCTTTCAGATTCACACGGTGAGTGCGTTTCTTACGGGCCTTTTTGATAACGAGTCGTTCAGAGTATGAGATTCACAGAAGAAGCAGAAAGACACAGGAAGAAGCAGTTTTGTAGCTCTTAGTCAGGTGCTGTAAAGATGTCTCATATAGCCTAGTCTACGCTCTGTATCGCTAAATGTGGAGCGATCGCCCACTGAGTGCAGCATGTTCTGTTTTATGACAGAGAGAGAGAGAGAGAGAGCGAGAGAGAGAGAGAGAGAGAGAGAGAGAGAGAGAGAGAGAGAGAGAGAGAGAGAGAATAAATACACCCAGATTCTGGGAGACTGTCTCTATGGCAGCGGTTACTATGGCGATGGCAAGGCTGCACGTGAAGCGATGACTGTCATGGCGCCCCGGGGAATTCACCCTCTCGAGCTGCTGGAAGACACACACACACACACACACACACACACACACACACACACACACACACACACACACACACACACACACACACACACTCTTCAATGAAGAGCAGTGGGAGGTGAGGAGAGAAGAGACTACTTGAGGAGAGAGAAGAGGCAGTGTGTTGACCGCTCGATGAAGACGATGCTAAATAAAGGCTGCAGTCTTTAAGTTTACAAAAAAAATGTTTAAATCATGTTTGTTTGTGTCAAATGAAATACAACATACCCATATCACTATACAATGGAATAAACTAGATACAACAGAGCCAACCTGTCGGCCTCCAGCAGAACGGGATTCTGAGGTGGAGAACTTGAGCTTCAACAATCAAAAGTCACAGAAAAGGTTCAGATCGAGGAGGAAAAAGCATGAAGAGCAACAGGAGAAGGACACAAAGTTAACCAGTGTCCTTCACTTTACCTGGCAGTGATCATATCCTTCTGGCTCATCGGCGTATGAATATTTTGAGAGTGATAAGAGGAAAGGGCCTTGGTGCGTCACTCAGTAAACGGTCCGCGATGGCCAAAGCCAGACCTGTAAGTTTTAACAAGGACGGAAGTTTTAAGTCTGATCCTAAAAGTAGAAACATGTGTTAGCCTCCATAAGTGAAAACGGGAGCTGGTTTCCCAGGAGAGGAGCCTGATAGCTGCGTCCTATTCTACATTTAGAAACTCCAGGAACCTCCAGTAAGCAGCGCTCTGAGAACAAATCGTTCCGATGAGATAACGCGGTAATAAGCACACTGGTTGTTAACAACTCAGTTTATTAGGAGAAGAATTTCAAAACACAGTTGAGATTTTACCTAAAGCCAGTAAACGGAACCCAGTGTAGAAGAAATGTGATCTTGCTTGTTCTTCTCAGTATTGCCACTGCAGTGCTTTCGAATCAACTCATTAAAAAGTTATCAGGAATTACAACTATCTATTCTAAAAGCAACAGATACATGGGAAGTATTTCTATTTTTTAATTCCGTATAAATGTGCTGTGCTGCATTATAAATAAAAATACTTGTGAAGTTGTACTTGCTGTCGTTCACAAAAATCTATGGCATGGTACATTTATTGTGAATCTGACAGAAGTTGTGAACTGCTTTGAGAAAGATAAAGTGAAAAACATGAATCCACATATGATATCAGTGAGGTCCATTTCACCGCTTCAATAACTTCCACAAAACTGTGGCCCGTCTTCTGATCGGGGACATGGGTTAAAATGGGCGTGATAAAAAGGAATATTATTGTTCCATTAATGATTTATCACTCGTTTATTTCGAAATCATCAAACGAAGCAAGAGAACAGGAAAAACCTAAATGGAAAAATCTGGTAAGATTCTCCTGAAGCTAAAATATTAAGCACAAAGTTTTGCTCCACGTGACCCGAGTCATCGAGCGTGTGTGTGTGTGTGTGTGTGTGTGTGTGTGTGTGTGTGTGTGTGTGTGTGTGTGTGTGCACAAAAATGTGAGCGTGGGTGTGTTACAACAGCAGTTCTTGTAAAGCATCGTACTTCTTACTTCATCATTTGTATTTTCTTTCTTTGTATGTCAGAATTATTGCACTGATACAAACAAAGCTACATAATTTAAATGTGTGTGTGTGTGTGTGTGTGTGTGTGTGTGTGTGTGTGTGTGTGTGTGTGTGTGTGTGTGTGTGTGTGTGTGTGTGTGTGTGTGTGTGTGTGTGTGGCGTTGGCACTGCAGAATCAGTCTGCTCTGTCATGCTGTTTCCATAGCAGCAGCAGGAGCCAATACAGCCAACCACACTCACTTCCTCGTTCCTCCCGATTGGCGCCAGCTCACTCTGACACTCTTCCTACTTTTTTTTTTTTTTTTTTGGCTTTGTGCTCTGTGGGAGTCTAGGCAAGAGTGGATACACTTCACTGCTCCTCTCACTTTCATTCATTCCGACGGGGGTTCGACCAGAGAGCTACATGTACAAAGAAACACAGAAAAGGAAAAAGTTTTTGTTGTTGTACGTCCTTTTCCTTTCTGATGAACACAAAAGGCTTAGCACTCAGATGTTGGTATACACCGTTGAATTAATCATTCTGTGCCATCTTTATCTGCATTATTTATTCATTATAGTGTGAAACCCACAGTGAATTTGTATAAACTCAGTTTAACAAGCCCTCTGAGCATCTTTTCTTTTCTTGTTCTTGCACAAATCCGTCCGCGATGGTTTGCATGTTGTAAAAGTGAGAAAAGTAAGATTGCGTATCAGTGGTAATCACGTAAACAATTGACAATCTGTTCCTGATATTTGTCCCTGGCGTTGCAGTACCTGCCTCATTGTAGTGATCGACATCCACTTCTCTCTTTCTCGCCCCGTTCTCCTGACAAAAAGCTGTTATTTTTAGTCCGCACTGTCGTTGCATATTTAGCTGTTACCACAATGGACTGCGAGGGCATAATCAAGCAGCTGCATTATTAAGAGCTGAGAAAAACAGATTGTTTAGCAGACTGTGTTCAGATGTTGAGCCACTGATTCAGCCAAACCATTAAACGGAGGACTTATCAGAGTTTCTACTTTGTGTAATAGAAGCTCTTAAACTCCACCTGTAATTTAGAGGGAATTCACCACACGTAACACATAAGAACCATTTATTAAGCTCGAAGTTTGGTTTCTGAGACCTGAAGCCAGTCCCACTTAACAATGGTTGAAAGGCAGGATTGAAATGGAACAGATCAGTCCATCACAGCTACAATAAAGAGAGACAGACAGGCAGAAACCAATATCCAATTGCATTTCAGAGATGCGTTCCCGACCACCTTGGGAAGTGGTTTGAGTGAAAGCACTTTGGTGCCTGTTTACACTTGTCTTTAGGACTTGAGACATGTGAGCTGATCTGGGGTGAACGGGACCATAATGACGTTTTACTTCGCCTTCCATGCCTTTTTTGAAAGTGTAAAACTGCCAACATCAATTAGTGTGTGTCTTCTACTGTCTGGACACACCTGGTGATATGGACGACCAATTTGTTTGCAGACAAAGCTCCCACATCATGAAACCTAAAGAAATAAGATGGTGTTTTTTTAGTCACGATGTAACAAAATAAATTTTCTAAAGTCTTTGATGGATGTCTAATATATTATTTATCTATTTATTTATTAATTAATTAATGTATTTATTTAGTTAGTTAGTTAGTTAGTTAGTTTTACAGCTTTGGATTACATTGTATAGATTAAAATAATTCTTACTCAACTGTAATGTTTTCATTGTCTGACTGTATGAGATACTAAAAGTAAAAAAAATAAAATAAAATTGGACACAGACTTGATATTGCTGGCAGACACACATGTGGAAGCATTTCTTCTACAGAATGCACAAAAGATCATGTCTGAGAGTTTCCCAGAATGACACATTATTTATTCAGCGCATGCATTTTCATGAATATGGTGTATCGGGCAAACTGCACTCCTGTCTAAAATAATTCTGGTGCACTTGGAACTAGAATTATTGTTGTTTTTGGATTTTTTTTTTTTTTTTACATGAGCAATAATGACAAATTGCAAGACAGAACTATTTCTCCAGCATGTTTTTTTAAATTTACTCTGAACTCATCAAGATCCTATTATAGTGGTTTTTCAAATGTTTATTATTATTAATTAATTAATTAATTTATTAATTAATTAATTAATTTATTTATTTATTTATTTATTTGTTTGTTTGTTTGTTTATTTGTTTGTTTGTTTGAAGAAACCATGCCAAGGAAGGTAAGAGATATGTGTGCTTTCTAAAAACTAATTTCTAGAAGAGCCTTTACTGTAATATTGGGCCAAATGAAGTAAAGTTCAGTAAAAAAAACTCATCAGCATAACTACTGTGCTACTTCCAGACTATCTGAAGACTTTGCATGAAAGAACAATAGAAGTATCTAAAGAGCAGTATTAAAATAATATATAGCAATAATATCTTGTGAATTGAAAAACATTAGGAAGCTTGACATTAGACCAAAAGTCACTACTTGTTGTGAACCACAACATGTGCAGAGTGAGCGATGAAGTTATAGCTGTGTGAGCGCCGCCTCAACCTCTGTGAGTCTATTTTTTCTTTCTTTCTTTCTTTCTTTCTTTCTTTCTTTTTTTTTTTAACTTTTTTTTCATTTCCTGTTCCTCAACAAAATAGTTGTTTTTGTTTTATGATGAATAGAAAGACTGAAGTGTATTGTGCTGCACAGTCCTTGTTAAAATCTCACCGGCTCACCTCTGATTAACGAACCCCGGGTCATTAGCCGAAAGAGTCGGCGTCAGAAAGAAAACCAGTAAGGTGTGAGCGCCATGAAAGGCCTGCGCTGGTTTACACGTACTGCAGACAAAACAGTAAATCCCAGCTGGGCTCATTACACCGGCTCTGAGCCTGACTGTGGATAAGAATGTATTGATTTTAATGGTCCGGCCCTTTTAGATAAACAGTCCTGGAGGATCTGAGGCCCTCTTATCAGATTTCGCAAGGCGTGCGACAACCCTGAGCAGATAACAGTGTGTGTACTCACAATGCTCAAAGATCACACTGTGTATCGTCTGAATTCATCTGCTCCTGGTGTGGAGCTGGACATGTGTGTTTGTGTCTATAGATAGATAAAACTAGGTCTTATCTCTGGGCCTCCTCGTGTCCTCAGTTGTCTACCCTTTCAAATTTTTTTCTTTATCTTCTTCTTTTTTTAAAAAAAATGTTGTCCCCTTTTTGACTCCAGTCTTTCCTCCTCCATCGTTTCCCAGCTGCACTCTTATTCCGCCACTTTTCTCATTTGATTGTCTTCCCCTCTCCACACCGCCGCCACTGATCCGACAGGAAATTGAAACATCATCGTAACAGCTGAAAATTAGCTCTTTGTTTTCGCTGACAGCAAATTGAGCATTTCCCACTTTTGGGTTTGAAATGATAATGCCGAGGGACGATTCCTCACTTAAAGATTTTAATGCTGATGGTAAAGCACACTGATGCCATTCAGCCACTAGGTTTTTTTATTTATTTTTTATTTTTTTTTAAGAAAAGGTTTGAAATTGAGTGACGTTGTCACAGATATCAGAAAGGATTGGGTCTAATTATACAGCAGGGGCTTGTTGTCTGAAAAGACTCAGTGTGTTAATCCTCAGCGTTATGACGGCATTATGTACCTGTATGCTGCTGTAGTAAGTGACGTGAACTTACTTCACTCACACAAACTTTAAGGTAGACTGCAATACAAACCACACAGTCAACAAAAAAGAAAGAAAAGCAGTGTTTAACTTGTCGCTGCACCACAACACTGAATCGAGTGACTTTTCCATTGCATCCAAGTACTAAAGGGATTTTGCATTTCGACAAGCCAGTCCAGTCACCACCACCCCTGTTTCCCCAGAACAGATACAACATTTATTCATGCTTGTCAGTAAGATTAGTTGGCATGTAATATTTGTTAATAGTGTCCGGAACTAATGCAGACCTTATTTCATTCTTTTAAAAATATTTTTTTTTTTTAAATCTATTCAAACAATCAGAAGTGCAACCAAATCTTATGTGGATATTATGTTGAGCCAGATAATGGGACGGCACCCTGTGTTGGCTGAGTTCTGCTAAAACCTCAAACACCTTCGATAAATCAGGAAATGATGGAGAATTGTACAAGATGTAAAAAAAAGTACATCTTGTACAATTTTATGCAACAGAGAGAGACTACATGTGGTTTTGAAAACGAGTATTTCCACAACAAGGGAGTTTTATCAGGTTTCACACCATAGGAGTGCAAATGTGTACAGTTCATATAAAGTTAAGTGTGTTTGTGTGTAAGTTAAGTTTAGTTGGAGAGCCACCCACGCTTCATTGTCTTGTGTACTAAAGGGGTTAATTTACCAGCTGTGCATGAACAGACTGTTTACTAGTCACACAAAGGACTGCACATGATCTACCAAACCAAGATCTGAATTTGTAATCGATAACCGGCCACCAAAGGGTGCATAGATTGTGCAGTTTGCATAGTTGAAGGCTCAATGCTACTGCTTGAGCCATACAAATAATCCAATGATCCAGTATTCCTTTTATAAGTAAAATCGGATACATGGCCGGTCGCTGATGACTGTTCACTGACGTGTATCTGGTATCTGATCTGAGTGATTATTTACCAGTGCTGAATGCAGAGGCGCTTTTACACGCTCATACTGAAATTGACACTGACACATTTTCTCAGCTCGTTATGAAATTGTTTGCAGTAGGTGTTTGATGAAGATGTGTTCTTGTGTGCGTTTATTTATGCCGTTACTCACGAAAAGCACCATAGCCGGTCAGCATTAACAAACACAGTTAGCCGTGATTACAGTTATCACAGCTTTAATTTGAAATATTTTGGAGGAAGAAAGGCCTGCTCACTCATTGGATGATGATATCGGATTTATTGTTGGTCTTTGTAAAAGAGTTGCTTGTTACGTGTCTGTTCTTCTTTTTTTCTCCTTTAAGTCTTCCAGTGACTCAGCCTGGTCTTGTACAGGATGATCTCGATCAAGGATTTCATACTCACTGACTACATCAGGCTTCATGATGAGTCACAGTCGCTCTGGAATGAATTCCACTAACACATTCTCCTTCTCTTCTCTCCTCCTCATTACAGTGCAGTGTCTGGAAATGACCACGAAGCGGAAGCTGATTGGCCGGCTGGTGCCGTGCCGTTGTTTCCGTGGTGAAGAGGAGGTGATCTCGGTGTTGGACTACTCCCACTGCAGCCTTCAGCAGGTCCCGAAGGAGATCTTCAGCTTTGAGAGAACTCTGGAGGAGCTTTACCTAGACGCCAACCAGATTGAGGAATTACCCAAGGTAGCTCTGACTCATATATTAACTCGTTCCTCCACAGTTTTTTTTTTTCTTTTCTTTTTTAACCTTTTGTCAGACCACTCTCACATTTTTTCCCATTTTTTTGAAGATTGCTCAGCTTCTCAAGCTCCAGACGGTTTATTGGTAGAGCATTGGTTCATTCAAAATTCTATTATTCTCCCCGGGAGGGATTTTTAGACTTAACGTCAAGAGGAGTTATGAAAGTGCAAAGCACTGCTGGTTTCCTTTACCTGGCTGGATTTCTGCTTGTGGTTTTGACACTACTGTAACGGCAAATTCAATTCACTTACCTTATTTACAATTACAACAGTCTGTAGTCACTCTACAAAATCAGTCACATTTACCCATTCACACATATTTACACTAATGTGGGCAGTTAATTGGAAGTCTCTTGCATCAGGGCATTTTCATACATGGACAGGCAGAAATATGAATCAATTGACCAACCTTGCTCTGGAACTGAAGCTGTAGCCACTCCTGCATCCATTTAAGAGTCGTTTTAGACAATTGCTTTTACAAACTCACTACATTTAAAACCAAAACATGTATTTTTTTCCTATTAAAAAACTGTTTATTTATTTGTTAACTCAAAATTACCATCTTCAATTCCTTAATCACAATTTGGCCGTGACCTTTATACTTCATAGATTTAGTAGTTAGGCTCGTGGTTGAATTTGGTTAGCAGGGATAAATGAGTCATTCCAGCATTCGGTTTTTCTGAGGTTGGCACCTTTAAGCCCTGAAGGTAGGTTATATTCAAGAGTAAATGGGAAATGGATAACTTTGAATTTTTCAACAGGCAATAGAGGAAAACACACCTGAACACTGTCAGTCCTGGAGGTTTTGAAAAACCAGCGGGGAAAGATGAGAGCAGCGACTTTAAAAACAACCACAGCTGAATCAAAACATTAAGTGCGATCAGTAAAAAAACAACAATAAAATTCAATGAAATGGCATCAAATAAAACAAGAGCGAGTCTCAAGCTGGGTTAAAAGCCAAGAATGAGCTGCCTTTTCTAGCTCGGTGCCTCCAGGAGCAGCTGATCAGTGACCTGAGGTACCGAGCAGGAGTGTATGGCTGAAGCAGCTCAGAGGGGTAAGGTGGGGCGAGACCACTGAAAGACTTAAATGAATTCTAAAATGTGCTGGCAGCCAGTGGAGGGACCCAGAACAACAGTCTTGTCTTCCCTCTTACGTGTTTCCCGTTAATAGTCGTCCTGAACAAACTATAGACGTGCGAGGGAAGAATGGCTGACTCCAACAGAAAGTGCGTCGCACTAATCGAGTCCAAGATGCGATAAAATCGTGAATTACTGTTTCAAAGTGCTGATGTGCCAGAATGGGCTTCACCTTTGCCAACTTTCTGAGATGGAAAGAGCTGGACTTAACCACTGCGCTTATCGGTGAGTCCAATTAAAATCGCTGTCCGTTTGAAAAGCCAGGTTCAAAAATATTACCTTCACATATGGAGTCAAGGAGGCCAAGTCACCGGTATGAAATGCTCAACACCACCAGCCTTTAATATGTATAGACATAGACAATGAAACAAGACACCATGCGAGCTAAGAATGGAACCCAGTGGCAGTTAGTAGAGTGGAAAAAGTTGGGGCCCTAAAATTGAGCCCTGTGGAACCCCATATGATTAAGGAGTGGAGGAGGAGTCAGAGCCAGCAAGGCTTACACAGATAGGACCGTACCCATGCAAGTGCATGCTGCAAGCGGGATACCAAGATGTTTTGGTCCACTGTGTCAAATGCAGCAGCTAGATCCAGCAGAACAAGAACCACACAGTCACTAGAGATGTTGGCCAGGAGGAGCTCAATGAGAACCCTTGAGTAAATAATGAGAAAATAATGCACTTTAACTCATGAACTTTGGCAGTCTTATTAAAATCACACCATTACATAGGCGTTGTAGTTTTGCAGCTATGAAAAACAGCAGTAATTCCAAATGTGTAAAAGTGAAGTGGATTAAAAAATATCGATCTTCCAGTCATGAAGTTCAATTTTGGGTTGACTTTCATGGTAATAATAACATTATTGGATATTTGCCTGAACATTTTTGGGGACTGATTTGTTAGCCTTTTTGTATTATCAAGTTATTGAAGCCTGTTTCTTTCAACTGGTAACTTTCCGAGTTCCCAGTTCAGTATTTGCATATTTAATTCAAATAATAAAAAAAATGTCTTATCACCTATATCATTTAGTTTGGTTTAGATGCACTTCAAAAACGTCCTGGAAATTATTTCAGTTAAAAAGAAATAAAGATTTTCCTCTGAAAAATATACAGAAATTTTTTTTATTATTTATTCATTTATTTATTTTTGACACTGTCATTCCTTCAAAGAAACATAGTTTGAAGAGTCTTGACCAAAACCAAAACAACATGCAGGAAGAAGTTTAATGAGCTTGGGGTGATAGAGAAGCATCTTAAGCCAACTGACGTTTTCAGAAAACCCCACATGTGGGTTCTTCTGAGGCAGAAATGCCCTTCGCATATTCCAAGGAGAATTACAGATGCTGTTTATAGGGGAGCTGTCACGTTTTATTGATATGCTGTCCCAGTTTCAATGACAAAGATGTTGAATCAGGTTTCTAAATATAGCCCGCATGAACGGAAACAGTCTAATAAGGCTGTGAGCGGCCGGGCCTTACGTTCAACTAACAGCCAAACAAAATCTGATCTGCCTTTAAAACATGTCATTGTGTCTGCCAAGATGGTATCAAGATTGAATGATTGACTTTTATGCAAGTTGGACAGCTTGTTTTGTATGGAAGTCTCTTCGTGTTTGGCCTCTGGTGAACTTTTAGCTCAGAACATCCCTGTTCTTATGAAATGTGTTTTCTGAATTCTTCGATTTTCCACAAGGTTTTCAACAACCGTTTATAAACGACTGTTTAAGACACATCAAACCTCCCGTGTATTGAAGGATATTTTAAACTTTTCTCTTTTTAGCATTTGTGATTCCATGTTATCACCATCGGGTGCATTCAACTAATCAACATTGTCGCACTTTATGTCTGTAAAAGGTTTTGCAACCTTTCTTGTCACCTACCATCGAACTTTGAGTGGCTCAGTAAGACAATTCGATGTGTTATGAGCCACAAGCTACGCAAAATATGACTCAAGGTGCAACCGTGTTTTTTTTATAATCACATAGGAGATTTACTAATATAGTCTCCCCAATTTTGGAAAACCTGCACTCGAAACATACTATATTGCAGTCTTTATGTTATTAAGTTAACTCTGTCCTGTGGCTGTCATCAACCTTTCATTCTTAGTTTGGAAGAAACACCAACATGAGGAAATTACCGAACATGGTGGCATCACTTATGATGGCTTGATTGTTCACGTTAAATATGGGAACTCTGAAGCGCCTTTGTCGACTTCTGCCTGAATGTGTGGAAATATTTTTTTATAATGGGAAGAAAAATGCGGTAGAGGTGGCCTTGGAACGGTTATAGCAAATGTTTATTCAATATAGATATATTTGTATATGTCCAAGTAGTTTCATGCTGCAATTTTGCGCTTCTCCACCCTTGTGCTACTTTATAGTTTGTCGCTCGGTCTGAAATTTGTAATTCTTCACTCTGATTATGACAAGTTGGTTAAGTTTCACTATCAGTTCAGAAAAGCTTATACAGAATTGATGCTGCTTTAAAATGTGCTCAATCACTGTTGCCTGTTTTAAGCACTTTAATGCAGTGTGGTTTTATTTTTTTATTTTTTTTTAATGTTTCAGTTTTCTTGCCAGGATGTGTAGTGTCCCCAGGGGATACTGTATTGAGGAAGATCTGCATTATTCATAGAATGATGCAGTTAAAATAGCATTGCTTTTCCGCAACATTAAGTGACGCATGCCTCCAGCTGCATCTCTTATTTAAGGTCTCAACCATTGTGCCAACAGGCCATAATATGTCTTTGTCATCTCTGTGTTCCCATAGCAACTCTTCAACTGCCAGGCCTTGAAAAAGCTGAGCATGCCTGATAACGACCTGTCCAACCTGCCTACCACCATCGCCAGCCTGGTTAACCTCAAAGAGCTCGACATCAGCAAAAATGGTGAGAAAGAAATGTGATCTAAACAGGAGTGACCAGTTTTACTCCATCAAACCTGCTGGAAGCAGAGTTAAAAAAAAATAATAATAAAAAATGAGACCTTCATGCATAAAGCCCAAATCCCAAAAATGTTAGAAGAGTGTGGAATATTATAAAGCAAGATGCAATGATTTATAAATCTCCATAATATCTTACTTTATCTACATAGACAGTCTCTCAGGTGAGCAAAGTAAGACAGTTTTCAATTTAATAATGAAACTTCTTTGCCCCTTTTGAATTTGATAACATCTTCACAGCTCAATATCTGCGACACACTTGGAAAGCATGGGCACTGTTTAAAAGTTTACATCCTAATACATCACAAAAGCGTCTTAGGAGGACTCAGTATTATATGGCTTCGGGAGTATCAGAGAAGAAAAGATGGATACAGGTTCAGCGATTGGCAAACAATGTGTTGAAAGATTGTTTAGCTATTTCAGCTATTTCATTGCAAAATGTACAAACGGTTGTGCATGAACTCATGAGATGATAATTTACATTGTGCAAAGTGAAATGACTTTGGTGGGGTATTCTTTTAACAACTAAAATGTTGCATTCTGTTTTCCATCTCCATGTTGTTGCTTCACTATATTCTTCTCTCTCTTAACAGGAATCCAGGAGTTTCCAGACAATATAAAATGCTGTAAAGGCCTGTCTGTGGTGGAAGCCAGTGTCAACCCCATCACCAAGTAAGACACTTACAAACAAACACACCAGCACTGCAAACCGGAACCCGAAACCAAAGTTAGTTTATAGAAGGGGAAAAGATATGAAGCTGATTTAGCATGCAAGCTGTCTGTAATGTTATTTCAATTAATCCTAGCATTATCTCTGGTTTGATTTTCTAGTTGTCTTATATGTCTTTGTCTTATATGTCATCTCCCCAAAGAACTGGCAAATATTCTTGCTTCTTTTTAAATGTTTTTTTTTAATTGCGTCTCAGAATAGAGGTGGATTATTATGTCATTTCATTTTTTTTGTTTTATTAAAACATACCAAGACCCAGTTCGTCCTTAATTAACCGTTTATATTATTATAGTAGGACACAATTTGTTAAGTCTGTGTGTGCATCGGAGAAAATTATATAATATGTTGAGAATGAAAAGAAGAATAAAGCTTCACTATTTATACCTAGAATAAAAAGAAATTAAAAATGAACAGATCATCTTGCCTATCTTGAGTATATACAATATCACACCATGTGCAGTTGTAACAGCAACTCCATTTCCTCCAGGAACGTGAGGTTCTCATTGACATTGTGAAAGTGACAAAATGTGACCATGTGAAAATCAATCATTTGAAACAAAGACAACTGCAGAATTGTACTGACTGGTAGATTTGGACCCGTTTGGATTTGGACCAATGGAAATGAATGAAATTTCTGCTACCGCCTCTCCATTTCCTTCATGAAGCACAAAGAAATCCCTCTACGGGGACTTAAACTTAAAGAAAACAAACATCTATCAGAAACAAGCATAAAGTCAGATTATGATAACGTTCTGACAAAACTACTGTTTGCATGCGGAATGCACGCACGTTATGACCCAAATGTTTATCAGTGCATAGTTTCATGCATAACAACAAGGGAGGACTGCATAACTGACTTGAGATCAGGGCTCAGTTGGTCACGATTACTTTCCATTGCCTGTAGAAAGCACAGTGCAAACAATACATAGTTTATGTAAACATGTCGGTTTAAATAAATACACAGTTTTTCTGAGGTACATTTGAAATTTACTCCAAGTATAGAATAGGAGTTTTTGGTTTTATTGCTGACATTTCAATCTTTTTTCCTCAATATTGTATATTTCCTACTAGAAAATCAAATCTTGATTTGATGAAATTTGATCTCAGCGTCTCCTTGGCAACAGACGCTGCTCTCCTCCATAAGGTGCCTCTCCCATCCGCTTTGAACGGGACATTTATTCAGATTTTTTTTTGCAACTTTTTGGGGGAAAACTGTCAGCTGAATCATTAATAAAAGTTTTAGCAACCTATTCCTGACATTCCGCACATTTTGATGTAATTTTTGTGTCCGTGCTACCAACGGTGCGGGACTCGGTACTCACAGAACAAAATGAAAAATAAAAGGAAGGAGTTGAAAGTCTCTATTCAATATATAGTAGAGTGCGTTGAGAACAAAATAACATAACAATGATCAATGTAAATCAGAATTAGTCTCCCATGGAGGTCTGGATTTGGAATCCTACTCAAAATAAAAGTGGAGAATCACATTGCAGGCCCATCCAACGTCAGTGAAAATTCCTCAAGACAAGTCAAAGTGAGGCTCAGTAGTGTGTGTGTGGCCTCCTCGTGCCTGTATGACCTCCCTACAATGCCTGCGCATGCTTCTGATGAGCCGGCGGATGCTCTCCTGAGGGACCGCCTCCCAGACTTGGCTCAAAGCATCAGTCAACTCCTGGACAGTCTGTGGTCATCGTGTCGTTGGTGGATGGAACAAGACATGATGTTGTCAATTGGATTCAGGTCTGGGGAACAAGCAGGCCAGTCCATAGCATCAATACCTTCATCATGGAAGAACTGTTGACACACTTCAGCCACATGAGTCCTGGCATTGTCCTGCATCAGAAGGAACCCAGGAACCACTGCACCAGCATCTGGTCTCACAATGGGTCTGAAGATCTCATCCAGGTACCTGATGGCAGTCAGTGTACCTCTGGCTAGCACATGGAGGGCTGTGCGCCATCCAAAGAAATGCCTCCCCACACCATTACTGACCCACTGCCAAACTGCTCATGCTGGAGGATGTTGCTGCAGCAGAACGTTCTCCACAGCGTCTCCAGACTCTTGTCACGTCTGTCACAAGTGCTCAGTGTGAAGCTGCTCTCATCTGTCAAGAGCACAGGACGCCAATGGCGAGTCTGCCAATATTGGTGTTCTCTGGCAAATGGCAATCGCCCTGCACAGTGTTGGGTTGTAAGAACAGCCCCACCCTTGTGGACGTGGGCCCTCATAGCACCCTGGTGAAGTCTGTTTCTGACAGTTTGAGCAGAAACCTGCACATTAGTGGCCTGCTGGAGGTCATCTTGCAGGGCTCTTGCAGTGCTCCTCCTGTTCCGTCCTACACTAAGGAGCAGGTAGCCCCTCCTCCACGTCTCCTGGTGTACTGGCCTGTCTCCAGGTATCTCCTCCATGCTCTGGACACTATGCTAGGAGACACAGCACACCTTCTTGCCACAGCTCACATTGATATGCCATCTTGGATAAGCTGCACAACATGAGCAACTTGTGTTGGTTGTAGAGACGCCTCATGCTGCCTCGAAGACTGAGAACACTAACATCATTCAAAAGTGACCAGAACATCAGCCAGAAACGAGGAGAACAGCGTAATGGTTTGTGGTCTCCACCTACAGAACCGTTCCTTTATAAGAGTTGTCTTGCTAATTGCCTCTCATTTCCACATGTTGTCTGTTTCATTTGCACAACAGCTGGAATTGATTCACAATTAGGTGTGCTTCCTAACTGGACAGGTTGATTTCACACCAGTGTGATAAACTCTGAGTTACATTGTGTTGTTTAGGTGTTCCCTTTGTTGTTTTGAGCAGTGTAATTAAACAGTCACCTACGATAGCAATCTTTGAGTCATCACCTTTGTTCTTCACCATTACTGCCACTACTTAGCATTTGTCTTTGTTCACCGCATTTTAACATCCCGTTTGCAAAATATGTATTTTTTTTTTAATCTTGTCCCCCGTTTTCTTTGTGTGAATCCTGTTCTGGCTTCCTGTACATTCGTGCTTTCTTCATCTCAACCTGTTAGCACAATATGGTTGGTCAGTAGAGGCTGACTTCCCATGTCCAAGAGCTTTTGCTGTGGTTTACTGTCCTGCTCTGAACCTCAGGTGTTATATTGTAATTGGTGTTTGTCTTGCAGCTGTGTAGCAACCAGCAGAACTGGACGAAGCCACACAGTACGCTGCAAACATGCTCCTTGTACTTCTTGCATGTGTGAGTGTGTGTGCGTGCAGCAGATGAGTCATCTGCAGGCGAACGACAGTTAGTTTCTGCAGGGGTTGTTATGGAAACATTGTATGTATTTTATTCCACCGAGGCCATTCAAGGACAATCTTCTTTCTTTCTTTCTTTCTTTCTTTCTTTCTTTCTTTCTTTCTTTCTCTCTCTCTCTCTCGCTCTCCAGGCTCCCAGAAGGTTTCACACAGCTCCTGAATCTGACCCAGCTCTTCTTAAATGATGCCTTCCTCGAGTATCTGCCGGCAAACTTTGGCAGGTAAACTGATGCACGTGTGGGACACATTTGGATAAGTTATACGTCTTTTTTGAAAGCAAATTCCTTAACTCTGTGCCTTTTCTAACAGTATATATTTCTCAAATATAATAACACTGAACAAACCTATTTTGATGGCCTTTAATATTTTTAAAATCAGAATTGTGTCTTATAAATGTGCCACTTTATGTTTTTTACCACATTAGCTACAGTGTGAGGTTTAAAAAGAAATACACAATTAAATTGTTTGGGCAGGTGTCAAGGTTTTCAGTATGCAGGGGAAACACTGCATGGATAAATATTGTTTCTTGTTTCATATAATTGTGTCTAATGAATGAACCAGAACTGCTCATAAACATGAAGAATTCACATTTAATTATCAACTCATCAAGATTATAGATATGTTTTGTATATTTAGGCCATGTTTACATAAACCTGGGTTTTTGCAAATAAGTGATTTTTCTCTGAGGTTTAAGGCCTTGCATTTACACATAAACGCAGCTGCGAGTCACCACAAAAACGATGATTCTTGAAAACTCCGGCTCCAGTTTGTATCTAAAAGTGGGTTGGTGGAAATTTACGTCACAATTCATGACGTCGTGTTCTTCCCAGGATTCTGATTGGCTATCATGGCTTCATGATTCTCGTTACACTGCCCCCTACAGGCTTGGCTGCTAATAGTAGCTCCTGAACCAGGTGTATATGCCGATCCGTGTCAATGAAGAATTTTTGTGTAAACGTAGAGGCGGAAATATGTGGTTTTGTAAAAACCCGGGTACGTGTAAACGTGGCCTCAGTCTACTGTTTCTTATTTCTGGTGTTTTTGTGGGAGGACAACTGACACGGGACAGTTCTTGACACGTCCATCCCTTTATTGTCTGGATGCAAAGGCTGTAGACCATCTCAGCTGATGGGTGACAAAATGTCAGTCCATCACAAAAAGACAAAACACCAACAGTTCCATTATACACACTTTAGTAAAGTGTGAGGAAAGCGGACATAGAAGAACGTAGTCCTGTAATCAAACCAAGACACATCCTGTTGATAAGTCAGTCATGAAGTCGCCTGTGAAGAAACACAACTACATGTAGTTATTCTGTTTTTTAGACTCTCCAAGCTACGGATCCTGGAGCTTCGAGAGAACCACCTGAAAACCATGCCAAAGTGAGTGTGTGTGTGTGCGTTTTTAGATTTATTTATTTTTTTTTTTTAATTCATACACGAGCAGACGGTTCATGATATTACAGACAGTTATCTTGCCTTCCCAGGTGTCCAGATTAAAACTATATTTATCCCGGGCAGATGTTGTTGAATACTGATGAGACCTCTTATAACAAGAATACATCAGTCTTAACCTTTTAAAGTGTTCCCTGTTTTAACATATTGGAGCTGAAGTTTGCCTTCTGTTCACATGAACATGAGGGCGGTCTCTGCCAGACCATCAATTAATTCAATGATTTCTATTAAAAAAAAAAATGCTGATACTAATTGTTTTTTCTGTATGTACACGGTGTAATTTGAAGGTTTGATATTTTCCTGTAATGTTTTAAAAAGTGCAAGGAAATTACACCACTAATTTGCAACCGTCCAAACAAAGCCATGCTAAAATTATGTAACGTTGATAGTAGTGTGAACTCCATTCAGACAACAGCAGGACAGCACTAAAGCAGCAATAATGAGCAGGTTTTATACAGTGAACATATTTTTAAAAAAAGCTACTTTTCTATCAAGACTTTTTCTTTCCAGTACAGACTTGATTCTGTGGTATTACAACATACATTTCTTGGGGTTAGTTTTAGGCAAAGTTATAAGTATAATTAGGTCCCCTTTCATAAAATACATTTGAAAGTCAAAAAATAGATCATTACTGGTATGTATTGGAGGCAGCCTATGGGATTGCACACGCTGCATTAGTTCGTCTCTCTTATTAATTTGCACAAATCTGTATTCGTTCAGTGACTTATTAGCTGAATACATCACTGGCACTGTGGCCACAGACTCATCTTTTTATTCATTACTATCAGACATCTTTATTGTTTCTGTCAGAGTGATTGAGTCTGTTTAGGATTAGTGAAGGGCTCCACTCAAATAATGTTTGCTACTATAAAAGCCCCATACTCCCCCTCCAGTAAAATTATTCAAGTGAAAAAATTATTTTTTAAAACTGTTCCTCAATGGAGACGGATCAGGATAATGTTAATGCTAACTGTGGGTACATGGAGGACGACTCTGCAGCTTTACAACTGTTGTAATTTTCTCCTGGATGTCTTATTTGTTTCTATTGAGTTACTGCGCCTAGTTTTTTTTTTTTTTTTTTTTTTTTTATGATATCCTACTGGCATTTGGGGAAATATTATTTGGCTTATACACAACAAAGTGTAGTATAAGAACGACATTACTTTTCAATTGTGAATGGTACATACACTTTCTTTTTCTCATCTCAGGTCCATCCACAGACTGACGCAGCTGGAGAGACTGGATCTGGGTAGCAACGAATTCTCTGAACTGGTGAGAATGACGCAGCGTTGTTTTGCAAGTTGATACAGTCACTGTTTAAAGGTTTGTTAGGAAATACACTTTATAGGAATTAGATCTAATGCCGAGGAAGGTTCAAAAATAATTGCTCAACATTTCTTATTAGGTAGTTTTTAAATAAACTTTGTACAAGGTTTAGAGAAATAATACAACAGATTCAATATGGTTTCAATGTGAGAACTTTGAAACCTTCAAACCAGCGCCGCATGCCATTTGTACAGCTGACACTGACCGAATTTGTTGCTGAGGATAATTATATAACAATGAATCTGACTCAGTGTTTGGGATCGTTGCCATGTTGTAAAATGCATGTGGGACTGATCAGGCATCTCCTGGATGTTGCTGTGAAACAGATGAGAATCTGAATATTCAATTGTTGAGGCGCAATCCGATGACTCTGCTGCATAACGCAAGCTTGGCTCATTTTGTGTTTTTAAAAGGCTGAATTAAACTTTGCGACGCACACACAGACTGACAGAAAGTCAGACACACAAGCGGCGTCAAGCATCTGCTCAGCTTGATGAAAGTGAAACATCCTGTACAGATTTAAGATCATGCAACAAAATAGAAAATAGCAACAATTGATTTAATTTACACATTTAATGTTGAGTTTATCGAGATCTTTATTGGATGTCACTTGCACATGTCTATACATAATATTGTTACAAGCACAAAAATATAGGGAAATAAATAGTAAAAGATGCTGAGTTATTGACCTGGGCAAAAATGATTAAATATGAAATAATGCAGGATATTGAACTGTAGATGCAGTAATGGAAATAGTAGCAGTCCCTTTATGGGTGACATGAAGTTAGTGTGTTCATACCTCAACAATTAATGTGCAATTTACGCTCAGCATATCTATATTTGGAAAAAAAAGATAAAAAAGTGTGTTGGAAAAACATGTCAGAAAGGAGCCAAATAAACTAAAGAGGAAAGACGGCAACACAGATTCTGTGTATCACTTCAGAAGGATTCCATCTTCATAGTTCATGTTTTAAGACTTAGTCAAGCATATGGTGAATCCTCACTTAGGAGAGAGAGACACAATTTTAGCTTGGACCCATAAAATGGGACGCAAGGACAGAAAGGCAGGAGGAAGAAGGAACTGCACGGACCCTGACAGCATGTGGCATGAAGGTCAGACAAAAAAAAAAAATGTGTCCACGCCACGACGAGCTTGGCTCTTCGTTCCTCCTCCTGCCAAGACACTCGGCGACGAAGGCAGTGACTGCCAGCCATCTTCACTGTGCCAGAATCTTAGTTCTTCCTCTGTGCCAAACTTTGTCTGAAGACACACATGAGAACATTTCTGGAACTCGACCTAAACGTTTTACTCCTGCTGAATAATAATTGTTTTACCTTAATCTGCATACTTGTGGGTTCACACTGAATGCGTTGCGCAGATGAGAATGTGGATTCCTCTGTTTGCCCGCTAGCCTGAGGTGTTGGAACAAATCCATAACCTGAAGGAGTTGTGGCTGGATAACAACTCTCTACAATCTATACCAGGGGTAAGAAGACTTCCAGCCTTCATAATGAAACAAACAAAAACATCAAACGTAACATACTACGAAAATGTATTGTATCCCCTCTCTCTCTCTCCTCCCCACAGTCAATAGGAAAGCTTCGTCAGTTGCGATACTTGGACTTGGCCAAGAATCGCATTGAGACGTTGGACACGGACATTTCAGGCTGTGAGGCCTTAGAAGACTTGCTGCTATCATCGAACATGCTGCAGCACCTTCCTGACTCTATAGGTACACGTGCATGCAGATCTGAACATTGCTTAAGAAAACTGCCAAAGTGTGTTTTAAATATATATAAATATATACATCGTGGGGTCCCTGAGGTCGGCTCTTGACACCCAATGCAACACAACACGCCCGCATCTATGTGGTCATTTGTTTCAGGCACAGGAGTGGAAGTTTACCGGTGTCCCATCATGGTTATTTCCGCCAGAAAGAGATTATTTTAATCCTTATGTGTATTTGCATGTGACAAAGGAATGTTGAAGAAGATGACAACTCTGAAGGTAGACGACAACCAGCTGAACTCACTGCCTAACACCATCGGGAGGTAAGGAACACACACACAGACGCACGCACACTTTTTTGGAATTGATTAACTCTACCAGAATCTTTTGTTAGCTCAGATGATCTCAGCAGCGGATCATTTATCTTTGGAGGGTTGTGTTGTTTTCCTATTTTTATCACTGTGTTGTTATGCTGGCTGATGATTGGGGGGGTTCTGTGTGTTGTGTTCGCTGCGTTGCTGTGGCGTTAGTGCGAAGCCGAAGCACGGGTGAGTAACTTTAGCCTGACGGATCCCGGGGATGTGTTCAGAGACAGACGGATGTTCAACGGCGTTACAGATACAAAAAGAAGACAACCTCCAGACATCTTGTTTTCACACAAATTACATGCAAACATTGCAAAAAAAATAAAGTACATTTTCTTCACGTTTGGAAAAAATGTTTGAAAATATTTTCTATAGGAAAATGTACAAAACCCGCAGCAGTTGCAGGGTTAAGATGGAAAATGATTGCATGTAAGATCGTAACAGTAATATGATCATGAGAATTCTCATTATTACTCATTACAGTCGAGACTCTGTCGATAGTAATTACAGTAGTTGTCACATTTGGCAGTAACAGATCATTAAGTGTTGAATTAAGCAATAATATTCTTTGACATAATAATTTTAATGTATTTTGAGGAAAATAAACTTCCTGAATAAGGCCCACAAGTGCAAAAAAATATAAAAACAAAAAAACACTTGATAACATTAAGTTGGTCCCTGTTCTTAATTTATTTTTAACATTGGAGACGTTTCAGTGAAAGTACAATATTTATTTAGCAAAATCACTTTTTGCAAATTTTGTATCTGAACACATTGAAAGCATTTTGTCTTCCTGAACAAGTCCCAGGCTTTAGCCTTAATAAGTAGTATTATAGATTCATTTTCCTTATAAGGTCCCTTTTCTTACCCCTCTAATGTTGTGGTTTGTTTTGGTTTTTTTTTTTTAATAATGACAGATGTGATCCCTTTTTACTCTCCTGTTTCTACATAAATGACAATAAATCAGTTTACTTTTGATGAATAACTTTGGTATTGACATGAGGTACATGTGTAGCGTAACGCAGCGATTATCCCTGTATATTTACTCTTAAGCATGTGCACAACAGGATTCTGAATAAATACAGCAGAATTAGTAAAAGAATGACATTGTGCTGAAATAAAGAGATATGATTGTGTTGAATTCTGCAAACATATTAAACTCCTTTTTTTTTTTTCCTAGCATTTTAAGGCTTTAAGGTTAAATTAGTGGTAATATGTACATCCAACTTTTATGTAACCGACAGTAAGTGTCTTTATCAACCTACACATGAATAGGTCTTCCTCCTAATTTCATAATTCTTTTTTTTTATGTCCATCTATGTGTCTAATCTATATAATTAAAGCTGTAGTTTGTTTTTTGCTTCAGATAATTCTGCCCCTCTTGCTCAGTGCTGATGTCAGTGACTTAGGATGTCACTCAAAACCCACAGGGGAACTTCTAATGAGCAAGTCGTCCCGTCACATGGTGCAGTCTTCGATGCACCAAGCCCATTTAAATAGATGAGTCTTATGTTGTTAAATGACCCATAGTCATAAGTATTAGGATAAATCATGTTTGAATCATTTCAAAGCTTAATATTGTACTGAGAAACCAGAGAGCTGTTTTTATTTGGAAACAGGATCACCAATGACTTAGTAAAGTTAGTTAAGTTTAATGTATGAAACTCCTCTCCTCTCCTCTCCTCTCCTCTCCTCTCCTCTCCTCTCCTCTCCTCTCCTCTCCTGTCAGACCGTATGGTGGCCCAGATGGTCCAGTCCATTGGGAATAATAATAGCAGACTAATGCAATGTTAACAGTGACAGTACATTAATGTAAAACTGTTGTCTCATTAGCATTAGCCTGCTGTTTGCGTCATGCAAGGCCAACAAATGGCAGTCAAACCTGGGGGAGGGTCACGGTGTCCTGTCAAGGGCCTGCTATGGATGTTGCTGTATATCTGAGTGGAGCGGAGACGTTGAGATAAAGGATGGCTCATTTCACACATCAACTCCCCCAAAGCCACTGAAAGTGGTGAATTCAGTGAACGGGCAAATTGATTGATTGATTCTTCATTGTGCTGATCTTCTCCTGCTCTCAACTGTCTCCACTCATAAGCTGTCGTAAATTTTCCTTTTCATCATGACATGCTAACAGATACGGCTGGTGTCAGTGTTTATTTATATCTCCGTCAACAAATCCCATAAAAAGTTTGAAAGTGTCCGATGTCACCACGTCTGTGATGTTCACTGAAATTCAACGCTTTTTATAAAATGATGCATTTTGTAAAAAACGGATCAACGTATGTCTTTAATTACATTGAAAATTCAAGTCAAACTGGAGTCAGTTGTTCATGTATTCATGAGTATGTTCAGCTGTATCATAATATACATTTAGCGTGTAGGTACCACTGTAGAAAAATATGATGCTTGTATGGTGGTGTAAAAAATCTGAAAAGTAATTATCTGGATTTTTTATTTTTGTATTTTTTTGATTACAATAAAGCTCAAAATTTTTATTTTTTTTTAGGAATCCATTCATTCAATGTTTTTGGGGTCTTTTTATAGGATTTGTTGACATTTGTAAAAACAATGAATGTCGCTTCTCTTATCCTTTTAAGCCCGCGCCAAAGTAATCTATCATTGCAGCCGAGATTGTGTCTCTTTATGTCACGGTGTTTTCATTTCTTTTTCCTTCATGCTCTCTCAATGTCCTGCTTCCCTCCCCGTTTCCTTTTACTCAGTCTGTCTCTGTTGGAGGAGTTGGACTGTAGTTGTAA
This sequence comes from Lipophrys pholis, assembly GCF_963383615.2. Taxonomy (NCBI): domain Eukaryota; kingdom Metazoa; phylum Chordata; class Actinopteri; order Blenniiformes; family Blenniidae; genus Lipophrys; species Lipophrys pholis. The sequence continues at coordinate 24,226,603 of NC_137640.1, read as the reverse complement.
TGAGTTGGAGTCGTTGCCTCCCACCATTGGCTACTTGCACAGTCTGAGGACCTTCGCTGCTGACGAAAACTTCCTCACAGAGCTGCCTCGAGAGGTATCAAGACAATGATTCGATTCACTTCTCTACTGCACCCAGGATTTAGTATTATTCTTACTGAGCATTTTAATGGTTTTGAATCGTAAACTATACAAAAATCAAGCACTTACGTTCAGTTTCCATTTGATCTGTTTTTCACATTTGCAGACTTTCTTTGAAATAAGTGACGGCTGATTATTGTGACGTTATTTGTCCTCCTTTAGTAAAGTGAAAACCTTGATTGTTGTCCAGATAGTGCTTTAATTAGTCTGTGTAGCTATATATAATGTCCTGCATTGATTTATGCTGATCGGCTTCCTAGAAATAAAGTTAAAGGACTCAAACACCCGAAAAATCGATAGAACAATGATGATTCATGTTTCATTGTATGCCATGGTTCATCAATCACTCCAGAGGAATAGCAAGTGGTTACACTAACAACAATGTGTTTTCAAACTATCATGAGACGAATACAAAACAAAATCTGGACACATTAAACAAGATGATCGTATAGCTGGTATTATTTCAGAAGGGAATTGGGATGTTAAAATAGAGTCACATTGGCTGCATTTTGAAGTCACATTGAAATATTTATGTTAAGATAACTAAATGCCTGATGGTGAGTGACACTGTTTCACTTGTGGTAAATGTCAGCTCATGAATAAGCTGCCCTCTAAATTCAACAACATCCAACCTTCCAATGCCCCCAGTAAAGAAGCTGGTTTAAATGATCCCTCTGTACTGCCTCTCATTTAGTATTAGGTGATCTGATGGATTGTTTTCGGGTTTCTGTGTCTGTGCATCTGTTTCAGATTGGTAACTGTAAGAACGTGACAGTAATGTCACTGCGATCCAACAAGCTAGAGTTTCTACCTGATGAGATTGGACAGATGACCAAACTACGAGTCCTTAACCTCAGTGACAACAGGTATGCACGTACATGCACACACACACACACACACACACACACACGCACACACACGCATGCACACACGTACGTGCACATATTGCACTTATATGGTTCATGGGTGATAATACATTGACTTCCATTAATTTCCTACAAATTGATGGTTAACTAGTACTTGCCTAACTCAAACCACAATGTAACCCATAAACATTAGGCTTACCCTAAAACAAAATGAGGACAAAATTTTGTGGGTTTCAAGTGCATTTTAACCCATTTACCTTCACATCCACCATAACTAATAAAGACCCAACCCTACACCTGACCTAATTGTAGCCATAACATTCAAAAGTACCCAGAAATATAGGGTGCTCTGTTTTTGGGCCATGCAAAGAATCACTAGTTGGTGACACTTTCTGAAAGGCCCTTTTGTAGCCCTTAAGCCCCGGTCACAACCCGCCATACTTGCAAGTGTGTGCTGTCTACTTGCAAAAACGTGTGCAAAAGTTGGGGATCCGTACGTGGTAAGTACCGCTTCTGTACGGATTTGGGAGCACGCAGACTCGCCGTGGCACTTTTCATGCATGAGGAACTTACACTGCGTTCTGGCTGCGTTCGGGCTACGGATTCACCCCCGTACCTTCTACAGCCAATGTGCGCACGATGCACTGACTCTGTGTGTCTTTTAAATTTGTCCCGCGGTCACTTGTCCTACGGACGCCGCACTCATCACCTGCATGTTGCGCAGGTGATGAGTGCGTGGTCTGTGCTTACTCGGCACTTCCCCAGTTCTACTGTCCAATGAGCACGCAGAACTCACGTGGACCGTACCGAGTAAGCACTTACAACGCACGTTGTGCGCGCTAATTTCTGCATGCACGAAACCACCATCTCCTGCGTCGGCCTCTCCCGCATCTTTTTTTTTTTTCCCCTCTCCCGTAATAAGGCAAGTAATACCACGTCGTATTCATGCGCTGCCACTTGAAGATTGTTCTTGTAGCATCAGAACCCGGAGTCTCTCCGGTTGAATGGCCGGCATCTGGAGGCAGCAGCAGCTGGGACATTGGGTGGAAAAACTCACGTTCATCACACTTGCACGCACTTACAACATGCAGTGAGTAAGGCCACCGTACGTGAGCAGCACGTGTAAGCACGGCCTCAATTGGATAACGTGGCAAAAGCATGGAGATCGTAAGTTGTAAGCACGTACTCACTTACCACGTGTGCAACTTACGATGCACGTAACCGCTCACGGCCAGGCGTGGCATGCGGGCCACGTACTTACACCTTGCGTTCACGTACTCCCTCCCTGCTCTTGCCACTCCCTCCCCACGTTTACAGAAAAACGTGGCAGCCGTGACCTCCTTAAAAAACGTACGGATTAAACACACGCACAGTGGGTTGTGACCGGGGCTTTATGTGGCTGCATGCAGTTTCTGTGGAAATGGGTGAGAGTGTTGCTATCAAGCAGGATGTACAGTGCGTGGGCAAATGAAATATCAGGGTTTTTTTTTCAATCTCAACCTCCTCTTCCCTTTTTCCCTTTTCTTCTTTATCTCTTAGGTTGAAGAATCTTCCGTTTACCTTCACTAAGCTGAAAGACCTGGCAGCTTTGTGGCTCTCTGACAATCAGGTATCACTTTCCATCCTCCTTCACTGTCTAAAAGACCAAATCTGCAAACACGACACACTAAGATATCAACATATGAATCAAATCCTTAAAATGATACATTAAAATATTTTTTTTCTTGTTTTCAGTCCATTAGGCATTGTAATATGTTGAGTATTATATCTATCGTAAAAAAAAAAGAAAAAAAAGAGCAGCGAGACTCTACAAAATAGTGCACAGGAATGAATGAATCTATGAAAAAAAAAAGGTTTATTTCTAAATAAACAATCTGATAATGACACACAATGATAATATAACAACTATGTACTCCTTGGATAATGTCCTCCTACTTTTATTGTTTTATTTGTCTAAAAAGGCCATGTGTAGTGGACTATGGTCAAAACACAAATTCAGATCAGGTTCAAACTTAAGACAATCCTTATTAGATGTAGTGGGATCCGATACTGAAGGTGCAACACGGAGTTCAGACAGTAGCATGACAGATTACATAGGAAGCCTCTTAGAACAATGATGAAATGGAAAGGTGAATAGGTGATAAAACTGGACATGAGGACGATAAACAGGGCTAAAAAGACAGACCAGCAGACGTATGGACAGACTGAGACCTTTAATTACACACCAGTAGGTAGGTCTTGACAGGACACAGGTGTGAACAATCACAAGCAGCACAAGGTGAAGCGCATGAAGGGCAATTCAATAAAGCACTAAAGATGAGGTGAGAAAAGATACATATACACACACCAAGCTGAAAGCAGACAAAAACAAATACTTCGTAGCAGCATGACACATGAAATGTGCCGTAAACTGAAACAAACTGTGCACCATTACACTAAACAAAGAAACAAAAAAAATCATGAAACACAAAAAACATCGAGAACAATAGAAGAACAGTGAGCAACAAGTTATAAAAATGCACAAGACAAAATTCACATTTAAAAAAAAGGGTGATAACAGGAGTTCAAGAGGTCTAAATTGATCTGGGTGGGAGTAGCGGGATCAAGATTAGGGGGGAAAATCCAGACAAACAAAAAATTATCAAACAATGTTTAAAGATTCTTTAAAAAAAAGAAGCATAGGGTCCTAGGCCATTTCCGAGGAAGATCCAGAGACAGGGCAAGCACATGGAGCAGTCATGGATCAGTGGGAGCTAACGGTGGCCGGAAGCAGATCGAGCACAGCTTGCTTGCCCTTCAAGAAGGTGGATTGGAAAGAGGGCGTGAAGTCGACAAAGACCCAACAAGGGCCGAGCTGGGCGCCAACGGTGTCAAAGCTAAAGCCCCTCCGGGGGCTGGGCAGAAGGCAAAAGTGGTCGAAGGCAGATCCCCTCCGGGGGCCGAGCAGGAGATGCACGGGCATCCATGGCACAGCCCCAATAGGGGCCAAGTGGGAGGCCAAGGGCGTATGAGTGCCCCTCCGGGGGCTAAGTGGAAGGCGGGGCACATTGAAAGCAGAACCCCTCCGAGGGCTGAGAAGGACGTTGATGGAGGGGAAGGCCTATCCCTTCAAGGGCAAAACATGGGCAGGAAATGACGGAGGCGTTACCCCTCTGGGGGTTGAGCAGAAGGCCGGGAGCATTGATGGCAGTTCACCTGAGGGCTAAGCAAGAATTCAATGGCAATGCAAGCGGAGCCCTTCTAGGTGCCAAGCAGGTGACTGGGCAGCGATGGCAAAAGTCTTTGGTTGTCAAACTGAAGACCAAGGGCGTCAAAAGCAGATCCCCACTGGGGGTCAAGCAGGGTGCCACAGGCACAAGCCCACCCAGGGGCTGAGCGGAAGGCCAACAGTGTTGACGGCAAAGCAAAAGGCCAATCTCTTTGGTGGCTAAGAAGGATGGTGACTTCCTCTGGGATCAGAGATGGAGGCTTATGTTGTCAGAAGCAGACCATTTCTTTTGGCTGAGCAAGAGACCATCTGCGTGTAGGGCAGAACGACTCATGACTTCTGGGGGAATTCAATACTCTGGGCTTCTGCTTGGTGTCCTACTCAGTCACTGGTTATGGTCTGTCTTTGACATCAATCTCATGAAGGCAAAATCTTCCCAAGCAAAAAGTCCATGCTGTCAAAGATAGATCACTCATTGTGGCCAAGCACGGGGCCTACGTTGTCTAAGTCAAGATCCCTTTGGGGTTCAAGAAGGAGGCCATGGGCGCCAAAGGCAGAGCCTCCTTGCGGTCAAAGAAGGAAGGCAAGGGCAAAGGCACGGAAGGCAGAACCCCAACAGATGCTGAGCAGGAGACAAAGGGCGTCAAAGGCAGGTCCACTCTGGGGCCAATGGCATTGAAGGCAAAAGCCTTATTGGGGTTGAGCAAGAAGCAAACGGAATCCAAGGGAGAGTCCCTCCGGGGGCCAAGGCAAATGCCAACATCATTGAAGGGACTGACAGAAGGTGGATGGCGTCAAAGGCATTGAATGCAGAGCCTCTCCGGGGGCCAAGCAAGTGGTCATGGGCTTTAAAGGCAGATTCCTATGGAGGCCAAGCAGAAGGCAGAGGGCGTCGAAGGCATAGCACCTCTGGGGACTAAGGGCATCAAAAACAGAGCCCCACTTGCTACGGAACAGGAGGTTGGGAGCGTGAAATGCAAAGTCCCTCCGGGGACCAAACAGAAGGACTGACTGATTTTATGGCACATACTTGTCATCTGCTCTAGAAGGAGGGTGAGGGAGTTGAAAGCAGGGTCACTCATGTGGCTGAGAAGAGGGCTGATTATTTTGATGGTTTATCTCCAACGGAAGCCAAACAGAAGGCCGTAACTTTGAGGGCATATCCCCTCAGTTTGAACGTGAAATTTCTGGTTTAAAAACAAGACCCAAGGATATCCTCCGCATTATGCAAGAGGCCAATGGTGACAAGTGCAGAGCCCTTCCGTGGGCTGAACAGGTGGCTAACAGCAACAAAGGTCAGGCTCCTCCGGGAGCTAAGCAGAACAAGCACTAGAGTTTGGGAGCATGGGGAGGTGGGTCATTTGGGACCCCATTAGAGAATGACAGAGGGGCTAAAAGAGGCAGATTCTCATTGATCATTTCAGAAAGATTGACAGAGGCAGGCCCACCAAGCTCCAATGCAGAGGTCAGCAGAGGAACCAGCTAGCCAAACACCCTCCTTCATTGGAACATCGACACCCTATCATGGCATGAGGCGGTGTTGACAGCACTGCTACACTCTGGTACCAGCATGGCATTGTTGCACCCCCGCAGAGAAGAGATGCAAGGCTGCGTTGGGAGTGACTCTGCTGAAGACGTGTGCAGGCTTCAAGCTGTGAGTTTTGGCAGGGCTGCTAGCCTTGCAGTCCCATTGGCTTGGGACTGGAAGGCTAGCAGGCCTGACCTCAGTCATGTCTTTTATAGGTTTATGGCCAGTCATGTTCCAACGAAAGAAGGCTGTGTTCGCAGGCTGGCTCCCTACTGAGCAACAGTGGTCCAAATCACGTCTTTTAAGACATAATTTCCATCCCTCCAGAAGACGTCTTCGGGGAGGCCAGAATGAAAGTTTTTTTGTACGTCTTTCCTGGACATTTCATTGAGGTCCTGTCTTGATGTCAGATGAGCGTCCAAAAAAGACCTGTGGATGTCGTGATGCAATTAAAAAAATGTTTTGAAATTGTGACCCCACCTGGATTAGAAACCAAACCTCTTTCATGATAGACTCCTATCCACTGGACTAACAACACACTATAGATTATATTAATTCTTAAGATACTTTTGTAAACGTGCCATTTATTTATGACAAGCTTAAAAAAAGTATTGTATGAATCAATGTTATATAAGTCACACTATTGGTCTAGTCAATATTTTTTAAGCTTGTCATATATAAGCAGTAGTGTGTGGTGGTGTTTCAGTCAGGGCCAGCAGTAACAAAATACAACGCCCCCCTCTTCAAAAAAGTATTGTTGCCTATGCTGATACAGCCAATGCAGCAGCCGCACATTATGTACTACAGAAAATACACAATCCGAATCTAATGTAAGGCCACTCTTATGCACCAATACTTAATCCACACCAACATGACAGCTGATCAACAAGCACAACTCATCAAGACACCACTGTGCAGCATCGCCATCAGATCATATTCCAGTGTTTCCCACAGGTTTGCACGGAGACGGGGGGCGTGATCATAGTGTCCGACAAGAGGTTCGGACCATGCGAGTCTCGCGCACTACTGCCATGCATGCGTGCTCATCTGTCTGTGTGAATGACAATAACGGAGAAAGAGCGCTATGCAGAGATGAATGAACAGAGCGATATTTCCTTGGTTGAACCAAAACCTGACGAACTTTAATCGTGGTGGGCCGCCACTATTGTATGGGAAACACCACTTTACAATCAAAAACAGCACCAAATGCCAACAGCAGCACCAATCTAATCCAAAGAAAGTAAAAAAAAACCAATTAGCACTCACCCATCACTTGTAGATGAAATCCATCCCGCTGTAAAATGCCGCACAAAGCCTTTGTTGGTCTTAGTTAGCCCATCCATTTTTGGTGTCGGTCTTCCTCTACTCACAATTTCCATTTTTTCTGCAAACGGGCACCTTGAAAAAGACACCCGAAGCAGGTCCGCTATCGTATCACCCGATCCTGCTGTTAAATTAGCCGCCATCACCTCCAGAATAGCAGATAATAACAGTGCGTCATCACACACCTGCCCGTGGGCCAATCAGTCAAGCTCATTTCAATGACACACCCAGACCAGCACGAGAAACTCCGCTTGCCCTGGGGCGTTCTGTCAATAACACATCAAAATTTGATTGGCTGATGATACGGTCACTCAACATTTTAACCCAATAGCTGCGTCCAGCTTCGATCAGAGGTTAGCAATGCAATTCCTGCTGGCCCCAGCAGAGGAAAGGAGCTGTGATGCGTTTATAGGACATGGGAGATTTGAGCTCCACGAAATATAACCATTCGTTTTCTGGATAAAGGTGTATACTGAACAAGCAGCCTAATTGATTCCAGACACAGATTTCAGAATCACTTTTTAATTATAAAAAAAAAAGAAAAATATTTTTGACAGGGCTAGCAGTGCTAGCCTTGCTGCCCCTGACTGCACACCACTATACAGTATACTATCAGTGACATGGTTACAAAATAATTGTCAGAATCAATATGATTTAGAGTGTGTCGTTGGTTTAGTGGATAGGACTCTTACCTGTCATGAAAGAGATTTGGGTTCGATTCAAGGTGGTGTAATAATTTATTTATTTTTTCATTGCGTCACGTCATCCAGAGGTCTTATTTGGACCTTCATATGATGTCCAGACAGGACCGCCATGAAATGTCCAGGAAAGACGTCCCAAAAAATGTTCATTCTGGCCTCCCTGAAGACGCCTTTTGGAGGTATGGAAATGACACCTTAAGGACGTGTTGGACCTCTCTTTACTCAGTGGGTCTGTGGCTCTGCTGAGGAATGTCTGTCAGTAGAGAAATCTCTTTGCTTAAGTCCAAAAATGTCCAAAAAAAACCCGTCCTCTGCTGAGTCAATGTTGTAATTGCTGGAGCATGTACAGAGGACTCATACGTAGATCACGTTCAAAACAAAACCTATCTTCATTAGATGGTGCAAAATCCAGAAAACAGACGTTGCAACAAGGAGTCCAGACAGGGATAGGAACACATAGATGATGCAGGAAGCAGAAACAGAACTAGGACTAAATGGAGAGTTCAACTGGTAATGGGACTGGAGACAAGGACCTTGATTCACAATAAACAAACGAACCAACAAATAGGCATGGACAGACTGAAACCTTTAAAGCCCTCTGGAGGTAGGGCTTGACAAGACTCAGGTAGAAGCAAGGTGAACATTTTGGTGAGGAAGATTAAGCTTGGAAAAACAAGCCAAAGATGAGGGAAGAGAAAGTAGACATGAATACAATTTAAAAAAAAAAAAAAAAAAAAAGATATCAGTGCACCAGTCAAAATACAAATAAAAAGCAGGGTAATAATGCTATGTTAAAATGTTTAGAGCTGAGACTAGTTTATCTTGTAGTTTTATTGGAGTATTGGTTGTTTATTCATCATTTCAGGCATAATCCTATCGCAAATAATCTTAATCTAGAACCTCAGCATGAGTATGCTTAATGGACTATGTTCAGGGTCACTGAATCAATCATTATATTACTTTGTTCTCAGCCACACTTTGATCAAGAAAATCTCATTTTGACTTAAAGTTTTTAAAGTTAAATTAAAGCTTTGTGTTCTTAAATGGCTTGTTCTTATTTACTTACCAGTAAAGAGACGCATGTTTAAAATTCAAATGCAATTTGTGAAATGGCAGTTGTGTTGCATTTACATATAAAATTGACGCCCAAACATTGTAGATCACAATTCTATCTATGATTCATTCATCCCATTAGAATTGATAATTCTGATAGGTTGATATGATAGTTTATCAACGGGATTATCTTTGTCTGAAATAATTTTTAAATCTATCCTAATGTATTTAAATTGCTGTGTCTACAAACAGATATAATGAAACAACAAGAATTTCAGTAGCTATGATAGTTCAGATCCTCATATGAATTTAAGCAGGACCTTCAAAAGAAACACGCAAAACAAAAATAAAGTTTCAGAAGTAAAGTTGATAAAGGTTATTGGCTTACTCTTTGCAAATGATTAAAATGAACACTACAGTTTCAGTTTCAAGGCATGCTTTTCTGTCATTAGCGAGATTCAAATCAATAAAACATCTAGTCTTTTTTTTTATTTATTTTTTTAACTACAAATAGAATTTGATTAACATTAGCAATCAAGGGATGAATACCATCCATAAGAATGCTAATACAGAATGTTTGTGTCTCTTTTTGCAGTCCAAGGCTCTGATCCCATTGCAGACAGAAGCCCACCCTGAGACCAAACAGAAGGTTTTGACCAACTACATGTTTCCTCAGCAACCGCGGCACGATGAGGGTATACATTGTTTGTCTGTGTATTGCAATATGTGCAAAGAGGGGTTTGGGACATTTCAAAAAGATTACACAATGCCTCTTATTAGTTTGGATGCACTGAGTAAATCTAAAATATTATGATCATTATATGTTTCCAGCCTGAGGTCTGGGGCACGATTGGCTTCACAGAGTTTGGACATGGGGCCCGCTGCCTTTTTTGCGAGACGATCTGGGGGAACTTTGCGGGGGAAAAGTTGACGTACTCAAGGACTGCCCGTTGATAAGCATTTTATGAACTCTGAATTGAAAAATACGTCGATTGTGATTATTCAGCAGTACTGCTGTTTAAGGTACTAATTACATGAAAGCGTGGGCTGAGCTCATTTTGCCTTTAATGAAAATGAGAATCCACCAGGAAGTAGAGGTCTGCTTACTATGCAGTTATGCAAAAGACAACAAATAGTGCTTGATTGTGACTCTGCGTGTATGATTTGGTGTGAGTTTGTGACATATTCAAAGTGTTAACATCTGACGGTTGATTATCGAGGTGCATGCATTGTGTGCAGATTACCAGTCGGACAGTGACAGCTTTAATCCTACTCTGTGGGAGGAGCAGAGACAACAGAGGATGACAGTGGCCTTTGACTTTGAGGACAAGAAAGAAGACGAAGACAACTCTGGGAAGGTCAAGGTTGGCTCTGTCTTTCCTTTATTTCCTTCCCTCGCGCCAAAAGTGCAAGAGGCTCATGTCAGGAATTTGACTTTTTGTGTATTGATTTCAACAGTAATATTTACTCTCTGACTGCTGGAGCATGAAACTGAGACTATCATCAAATGTTTAAGGCTACATAATATTATGTTTAAGAATTTTAATAATAATAACTTTGGTGCAAGTTGATCACTTACAGAAACACACAAGTTGTGCGAATGTGCTACATTTGAAGAAAAAGCTACCATATTGAACTGGGTCTAATGAAGTTACATCTATTGTCAGATTCAGAATAATGAGAAATATGTATTTCTATGTGCAACAATGAAGTATCTATAAACACACTATAACCTTACAGTTATATTCTTAATCTGATTCTTATATGTTCTATTATTAATGATAATGTAAAATATGCGTTCTCCACAATGTGATGATTTGACCTCAAATGAGGCCATAAAACAGTCATTCCACCATAAGGTCACTAATACAAAACGCCTCACAACAGTCTCTTCACAGAAAATTTACACCTCATGAGTAGCACTCTGTAAATCATCTCATATCATTTCTGCTGTAGCAGAATCCAGGAGCATTATCGAGGAAAACCCTCATCCATTATTAAATCGGACTTTGTATTAAACGATCCAATAAGCAGTCAGTACTGCTATGATGGTATTTAATTATGATGGTAATTTCTACCCTTTATCACCTCCACTCGTAGGTGGAGATAAACTTAAAGCGCTACCCAACGCCCTACCCCGAGGACCTTAAAAATATGGTCAAGTCCGTGCAAAGTCTCGTGGGGAAAAGCGTACATGCTGGACACATGCACCAGCACCAGCACCAGCACCAGCACCAGCACCAGCTGAGCACCGGCACCGCCACCTCAGCAGGAACCAACATGGAGCATGCACACCTCAGCAAAGATGCGTATGAACCACCATGGCCACTGCCTCCCAAAGAGGTAGGAAACCCTTGTAGAGGTGGTACAAACGTGATTTACAATGTATGCTTAAACGTTGTTGTTTGTTTGTTTTTTTGACAACCAACACACATGTATTCAAAGCTTCATTTGAAAGCCAGACACTCTGCTGGTCTTGGATTCAAGTGACAAGAAAATGAAACAGCCAGGCACGCCATGTGAGCTGAATATTCTAGAGTTAACATGACTGTCATTTAATAAGTGTAAGGCCCTCTATACTCAATGTCACTCAAAGTGACTTTCACCTCATTATAAATGTGTTGGCGTCTCTTTAATGCCTTTTAATACACAAGTGAAAACTAGTGAAACCTCCGGCATCAATCATATTCACAGATGCTCGGGGATGTTATTAAATTCAATAGTGTCTGTAGTGGTGAGGTCTTCAATCATTGCAATAAAAGACATAGAGCTGAGACTATCAAATGATCTCTTCATCTTTGTGTTTGCTCTCTCGATGCAAATACCAGCGCCTGACTGCAGAAAACAAACTTGTTTTCCAGGTGACAGACAGAGAAATGCAGGAATTCTCTCAGGCTCAGTTAATGGATCAGGGATCAATGCATAACTCTGGTATCGACATTCCCAAGAGGAAGGACAAAGAAGACTTGACAGAGAGCTCTGAGGTTTGTCACAGTGTGTGCTCACGCTCCATATTCAAATAAGTAATTGGATAAGTAATTTTTTTAAACGGATTTTTGTCAGCTTTAAGGACAGTTAGAAGTTTTTTTGTGTGGCTTTTTTTCATTCAAGTTCATACTTTGGATGAGTTTTATAGCGACCTGGTGACCTGTGAATGTATTCATGTTAAGGTTGCAGTGAATATAGTTCAATCGCCACTGAATTGAATCAATTTGCTATCAGGTGTGACATGTGAGGCTTGACTGACTATAAACGGTAGTGAGGACTCCAGACTTCAGACTATAAACATCATCCATGAAGCCGCCACGCCCCACAGGACAGAAATATTAACTCCTGCTCCTTGGAGGCCACATTCCTGCATGTTTTGAACATCGCCATGATTCAATCATCAGGCTGTATTCACATGACATAGTCATTTGAATCAGGTGCCTCGGTGAACACAGACTTGTGTGACATGTCTCACTGCTTCACTACGCCCTCCCAGGGTTGACCGAAAATGTAGAAATGATTACAATTACTAGTTACAAGTAGTGGTATTATTTTACTAGTTACTAAGGAATACAAATATCGAGTCTTTTGGAAAAGTTACTTGTGTGTCACTTTTAATTGTTTCTCTAAATTGTTATTTTTTTCTATTGATATGTAGCGTTCGAGGATCATTGGTGTTGCATTATTTTGGTCAAATTGAGTTAATCAGTTGCCAAAATACTTAAAAGTACAAGCATTCCACTGCATTTCATGGTGATGTAAATGTCAGCAAATGTGCTGAACTCCTCTTCTTGAAAGAGACACTTTGATGAAGGAATGACAATGAAAAATGCAGCAGGAAAACAAGTGAGATAAACAACCTACAGCAGCAGACAAGTCTTAGAAAGAGAAGATGATATTGAGCTTACGAGACACAAATACAAAACAGCTACCACAAAAGAAAAAAACTGCAATTCTAGTGACCGGTAGCAAGCTCACAGACAGAAAACTTTGGTACCTGAATTGTGTTCATTTTGTGGTTCTAAAAACACATACACTGTATATCTATATATTCAACGACGCAGATGCAGTCGAAACAAGTCAGCAAGGTCAAATCTTTCCTGCGTCTGCCTGTTGTTAAAAAAGAGTTTAGAATATAAGAAAACTTCAGTATTCGTAACTCCTGCATCAATTCCATGATAGGAACTAAGTACAGTAATGCATTATATCATGACATGCTATCCACAACACTCTACAACTCTCTACATTATGAAAGAAAGAAAGAAAAAGAAACGTGCTCGGAGCACTTCTGATTTGTTGTTTCTTCCTGGCATAGTCAGTTCTTCCGCAATAAGGTTATAAAAAAATACAGGTATATTTTTTACAACTAATAATATACTGGCATGATTCTGGTCTGTATGTTCATTGAAATAATAATTAAAGAAAGAGGTGTAAATATGTATCTATTATTAAACTCTTTACTACATCCAAAAAAGAAGAAGAAGAGAAAATCCCACAACTTTCTGTTGCTCTCAAATTCTTGTCCGTCCACAATTTGTAGCTTCACCTACAAAGCTTGAAGGGATGCCGATGGTTTGGTTAGTAACCATCTTGTGGACGCTACTTCTCAGGAAACATTGTCGTGAGTGGCTCATTTAGGGGATGTGTTTGCTCAATGTACATATAAAACAACACAACCAAAAAAAAAAAAAAAGAGCAAAGTGTATAGTTCGTGACTCAAAACAAAGACATTGAGATTTTGACAGTAGCCCTTTAAGACAAAAGAAGGGGGTGCCCCTTCTATTGTATCGTTTGAATAATTTTCATAAACTAGAAAGTTTCCCGCAGGAACTTCTGAATATTGTCCCAGTATGTAGGTATTTAACTTTTTTGGATTAAATCTTTTCTCAATCCAGTATAACAGCAAACTGTAATTACTTCTTTCCAAGTCTTTTATTAAGTAGAGGTACCAACAAACTATCTGCAGAGTTTGGATTGATGCGAACCGTAAGACAAAGGGTGGAGAGAAAACAGACCGATACAGCCTAATGAATAAACAAAGTGATTAGCTTGGTGTCTGCGGACAAACGACAAGGGCAAGAAAGACAATCACACCAAAGTAAACAAAAGACAAGTACGAGTAAAGGTTGAACATTTGTAATGAATCATGAGGCAGCACGATAGACAGTATCACACAAGCTCTGTCTTTCTGATCCCACTTTCCAAGTAAAAGTCTGATTTGCTTTTATATTTGTCTGCTGATTTTGTTCCGCTCCCCTTTCGACTAACGTACAGTTCATAGACCAACTGTATTTCCTCATCATCTGCCAATTTATGTTTTTTCCTGTCCAAGGCTTTCCTGCTGTGCTGCTACCTGATGTCCAACTGTGAGTTTGTCGTTGTTGTTTTTTTGCTTTGTTGTTCTTCAGGACTCAATGGGCGGCTCTCCCAACGACATCCGTATCTCTGACATGCGACCCACGCTGGTGGAGCCTCCGATGTACAAACCAAAGGTGGTGCTGCTGGGGAAGGATAAGAAAGGTAACGTGAAGCTGGAAGCGCGCTGCCTCGTGGCGTCCCCGCTGAGCTAAACAGACATGTGGACACAAGGTCGCACACAGTTATGTCGTCTTTTGCAAAGAGCTTTGAGGCGTGTTGGTAAGAGTGTGCATTAATAAGTCATGGTGGCACGCACGATTCATTTGAGAACACGACAGGGAGAGGGAGGGAAGCCAATGAAGCTCTCACTGCGAATGTAGGTTCCAGTGAGGCGTGTGCTGCTTCCTTTTGACCCGTTGGTTTGTTTGGCCCGGCAGGCCTCCGTTTCATCCATAGGAATCAAAGCTAATCTGACTGTTTTATCAGACACCAGCTTAAGGTTTTTTTTTTCCTGTGATGAACTGTAGTTACTTCTACAAGGTTTTGCCTTATAACCAGGACATAGCTTGTGTCGATGTGCTGGACTAAATGTTGTCCAGATGTGTAATGAGAGCACTGCTGGAATCTGGGTTAAGAAATTAAACAAAGGAATCGTATGACCTCTGTTCTTTGACACTAAGTAAGTTTAATAAGACTGATTCCTAAATATTTCCATGAAAGTGACCGTCATTTACTTCATTTTTACTAAACTAGAAATTGTAAGCTTTAAAAAAAAATTCTGACTAATTATTAAGTCCTGAACTTGTAGTTCTGTTGATTTACATGCATGGACGTTTCTTTGTTTTTTAAATTGCTCTCAACATTAACTTAACACGAAAATGTGTTGAACATATAATATTCCGCTGTTTGCAATATGTGCAAAGGGTGGTGTCTTCAAATGCAATTTTACCCTTGACATATTTTTTTTTTATTAATTTATCCATCCATTCATTTTCTTCCGCTTATCCGTTTCCGGGTCGCGGGGGTGGCAGTCAGAGCACTGTCACCCAGGTCACATAGCACCAATTTAAGAAATCTTCCTGCAGGTGGTGAGCCCACGGGAAGGTTTTATTCATTTATTTTTTTCAAACATGCAAATGGGAGAGTAGGCATCGATCCTTCCATCCTGGACAGGTCACCAGTCCATCACCTGACAAACACAACAACACATTTGTCACATATTGTCATGATGCCTGCATACTTGTAATGTGGGTATTTAAAACCTTTGATGATTATTGCATTTCAAGGATATGATTCATATATTCGGCTCATTTTTATGGAAGGATGTTCATTTCATGGAATGATGTATGGGTTTTTGTATGAACAATTGAAGTGGTTTTAGGGATTATCAGGATGCTCCTGTGCTGACTGAATTTTATCTTAACTTGCTTTATTTCAGTTTCTAATTTTAATATTTATATAATTTCTTCTCATTTTGATGGCTCTTTCTTTGTTTACTCTTACCTATCATAGCCAAGGATCCCCAAAAACTTTAGCCCAAAACGTTTTTTGTTTTTTCTTTCGCACATAGACATTGGAAGCTCTTCAGCAGGAGTCCACAGGTTATACGAAAGAAGACAATTGAGAATTTTCACTAAATAGAGCTGTCTGTCTGCCTGGCTGTCTCCAGAGTCTACTGATGATGAGGTGGATAAACTGCACTGTCTGAACCACAGCGGCTCCTCTGCAACCTACTCGGACTACTCACCCTCACAGGGCTCCTCAGGCTCCTCCAACCCACCTGCCAACGCCCACCCACACGCCCTCTCTCATGGTCACCCGCACACCGCCGCCCTGCCGGCCCCCAACAAGGACCAGGCCCCTCAGACACACTGGACCAACAGGTACAGTTGCTCACTTTCATCTATCTTGTCCCCCCCCCCTTTCCCAATTCCTCCCCTCCTTCCCCTCTTCCCCATCTATCATTTATTCCATTCATCTGTTCAGACACTCCATCCATCCTCTCCTCCCTCTATTCTCCTTTCCCATCTCTGTGTTTGCTCTGTCAAGGTCGGAGAGGCTCGTTAAGATGCTGCAGAGTTTTCTCTCGCTCTCCTCCCCTCAGCTTCAGTCCTGTCCTGCCCGGTCATCCAGTATCGTTACTGCTGATGGGGTTTTCTATTCTACATGAATGTAGTATGTTTTGATTTACATTCAGAGATGTTCCAGCCAGGGCGACTTGATGAAGTAGTGGTTAGCACAGTCCTCAAGACAAGAAGAGCTGGGTTTGATTCTGAAGCAGGGATCTATTGTGAAGGATTTCTACCTTACATGCCTCATCTCCAATGGATTTTCTCTGGGCACCCCAACTTTATCCTGCCATCCCAAATCTGATTGTGTTGGTTCAGTGCGTCTCCCTTTGTTGGCTCTGCATGATCTGTTCAGGGTAGAACCTAATTTAACCCAAAGTCAGCTCGCATATCCATCATTTCTGCCTATGTATTTGTTGTGGATAAAGAAGATATATGGATGTTGCGGGGAAAAACATTTATTTTCAACTGCCGACCATAAATTTTAAGTTTACAGAACATTTTCAATTCCAATGATAAGATTGCACTTTTGAGTGTTTTTGTGACTCAAATATATGCCAAGGAAAACATTTAGCTGAACAATTAGACTTGACAAAGCTGTTTCTAATCTGTTCATACTCTGTGTTGCTATTTTTTTTCCTGTTCAAGTACACTGATAAACGTTGTACCGATACCTAAAATCTGGTTATTGCACGACAATAATTAATCTTCAGTTTATAAGTTACAGGATATGCAGTATTGTTGGAGGCTGAGGTGATCACTACACCTTAATCCCAATAGGTTAATTCATCACTCCCACATCCCTCAAACAATGGAACAATCTTCCGACAATCTCAACTCAAATTATGACTAATGGTTTTACCTCAACAACTTTGTTTTAACAGAGTATTAAAAATGTTTTTATTTATTCAATTACTTAGTTGAATATTTTTCAGCTCCAGTTAAACCAAACTTCCCCATCCTCATTTATTATACCTAGTTTTACTTTAGAGTTTACATATCTTAATAAGGTCACATGTTGTTTTGACTGTGCACTTAGGCAACTTGGTATTTCTCAACTGGAAATGGCAGTGAGGACATTTAAAGGCATTGATGTACTTATTTTATACTTTTAGAAACAAAATCCAACAAACACAAGCAACTTTGTTGTTTGCCTGACTCAGAGAGATGTGTTATTGTTGTCCACTGGGTCTGAAGCAAAATTCAACACTTTATCAATGTAGCATCATACTTTTGGGATAATCTACCTCAATACATTATTAAAATTGCATTAAATGTTCTGTTTTTGTAGAATTGCCCAGTCATTTCCCAAGCCCATTGACTCCAAGCCTTTGCTGTCTCAAAGAGAAGCCCCTTCATCGGGAACCCTGCAGCAGCGAGGGGATCGGCGTCCCCTCAGCGAGCCTTTTGATTGGGCGGAGGCCCCCCACTACGACAACACAGGCTTTGATGCTGAAGAGTCTCCTATGGATGCTCCATCATCAACTGGAAGTCAGGGAAACCCACCACTGGGCTCCAAACCTCGCAGCCAGTCAACGCATGGCCGCCGCCCCCTTTTGAGGCAAGAGCGAATTGTAGGAGTTCCTCTGGAGCTGGACACACAGACGCTTCCCTATCATGGCAACCAACGCTCCGCCCCTGACAATGACCCGCAATCTTCCGGACACCCGTCCCAGAACCCTTGGCAGAACTGGACTAGAACTCCCAGCCCACTGGAAGACAGGACCGCTTTTCCCTCCAAGCTCGACCTGACGCCTTCCTCCAGCCCAAACCCTGACCGCAAGGACCTGGACCCAAGGTAAATAAACAACTTGGGATTTCCCACGAAAACCCCCTGAACTGTTGCTTCGTTCAAAACCTGATAACAAACATATTTTTTAGGTCATCTTTTAAGTTTCAGTAGGGTTCACACAACCTGTTACACTTTCTGTCTGGATTCAACATTTTTGTGTTGTTGTCCTATGTAATGAAACTTGAATCAATATAGCGCTGAGATATTTTTGAAGTTATGACTTCACTCACTGAAAAAAAAGAATGAACCATGAAAGAACCCCCATGAAGAATAACAAGATCCAGCTTCTTCACACAGGACTATATTACTTTCTCAATTTTGCAACATTTCTCTCCTTAAATTTACTTTGACCATTTATGAAATACACAAATACCCAGAAGCTCACGGCCTCATGGGGCCCTTGTCCCTATACTTCTGGGGCCTGAAAGCAAATTTTCAAAAACGCAAACACTCACTGACATTGGGCACTATATTATTTACCTTTAAAGTGTCGCATGTTTGAAGAAAAGACCTGCAGCAACAAGGACCATTGCATCAGTCTCTGGTTGGGACAGCAAAGGGAGTTCAAAAATGTTAAATGATTGTGGTCTGTATACAACACCACGGGCTCAGAACGTACATAAATATCAGACTGTTGTTGTAACCAGACAAAGGGCCAACACCTCTTAATCACCAAAAAGAGTAGTTTACCAGGTGTTTACTAAAAGCTCACAAGTCATTCAGTAACCAAATTCATCTTCTTTAAGAATGACTACTCAGAGTGAGCATGGTGGTCCCCCACTTTGTGTGTCAAAAAGTAATCATCAGCTAATGCTGCGGCTTCTGTCACCATCCTTACCTTCTGTGAACTAGAGCCTCGCTTCCACTGTGCAGTATGTGCCGGTTCCATAAGGTGGAGCTACAACACAGCTGTCTGCTGATTGGTCGTGACGATCGTATATTTCGACAAGCTGTGTCACAGAGACTCGCTTGGAGATGGCGGCTCAGTTCCGCATTAAATGTGTTCCATGTTTCCTGTCGCACTAGGATGTTACTTTCCTGCGTCGTTACGTGGCTGTTCACTACATTTTAACATTAATCTCCATGGTGCAACCACACAACAGATTTGAGTCCGGGTGTGCTTTTCCATACCGTACCGTACGGTGTCGTGCCGTACTGCGCAGTGGAAAGAATGGAAATTCTCTCTAGGGTTTTTCAACCGTTCCATTACCATACAATTACACTGGTCAACAAAACTGTGAGCATCAGGAACTGAACACCTGTGTTGAAAATGAGTCACCAAAATAAAAAAAAAATGTCTTCCAGTAACTCTGTGTCACCCTTTCCCCACGCTCTAAAATCCTGTCTATATAACTCAGGAACTAATTCATGCGTTCCGCAGCTCGGTTTTAACTTACATACATGCGCTGTACTGTCTGCAGCAGACAACGATGCAAAAGTATTAATGTACAATATTATGTATCGAGGAGCCAAGCTCAGGGAGGCTCTTACATCCTGCGCTCCCTCCCTCAGTACACACTGCAAACATATTGTGAGCTCACAGTCAACCAAGCCCCTCGCTTCACTCCAAACAAGCAGAAAAGTGTTTCAATCTCGCTTTCTTTACAACGAGGCACTAAATGGAGACGACTCAGAATATACTGAGCATGATCCTATCTCGTTTCTCCGAGACATTTCACATAACTTGCCAGATTCTTCCAGGTTAAACCGGTCACTTTCCACATCGAACTCACAGTCTCATTTTTCTAGCACCAATGCTTTATCCAAACCAGCTTGCTGTCTGATCCTGTCCAACTCCAGTTCGTTTTCTTTCTGTGACTGCTTGTGGAGGCAAAACAACTATTTCTGCTTTTCAAAGCTTACACCCCAAAGGCTATGGGCAGGCCCACGTCATTTTTAATGTGATGCCTGGTGTTCCTGATGTTTTGAAAGTATTCAGTTCAAGCAAACCTGCCTTTACAATAGCTCTGACATTCTCCTGTCACCAACAGAAATCTTATATTGCTCAGTTATTTTAATTAACTGAACTAGCATGCAGGTATGTATCATGAAAATAACTTCAAATAAAATGTTTGTCATTTTGGATTTATTCAAAACAACGACAAATATGTTCGACAATGCTCGACATATTTAGCAATGGTTGCCAATCTTATGAAATGCAGCTATACGTTCTGAGTATAGCTACTTCTACTCTCTCAGCACAACAAAAGCAGTATCATCTTTTTGAACAAGTACCTTTAAAGTATAACTGTATTTTGTATGCCACAGTGCTGCAAACGCACAACAAAATCACTTGGTACGATTCATAGCTTGAGGAATGGAGTGTCTTGTGATGTTTGTCGAGAGCTTATATTTAGCGTTCGTACATCATTTTGAAAGAAACCTGAAGACTGGTTGCTGCCTCTGCTTCCCCGGTTATTTTCTCCTTCTCCATCATTGTCGGTCTCACCCTAATATTCGGAATTTGACCAAGTATAATTGACCAACGTGGTTTTACAAAGCAGGCAGCTGCTGAAAGTGGTGTGAGCTTTCCATCAGTTGGATGTAAGAGCCAAGCAAAATGCTGGTTCAGACTTCCTCTCATTTTAAAATCTCAATGAGTAGTTTTCCCCAGAATCAGTAAAGTGGCTGACAAAATGAAAGCGCACGGACATGGACATAGTGTCACTCTGAAGTGATTATGTTCTGCAAAAGGCGGCAGATGTCCATGCAGCCATCAGAGTTCTGCTATAGGGGCAGTAACACCCTGTAGTAATAGTGAGCGGTCACAGTTTGGCTCCCTGGCAGTGATGGTGATATTTCTGCTTGAGATATAAGATTAATTTACTAATAACCGCAGTATTAACAACAATGAGTTCTTATTTTATCTGTGCCAATTGTAGCACTAATATCAAAACTGTAAGAATCTTTGTACTATCGTGGATAGGTACTGTACGTTATCTATTGTCAATTTAATATTTAAACATTTTTGAATAGTATTTAGGAAAATAAAGTTATTTTGGAAGTTCTACACGTTCCTGACTTCTCTGTCTTAACATTGCAGACAATAATCTGCTTCCAGACCTTTGAAGTTGATTTCATTTATAAGAATAAACGTCTGTGCAGAAATGAAACGACTCAGTCTTATAAATAACTCATAATGATTCTTTTCACGCTGTCCTTTTCTCCTGTTGCCACAACATGACTGGTGCAGCTCTGCCCGTTGTAAAACTTATAATAATATAGTATTAATCGCCACCATGGAAACTTTGTCTGCAGTTTGTTTGTTTGTGTGTTTTGCTGCCAGGTTGGAGGAAGGCACCGGGCCTTTGCCTGGCAGCTGGACGTATCACAACAACAAGGGAGAGCAGAACCGGAAGGATCAGCTCACTGTCAGTGGAGGAAACAAGGTGACCGTGGTGATGAGTAAAAGCTCCGACCGCCTGTCCCCCATGATGAAAGAGACAAGATCGAAGTTCAAGAAGTCGCAGAGCATAGATGAGATTGACATGGGCTCCTACAAAGTCTACAGGTGGGTTTTCTTTTTTGTGTCTCACAATGTGAAATAAAGCTTTTCTTGCACATTTGGTAAGCTTGTTTGATTTATTTCTAATGTTGTGATCTCTTTTAAGTATTCCCATGGACAGCTACAGTTCATCTATTGAGCAGCAGACTAGCTTGGACCGTCAAGACCTTCCGGGTTCTATGGAGCAGACCAACATGTCGCGGTCGCAGTCTGCCCCCATGCTGGACGATGAGTTGGGCTTCCCAGGACATGGAGTTGGAAACCAGAACCACCAGAAACCTGCCATCCCACATAAGGCCTACCACTTTGACCAGAACTACAACCCCCAGGTGAGCCGGAGGTTGTTTTTTTTTTTTAACATTGATAAAGCCAAACAGCATTTCTTTCTAGCAAATTATAGGTTATCTTGTTGTTTCTCATGGATTGTGTTTGAGAGTTAAGATGATACATTTTTTTAAAGAACCCACCGTCTTTGACATCATGTATGAAAACGTCACTGCGTTTCATGTTTGTCACTCTAACCAATCAGGTGACCATGGATCGCAGAGTACCTCCCCCTTTTCCCAACACACCAGATTATGTCAACCATTCATCGAAGGTTTTGGAGTATATAAATCAACCAGGGAAGACATTACCCAAGGAGCTTGTGAGCCCGCGGTATCGTGCATATCCACCGCTGGAGATGTTTTCTTTCCCACAATCACCAATCGGTCAGGATGGCCCGCCCAGCCAGCAACAGCAGCAGCCAATCCCAACGCAGCGCTCCAGACCAGGGTTTCTTAGGAGAGCCGATTCATTGGTGAGCTCCACCGAGCTGGCTTTGTTTCGCCGAGTCCATGAAGCCCAGCAGGAGGCGCTGCAGGAAGCTCAGTACAGACAACAGGTAGGGGACAACATATTACTTTTTTTAATCAAATGTATTTATTTGTATATTTGTGATGGCTAAGGGAACCTTGGATCGGGGGTTGCCTTTTCATTTGTGTGAAAATCATTTAACCAACAATGTGTTTTTGTGAGACAACAATAAAGAGGGTTGCAGAACAGTGAGATAAAACTGAAATATGTGAGTTTACCTACTGTCTTTTAAAAGCCAATTTATGTTTTGAGGGGGGCATTTATCATTTAGTTGAGCATGTTTGTAAGCTTACTCTAGATCTTTATGCGACAACCGTAACAGCTGGATCCCTTGTATTGGTTGTCCCTCTTACCAAGTGAGAAGGCCGTGGGTTCTAATCCGGGCCAGACCTTTCTGTGTGGTGTCTTCTCCAGTAATCCAAATGCATGATCGTGAGGTGATCCCTAATTGCATGTAGGTGTGAATGTGAGTGTGTGTGATTATCTGTGTTTGCCCTGAGATGAACTGGCAACTTGCCCAGGCTGTATCCTGCCTTTGGACTTGGCGAGCAGGGATTGGCTGAGCCTGCACAGCATAAAGTTGGATGGATGGATGATTGTTGAAGTCCTACATGTCTTTTTGTTTAAAATCAAGAACTTCTCCCATCTCCCATCCTTAGGTGGATCCCCCTCATTACGCTCGGGCTCTTGCCTACTCATCCCCAATGGATCAAACAGGCGGCGGCAACATGTCTGACAGCCAAAGTCAGATGATGCACAACAAGAGAAACGGCCGCTACGATGACGACTATCCCACTTACCAGGAGCAAAAAAAGCCCATGATTGGTTATCCTACGAAGAGCCTGACTCAGCGTCGCCCTTTGTCTGCCAGGAGCTATAGCACTGAGACCTACGGAGCATCTCAGGTATAATAACGCGTATCTCATATGAGTTGCTGATTTAAGCTACTTTAAAGCTGTGTCTTAATTGAACTCCTTCAATACTTGGATATATGGTATACAAAAGATACTACAAAGAGCACTTCTTGTCTATATGAATTAACCTGCTTTGTTTAATCATAAAACATTTAGTCCCAGATGTAAAAAATAATCACAAAATGTATTCAAAATATTTATGTAACATCTTCTTTCTATTTATTAAAATGTGATGCATTTTAGTAGACTCACACATCAGTGGTAACAGTGTCTGGGAAATAGATCTCGATAGGTCCTGTAATTTCAAAGCACATAAGCAAAAAAATGTAATAATATAAAAAATTAGTGAAGCTCTTTGTTGTTCAAAGTAATTAAATCTAAAATGCATCCACCATATTCTAATAAAAAATATGTATATTGTAAGGCCAGTTTGATGTTAGTACAAGAATAGCAAACAAACAAACAAACAAACAAACAAACAAACAAAAGCTATTGGAAACAGTGCTCTATTTTTAGATGACAGGCTTTTTGCCAAAGTGGCAGCATTAGCTGTTTCCTAAAAATGTCACAGAGCAACTTTGACTTCTTGAAATCCCATTGCAGAAGTTAGGTTTATCGTTAAGCTACAAGTTGATTGTGTTTGCTAAAAATACAGTTGCACACAGGATTCAGCATTAAAGCTTTGTCCAGCTCCTAAATTTCTCAACAATTACTCGTGTCTACGCTGTTGTAACAGCAGACTAAGCAGAGTAGCGCAGGTGTCCTTAGCCTCAGAGATATTCCAGATCCTAAGGCAATCCCATGTCCATAAATAATCCCCATCGGGATGTTCTGGGATTGCCTCAAGTCAGACTTTCCCGAAATAGCCACAGGAGGTGTCCAGCAGCATACTGATGAGATGCACGAAGCACTTCATCTTGCACCTTTCAGCATGAGGAAGCAGGGCACCCGGAGGAAGTCAAGTGTGAGCGTTTACTGCAGTCTTTCTTCTTTGTGCTACCATTCCCGTGTTCCACGTACCATGGCTGTGCTCAGTGTCGTCCTTCCCAGTAGCTGCTTCCACTTCCATATTTGTATAAATGTCACCGGTCCAATTGGTCTGAACAACACACTTACCTGGACTTCGATATGCAAACGACCGCTGGGTTTATTGTGAATAAATATCGTACACTTTGTTGAGTTGTCCGCTAATCCACCAAAAGTCACATTAGTTTGTGCTTTATGTTTATGATTAAGCACCTGCTGTGCAAGTGACACTTCAATCAGCGTCACATGCACTTTATGATAAATACCCAACTTGAGAATGCAAACTGAGATAGTGAACACTTTTAGCTGTATACTGCTAAATCCCTGCATGTAGCCAGAGTTTAATGCAATCCTGATATTACGCTGACCTTAAGTTTTAACAGAAACATTACTTTCCCTGTCAGTACATCCATGCTGTAATTTGGTATATTCTTCATCAGGCAAAGGAACATTTTCAATTTGAGCAAAATCCTTTAGAAGTGTTTTTTCTGGGGGCTTGCCTCCAGCGGGGGCGCAGGAGATCCCAGCATGAATTTTATTTTACATTTTTAAGAGGAAATGATGATCAAAAAGTTGAGATCAAAAACTTCAGTTGGTGCGCCTTTTACTTATCCATTTGATTTAAAACAACATGACATTTATGTTGTATCTTTGTATTTTCAAGCTCAGTTTCAATTGGAAAAAAAAAAAGTTTCAATCTCTACACTCCACCATTTTACCTATCCGCTCATCTCCACTCACTGGCCTGTCTATTATTGCGTCTTTAAACCTATTATCTCTTATCCTTAGGCCCGCCCAGTGTCTGCTCGTCCTACAATGGCCGCCCTGCTGGAGAAAATGCCCCCAGACTACGCCCTTGCAACCTGCCCTGAGAAAGCACCTGATGACACCATTAAAGTAAGACCAGTCGTACCACAGAAACCTGAAGACATCACCTCAAAGATGCCTGCTGATTGGAGGCAACAGCTACTCAGGCACATAGAGGCCAAACGATTGGACCGGGTACGTCAATGCAAAGCAGACAAACTACTGAAAAACGCACAAACACACACACACACACATGCGCGCACAAACTCAGGTATAGCATTTAGAGGCCCTACCTGTCTGTATCTGTCGAAGTCTGTGTTGTAAGGTTGACCAGATCTGTGTCCGGCTGCATGTGTCCACTCCACACTGTCACTGTGTCGGCCGAGCCGACCACACACACTCACTACTGAATAAGAGCTGTAAAATATCTAAAGCATCAGATTTACTTTTAAGCCCGTTTAATGCCTCAACTTTATAAAGCATTTTATTTTAGGATACAGACGATATTTTCAGTCAGCTCCTTCAATATAACTGCATATTTTCACATTTAATGCTTGGCAATCGACACGTTCCCTTTATTTTGAAGGGATATTTGAGAAACAGCACGTGGAAATCTGAGGTCTGCATTAATATTTTGTAAAAGTAAACTAGGCCCCTGTGATGTACATACCTTTTATGAGAAATACGTTTTTATATCTTAACTGATCAGACAATTATTTTTTTTTAAATACTCTGAATTCACTGTATTGCTTTGAACCTTCTGGTAAACAGTTTGTTTTTCTTTAGACAGAGGCAGGCTCGCCCTTGACATTAGTTTTCTTCCAGCATTCGTATTTTCCGCAAAGACATGAGGATGTTACTGATCCTGCCACCTTTCAGTGAAAAAGTTAAATAATACATGTTCCAAAATGTCAATGCAATTATTTAAAGCAATTCCTTCATCAGTCAGGGCAATCAGACTTGGCTGGGAGGTCTGATCACAAAGTTATATAACGAGACCACCCCCCAAAAAAATTTTTTTAATAAAATTGAATAAAATGTAGATCTTAAAAAAAATCGAAGTTTTTATATCTACGACATACAAAAAACAACCACACTATTGAATGATAACATGGTGTTATAATGTAGCACTGGGCGTCATCGTTCCCTTCACATGAGTGAGTTATTTCATAATAACACAAGTTTCTATTTAGGGCTTTGGCTGAATTGTTCATTGAAATAGCCGCACTTGTTAACCGATAACTAATCAAGCAGTTAACGGACTAATCTTGAATGAAGTGATCCACTTGTTGCTTGTATGACACAATGTTCTGTGTGTATTTACCAACCACTTGCTAACATTTCTCTGTGCTTTAAGCAACTATGCACTGTTGTTGTTGTTTTATCAGTGTTATTGCCTGTTTGTTTGTGTGTGTTTGTCTGTTTGTGGAGCTCACAGTGTGTTGTCGCCACGCTGCAGCCCGCTGTATTGGCTCCGCCTCCCTTCCCTCCACATTCACCCATGTCGTGTGATGTTGTCTTCTCCAATCAGAGTGGTGTCCTAAAGCACAACACGCTCACGCTGGGCATGCTCTGTCAGGGCGGGGGTCACGGCCAGGGGCGCAGCAGCACTTTGAACTTTAACCTTTACAATAACACTAAGCATGAGCCCCCTGCTGGCCGCTGGCTGCCACTACCTCCTCCTCCGTCTGCTAACGCCGTGAGTATACCTCTGAGAACAATGGATCCCTGGTACTGCTGTTATTACTGCATACATGGGAAATTGCAAACAACTGCAGCCTCAGAAACCACCAAACTGCAAATACAAATTTTATATTAATATGAATTTAGATTAACTATCTTATTTACGCTGTGAGTCTGTCGAATGAGACAGTAAGTCTTATAATTTTATCGTTTCAAATTCTGTTACTATTACATTTGTATGAGTACAAACTGAGGCGCCCAACAAACTAGCAGAACAAGGTGATGGGGTTCCCTCAAGTCCACTCTCAAGTAAATTCTCCTGAAGCATAAACAGAGCACAAACCAGTACCTAAATAAGCCTCACCATGGTCATGACTTGAATTCATCTCCTCGCAGCACCTCTGCCACCGTTTTGCCTTCATGTACATTTTTTTTTAAGCACTTAACATAATTATACTGTTGTCTTTTTGTGGATGTTATTAACATTGTCTTGCATAATGTACACATAATATGATCTTTGTTTGCTTCTGTTAGAGGAGGGCTCCATGACATGCATGCCAAAGTGATGCCTGATTCGATATGCTTACATATTTCTGTGAAAAAACAAGGGGAAAGAAGGATGAGGCCTGTTGCTAATTCAGTGGGCATCATCAGTAGCCAGGTGCTTTGACTCTGTGCAGCGCGTCACTTCTTTTAGGTACAGAAGTGATTCGGGCTTGTCATCCCACAAGTGCAGATGCATGACAATAAAATTGTGTATTATAACTGCATATTAATAAATATTGACGCTTTTCCACGAGTACCTACTCAGCCTCACTTGACACAACTTGCTTTGCCTCACGTCTACTCGACGCAGCCTCGGTCGTTTCCATGTTACAGCGTAGCACTACCACTGCGTGGGCGGAGTCATCAGTTTACCCCGTCGGGCACAAGTGATCACCCCCGATATGATGCATAGCGAACATCCATTGGCTGTCAGCTCAAATAATAAATTAAATAGTATATATTTGCATATGTTTATTAATAATCTTACAAAATGTGGATTGTTACGATCATGCTTCACTGTCGGGTCTTTCAGTTTAACTGGTGACTTCTGCCACAAGCCGTAGGAGCAGCTGATGTTAAAATAAGACAAACAAACGGTACAATACTTTAGACTGTAATGGAAATGCGGTTAAGCGGCGTCCACCAGGACAGCTACGGATTTTGGTTGGGTTGTGAACATCTGTTGTGAAAAGGGGACGCACGAGGAAGCTGGTCACCAGTTAACGTGGATACCGGTTAATCCAAAACGCAGCGGGTCGCTCCGTTCAGCTCCCTCTGAATCCTCTGGTCAGCCACCAGAGAAAAAAGCACCTGCACATTGTTGCTGCTCCACGGGGTTTATTTTTCTGCATCTGTCTCTGTTTGTGAGGGTTCTTGTTGCGTTCGGGTTTAATAAATGGGCGAATGAGCCGCCTTCTGACTCACCGGTGTCGTGGTGCGCTGGCCAATCAGCCGTCTGCCGATGTCACATTGTCCGCTCGTCTTTGCTTGCTTGGAACCTCGGTCGAGGAGGTACCACGAAAGTACCTGGCAGCAGGACTAACACATAGTGGAAAAGCGTTGATGGCGAGTAGAGTCAAGTCGAGTAAGGCTGAGTAGGAACTAGTGGAAAAGGGCCATAAGTTCACCACCACAATGAAATAGAAAGATCGAATTAAGGAAAACATTTCCATTTTGTGCACATGCCCTTGAGTGCAAGATGGGTCATCAGATTATTGGCACTGTTTACGGCAGGAGACATCGTGCAAAAGTAACGCGGAAGTGGAGTCATATTTGTTTAACAAGGATTTGGTTCAGATCTGAACATCGAAATTGGGAAAAAAAAATATTTTCAATTCATGCTGGTGTGAACACAAAGCAAACCCAAAGTGAAATGCAGTGTTGTTTTTTTATTTTTTTTTTATTTTTAGGCGCTTGGTCTAAACCACATCAGTGTTTTTCTCACTCATTGGGGAGGACACACTTTTCAGATTTGCTGTTACAAATGAGACATTTCTGTGTTCATCCTCCATGTTCATGCATCAGTGGATTTATGTGCGCCGCACTCTGTAAGACAGCGATCTGGAGGGCCACTGCCGACAACATTGTGACGCGCCTGACGGATTTATTGATTGATTGATTGATTGATTGGTTTTTACCTGCTTTAATGTGTGATTCACAGAGTGAGGCTCATGCAATGTTTGCTCAATGTGAAGTGTTCTCATTGAACAGCAGTCGTGATTCAACAAACTGGAAAGCACTAATAAATTTGGTCGTTGTTTAGGTAACCATAAAATCTAAGGCTCCTATTTTTAAAAAGTGGGAAAAGTGAAATATATGTTTGTTTTCAAAGCGGAAACAGTTGATCAGATTCTGCAGTCAAATGACAATGTTAACTGATCTAACTGCTGGAATAGAATATTTCCACCTCATCAGAAAAGCTAGTTCAGAACTAAAAATGACACTCTGGCACAGAAATGAGACACAGGCAGACAGATGAAAGACACAACCCAATTTGTTTTTGGTAACAGTCGCTCTCTTTCTCTCTCTCGTCCTCTTTTAGACTCCATCCCAGCAGGCTGCCATGCTGGACAACGACCAGGAGGGATTATCAGGGAGCAACCAATGGGCTCCGTACTCTCTTGGCAGGAGGGACGTTCCACCTGACAACCTCATGAAAAAGGTGACAACTGTTGTCCGTCGCACTTCGTCTTCTAAACCTCGTATTTAGAGACTTGTTGTCAAAATCACAATATCAAGACCCGGGCTGGGCTGACGACAGTATATTTGTTTTAAAAAAAAAAAACAACAGAAGCAGTATCAGTAATCTCCTCATCGTTCCACAGAGTGCACATTCACACAATCCTTCCCACCAATCACACAACACCATGATCGTCACCTCCTCCTCCTCCTCCTCCTCGGCCACCACGCCTCATCGCGTGGTCGTGCAGCAGGGCTACGACGGGATGGTGAGCAAGGGGGTGCAGTACCAACCAGGAATGCCCCTGTCTGTGGTACCTGCTGTAGGCCAGTACCAAGGCAACATGTCTCAAGGTAAAGAGTAATGAAATCAAACAGGTGTGACCTTTAGTGCATGTACAGATTTGTTTTTCGACACAAAACGCGACAAGGTTGTGTTTTACTTGATTGGTTGGCTCGTCGATTAATTGATTAATTCATAGTAGGTTGCATTGAGTCCAGACTTGTAACAGAACAAATACAAGTAAGATTGAATAGGAACTGCAGCACCGACCACAAATTCCTACTTGGCATCTGACAAAGCATGCTGAGCTGTGATGAAAATACTTGCTTACTTCTTTCCCACCTGACAAACCACATGCTGCCCATACAGAAATGTACTGTATGAATACCAATCAAGAAGAAAAAGCAGAAAATGTGTCATATTTTTTGTTAAACAAGAAAATGATCAAATGAATGTAGTTTTATATTTTATGCCAGCAGTCACACAGAAACTTTTTGTACAACAATTGACTACATAGCCTCAACTTCAACAGCTACCAGACTCTTGTTTTACCGCCTACAGGCCATCCTAACCCTGGCCAGGCTTACCCTGGCTCTGGTCTGTCCATGGCCATCTCCCCATCTGGAAACCAGCCCCAGTATCATGGCAATCCCCACTCCTCCCACTCGTCCCATCAGCCCGCCCTGCCTGCCACCAACCCCCAGTACCACGGGAACCAGGGCATGGTCCACAGTAACCAGGTTGTGATGAGCACCCACACCAACCCAAGGCCTCAGAGCGCCCGCTGCCTCCTTCAGACTAAAGGCCAGAAGAGCACGGATGGTTACCAGGAGCAGGTACCAGTCTGTCTATCTGTCTGTCTGTCTGTCTGTCTGTCTGTCTGTCTGTCTGTCTGTCTGTCTATCTGTCTGTTCCATCTGTCGGCCTGCTGCAGCCACACCACAGGTTATATTGGAGGTATTAACCGACTCTGTATTCACTACTTTGCAAATGACCAATTTCTTTTTTTTTTTTTCTAGCAGTAGTTCAACTTAGTCACACTAAATAGCCTGATGGACACAACATATCGATTGGTGCAACTAACAATATTTTATAACTTTCTTTATCTCTTCCTGGTTAGAAAATACAGAAGCTTGGCTTACAATCACAATCTGCTCCTTGATAAATAAACTCTCATGACACAATATCCATTTTGACTATGGAGGGAAACAGCCACAAACAATATTTACATCAACTTTAATATCATGATTAATTTCAGGTCTAAAAAGAGACGCGGTCAGTGCCTTGGATGTCTGTCATTTGCTGCCATACATACATTGATCCTGCAAAAAGAGCAACTCCAAGCTATCGTGCTACTGCTTGTGGGCTTCTTCTTATTGATTCGCAATAAGACGCAAGACAACAAACAAACAAACAAACACACGGCCTGATTCAGTGAGATCCTGCTCACATAAATAGATTGCTATTTCGGTTTCATTTGCGCTTTGCAGATGTACAACTAAGAATAATACCACGAGTAACATCGGGAGCAAACATTGAGCGATAGGATGGAGAACTGAGCACGAGAAACTAATGTGATGCCACGGCGTTTGGCGGAAAACGTTATTGGAGCGATACAGCGAATACATATGAATTGGTCAAAATGAATAAATAAAATAAGACCAAACTGTGGGAAAAAAACAAGAGCAGTAGAGTAATAGTGAGATGAGCTTCAACCTGGGTCCACAGTGTCTGCCTTTTATAGTCTCAATAACAAAACATGAAATCAAAAGAACAATATTAAGAGTCTCCTTACACATGAATTGCCTGCACATTTCTGTTCAAATGACCTTCAACTGGTCTACATCCTCACACTTCCTCCAACCCCACTCTCATATAATGAGAGAAATAATGTCATTGTGTATAAACAGAGGAAAACGAGGATTTGAGGAAGACAAGGTGGCTTTAGATTGGTTAGGAAGAGCATTTACAGAAAGCTTAAAGAGACCAAATGGAAAATAAGTTATCAAAATGCAATTTAGCCTCCGAAACAAAAATCCTGTGCTTAAACCAATCTAGACAAAGTCAGAGATGTCATTACTGGTTGATCGTTTTTGTTTTGTTTTTTTACTATTTTGCCACTATAGAACAAAATAGAACATCATTTGGATTTTACCGACCATTTTTTTTCCTGCCTATTAAAAAAAATAAAAAAATCCAGGAACAATTGTAGCTCAATTGTTTCTGCCAAAAGCTGACAACCTCCAATATAGCTGCCAAAGTGTGTTGCACGTCACAGGAAAGCACTCTTCCACATGTTGTCTTTATGCTTGCGCTGTGATTTTCACGATTTTCATGTTTCACTTTCAGTTGTCTTTCTTTCTTTCTCCTTTTTTCTGTTCTTTTGTTCCCTCTCTCTCTTCTCTCTCTGTAGTTGTGTGTGAGAATAGAGAAGAACCCTGGTCTTGGTTTCAGTATATCTGGCGGCATCAGCGGCCAGGGGAACCCCTTCAAACCCTCCGACATGGTACGACCTGACCCAGCCCACCAGCCAATCACAGACCCCCCCCCCCCCCGCCCGCGGCTTTACCTCAGAGTTGCCATGGAAACTGCTGCTCGTTACCGCAGTGCCTCCTCTATCTGTCTGTCTGTCTGTCTCTCTGTCTATCTGTCTGTGGGGCAGCAGTTCACTTGGTTAACTTTGAGTCTGTGACGTCAGCATCCCTTCTCATAATTCTTTTAGGATAAGTCATAAAAAGGACCAATTGGAGGATAATTCTATGAAAACACAACTGTGAACTGCATGTAATGTAAGAATAATAAGGCAATTTAAGCTATAGTCGAGAGTTTATAATGCAAAAACATGCTTGCAACAGGAGCAACTAATGCAGAGTGTGTATTTAACCCTATGACGACTTTCAAAATATGACCAGAAATGCATTTTAATTTGTGTGGCTCTCCATAGCGAACCAGTAACAACAATATTCTTAATTTAGAATCACACCCTGCATGTGTACATGTAGTCGTGGGGGTATGCAAGAGTATTTCTAGTCTAATGAAAAATATGGTAAAATAAGTGATCACTTTCAGGCTTTTAATACCTTGCAAGTCAAACACATTTTGAAAAATGTTATGAAGAAAGCAAATGTAGACTTTTGTGCCCACATGAATATGCATTTTTCAACACATGGCACTCTCATTTCTACTCCTGAGTTTGACTGACTGTGTCGGTGTGTGCCCTGTATCGATAGCCTGTTGGGGTTGCAACTCCCCCAGGCTGGCTGCACATGGCCGCCTGTCCTAGAAACACGCCGCTACGTTCAGTCTAAAAGAGCAAGCCTGCTCACCGAGCTCTGACGGCTATTTTTAGGAAGCTCCGCTTAGTTCTGGGACACCGTGGGCGATTTTAGATGTTTAACACTTTGATCTGGGTATGAGGAGGTATGACAGACTTTACTGACTGTTATTCTTAGATGCTGATGAGACAGGCACTCTATAAATGGAAAGCCCACAAGAAAAAGACTTCTTCAAACGTTCAGCCTCTGTGACAAACTGCAAAGTTTCTTTCAAGTTGGGATTTAGACAGATCAGACAGAAACTGTCAATTCATCATTTAACTTCTATTTTTTTTGGGGGGGGGGTTTCATGCAGACAACTGGTGATACAGTTGCTGACGCTTGCAGTTATTTTATCATTCCCTTCACGACTTGTATCCATAAGGCCTCCACCAGCTGCAGTTTGTACATTATTAATACTCTGTTACACAGGCAGAAAATGGAGTCATTGCAGATGAACAGTTCCTCAAAGGATTCTGCTGTTTTTCCAAGTATCCACAAGTATACTTACAGTATATGTGGGATAAGGTATATATCAAGAGGAACATACCTTATCTACCGCTTTGTCAGTGTGGATTGATTTGTCACATTTGACTTTATCCGTTTACTCAAACCATACATGGCGAACTTTTGCAGACCTCAGTGAATGCTTACTACTGACTGTCAGTCACTGCTGATCTTCTGGGTCTCTCCAGTGACGTCAGCTCATGTCAGCATTTCCACGGAGTCATGAACTTGCAGTATGTATGGTATAACTGAAGTGAAATGGACGACATCTACCGCACAGAAGCCATCCACTCGGACCCACGAGGTCTCGGGGGATGATTTTTGACGTCTGTCAAAGAGATGGAACCACCACACAACAGAAGCTATTCTTATACCTTCTGTTTGTCTGTTTCCTCGTCTGTCTCTTTGCTCTGGAGGTTCCACCCTCATGTGAGGCCGTAGGATATAAAAAATAATAAAAAAAAAAAAATGCATTAAAAAGTCAATGTATTTTCTGTGCATGTCATGATTTGCCACTAATTTCAGGACAAACCAAGGCCGCTGCTTTTGAACATAATCTTTTCTGACCTATTTTCTGAAAAGTATCTGGGTTGTTTGGGCTCTTTGCACAGATATGTCTGTGACTATTTTAGTCAAAGAAAACTATCAGATTTAAGACTAAACTGAGTCAAGGCCTGAATAGTTAAAAGGGACTCTGTTTGAAAACAGCTTGACTACTGAATTATACATCTATGGTTTTGATCCTCTCAAGCCAACTCCATCCACAACTGTTTCACTAGATTGTGGCTCCCCCTGGTGGCTGGTTAGTGATTTTCACTTATGGTTTCTATTATCTTGAAGGCAGCAACGGTTTTGGATGATTGGATGAATCAGACATTTAACACATCGAAACAGTTCTTGGATTCATGTATTGGCTGGGCAGATACACAGAAAGTCGTGAAACCTTCTCAGTTTCATATGATTTAGCATTTTGATTGTGTTCTTTATCAGAAAAGTATTTGGTAATTGCGTTTGTTGCAACACTATTTTTCTCGTTTGAGCAAAGTTTTCTCATCTCTTTGTTTGGCACAATGTTTTTGATTCCCTGGTCTCCTAAACATACCAAGTGATCATTGACCATGTCAGTTTGACCACAAGGACTAACTTAAGTCATCCAAGTCAAGTCTCTGTAGATTTAGGCCTCAACATGTGAATACCGTGACCCCTTTCCTGTATTGTCGGAATTATGTATTTTTTAACGATGATTCAGCTTAAGAACATTAATTGAGGGTTTTGAGAAACACAGTGATTTTCTACTGAAATGTGGGTTTGAACTTTTCATTGTGGTGTGATTGTTACATATAGTGCTGTTGCACACTAAGCTGCCTTTAATAACTAACTAACTATATGTTATAACTAACCTGCAAAAAAAAACCTTCCTCAGTATTGTCCGTTTGTGTAAAGAAAATGTTTAGTTTTTCATTACAATTGGAGGGGCGTTTTGAAGATGGAGGTTTTTTTTTTGCAAGACGTGGCAGCTTTGTGTGAAACTGCTTGAAAGTATGTAAAGAATAACTGTGACTAACACGATGCAATTTCAGCTGCTCACAAACTCATCTGTGATATGCAGTGGGCTCCATGCGGAATCTAAGAGGACTCAGTTCTGTGAATGATTCTGTGGCTCCAAAATATATCTAAAAGACACGAGCATAACACAGAATCAAGCCAGTCCGTCGATCCATATGAGGCTCACTGCATAAATGTCGATGTTGCCACAAGCAGTAACTGCACTAATACCTGGAACGCAGAGTTCTGAACCCCCCCCCCCCCGATATATATATATATATATGTGTGTTTGTTTCTGCATTCACTCACAGACGGTAGTGCGTAGGTGCTGCTGCACTATCACTACTGCGTCGCACTGTTCCCAGTTACCTGGTGTCACTTTTCTATGGCACGTTTATCTGTTGAGTTCACTCCCGTGTGTTCAACATGTTGAACCATGTAGACACAACTGCATTGTCCCACACTTTCTGTGTTCCGAAAACATCTTTCAGCTCTTGGTGAAAAGATGTTGGTGTTTTTACAATCTCTGCCTTGGGTTACTGAGGGAAAATACCGGGGATGAAATCTCTTCTGCCCACCCTACTGCTTTCCTCTTGATAAACGTCATCTCACCTCTATTCTTCTCCCTACATTCTTTATATATTTAATCTATTCCTAATTTTTTTCTCTCTCTCCGAACTCATGTCTATACAAGTCCATGTCTATATGAATAGCGGAAAAACCCATTTCGACACGTCTTTTGAGAGTAATTTATCACTCAGGCTTTATACAATCACACACAATGAATGCTACACAGCTAAGCACAAGTGAGTGCTGTCTTTATCAGCAGTCTCAATGTCCGCAGTATATTTGCATCCTTCGCACGTCTCTCCAAATTTCAAAACAAAGAAAATACATTGGTGAACTGGCCACATCACTTTGGCAGAATTGTGATTTGTTTTGTGGGTGGGGGTTACTGAGATGAGAATGAGAAAGGCAAAGATTCTAAACCATCGTGTCCCTGTGTTGTCCTAACGGTGTATCATTTTGACTTATAGGGTATCTTTGTTACTAGGGTACAGCATGATGGGCCCGCAGCCTCTGCCCTGCAGCCCGGAGACAAGATACTGAAGGTAACACACTCCTCGAAACACAAACATCCCCACCCGTCCTCATTCTCCCCCAGCCATTCCTATCATCTTTAAACAGTGAGGCAGGACATCCAGCAGGAAGGAAAAGTCCGAGCATTCACCTTACAAGCATGTTTATCTTCACATCTTATTGTCGAGGCCTCCCAGCCGATGCACAAAATCCCGGATAAGCTGCAGTGCTGATCATAGTTCAGCTACTGTTTTATTATGTTGGCTTTTATTTGTATTGCGGATGAGTACCTGCCGTGTCGTGCACCGCTGGCCTTTATTTAGATTCAGTGAAAAGCAAGAAACACACATTAGTTCAGTCATAACTGGCTGGAACTTATGTGACAATGGTGATAATTAAGTGAACTAATCTCATGTTACAGAGTTAAAGTCACGGATATCAACAGTTATCATGAAGCATTCTGATATACAGAGTTTTAGGGATGTCCAAAGCCACGAACACAAGGTGGTATCAAGGATTTATTGTTATTAAATGCAGCTAGTTCATTACCAACGAGGTTGGGCTTATGTGTAAAATGCCAATAAAGAAAACATATTGCAATAATAATAATATAATAATAATGTGCATAGGTACATTTAGATTAGTGTTAGTTAGGTTGTCAACAAGTTAATAGAATGACTAGGTACAAAAAGAGCATTTATGAAAGGCAAAGTCTCAAGTAAATATAAATATAGTCAACAACTCACAAAGGAGCAAAAAAGCTTAAGATAGTGTAAACAAAGAATCACTTTATTTGAGCACTCCCTTTCTGGAACTACAGTTGTATATAAGTTGTAAGAAACTGGAGTACATTTATGTGAAAAACCTATTTAAAAACGGGAGGTTATTAAGGGCGATGCCATGATGCCAATAGTCTCCCTCCCTCATCACTAGTAACAAACAGTGCAGAGTTGTCGCAGGCTCGTTTTATCAAATATATGATTGATCCTTTATCTGATTGACGTTTTGTGGAGATCATAATCTATAATCCTCAATGTGAAATATTAGTGTCCAAGCACTATATTGATTGATGACATTGAATTGACCACAGACTGTCTTCCTGTTAAAAGAAAACACAAAAATGGAGGAAAACTGTAAAGCGTGTAGCCGCTTATCTTTCATTTCTTACATTTGTTATAGTGTATTGTCGTCGATATGGCACTGACTTCTTTATCCCGCTCGATATCAGCTTTAAAATCCACCAACATTATAATAATAATATACTACATATTCAGAATGTTAATAGGTCTCAAATGCAGTTATGTTAAAATCGTCTTTATTTTTTAAATCGCACCATCAATATATTAACGTTTTGATGGGCCATAATCTCTCGCTGTACGTTTGCGCTTTGTGCCACAAGTCTGCTTGCCTCGTATTTTTCTGTTCTCGGCGTGACAAGCAATTAGGAACGTAGAGAGCTACTCTCAACCCTATGCCAATATTTCATGTGCAAATATGTTGTGATGTATTAGAGAAAATAGGCACATTGAGAATCTGTTAAAAAGAAAATAAAACTCACTTCAACGCGGTTTAATACACCATTACACATAAACCGCTGGACCGAGATCTGGTTAACTGATTAATCAGTTTTATTTTGTAGTAAGTAGAGTTACGGTACAAAGACGTGGACATGTTACCAGTAGACATGGGTTCAAATCACGTATCGGTACAACTTGCAGGGATCTTTTTCGCCGTATAACCTCGACGTTCGTTACACCTCCTGTTTTAAAATAGTCGCACCTAATGGGCCCGAAAGAAAAAAGCTCCTTGTTGAGAAATCAAACCTGAGACGTCAGCGCTTCTGCGAGGACGGAAATAACGCCCGTCTCCCCTTTGTGCCTCTTTCCTCTCATGTGTTCCTCCCCTTTCATCTTCTCTCCACAGATGTACAGTTTAGTCGGATTGAACTCATCTAAAAGCCCTTTTTGTCTTTACCCCTTCTTTTTTCTACAGCATGACTGTGTAGCTCCTCCTCTGCTCTCTCTTTTCCCCAACAGTGATGTGTTACTGAGATAGTGATGGCAGTGACCCCTCCATCCTTCCACAAACACTTAACACATAAACATGTGTATGGAAATAAAATTAAAAAAAACAAAAAAAAAACAGAGAGAAAACAAACAAACAAACCCTGCAGCACACATACCTCTATACATACATGCACACACACACATGCTGTTGACTGTGCTGCATGTTTGCCTTGCAGGCTAATGGACATAGTTTTTTACACATGGAGCACGAGACAGCCGTCTCTCTGCTGAAGAGTTTCCATCGGACTGTGGACTTGGTGGTTCTGCGAGACAGCAGCACGCGCTAGAAAAATACATTTGAAAAAGAAAAAAAATGATTCTTTTTTTTTCTTTTTTTTAAACAAACAAATACAGCAACGCTTCTCTTCTCTGTTCATCGCCATCCCACGCCACCAAGTTGTGGAACTGGAAAAGGGGGGGAAAAAAAGAAAAGAAAAGAAAAGAAAAGCTGCCTTTTTTTGGTTTTTTTTGTTGTTGTTTTTTTTTTTTTTTCCAAACTTTTTTTGGGGGGAATATAGAAACATTAATTTGCCTATTGCTGGAACAAAGGCAAATTCACGTTCCAAATGTACCACAGGAAACATATCGGCTCTATCTGCCTACCGCCGATCGGGGACCTGGTCGACGGGTGGATGGACCCCCCGCCCCCCGAGGACTCGACGCTCTGAGATCCTACAGGGTTGCTGCAGTTTTAGATTTTGTGGTTGGCTTGTTATTAGGCAGTCATCTGATTGGTCACTACTATGTTCTTGTTAACAAGTGACAGATTTAGTGGATTTTGGTTTTGCTCTTCTCCACTATCATATTGGCTTTTTAAAAAATGTATTCTGCGTTGCTCACGGTTCACAAACCTTGTTCTTTATTGATTTTCTTTTTTTTTTTTATCTTCTGACATCATGTATTGTTTTGTTTTTTTTCTGCTCTTTTTTTATTTGTTGCCTTGTGTTTTATTTTTTTATTTTTTTTCTGCAGTATTTTGTTCATTCCTGCAGATTTTATTGCCTCCCATGTACAGAAATGGAAAACTTAGGACTTTCTGCCTTGTGTACATATATATAGATTCAGCTTTCTACAGCTGCACTCTCCTGAGGCCTGAACAAAGACCTCTAAAAGTTTATGGTTAATAGAATTATTGTTGATAAACTATATTCTAAATTATTACCCTGTTGATGCACAGGAATCATTTCTCCAAATGGTAACATTTTTAAAGTATATCACTATTTTATCTGTATAGAAAACACTTTTCACAGTCCATCACTGCTACTCGTTTTCCTTCCGTTTTGAAAGGTGTTGCTTTGCACAGCTGTGCTGAAAAGAGCTAAAGCAATATTTCCGAGGCTCAGCCCTTTGAGCTTTTTCCGCCGAGCCTAACTTATCCTGCAGTGCCATCTTTCGAGCCAGTCATGCTAATGTTTACACACACACACACGCGCGCACACACACACACACACACACACACACACACACACACACACACACACACACACACACACACACACACACACACACACTGCCATGCACATGAATCAACGGGCAAACACATGCATAAAGACTCCTGTTGCCCCACCCACCACCCCAACGCCGCGGTGCAGAGGGGGCGACTCCTGCACAGTGAAGGCCTGTTTGTAATCCCTTCCCAATTTCCCAAACGCGATTTGTCTCATGAAAACCAGCTAAACTTACACTGACGGTCGCGGGGTGTTACTCTGTGCCATCTTTGAGCTCCTTTCCTTCACTGTTGTCGCATCCCTTTTTTTTGTTTTTGTTTTTTTTTTTGTTGATGTTTCAGTTGTATTGAAAAGTCGCGGCGACGCTTTCATATCATTGGTCACTGGGAGCTTGACGTTCTGCACTGGCTCCTGGTCGTCTCTACACCTGTACGCCACTGCACTGAGCTCTATCACTGGTGCCATATCGACCCTCGGCCCGCTCCGTGCTGGCAGTTACACGAGGGTGTTTTCCTCTTTGTGGCTCTGATCTGAGGACCGCACAGCGAGAGCGGGAGTCGTTTTAGAGACGGTCTGTCCCAGCGTCAAATCCAAAAGCTGCTGAAGTGTGGACCCGGGAACGAAAACCCCCCACAGGAGTAATTCAAATAGAAGTGTATGAGTCTTGATGGGGAAATCATGCACTGGA
Source organism: Lipophrys pholis (assembly GCF_963383615.2). Classification (NCBI taxonomy): domain Eukaryota; kingdom Metazoa; phylum Chordata; class Actinopteri; order Blenniiformes; family Blenniidae; genus Lipophrys; species Lipophrys pholis. Next base: position 24,186,134 of record NC_137640.1, on the reverse strand, counting down.
TCGGATTTTCTCATTTTTTTAGACCATCGGGGGGGAAAATCTGATCCGCGTCACGTTAAGCACTTTGATCTGCACTAGCCTGTATAATGTGGTGCTTTAAAAAAAAACACAAAAGGAAAATTGATTGATTGATTGATTGATTGATTGATGGGGTTCCTAGTTACACTTAAATGTTTAGTGTAACATTAGTAATCCGAGGAGATGCTTAAAACACGGTGTTACTAACTTTTTGATAAATGTAGACCAGAGTAAGGTCATAATGAACGGTTGCCATGAAAAAAAGAAAAGAGAAATACAGACGCTGATGGAATAGATGAATAAGATAAAATGTCTTGGGGAGTTTTGGAGCTAAAGGTGGACCCATGGCAGGACGGGCCGACCGTTATGGTCATACATGACCGAAGGAAACACTGAAAAGGGAAAAAAAGAAGAAAAAAAAAGAAAAAGCATAGAGCTTTATTTTCTGTGTAAACGCAACAGGCGTTCTCCATGGCAGTGAGTTTTGTTCCGTTTGGTTTAAACATCCGATGTTTCATCCAGAGCGAGAGGAAAACAAAACAAAACGACAACAAACATCCTCCACTGTCCTTTGCTTCTTTTTTTTTTTTTTTTTTTTTCTACTTGACACCGCCGTGTCACCCTGTGTCCATTTTGTGTCCGCTGTCGTAACACTGGCATCAAATATCTGTTTATTCAGCGTAAGGGACACAAAATGGCACAGTTTAATCATCTGGTTAAGAGATTTACCACAGGTACCCACCCAACCCTATTTCGAGTTTGAAATATCAAAGATTATTGTGACGAGAACAGAGAAAAAAGGAAAATTTAAAAAAAAAAAAAAAAAAAAAAAGGTTTGATAATATAATTATTTTTTACTACATGTTTCAGGTAATTCTTTCTAAATATATTGATATACCTTAGCTTTGCTCAAAAATTGTGATATTTTATAACGACACTTATAACAAAGTTATGGATGGAATAACGCACAGTATGACTTGGAGAGCTACACATGTACTATCCAAAACTGTATAAAATATGTATTTCTACTGTAATTGTGAATTTGTGTTATACAAATATATATTATATATATGTATATGACTATAAAAAATAAAAAAAACGGTCATTTTCTAAGTGTTAAAACTACATAAGAGCTGAACAAATGAGGACAGTGTCACTGTAAATAGCTGTGAATGAAAACCCAATTTAAAATGACTCATATTGATTGTGAATGTACTCATGCTTTCTGCAGTACCTACACCTACCCAACTTGAATGCTGCTTCTTCTGTTGTGTGACAAAAAGTACTTTGACCTCCGAGGAGAGAAAACGCTGTTGAGTTTATAAGTTGGACACATTTTAGTGATGATTTTAACAGAACTATTTATTTCTTGATTTATTTGCACATGCAAGTTGAAATCCTTCCGGTTTTAAGTTTGAGTATTAATGCGGAGAAATGTAATTGCTGAAGTACATATAATATATATCATGTGTTTAGAACGCATTTTGCAGACGCTATATGTACATACTATTTAAGATACCGTTTTTACAAAAAAAAGATAATAATGATATATGTATAAAATTGAAAAAATGCTGTGCAGCAATTATACTGGAGCCATTTTGGGCTTTGGGACGTACCATTTTTTCAGTATATAAGAAGTGTTTTGAATAATGTACTAAAGTCTCTATTGTACAAATAATAAAAATGTCACTATTGGTAATTTGGCTTTTTCTCTTGTGCACTGCTCTCGTTTGATATGACAACATGATGGCGTGACTCTTGCTGCTATTCTGTTCATTGCTGTGTAGGAAGAAGGGAAGATGCAAAAAAATGTGGAATACATGAAGAAAGAATTGCAATGTTTACAGTAAAATGGAACAGAAGGGGAAGTGACAAGAGACGAGATTTAAAAAAAAAAAAAAAACTAAATTGGCTGATGGATGAAAAAAAATAGCTGAAAAGAAGGAACTCAGAAGAGGAGAGAGGAGGTGAGTGAAAGAAGAGACGACTGAGGGAAGGAGGGAAAGGGACGGGGATCACCTGGATAAGTCTGAGGCAGATTACACTTTCCTCTGCAGATTTACTCTGAGCGCTTTTCATCATCATCTCAGCAGATGCTTCTTTTGTCTCTCTGTCCATTAGTCTAACAACGTCCCCTCTCTATCCGTCCATCTCATCTTTTCTTGACAATCAGCTGAGCCGAGATCACAAAGGGACAGCCGATTCACCTCATGGGACAAAGATAGATTCCCATGTCGGCGGAGAAGGTTTTTGGTGTGTTGAGGTAAGCATAAATAATCACCCTGATGTCTTGTACTGAGCAACATGTAACAATAAGTACTCGGGTTATTTCTGGATTCTAGTCGGGTCGTGTTTTCTCAGTGAGTCACAGAGGAGCTGGTTTCCGTGTGGAAAAGGCCTCTGATGGGAGACATCCTCGAAGCTCTTCAGAGAAATGTCTTTTTGAACCGGCGCACAAGCCTTTTAATTTGTTCTTGACACGACGACCCATTAAGCCTGCATGGTGGTGTACTAGTCAGCAATCCGCTGAGTCCGGGCCTTTTTCTACGAGGAACACGTGTTCTCCACAGACATCTTTTTTTTTTTCTGACTCATTTTGTCATTTGATTAATCTACTGCTTTTTTTAAAAAAAAAAAAAAATCACTTTCAAATTCTCTTGTTCATTTGTGTTGAGCAGGTTAAAATAAATACATGGGGTCTTCAGGGATCCTGGTGTGAAGTTGATTTCACCCACAGATGGATCCAGTATATCTGAATAAAGCTGTCGCCTTGTTCTTCTTGATTGGGCTTATAAACGAGAAGCATGTACGTTCCATAAACTTTGCTGTATTACCACCGGTGCTGAGCAAGCTCTTTTTATGACAGTTACTCGTTACTGTTGTTGCTGGGAAAAAAAACAACAACAAAAAAAACACCTCCTATTCCTCACAATTCTGAGGTTTCACCTTTGTACCCGTAGCTGTGTTATTGTACTGAATTTTTAATTTTTTTTAAAATTCAGGACTGCGTCAGTCGGTGGAGATTTCAGTCATGCTGAATTTAAATCAGCCAGCAGGAGAAAGACGCTCTATGATCAGGAAGATCGTTGTGATGGAGAGAAACCGAATGATGAAGCGACGCAAACACATTTGAAACGTTTTTATGAGGGAAACACGAGGAGATCACTCGTAAACAAGAGTTTGCGCCACAACAACAGTTTGCCACCACCACCATGGAGACGAGTGGCAGAGATTATACCAGAAGCTCATGCGAATGATCTTAACACAGCTCAGTCTTAATGTTACTTGCAGTGGAACATCTGTATTATGTTGCTCTTGGGAGGACAGAGTTTGTTCAGGACTAATGAGGCGCTCCTCCTTCAGTCAACAGTTTAGTGAAGTAGTATTAATGACAGTGACTTTGGCTTTAACTAACTTTAATTATAGTACATGAGAAGGACAGAGATACAGCAGCTTCACAGCTCTGTGTATTGTATGTAACAAATGACAAGCTCCCTATGTCAACTATAATAAATACATATACCTTCTGTCAGATTTATGGAGTTATTTTATAATATGGATTTTTCTCTTTGTCAGTTGTGGTATTTGAAGTTTAGTACCCTTGTGTATTTACTGATTTGATCAACGTTTCTCATTGCTTCCTAAAGTAATGAATTTCAAAACAATGTGCCATTACACACTCACATGTATCACAATGACAGGGGCATCTTTTCATAAAGTTTTTCACTGTCGAGTGCAGGCGTCTGCAACCTCCATCACCAAAAGAGACATTTTTTTGTGATTTTTCCACCAAATCCAAATCACCAAGAGCCGCGAAACACGTTTTAACCTTTAAAATGAGGCCGACACAACTTATACACTTTCATAGATACAGTTTTATTTTGCATTTAAGATAATCATTACATTTTCAGCAGTTTTTTGTACCTGATTTTAGCAGTTTTGTTCTTTTTTTCAGCATTTTTCACACATTTTTGACATTTTAAAATAGAATAGAATAAAAATAGAATAGAAATACTTTGTTAATTCCAGAGGGAAATTGTAAAGAAAGTTGAAAATCAATCAAATAAGACAGGGTAAAAATTAAATGAGCCCATTTTAAATAATATGTATAACGCTTAGCATAGATTAATATAAACACGGAAAGGACAAAATTAACTAAAAGACAACAAACACTGTTTAAAGGGAGGAGTTATAGACTCATGGCCACAGAAAGGAAGGACATTTTCAGACATTAAAATTTTTTTTATCTTGCTTTAAGCTTTTTTGTTTATTTTTTCCTTCTTGAGCTTTTTACCACATTTAGAAATCCTTGTCTGTTTTTTTACCTATTTTAGTTATTGTACCTTTTTCCTTTTTTTTTTTTATGTAAAAATATAGGACCATTAAAGCCTTTTTTTTAATTTAATCCAAGAGATGCAAGTCATTTTGAAAATGACTCTTAGTGAAAGGTAAAAAAAAAGTACCAAACAGCCACATGTGGCTGCAGAGCCGCAGGTTGCAGACCCCTGGTCGAGCCTGTACCATCCTCCACTGTTCGTTTAACCTCGCCGTCCTCTGTAGAACAACTCCTCTGACTGTGGTACCGCCTGACAATAAACAATAGAGCGTAGCAGTGTGCACGCACTGAAGCGCATGCCAGGAAATACAGAATGATATTTGTTTGTTCCCTTTCCTCTTTACTCTGTCTTTCATGCATTGCTTCAGCGAGAGGGAGGGAGAGAGAGAAAAAAGATACGCCTCTGTTCGGAGTGAACAACCCACATACACAATCATGCATGAATTTCTGCCCACACTCACTCATGAATTATGCTGGAATCGGCGTGTGAGCGTTTGTGTGTAACAGATACAGAGCAAGCGTTTCTCTGCAACCCACCAAAGTCAATAAGCTTTTGTGACCTGATCAATAACAATAGCAAAGACTGAGTCCATGACCTGCATTCAGTCTCTGCCTGTGTGTGTGTGTGTGTGTGTGTGTGTGTGTGTGTGTGTGTGTGTGTATACATACGCAAGTGGAGCAGTTGTAGCTGCCACTTCATCAGCCTAGCATATACACACACACACACACACACACACACACACACACACACACACACACACACACACACACACACACACACACACACACACACACACAGACATTGTCTCATTCACAGGAACTTTGATTGTGAAAGTATGCCTTCCTGACTAATATTTTTAAATATTTATATCTTGTTTTAGGCGACCTTCCATTGTTACTTCACACAATGTGGCTCAGTTTGTACCATCCAATGTACATTTATTATATATTTTTTAATGTTTTAACAGGTTTTTAGTAGCAAACAATCAGCAACGATTTGGGCTAAATGGGTTTGATATAGACGGTGAAATTAGAGAAAATATCACGTGAAGCTTTCAGCTTTGAATATGAAGGAGTTCCTATTGCAGTACACAGGCACTAATACCAGTCCTTTTCATAACAGCTAAATTGCTAGAATTATTAATTGATATTTTTTTTAATATTCAATCTTCCCTATAACAATTACCAAGTGCTCTAAACACAAAGGAATGTGTGTCTATTACACAAACACAAACATGAAAATACAATGTTTGGCATCAGAATTGTACAATAAAGACTGTTTTAACACAATGACTAATTCCCATTGCGATTTAATTTGAAATTTTGGTTTGTGCATGACAATAATCCATGTAATAATATAACATTTTGATTCAGCCCATACAGCTATTGTGTTAAACTCCTGAATTATGAAAGAAAATTCATTAATTTGTTTATTAAAACTGTGAGATTGAAAGAATTGACGTCAGACACAATAGTTTCCACAGTTCCCACTTCCCCTATTACTCTGGCAACTTACAACACAACCCGGGGCAAGTTGGAACAATAAACAGGAAGAAATCAAAACTGAGCACAAGCCAGGAAATAGGCATCTCAATACATTTATTTTGCATGTGTCTACATGTCAACATTGTCTTGTATTTATCCACGAGTACAGAACGAAGAGAAATCTTTAACTGTCATAGTAACTTCGGAAAAAAAAACGTGTGTAATCTAAAAAAAAGAGTTCACATCTCAGAAACAAAAAAAGAAAATAATAGTGAATGTTTCCTTGTAGTGGCTACATGTATACACGTGAAAAACTGATGTAGTCATAATCAATTTCCAATCAAGCTGACGGGAGATGCTCAAAGTCGTGATTTAAAAAAAAAGTTTACGGTCAGTTATGCCAGAATGGTGGCAGCGAGTGGTTGACCAATGACCATTCAAGGATTCAGTTCAGCGTTTCAGTCTATTATCCTTGAAATAAAATGATATCCGTGTTCTGCAATATACTCTTCTTTCAGCCTTCGTACACAGTGAACTGTGTGTGAGGGAGATCACTCCTCATGCCAACGATTCTGGGGACCCAGTTTTGTACATCCACCTAGAATCACAATATTGTAGTGAACGAAACGGGTTTCCCCTAAAGAGAACTCTGGTCCGGGTCAAACAGGGGAACGTGAACACCCCCTTATTTGAGCGTGTGCCCCTGGAAATTGACGACTTCATGTCGTGTGCTGTTGCCGAGTGTTGAGTCTCCGGTGCTTCACGATAAGCTCATGGGGTGTCTTCATGTCCTCTCCATGAGGCTCAGTACACCTTCAACGCACCGTCTTCCTGTTCACTCAATACGTGTTGGATGCTGCGATAGAAGTACAGCCTTGAACAGCTGGTTTGGATGCTTTTGCTGTGAATCTGCTGACTCTGCAGTATTCTTCTTGGCCTCACAACCCCTGATGCAGCCACGCCCGTGTCACTCTTTTCTGTGTCTTTGCGTACTGGAGAATGATGGGAAAATATATTTCACTGCAATTATGAAACTAATTGCGAACCGATTTTAAAATGGTGTTTTGGCCATCCCCACCCTTGTCGGTCGCCGTTCAGCTGGTTTTGAAGCAAGGTGACTCACATGGTCCATTAGAAACTATAAAAAGCCAGTTCCATAACGCTAACCTTTAATGTAGAAGCAGTAATACGCGGAACGTAAATGTGTCTATGAGTCTATTTTGGACAGACAATGATCGTAATGCGGTAAACGCGATGCACGATTCGCCGTGACAATAACTTTTAACTCATTTTTGGGGTAAATTTGTCCCTTTCTGTTAAAGGGATTGCAAATGTCTTATTTCAATTGGATGCCCCATTTTATGAATGCCACATGGTGTTGTTTGTTTGTTTGTTTGTGTGTCCATGCATGCGAGCATCATAAATGAAGACTTTGATGAAAAGGGACTGAAAACAGGAACCAGGAGAAGAAGAATCCGTCAGTATCTGTCAAACAAAACCCAAAACGAATCTATTGCCATTGTTGAGTAGATTGCAGTGCGACTGTGCGGCGGAGAATTGACCAAAGACAACAGGTTGGAGAGTCACATTTCCCTTTTAGCATCCACGGAGCAACATGAAACAGCCCTCATGTCAGCGCCACAGAAATATGCATATAAATGACAAACAACTTTGTCGTCACGCATATAAACTGACACACAAGTAAAAAGTCAATATCATGTTGACGTGTGGAAATACAGTTTTTGTTTGCAAAGTAAATCTGCCTTGCTGACGGTGTAGGGTATATGGGCTAATGAGATCTGACAATTTCCTATATAACTACAATCAGGTTCCTTTAGAAGTGCATCAAGAAGGAATATACTTTCTTCGATGCTGTTGAGTGACATCACATCCTCTGGAAGTATCTCTGATTGAGTTTAAAAACTGAAATTGAGCCACATGTCATTAACAACAATGGTGTCACTTCATGCACCTTGTAGCAGAGTGAGAGGGACAAGTCACTGACACAAATAAACACTTTATTTATTTATTTTTAAGTTCCCCAGTGTTGCTTTTGGGGACTCTGCAAAAACAGACGAGAATTTCCCATGTTCACAATGTTCCCACATATGATTTCTTCCCACTATAAATAGGACTTTTCCCACTTGCCAAAGTGGGACTTTCCCCACTTCCCTGTCACTCATGAACCATTAGACGTGGATCCAGTGGACAGACGAGAATAGAGCGGGCTTTTATCCATCGGCTACAGTGTGTCTGTTTAACATGACAATACCTGCTGGAGACACAAGCTTCTTATGAAGAGCCTGTGTGTGTGTGTGTGTGTGTGTGTGTGTGTGTGTGTGTGTGTGTGTGTGTGTGTGTGTGTGTGTGTGTGTGAGAGAGAGAGAGAGAGAGAGAGAGAGAGAGAGAGAGAGAGAGAGAGATCCTCCCACAGGACCGACTAACCGGTCAGACAGCAAGTCACCTGAATGAAGAAATGTAGAAGTAGTTTTGGCAGACGGAGAGAAGGGGCGGATGACTAAAAGTGAAAGATAAGAGAGAGGGGCTATAAAACGAAGGGGGGGAAAAAAAAGAAAAGAAAAAGAAACACAGGTAAACCTTCAGGCCGCCGCTCCGCGTGCAAAGTCCACGGCTGGGACTGATTCAGCGTCGATTCTTCTCTCGGGTTTTTTTTTTTTTTCTTTTTCTTTTCTCCGGACTTGAGAAAGTTGAGCGCGTCTCTCCTGTTTGCTGCTGCTGTTCCTGCTGCTGTGGCGACAGTTTGGTGTCCCTGCGTTTTGGCACACGGACGCGCACATCTGTTAATAACAACAGACGCGCAGTCACGGACACGGACCCGAGAGGAGCGCGCGCGTTTCGGTGCGTGTCACCATGCCTGTGCGACAGAAAGGTAATGTGAGTTTATTTGGTTTGTTTGTTTGTTTGTTTTTTTAAACCACGTACTGCCTCTATTTACACCTGCCGTGGGGGAGTCGCTCAGCACATTTTGGGTTCATTCCGTGAGACGACGTCGATCTGCTCACTTTTACACACTTGAGCTTCGCGAAACGCTTCTGTTGACGTTACCGCACAAAACCCCGCAATTCAGTGTTGCCTTTTATGCTGGAAAATGTACAGAACGAAGTGAAACGATTCATGTAATTGATCAGATGCTATTGTGAATTGAGCATTTTTTTGCATGTGTAGCGGGTCCCGGCTAGGTCTCCGCTGGCAGATGTATAGATAACCCGTTGATGGGTGTTCACTGTAAATAATGAAAAAGTTGTAATGAAATCAGCGACGCAGGGACACAGCTGTTCATTTTCCATTCAACCGGAGTATCCTTTATTCACATCTTTATTTTAACACTATAACTGCATTTGTGAATTATTTTGTTTGCTTTGTATTGAAGCACAAGTTATATCCACACTTGGATAACATGAAGTAATGCATCCTTCATAGATCTGTCTTCAGACAGTAAATGTCTCCTGACATATTTTCTTAAACAATAACTTATCAAAAGTAGCATGAAACCAAAACACACATTTTCTCTTTAGATCACATTTTCTGTCTCTCATCAATCATGTCTTCACTTTCTTCCCTTAAACCTCTGTCTTCTCATCAAGAGTATTACTGTTATAACTACATTTTGCAAGAGTTCACTTTATACAACAGAATAAATTCCCTTTGCAGCTACAATGTATTACATTACCACAATCCGAACGCAACTATAATCATAAAGATGGCTGCCTCATAAATTGGCGCCAAAACCAATGCACTGAAGTGTACCTTTCGTCTGTTATTAACCTGTGCGCTGCCAAACGAGGCCCCAGCAGTAGCTCACCCTGATCTGAACGGCAACACCAACTTACTACCCCTTGAACACTGCGCCACACACAGAGAAATAACCCACAAATGTCGTGGAGCCGAAAGAAATAAACTAAAGAAAACAGTCGAATCGGACGGCGGCCGCCATTTCCTGAGGTGTATACAGACAGACTCAAATGCTTACATATTACCTACATTTAGCTTACAGAAAACACATCACCGCGGATTCATATTAACTTATTAACATTTGTAATAACACAGCGTGTGAGTAACCAACCTGTAAATAATGAAAAAGTTGTAATGAAATCAGCGACGCAGGGACACAGCTGTTCATTTTCCATTCAACCGGAGTATGAACCCAACTTGCTCGGCGGCTCGCCAAGGGTCCCCGAGTGACGCTGCTGGAGGGTGCTGCCACCCAGTGTCCATTTGGTGGTACAGCATGTCAATTGTGTTGCTGTCTTGCAGGCTGATTATTTTCCTTCTATTGAAGATGTATTTAATTGTTTTAGACAGTAATAATAAACAAAACACATTTTGTGAGTATCACATCCACCCCGACAAACAAAAATGGCTCCAGACATTTATGACAACGGAAAAAAAAAAATTTCCTTTTTCTTTCCCCCTTTTGCTTTCTTTTAATAAACTTGTGCGGTGACTGGCATGTAATATGTGTAAGGCATGTACATTTGTGGCACGCAAGGTGCAGGGAGGACTAATTGTCTGGCCATGTGTGGCATGAAAGATAGGGGGGTAGAGGTAATCTGTGAGGAGATGGGATTTACATGGGTTTGTATTGAAGGTTGGCCCAGCGACTCATAAGTGAACATTGGTCTCGGTCTCCTCTCTCTGGTCGACCTCCTCATCTCTCTGTGTGCCTCTTCTGCGGGCCAAGTCATATAAGGGTGGCCACTTAGTCTTCCCTCCTGTACTTGTTCAGCCTGTCTATTTTGCTCATCCTCTCCAGGCTGTCGTAGGTAAGTGACATCAGGTTGTTCACTAATCCGCGATTCATTACCGACTGAATCCCTTTTTCTGTCATTTGGGCTATGTTTATCGTCTTTTACAGGAATGCCTTGTTCATTCTCTCTTTCAGGTAAGTTTGTCTCATCCGTGTGCGTGTTGTCTCTCTCAGCTAGGTTTGTCTCATCCGTGTGCGTATTGTCTCTTTCAGGTAGGTTTGTCTCATCCGTGTGCGTATTGTCTCTTTCAGGTAGGTTTGTCTCATCCGTATCACTAGGGTTGGTCCCCCTCGTCGGTAATGTATTTGGACATTCTTTGTGGGTCAAAGTTGGACCCCTTGGAGTCTGACCAGGCACTGTCCTGGTTACAGGTGTTCTCAACCAATAACCTCCTGTCCACTCACCATCCTCCTCATCGGTGTCCAGTGTACCACCATAGTCGGCAGGGCTTGCCCTCTGTTGAGGTTGTTTTTGTCTCTGACGGGGTGTTAAGACAGTGTCAGCTGACTGTGCTGGGCTTTCAACAGGCAGGTCATTTACTAACAACAGCAAGTTCCTATGTATGGTTCTGTTCCTTGCATTTGGGTCTCCCTCAGGATGAATGACATATACAGGATTGTCTGAGATTTGCTCCTTCACCACATAGATCCTCTTTTCCCAGTATGAGCGTAGCTTACCGGGTCCACCTCGCTCACCCATGTTTCGAACCAGTACTCGATCTCCTGGTTTGAGGACCACGCCCCTCGCCTTTTGATCATAGTAGGACTTGTTCTTTGCACTTGACGACAGGCTGGATTTGTTTGCAATCTTGTATGCTTCAGTCATTCTTTTTGACCATTTCTCCACATATCCCATGTGTGTTACTGATTCGGCGTTTCCCAATAATCCAAACAACAGATCCACGGGGAGACGGGGGTGTTGCCCATACAGCAGGTAATGAGGTGAGTAACCGGTGGACTCGTGGCGAGTACAGTTATATGCATGTATCATTTGTGGCAAGTGTTCCTTCCATCTCTCTTTTTCCCTGTCTGTCAGTGTCCGTAACATTTGCAGCAGTGTGCGGTTGAACCGCTCAGCGGGGTTAGATTGCGGGTGGTATGGGGATGTTCGTGAGTGTCCGACCCCTGACAGCCGTCCAAGGGTGCGGAAAAGGTCGTTCTCGAACTCGCGCCCTTGATCATGGTGGAGACGATTTGGATAACCAAGACGGGGTATGTAGTCGTTGTATATCCGTTCAGCTGCAGTTTGTCCTGATTTATTTTTGGTTGGGTAAGCCTGAGCAAATCTGGTAAAATGGTCTATTACTACCAGAATGTACTCGTAGCCTCCTTTGCTTTTCTCCAGATGTAAGTAGTCTATGCAAACCAGATCGAGAGGGGAAGCAGAGGTCAGGCCACCCATTGGCGCGCGTACATGTGTGGTGGGTTTCTTTTGTTTTATGCAACTGCATTTTCTTGTCACATACTCCTCTATACATCTCTTCATGTGTGGCCAATAGAAACGTTCTCTGGCCAGATGGAGCACACGTTCTGTGCCAATGTGTCCCATGTCGTCATGGAGATGTTTTAGAGCAACTGACCGATACTGGCTGGGCAGGACTAACTGTTTCCTCTCTTGTGTTTGACGGTACAGAACTCCATTCTCTAAATGTAGTTGATTCCACTCATGAAAGAGCTTGCGAGTGAGACCACTCCCTGACCTTCTGACCTCATCAGTGAGAACATTATTTGTCTCTTTCAGTCTTACTATTTCCCCTATCCCAGGGTCGTCTCGTTGGGCTTTTGCCAGCTCTTCTTGACTTATTTCGGGCAAGAGTGAATGAGGCTGTGGCATTACATTAGCAGAGGTGTACAGTGCAGCTATCCATGCTACATCTTTCTTCTGGGCTGCTCTACCACCTTCCCAAGTCGCATGCAGCACATCCTGAGACAGTTCCTCCGTGCATGTCGCCACATAGTTGTCGATATCGAGTGGAATACGTGAGAGCGTATCGGCGTCTATATTGTTTTTTCCAGGTCTGTATTTAATATTGAAGTGGAACTCTGACAATTCTCCAACCCAGCGGTGTCCAACTGCATTGAGTTTTGCAGTGCTCATGACGTAGGTAAGCGGATTGTTATCCGTGTAGATGGTGAAATGTGGAGCATAGAAGAGATAGTCTCTGAATTTCTCACACACTGCCCACTTCAGAGCAAGGAACTCAAGTTTTCCGCTGTGCAGTCGGTAGTTTCTTTCTGCAGGTGTCAGAGTTCGTGATCCATACCCAATGACTCGCATTTTTCCACACTGTCGCTGATAGAGGATTGCGCCCAGCCCTTTCTCGGAGGCATCTGTGTGTAGGACGAATGGTTCCTCAAAGTTGGGGTATGCGAGGACTGGGGGTTTGATCAGCATACTGACAAGCCTTTCCAAGGTTCTTTGGTGATCCGTCTCCCACTTGATAGGTGTTTTGGACGGAAGTTGCGGACCCTTAGACTTACAGTGACGTAGAGGGGGTTGGGGCATGGAGGACTTGACTTGGAGCAGCTCATACAATGGTGTTGCTATTTTAGCAAAGTCCTGTATGTAGGAGCGGTAATAACTCAGGAAGCCGAGAACCCGTCGGAGGTCACCAACTGTTTGGGGTGTTTTGGTTTTTAAAGCCATCACTGCCTCGAGGTCTCTGGGGTCAATTCGAACTCCCTCAGCCGACACCAAGCGTCCCACATAGCGAACCTCTTTCTGGAACATCCCACACTTTTCCGCCCGTAGTTTCACCCCATGGGTCTGCAGCGCTTTGAGGACCTTGCGAATCACCTCCACATGGTCACTGAAGGATTTGGAGAAACATAGTAGGTCATCCAGGTACGGAATGCAGTACTCGTCTCGCAGAGAGCCCAGCATCTCCTCCATGCTCCTCTGAAAAGCTGCAGGTGCATTAGAAAGTCCGAATGGGATCCTAACCCATTCGTACAACCCCCAGGGGGTTATGAAGGCAGTGAGATGGCGTGATCCTTCTTCCATAAATCCCTGGTGGTAAGCTTTCCCTTGGTCAAGTATACTGAACATTGAATATCCACCTAGCGTGTCTATCAAATCCTGTATTCGCGGCAGTGGGTGTCTGTCTGGCACGGTTCTTTGGTTTAGGAGACGATAATCTATGCAAAGACGAAGAGTGCCGTCTTTCTTCCTCACACATACAACTGGAGCTGAATAGGAAGACCTAGATTTCACGATCCAACCCTTTACCAGAAGGTCTTGAATGTAGTCTTTAACTTCTTTAAATAATGGTTTGGGAATGGATGTGTACGCTCTCTGCACAGGAACGTCGTCTTTTAGGTTGATCACCATTTGTAGATTTGGGATACAGCCAAGGTCATTCCCATCCCTTGCAAAGGCGTTTGACTCCTCATGAAGCATCTTTCTCGCAACCTCCTGCTGTTCTTCCTCAAGATGATCGAGGTTTACAGGTGGGTGCCACAGAGGTGGATCTGAGTTGCTGATCTGAGTGGTGGTGACCTGGCAGGCAGTCACTGCAGGCTGTGATTTGTCCAGAATATCAGCCTCCACAACATTTTCAACATGCTGGAGAATTCCTAGGGCTGTTTTACGTTGTATTGTAATGTCATGGTTGGTGTTGTTACCAACTGGAATGGTGACATAGGGCTTTGTTGGGTTCTGGATTTCAAACAAACCTGTCCCTGCATCCCACTGTGCAGACAGTTGGCTGTCCTCATCTGTCTCGAACAACACTAACCGGGTAGAGGCATCCATTTGGGACGGAATCCGACACTTCACCCACGACACTTGACCAGCTGGGAGTACAATATCCTTGGCACCTGTTCTTAAGCGTACCTGCTGCATGACTGACCTTGCTGTCTGAATAAAGCTGACGAGAGCTTCGGCTGTCTCATTTGGAACAGATATAGCCTTGCTAAGAAGGCTAGCAAGGACTGGCGTTAGCCTCTCTGGTTGTCCACAAATTAGCACTTCCAAAACATTAAAGCCAATCAATGGTCTATCTATGGGGTAGCTGCTGATGAGGAATGGGACACTAATGGACAGATTGGGGTCCAAATTCCCTGGTAAGTTCACTGTAATAGCTACCCACCCATCATATGGAATGAGACCACCATTTGCTGCAATAACTTTCAGTTCCTCCTCCCCTAAGATCTCTGAAACTGGGTGAGTACTGAGGTCAGGTACGTACTCATTTTTCCAGGCACGGCTAACTATACTGACTTGTGACCCAGAGTCGAGCAAAGAAGTGACTGCTAAGCCATTTAGATAACTCTGAACAAGGGCCTGTTTCCCAATCAAGCTAGCAATAGCTCCAGCTTTAGCCACACGTGGTGATTGGGGAGGGAGCTGAGATACTTGTTTGTAATGACTTTGTGTGCTTGCTATTACTGGGGTTGAGAGTGAGAAAGGGCGTGTTTTGTCATTTTTTTCACTTTCTGATTGGGACTTCTTTTCAGGCTCGGTCACTAGATGTCCCTCTCCAGTGGCCGGTTGGAGTTTCCCTGTCTCTTTGGTCGTTTTAGACAGCCTGCTGCACGGTGTCCGTCCTCCCCACATATGAAACAGTGCTTACAGTCTTGCCTGCCTTGTTCCACACAGCTTGGACAACCATAGGGTTTTCCACGTTGAGATTTGGTCCTACTTTCACTGTACTGGCGCCCATTGTGGGTTAGTTGTTGATTTTGTTTCTGGATGGTCTCAACCATTCTGGTAAGCTCCTCTACTTTGGTCGTAAGGTCTCTCAGGGGATCTGGTTTTGTTTGTTTTGACTTGGACTCAACACTCTCCGACCTGGTACTAGGTCCCTTTCCCAAATCAGGTTCGAGTTGTGCACTGTGCGCATTTGTTACAGTCTGTCGGCGGGAAGAGCCAAGTCTTTTCATTCTCTCATTTTCTTCACGGGTGATTTTCATCACATGACGAAGAATCATCTCATCAGTGATCCCACTGTCTGTCAACAAAGGTTTGAGCTCTCTCCGTATGTCCGTATGTTTGTGTCCAAAGCCTTGGTACACCGTGTGCAGGAAAACATCTTGTACTGTAGCTGCAGAGTATTTAATGTCAGTGTCAGTCAATCTTGAGGTCAATAGGATGCGCTGTTTTAAACCAATCAAGCGATAGAGAAATTGTTGTGGTGTCTCGTTCTCATCCTGTTTTGTACACATCAACTCTTGGAACAGCTCTGTGCTGTTTTTTTCTCTCAGGTGGGTCTGGAGAAATCCCTTGAGTTCAGTCACTGTCATGTCATCTTTGTTTATCAACATCTCCTTGAATATGCCCGGTCTTATGATTTTGAGCACACCACGGACAATCTCTGAGTCTGAAAAACCTTCTCTGATGCCATCATCAAGTTGCCTGCAAACATTGTTGTAGCTGATGTCTGAGGATTGATCACCTACCTGACCCCCTTGCACTTTGAACTCTCTCCGGGGAAGGTAACTGAGTTCCCTTAAGGACACCATCCCCTCACAAGCCGACTGAGAGGAGAGCTCCCCTGGTGGGTTTCTGCTTGGTTGACTTTGCAGAGATGAAGACGAGGGAGTATGGGTCTGTGGTGGCAAAGCCTGCGTTGGTATGTACTGTATGAGCGTCTTACTAAGCTCTTCGTAGCTAGCAAGAGCTTTAAGCAAATCAGCGTTCATTGTATCAGGTGCGTTTAACTTTTTGGTCTTAACTGAGTCTGAATCTGGTATCACAATATCCCTAGGTGATGCAGTACTGACTGAAATAGGAGGGTGGCGAATTCGACTGTGAGTGTCTGTGGTGATTTCAGGATGTGTTTGGATGATAACCGAACCATCAGGAAAATCAACCTGGTCACCAAGCTTGTAAACACTCTGCCCCGTGTGTAGCTCAGAATCACCCTTTCCAGTTAACACTAACATTTCGTCCTCCCGACATTTCACTACATCATCAATAGCATCTTTTAACATCAGCAACTGAACCATACCCTCGTCCTCTGTTTCCAGTAACCGCTTACTGTACATAAACGAGTTAATGTGATCGTAGCATCCCTCCTGGTCCTCCTCGACAAGCTCTGATTCGTCCTCATCCGACACTGGGTCCACCGCTCTGGCGACCCGAAGAAGCTCTTCAGCTGACAGGGTGAGCAGGCTCTTCCTAATGTCCCACACTAGGCTCTTCCTCTCACCACTCGACATGTTGGCTCCTCGTCTCCCTCACGGCTGGCGCAGTTCGGCTGGACAGGGCTGCTGGTTGGCGGCTGGATGATGCACTCCTCCCTCCTAGTTGCTGGTCAGCGTAGTCACAACTCGGCTCCCGATCCCATAGGTGGTGCCGAAGAATCCCGGACGAGCCCCCAAGAATCTGTAGCGGGTCCCGGCTAGGTCTCCGCTGGCAGATGTATAGATAACCCGTTGATGGGTGTTCACTGTAAATAATGAAAAAGTTGTAATGAAATCAGCGACGCAGGGACACAGCTGTTCATTTTCCATTCAACCGGAGTATCCTTTATTCACATCTTTATTTTAACACTATAACTGCATTTGTGAATTATTTTGTTTGCTTTGTATTGAAGCACAAGTTATATCCACACTTGGATAACATGAAGTAATGCATCCTTCATAGATCTGTCTTCAGACAGTAAATGTCTCCTGACATATTTTCTTAAACAATAACTTATCAAAAGTAGCATGAAACCAAAACACACATTTTCTCTTTAGATCACATTTTCTGTCTCTCATCAATCATGTCTTCACTTTCTTCCCTTAAACCTCTGTCTTCTCATCAAGAGTATTACTGTTATAACTACATTTTGCAAGAGTTCACTTTATACAACAGAATAAATTCCCTTTGCAGCTACAATGTATTACATTACCACAATCCGAACGCAACTATAATCATAAAGATGGCTGCCTCATAAATTGGCGCCAAAACCAATGCACTGAAGTGTACCTTTCGTCTGTTATTAACCTGTGCGCTGCCAAACGAGGCCCCAGCAGTAGCTCACCCTGATCTGAACGGCAACACCAACTTACTACCCCTTGAACACTGCGCCACACACAGAGAAATAACCCACAAATGTCGTGGAGCCGAAAGAAATAAACTAAAGAAAACAGTCGAATCGGACGGCGGCCGCCATTTCCTGAGGTGTATACAGACAGACTCAAATGCTTACATATTACCTACATTTAGCTTACAGAAAACACATCACCGCGGATTCATATTAACTTATTAACATTTGTAATAACACAGCGTGTGAGTAACCAACCTGTAAATAATGAAAAAGTTGTAATGAAATCAGCGACGCAGGGACACAGCTGTTCATTTTCCATTCAACCGGAGTATGAACCCAACTTGCTCGGCGGCTCGCCAAGGGTCCCCGAGTGACGCTGCTGGAGGGTGCTGCCACCCAGTGTCCATTTGGTGGTACAGCATGTCAATTGTGTTGCTGTCTTGCAGGCTGATTATTTTCCTTCTATTGAAGATGTATTTAATTGTTTTAGACAGTAATAATAAACAAAACACATTTTGTGAGTATCACACATGCATTTTGAAAACTACAGCAAACATGCGAAGTCCAGACGCAAGTGTTCGATCTCAACTCAAAATGCCGACTGGCTTCACAAGAACTTATTTTTTTATTGGACGTGTTAAGTTAAACCATGGCACATTTTTTCTTTTCTGCCGTGTTGGATTGTGATGGACTCGTCAGTGGTTCCGGTTTGATCAGCTGTTCATGGAAGCAGGAATGCCCCCTACACAAACTACATTGTGTTTTGCGCAACAGAGCCACGCTAAAATAAAAGCCTCAGTATAAAGTGTTAAAATATACAATAATCCCAAGATACAGCAGCAATGAACACCGGGAATAGAAAGATAAACAGACGCATGTTAAATTAATATGTTTTATTATGTTTTTCCATTGTTTTAATTGCTTAAAATGAACATGCAGCTCAGAATGGTCCATTTAAATCTATTTTTTTTATGTGAAGTACTTTTTACTGAATACACTCCCGCCAAACTTTTAATGGACAAAGAGAACGTGAAGTTAGTTTTCTTAATGCGTTGAGCGAGTTACTGTCAATCTTTTCTTTGTTGATATCAGGTGAAAGACCTTCTGAGATCCAGACCAGCTATAACCTTTGTAATCCCCTTTCAAAATAAAGGCTTTTAATGTACTGCACCTAATCTCCACTACTTAACAGTACCTTAGCATTTTTTTTTTCAGTGTTCTTTCTTGAGATATAAGAGGTGTGTGTTACTTTTTTGTCCCGTGTTCAGATGCTCAGCGGGCCCTGGAGCTGCTCCAGCAGTACCGAGCCAAACTGGACCAGAGGCAGCAAAACCAGAACCGGACCAAACAGGGTGCTGGTGAGGAGGACCGGCAGCTTCAGCAGTCTCTGGACAGGGTCATCAGTGTCTTCCAGAGTCAGCTCTTCACCGCTCTTCTTGGTGAGAACCTCTGCGAAATGTAATCTGCTGTGGAACTTTCTCTGGATTGTATCACGTTTTAAGTTTTAAGACATTTTACTGCTTGTATATGCACATTTCCTTAGAATTCTCACCAGAGACGTGTGTGCATTTCCATTAGTATATATGCAGTCACCTGAGCTTGATAAGTAGGTCATTACGCAACTAAATATTAATAAATTAAAATCAAAAACCAATAATATTACCAACATGTACAAAGGCTATAAAAGTACATCACACACATAAATAAGAAATTACAGATACAACACAGCCAGAGCAAAAAGCAGAGGAGTAACCATGCATATGGGAAAGTGCTTCCTCCACAGTGTTACAGCACACTCCCTGTTTAATTCTGGGCTTTAAGACTATCTGGAGTTTGCATCTTCTCCCTGTGCATGCTGGGTTTACTCCAAAACAGCCGTGGAGCTGAAGTTAATTAGTGGTTTTAAAATGTCCTGCTGCATTTGTGATGGACTAGTGATCTGTGCAAGGGTTATTCTGCCGTCACCCACAGTCACGCCCATGTCCCAAAGAGACCCTAAGTTAGACATAGCAGTGTGGAAGAAGGATGATAATATTTTAAACCCAAATTAAAGGTATAATTAGAAATAATCACACTATTATTGCCTGTGTGATATCTAGATATAGACACTATGCAGTAAATATTTACATAGTTGTTGGTCTGTGTGGTTTTTTAACTGAATTTAAAAGGTATAAAAACCATAAATGTAATATGTTGTCTTCAAATAAGATTTTAAGGTTTGAGGGGGAGCTTTTTGATTTGAGGTGGTTATAGTCACAATATCTGCATGATTTTATCACAAGGTGACCCGAAGATTGATATCAGAGCATTCAGATGTACTTCTGATGTAGAGCAGAGCAGTACCCAGAGCAGAAAACACACTTTCCTTGTCGCCAGCTGTGGGCGTTTTTCTAAATATGTTCATGACAGCAAACTGGTTCTTAGTCCCTGCTCCCGCCTGCTTTGTGCCCCACCCATACTTCTACCCTTGTTTTGTGTGCATGCTTGTGTGTGCATGTATGTCCTGTTCACTAAATGTGAGCCAGAGTTCCTGTTTTTCATGTGACTTTGACCTTTAACCGAGCTGTCGCTGTCATTACAAAGTGATGAAACAGCACAGTTACTTCATTTGATATACAGGTAAGTATTTTCTACTATTATTGATTACATGTGATGAGTATCTGTGCATGCTCGCCTGTAATTGCAGGTAGCAAATCCATCAGGGATGACCAGTTTTATGGTCATTTTCTTTTAACCCTTTGAATAATGTTCTTTATCTCCTCACTTTCACTTTCGTTCATTTCATTCATCACTTCCAAGCGATTTCACAACTGTGTGTATGAGTGATAGCAGAAGTACATTTCAGTGCGGTTTGTACAATTGGGGAAATAAAAACCTCAGATTATGACAGTTACATATGTATTTGTTAATGTGTGTATGTCTGAACATTCATGTGAAACTGGACCAGACATTACATGGAAAAGCCAATAACCATAGTGGCAGTACCTCTGTCTCTCCACTAGAGGTCCATGTTGTATTATATGTGTTTAAGGTCCAGTTTGTACTTTTTATAACGAATATATTTCATTGATGACATGACTGTGATATTTAAACAACGTTACACATATTAACATTCTTATTTATCAGTAAACCAGTTTTATACTTTTCAATTAGTTATTTGTTGAGTCAGTGCTTTAAAGATGTGAGGAACGTTGTTTAATCAAGTATGAAGTGACAATTTTAGTCTTTATTGAGAAAAAACTAACAAAAAGAAAAGAAAAACATTTAAAGGGACACATTTTTGAACCACACAACATTTCAGATTTTACTACTATGCAATAATATTACAATTTTTATTTTATCAGCATCATTTGCATTTGAATTGAGTCACCTTTACTGTTTCATCTTATGAAAGAAAATTACTTAGTTCAGTTATTCCCTTGAATGCTTTTTAAAAGGAACAATGAGATGCCTGGGACATGCACTGAGGAGAGATGGTAAATATGACGAAGGATGTTGGCGTTTCCCAGCAAGAAGAAAACAATCATGGTCGTAGTAGTCGGTGTAGCAGTAGGGGACAGAATAAAATGGAGACTGATGATCCACCATGGCAACCGTTGAAGGAAAGATGACGGAGATTCTGTACTCATCCTGTCAATCATACATAAATTATTTGCAAATGTACTAAAAGCTATCTTCTCTCCAGATATCCAGGAGTACTACGAGTTGACCCTCCTTGCAGACAGCAAGTGTTCCGACGGCCAGGCCAGTGAACCTGGTAAAGGACCGACCTCCCTCAGCCTGTCAGCAGAACCAGTGTCTCAGCCACAGCCGTCCACAGATCCCCGGAGTCCCCAAACTTCGGATGAACCTCCGCACAAACCACTGGCCCCCAAACCCAGATCAATCAAGTACCCTGCCCCCGCCCCTCCAGTCGCATCAGGAAGTCCTGCAACAAATGTGTCCTCCTCTACAACACCGTCCAGTACACCTGAGTCCCAGACAACCAGGGTTAAATACCGAGCTCCTCTTCCTCCCGTCCAGCTTGGAGGCTCCGCATCAGCGTCACCAAATGCTTCCAAACCCTCTTCTCCTGGTGATGTAGTGAATAGTGTCAACTCGCCCTCTGGCTCTATGAAAACATCTCCTGGAGTATTCCTGAATGGAACGCAGCCAAATCTTACTCCCACATCCTCTTTAGAGAGAAGAACTCCACAAACCCTCCTCGTTACACCGGACCGCAACCTGGTGACGGTCTCAGCGCTCGTCTCCAGCACCATCCAAGGATTTGTTCCTCCCACCACTCCAGACAAACTTACTCCAACCAGCACCAGTCCCTGCACAGAGCTCGGTGGCGGCAATGGCACCGACGCAGCCATCATCTCTGCAACTCCGATAGTCAGCAAAGACCCAGGATCAGGCGGAATCACCACCAGCCCGAGTCTAATCAGTCCCACTCAGGGAAAATTTTCCTTCAACATCCGAAGCCCGACAAGTCCCACGGGACAGCTCTTTAAAGAAGCCCAACTCAGGTATGTCCGGTGATGTGCAGTTCACCCAAGATTAGAGCTTAATGATACTTGCTTGTTACTTCGTTAAAAAGTAAGACGTTAATGATAATTATCTCTCTTTAGTAAACTTGTAATACACATAAAACTGTATTACTGTGTGGCTGGAGTGCTGGTTAGGCTGATGTTTTAAAATGGCTGCTAATGTGTCACAGGTATCACCTACACTGTGGATGGAGGCTGATGTTGTTACTTACAGTGAGCTGGTTGCATTTAGGTTTAATGAACTGATCTGACTTTCGTTTACAATAACTGAGCACAACACAGACAAACACCTCTCCCTCTACGATCCTGCACAACAAAAGTGGTCACCATAACCTCACTATTTAAGAAGTTACTGGACCATTTCTTCCAAATGTAATGGAATGAAGGCGCATGTCAGTGGACTTACAGTAACTTGTTACTTCACATCCACACTGGTTGTGTCTAAAACCTTCTCATTTCATTTAGTGCAACTGTTTTGACAACAAGTACATAAAGCCAGCTGGATAATAATCATTGGACTGAAGTATGACTGTGTTTTAGAGTATAGGATTAGAAAATTCTCCTTTTTGGCAGTGTCTTGGTTTATTGAATGAACACGTTTAAGAAAAGGCCTCCAGATAAAACACAACAAAGACATTTTTTGTCATCTCATCTTATCTTTTTCAAATACCAATGGCTTTGGACCTACAACTTAATGCAATTGAGTTTCTAAGGCAGCTTTCATCTGTGTTTATGTCTACATTTGTTTTAGATTAGCCATCATACTGGATCAGTGAAGTACCATATTTATGCCATCAGAATGTATGTTTATATAATTTTAGAGTAAAAATGGTTACACATATGATTAGTGTTTTTTGGGTTCAAGGATTTCAGAGTTTAGAAGAATGATCCCTCCATCAGAGATAATTAAACACTCAATTAACCACAACTAATGTGATTCTTCTAAATTAAATGATTATTAACTTTATTTTTTTCTTCTGAACTCCACCCGACCCTGAGAGACCAGCAGGTGGAGTTCACCATCATAGTCATATTATTACCACATGAATGCATGTTCTTCATCACAGCAGAAAGGAGTAAAGTCTCAAAAATGTTCAATCTCACCTACCGTCGCTATGAGGAAGTCAGGTGATGCAGTGGTTTACTCACATACTTGCATTTTCCTTTCTTTCCAGAACCAGTTCATGAAAGTTACACTTTTGAAAATGGTTTGCCCTTTGATTGTTTCTTCAGCCACACTCTCGCTCCCTTCTTGCTGCAGAAAAACAAATGAGCGTGTTCGCAATTTCAATATTCAGACTTTTTGATCACCTTATTGTGACAAATGTCATTTGAACATATATTTTCTATTAGGTAAATTCAATAATATTCCTGCTATTTACAGAATGTTTACTATAATAAACAAACAAA
This sequence comes from Lipophrys pholis, assembly GCF_963383615.2. Classification (NCBI taxonomy): domain Eukaryota; kingdom Metazoa; phylum Chordata; class Actinopteri; order Blenniiformes; family Blenniidae; genus Lipophrys; species Lipophrys pholis. The sequence continues at coordinate 24,162,608 of NC_137640.1, read as the reverse complement.
CAAACAAATAAATAAATAAATAAATGTTCTCTTCAACGACACTATTTTTACTTGTATTGTCGTATTTGCGTAGTTTCATCTCAAGTTAATTGTTTCAGCTATTTTTTTTTTTAAATATATATAGTTCTAGATATGAAACTATGTCACATTGGTTAAGTGACAGCTTGTGAAACACTGAGTGGTGCTTTTATACATTTGTGTATAGAGAGAAATTAAATATAACTGACAGTTTTTGGAGAGTTCACCTTCATACAACCTCCGTTCCCTGATCTGTTCCCAGTCCAACCAGCCCCGAGCCCTTAAAAGTCACCTCCACTAGCCCCGGCCATGGCCCAGCCCGCCTAAGGCCACCGACAAGCCCACTGACCCCCAACAAGGTAAGACATGTCTTGTTGTTTTGTGATAGTGCCTGAGGAAAGCGGTGGGAAATATCTCTGCTGTTAATAGCAGTGTGAGATACAGGTTGTTGGTTGGTCACGTTGGTCTCAAGCAGGGGTGCAAGGGCTTTTACCTCAGAACAAACTACTATAAATGGAGAATGTTTGGTGTTTTTTGATAGGCTGGTGAGCTTGTGATTGATCATGCATCATATAATTTCCTATTTTTGATGCCTAAATGATGCAATGGCGGCAATTCTGATTTAATTTGATTGCCGAAGCTTCACCATTGTCTGATCATTTATATCAAGCAACTGCTACTGTTTCAATAAGGCGTTTGAAGAAGCAAGACATATTGGTAGTTTAACAGTTCATCCAAACAGAATCATCTGTATCAAGAGGATAGACGACACCCAAACACAAAATCCTAGCACATCATTCTCGTGGTGGTTTACCAGCCTGCTAACGTTGTGTAACAGCGTCACAATCTTCAACCAGCTACCAACCACGTGGGTATTTTGATCAAGTGTTCAATGAGGTTGAAGTCAGGACTGCTGAGTTGCTGATATTTCATTCATCTTCTCTACTCACACATTTTGGAGCTTGTTTCTGATAAAAATGCGCATTTTGGAGTAAAGAGTTTGGTCTCTGACTTTGGAGCTACGGGATTGATACTGGTTGAATTTCGTGACAGTATCTGTCTGCATTGAGATCGCATGGGATGATTTTCAGCCCTGCTATTCCAGCAATCAGCAGAGCTTTTTCGTCTTCACACTGGCCCTTTAATGAAAAGGTTGTTAGCAGAACTGAATATAACATCTACACATTCACCTCTACTGCTCATCCAAACAATGCACGGGCCTTACAATTTAAAAAGGGAAGATGCTTCCGTTAAGAAGCAAAAAAACAAAAAAGATAAACAGCTACCAAATATCGCTGTTATTTCTCTTTGTGATTTGTAGCAATACTATTTTAACCTGCATATGTCAGATATGATTTTGAAAAAAAAAAAAAAGGCACCCAGTGGTGCTTCAAGATATTTCAGGTCAAATTTTATTTCAACTTCAAAAAAGGCACACAACAGATTAATGTCACACAAAGGAGATATGCCTGCGCTGACTCCTTCAGGAATCACCTGTGGTTCTGTAGAAGATCCATATATAGTCAACACAAATAAGTATATGTCTCTTTTTTTGACACTTTTCCGTATGCAGTGGGTGAGGAAAGCTTGCGTGAGATGTAGTTTTGGGATTCTCCCTAAAGAGTTTTTTTGACAGTTGCTTCAAATTGTCTGCACAATAAGACGGGTTCACTTTGCTAATGCAAACATCAGATAAACACTGCTACATGTCACAGTGATACTTTAAGCATAGGACTGGAGATTGGATGTGACATTAGCACAGATCATGCACTGTCTTATGGAAAAAAAAAAAAAAAAGAAGCTTTGATACTGGGTAAAACAGGCCAACTCTTTAGTGAGTACTGAAGCTGATGGTTGGACGTTTTGTGTCAATTAGATGGAGACTTTTAGTCAAAGCTGTTTGAGCACTGGCTTGCATTGCATTATGTAATTTGAGGAAGGGAATCAATTTAGTTCAGTCACATTCTGCTGCTCGGGAGCGACTCCAAAGTGAATCCATGGAGCCTAAGCACCTGAAGTGGTCTCACTGAGCTTGTTAAGATTTCAATCGAAGTGAATTCTGTTTTCTTTTGGACTGCAGATTTGTTGGGCTGTTAAAAGTGTTAATTGCAATGATTGTTTTTTTTTTTTTTTTTCAGTTTCCAGTATATCAGATATAGTTTGCTTATTTTTTTTTTATTACTTCCTCAAGAAGCACTCATGCTCTGCCCTGCATGCTGTGTTTTTGCATTTAGTTACTTTTAATCAGGCATTTTTCAAGTCAGTTAAATGATTAAATGAATAGTAAAGTATTTAGTCGCCGTATGAGACATTAAAAACTATAATGATGCTCATTACTATGATCTATTGATAAAAACATGCTGACAACTCCCCAACACTACTATTTCTTCTTCTTCTACTACTCTCCATCAGAGAGTAATCAATCAATCAATCAATTGCATGTTCGATTCCCAATTTGATAATGTAGAAGTGTCCGTGAGTAAGACTGAACCCTATTTCTCCCAATGGATGGACTAAAGTGCCTTGCATGGCAGCTGCCTGTGTGAATGGGTGAATGTGATTAACAATGAAAAGTGCTTTGGGGTCTGCTCAAGCGGTGGAAAAGAACAAAATACGTATCGTATATCATATAAAAAAAAGTTACACCGTTACAAAAAACAGCAAGAATGAAAATAGGCATGCTAAGATTAGAAACATATATCACAATCATTCTTCAAAAAGAATGGTCTTTTAAGGTGATTGTCACAGGCAGACTGGGGTATGTTCAAGTTGTTGTCACACTTCTTTTTAGTTTTGCAGTTGGGACTGTCAGCAATACAAGAAAGTATCAGGACCTATCGAGTAATGATTGTAAAGCAACATATTGGCCGGAGTGTTGCAAACTGGAAAATGAGGAGAAATTGTCTGTCTGCATACTGGATGGTGTTATCTGATGTGCATATGCAATGATACCCAGCTTTCTTATTCCTCTTCCTGCTACAGGTTTTATTCTTGTACACAAGGAACGATCCCTGTAAATATTTCAGACTGACTTTGAATATGAATTGAAATCCCATCGCTGTGGGATGCTCTGGGTTGCACGTGGAGCTCAGACTTCACTAATACACAGCCAAAGTTGAAAGTAGAGCATGTATTGCTATACTGCTGTTACTGTTCACTCAGTCTAACCCCCACTCCTGCCAAACAGAGACCTGACCTGATAAAACAGCAGAGTAGAGTGTGTGTTGGGTGTGTGTGTGTGTGTGTGTGTGTGTGTGTGTGTGTGTGTGTGTGTGTGTGTGTGTGTGTGTGTGTGTGTGTGTGTGTGTGTGTGTGTGTGTGTGTGTGTGTGTGTGTGTGTGTGTGTGTAGTATACAACTGTGCATGTGTGTATGTGTGTGTGTCTGTATGTGTGAGTGTTTGCCTGTGCATCCATGTGTATGCATCTCTGCGCCTGTCTGTAGACGTTTGCCTTTTTTTTCTTGTGTGTGTGTGTGCGTGTGTGAGCTGAGCGTGTTCTGTGTGTGTGCGTAGACGATATATATTCTGAGCCATGCACTCTCCGAGGTCAAAATGTGGCTACCAGCTGCCGTAAAACCAAGACAGCAGCTGGAAAACAAGAGGGAGGGTGGAGGTGCAGCGGGACCGCTGCCATGTTTCTGAGTCGGCCTCTGCTTTAGCGAAGAGGTCCATTCTGGCTGCTCCGATGAAAGGACAGGTGGAGATGACATGATAAAGGGAGGAGAGAGATTGAGCATGAAAGAAAGAGGGGAGAAGGCGCAGGCAGAGACCGCCAGGCGGCAGAGAGATGCCACCAACAGCAACAAGCGACTGAGCGGAGGAACTGGAAAGTTGCCTCGGAAGATTCTTTGATGAAAGTTGGGCGGTTGGACCGATGAGGATGGACTGCATCTGTATCCTCACTACGAAGGTGAGGCACAAGAGCGGAGCGAGCGCGGCAGTGAGGCTGAATCAAATCAGGACTCGACAGAATGGGACGCTCCTGTTTGGTCATACATCATCAGATCATGTTTACCTCCTGAATTGAGCTGTTTTTTGGTTGTTTTTTTTTTGTTATTGAACCCATTCATTTAATCTTCATTATAATCTCTTTAAATGTCAGTTGTTGCATTTTGTACAACTCCATTATTGCCGTCATCTATGTTGTTGTGACTGTAACCTGTCGTCGACATAGCACATGGTTGTCATGCGGAGCACCTCGGTCAGCATTTCTACTTCTAAATGAAGCTCTAAACAGCACTGATCTGGTAGATGTCTGAAAACTAATAAGCGCATGTACGTAATCTGCTGAATGCAGTGGGTAACAGGTTGCTCATTCCACAGTTTGCTCGTTGTAATTTGCAGTGAACAAACTCGAAGGTGACATGCTCTAGTCAAGCTGCTCTAATGGGAATGCCGAGCTGTTGGTCTCTCAACATGTGACATCCAGAGAGAGACAGGAAACTGGGTTGATAGGACACACACTTCAAAAGACTTGACTGACGGGCTGTGTAGGTAGAGGACTGATGCACTGCTTGACTGACTGCCTGCTTTTAAAAGCCGGAAGAGAGACGTTGGCTGGCAGAGAAAGGCTGTATACCTACCACAGGTATCTATCAGTGATAGTAAGAATGTGCAATAAATGTAAAACACTGTTTTCTTGCTGACCTGGACTTCATCACGTCACACTTTGAACAATCATGGAGCACTTTTCACAACATAAAGTTACGCTCTCCTCCTGCAATAAGACTGTTTAATGCCTCCTGAACTCACTCACTCATAATCATCATTTTTATCGCTTGATCAACTTTATATATTCCATTTTAACTGTAATTTCACGTAGATTTGAACCGACGATTTAGCATTTTCTTAACTTATTTAACATATTTCATTCATGAAATAGGGCTGTATGAATGGAAGTGTGATTGATGTTTTCTTTTGATGGGCTGCGGCACAGTGGAGTTTCACCTTTGCGAAGTGTTGTCTGGGAGCGATTCCTGGTTCTGCAGTTTGTACATGCGAGAGAGAAAAGTCTGGCTCACTATATTCCTGTAAAAAGAATGCAAGCTGCTGTTTGAGTTCCACTTGTACAACTGCCTCAATACTAATCCCAGTCAAGAAGTATACGTATGTTCAGATTTTGACACGAGAATGAGAAATATTTAGTTTGCAGGAGAATTTGCGTTATGTTCTTTCTCTACCAAATGTCTATAGTAGATAATAACCGGTTAGTTTTCCAGATTTATTGGATTTGATAAGAGTCTTGCATCTGAGGTCCCTCCTACGTAGCACCGTGACAGTGGCATTGCAATATTTGGTTTGAGTGTAATATATTTCAATACCTGCTTGGGAAACAGTGATACCAATCACATTTATATAACAGTTACACTGGTGATAGTGCTGACAGAGCAATAGTAAGTAGTTTTTCTTAGGTTGGTTATAAACACTACTGAAGGAAACTCTGCCATTGCCACTGTTGTTTATGTTTCTGTCAGGTAACTTAGCCCATTAACCCATTAGCCCACAGTTCAGCCTGTGAGAAACCAGGATTATACATTAACACTTCAAACTGATATTTTATATCTTTTATACATATTATAATAGGAAAATAATAGCACTACTCAACAAAGTTATATCCACTGGATGCTTTAATGGTTGCCAGGATAAAAACCAGGGACTCTAAGGAGGCTTATATAAAGGACATTTCTCCGTCTGATCTGACCTGAAGAGTTCAGACGTTTCCAAGAACCTCTCACGATGCAACAATTGGAGCCTTAAGAAAGAGGGCGCATCTTCATTTACGACAGAGCGATCTGATAAAGGATAGAAAGTGTTAGTGCACACATGCTCCCAGATACAAATAAGTCTGCAGTCTTTTGGCAGATTTACAAACAGACAGCAGGGATTCCATCTCACATTTATCTGGTTAAACTTGTTGATCTCATTAAGGTAATGGCTTAAAGTAACAGAGGGTGTTCCCTCTGCTCTGAACTGCTGGATTACCACAAGGGAAGGTATCAATGCGTCGGTTTTTATTCTGCTTGAATGACTTCTTTTTTTTTTTTTCTTCTTCTTCTTCTTCTTAACAATGAAAACATGACTTTCTCGAGTTTGTATGAGCTACAGTAGTTAATCCTATTATGCCGCACCAGCGACTCCGAGAAATTGCAGCTTACCGGGACTTTTAAAAATCAAAATGAATGTCAAAAATAAAGGGAGCAGTAGAAATATCTACACATGGAAATGAAAACAATAATACGGTTCTGGATTATCTTGTGATAGTAGATGTGTGTAAATATGCACACTTGGGAGGACTTGTTGTGACTGGGTTTTCTACTCTCTATCAATATTTTCCTCTCTATCTAGCCCAATCCTCTTTACTTCTCTGGTATATCCAGTCTTAAGTCCCACCCTGATTTTATCAGTTGGGCAATTGTTGTTTGGTCTTACTCAGTGTCACTGGCCTCCTGTGCACCAAGAGAGCAAGAGTCTCCTCTAAGAGGCTTACCTTAGGCTGCTAATAGACTTTACAGAGGTGGAGCTATTTTAAGATGGACAAAGAGGAGGAAAGGGAGAGAAAGAAAAAAAAAAAAAAAAAAAAACTATGACAGAGACGCACAAAGGGAAGGGAGAGAGAGCAAATCAGGCGCTGCAAGAGCACGTTGGGTCATTGCATACCTGCTTTTCGGTGAGCCGTTTTTACTCGCCGTTGCCAGAGAACTCCATGCCACATCATTCCGCCGACCCAGCCGTCTATGCAAGCGTCCAGCTGGCATTGTGATGTAACTGTGAGGACGGGTCACGGCTGACAAATTAATCAACGGAGGAGACATGAGAGGAGGGAAGAAGACGGAGTGCAATCCTCAAGCAGCTGTAGGCCAAACGGGCACAAAGACACGCCTCTGCAGCAGGATTCCCACAAGCAGTGGAGGGTAACCTGCTGTCACAGGTCGACTCACTTCACTTTTGAACTTGGATCTGCCAGATCCACACTTGTTGCAAAGAACTGGGATAAGCGAGCGGGTCTCTGGATTACCTTGCATATAGTGGAGCTCGCTGTTCTACCTGGCTACATGTGGAAATGGACGACTGCAGCTCTCCATCTGCAATCGATGTAACGTATATTCATTCATATTACATGCAGTTTGAAGACTCCTTTTCTTTATTCACATGTTGCAAGTCCACTCAGAAGAAATTTGGATTAAAATGATGTAATCTACACCAGGAGGTAACACGCCCCTGGTTTAACATTTTGTTATTTTTGTCTTTTAACAGCACAGCATATTTAAATTTTAAAGCCTGTCTTAAATCAAACACAGGAGAGTGTTTGCTCTGTAAATATGCATGTGCTGTATGAGGCACATTTCCTATTATCCTGAAAAAAAAAAAAAACTAATACCCCAACACACACACACAGACACACATTTTAAACCTGTTTTAATTTATTTATTTTTTTAAAAGTAAAATACTGTTTAATGTCTACGTATTTCTTTCCGTATGCCTACATAGTAGAGTCCTGTTGCAGAAGTGCACAGAGGCACTGAGGCTGGCAGACAACCAAGGGGGAACTAAGTAATTAAGAGGAATTAGTCTCGGGCCACAGGTTAACTCTTTGACATTAATGATAGCTGCTCGCAACGGCTACGGCTACGGCGATCCCAGCAATGGCTTCCCTGTCCAACTTCATCTCTCGCAGTCTTCACAGTTAACAGCTAAACTGATTCCTAAAGAACAATATCTGTAGATTTACCCTTCAGTGAGGGACATTATGTTGGTTGTGGCACTTTTTTTTGATAAAAGAAACAATAGAGAAATCACTGGCAGTAGATAGATAGACCTCAAGACTTGCTGCATCAATCTCTGGCTAAACTAAGTGAGCCGATGCATTCAGTGACCACACTGCGCTTAATGTTAATCAGACCATCATGTGTCTGGAGAAGCAGATTAAACTGTAGAATATTGTTGTGTTTAATCATCTGATGTGCTTGCACTAAGACTTTTCACAGCATTTCTTTTATGTTCGGGTCAGGACATTGACTTGGCCATCGGCGCAAAACATTGACTTTACTCCTCTGTAAACATACTTTGCTTTTTCAGTATTTTTACCTAGCTGCATTACCCACATTCGCTGGAAACGGGAAATAATTCCCTTGAGCATTTACCAAATTCTATAAAGACACCTTTGCTCCATCACTGATGGTGCACTGTTCTGGCCAAAATGCAAAATCATGATTCTTTCATGATATTTGTGGCATAATTAATTGATTGCAGTAACGCTTTGACTTGTTCATTTCGTATCACATAAATTGCAGAATAACTGTTAAACCTGTGAAGTGAGGCTTTTTGCATTTTAAAGTAAGAAGTCTTTTGAAATAGCTGAACAGTGTATTTCTCTACACACTGAAGAGGAAAACAGGCAGCATGTTTAAACGCAGCCGACAGTGACAGTGATGGCTAATGAACATGAAGAACTCCTTGAATGAGGAATCAAACGTACATCGATGGCCTACTGAAGGATTTGAGTTCAGCAGTCCATTTGAAATTGAGTTCATCTTATTTCAAATTAATAGTTAATAAGAAATAGAACGGGCACTCAGTAGAGTACAAACCTTCCCCAACGCCACATTTGTCACCATGGAAAACAATGAGTACAAGGTTATTCACATTTTACAATTTCTGTGTGACCCTCCCTGACCTTTGACCCCCAACCAGGGTAATGATGTCACAATGTGGCATATCAGAGGATAGAGGATTAAAAACTGACCGCCTTATGATGAAAATACGTCTTTGACCTTTCCGTGACCGAGGCCTTGACCTTTGACCAAATTGTTTCTTTTTTCTTTTTTTTCTTTTTGCCGTGGTGTTCTGTGCCACCAGTGGGTTCCCTGCAGACATGAGACAATCAGCTTTTACTTGCAGACACATTTGATTAAGTTCTTTTTAACCTTGCACACATAGAGGTTTTCACTGTGTCCACTGTTAGGATTATGGTGCTCCTTGCTGCTCAGACAGAGCTGCTTCATGCAGGAGATGCCCCCTCTTCCTGGCATTACTGCTTATCATCAAACATTATTTAAAAAAAATAATAATTCTGATGTACTTTCTATTACCATTGACCGATGCGAGAACGGACTTCAGCTGTTTATCTGTTCATATATTTGCATTTCATTGTCAATAATTTCTAGAAGCAGTCTTTTTGACCATGAATGATAGAACTTTAGAGGCGTATTTGTTATTTTTTACAGTCTGATGACCATCAGCGATTTTTTGTCATACATCTCTATTGTTAAGGTCACATGCTTCTACAGACATATTGTGAAGAAGCGACTTGAAGTTTGTTCTTTAGGCTGCATTTTCCTATACTTTTGAGATCCTTAATGTGTTTAATTTGGATACATTTTGAGTTTGAAAACTTTTTATAGAGTTAGAAACGTACTGAACAAGTATATTGAAAGACTTGACGCAGCTCCCATATTTTCTAGTCCTTCTATTTTGATTTTTTTCTCATCCTGATTTATTTTTTTCCATTATGCAACTCCTGTTTTTTTGTTTTCAATTTTTTTATTCTTAAATAAAATAGCCAAGAAAGAAACTTACTAAGCTAAGATTAAATTGTTCAACCAATGTCACACCTAAGTACAGCAAGAGCAGCTAATCCCATTAGGCAAATGACTAATCTCTGTGATGCTATACACACACTCTTACACACTCCATACAAATATACAAGCACGCACGCCACACGTACGCACGCACGCACGCACGCACGCACGCACGCACGCACGCACGCACGCACGCACGCACACACAATTTGTTTAGAAGAATCATTTGTGAAGTGAAGTAAATGTTTGGGTAAAATGTTGATTTATTGGATAAACCCATTGTGTTGTAATGTTATTCTAAAACTGTGCATGGAAGAAATTAACTTTCAGATGTTTGGTAGTTTGTAGGTTTGCATCCACATAATCTGTCCTTATAATCTGGAAGTTTTCTGAGGATCTAACGTGAGGATTTTGTTGCCTTTTTTACTCTTTAGACGCAATCACACAGAGTTAAGGTTAAATAACTGCAAAAAGGTGATTATGGTGTAAATATTCCTTGTAAGACCTTGAATAGTGTTTGGAGATGTACCACACTGCATTCTCTTTTCTTTTGTCATTTTGACGTACTCAATGTACGCCACAGATATGTTTTTGAAATAATGATACACCATATAATATTCTTTATGACATCACTGATACAACTGCTAATATGTCCCAAAACATGAATTTTGTGATGACAGTCTGCTAATTGTGCACATACACAGGTAGTGGCAACCAATCCCAAGAAGACGGATAAGAAAATAAAGGCAGTATGCTCATATTGACATAAGATCGTTGGTCCAGCATAATGATGATTCCTTTGTACACAAACACATACATCAGCTCAGAGTGGCTGCTTTAAGTCTCCAAATTTGTTAGAGTGGCTCAAGTCTGAAATCGTTTTCCTGATGTATTTCTACAACAGTACTAATTTGACTGAAAATTTTAATATGTATTCCTTATTCATTATGCTCCTTCTCCATATTTATTCATTACTTATTCAGATGGCGCCATGGTGGTGTTACCATGTTACTGAAGATTTTACCATATTACTGAAGTGTTCAAATCAAGGACACTTGTGAACACGAAGCAGTCATGTTCGGTAAAATTCCAACTTAGAAAATTAATTGAAGAAATTTACCTGAAATAGCTAAATGTATAACTGTGTAAATATCCCATTAACCATTGTCCTTAAGATTAGACATTTAATATTAGACGAGACATGAACTCATATGATATGAAATGCAAACTTTGTGACGAAAGTAATCACTTAATAATCTCAATAATAATAATACCTGCTTTCATTAGCTCTGTGATCAGTTTTGGTTCACCTGGTTGTGCCTCAGAGGCTCCACAAATTATTCTTATTTTTTTTTCACTGCAGTTTTCTTGAAATGTGATTGTTGCACTTAACCTTAAGGGAACACTAATCATGTACTGCTGTGCCAGCGTTTTGCCACATAGTGGCAGTATCTGTATGACAAACACATGATGATGTGTCCTCATGTCCTCTGCAGTGATTTAATCCCATTTAACTGCACGGTGGATACAACAATTTCTTATAAATACATAATAATAATAATAATAATAATAATAATAATAATAATAATAATTGATAATAATATTACATTTATAATTCTCTGGTGCATGTTTGACATTTGTTGCAGTGAGATTTCAGCGAGTGTCCTCACGTTGCTTTTTTTAGTAGGCGTATGACACACATACGTATTTATGTAGAAGGAAATTCACTCGTGTGGAAACTGAATACTCAGCTGGTAAAAGCAAACCACGTGAGCAGATTTGAATTGTTGATGTATGGAGTCTTTTTTAATTGGCCAGCGTGGAGAAAGGAGAAGCTACAGTGGTTGGCTGGGAGGGAGTGTGTGTACGCACACACACACACACACACACACACACACACACACACACACACACACACACACACACACACACACACACACACACACACACACACACACACACACACAGTAGTTATTTCTGTGCCGGCTGACCTACTAATGCTAACATGTAGTGCATGGCTGCTAGGCTCTGAGGTAGCATCCTCTCTCTCTCTCTTTCTCCCCATCCTCCCCCCTTTTTTCTACCATTTGTCATATATTCCCTCATTCTCATTCAGCCATCGTCGGTTTCTTTCTGTCTTTCAATAAAATAGCCTGTGATGGCATTCGATGTCATCTCTACACCCCCCATAATGGTTTGTGGACCATATGACCCAAAGCGCCTGTGGCTATCCCAGATGTATGTGTGTGTGTGTGTGTGTGTTTTTGTGAGCATACACACACATCAGCTTGATCTCCATCTGCTCCTTGCCAAACACAGAAAGTCTCACAGTATAGCTGGCTCCAGCACATCATGAAAACCAAGATTTGGCGAGGACTAGCACTTGAGCCAGTGCTAAATCCAGTGCTCATAACTGAAGGAGACAGATTTGAGTTTGTCTTTGACCAAAGCTTGGCCTCGGGGCGACACAGTGTATTTTTCCACAATAATGTCAACATAATAAACATGTATTTTGTCAGTTATTCATTTGATGTCATGAAAGCTGTTTTTTTGCTTCTTTTTTTTTTTTTAAATGAGCTGGGGAAAAAAAAGTGCGGACATTTATTCAATTATTCTTGGATAATTAGGCTGGTGGCTTCTTCAGAACTGAAAAATCCGGATGTTAAAGATCGAACCGCTGTAAAAATGTCACCGACAAACATGTAACCTTCAATGAACACACAACAAAGATAACGTATTGATTTTGAATTTGCTCAAGTTCACATGCTTAAATGTGTAACCAAGCTTACATCCACCCATTTTTTCCAACCGCCTGTCTGCCTGTCATCCCTTCACCCATCCATCCATAGTTGTATTCAGCACAACAGAAGTTTTGAAAAACCTATTTTCTTTCAATTTGGCTTCAAAACCATTGATTGAGTCATTCATGCCCTCATCATTTTATTCATCAATCCATTCGTTCACCATCCAACCATCTGTTTTTGATACATATTTAACATAGTCCAGGCTTGGAGCCAGATAATCTGTTTGGTTTATAAAATAGCCTACCTAAAAAGACAATCACACACACACACACACACACACACACACACACACACACACACACACACACACACACACACACACACACACACACACACACACACACACACACATATTCAGAAAATATTAGATTAAAAAATCTATGTGTCTGACACTTTATCGCGGATGCTAAAACATTCTGCTCATCTTAAAATCATCTTTCATCTCATGATTTTCAAAGAAAGACAAAACCTTCGCAACAAAAGCATCACAAATATCATCAAATATTTATTCAAACATTATGCAAGTCATCCACAGAGTTTCTGAATTGTATGTTTATGTGTTTTTCTGTAGCGGAAGATTAAGCCTTGCTGTGCTCAGAATAGCCTTTCATGCCATTGCATTATTTATATGACTTGTCGACCTGCATCAACTTCTAAACATAATTGGCTTCTCCAGGTTGGAATTCCTGCATCTTTTTATCCACGTACGGTTAGAAACCTTCTCAAGATATCTGCTTATCAATCCCCAAATTTGGAATGATGACTTTATTGGCATACCTTCAAAATAGCTTCAGATGGTATCAGCTTGTTGCTTCTTTTCTGGTCTGTGTTTTCCCATCTCATATTCTTATTCCCACTGACCGCCAACTCACCTTTGTTTATCTCACCCACCTAGTTTTGTCTTTCTCCATGCTGTGTTGTTTATTTTCAAGTAGAGGTGTGATGACACAGGCAACCACAGAGAGACTACTGTGGCTATGTGTGTGTGTGTGTCTGCGTGCGTGCGTGTGCGTGTGTGGACAAGCGAGGACAAAAAGTCTCACCCGTAAATAAAACCGTTAATTTCATGTGGGAGACATGTTGTTCCATAAAACAACAGGAATAACGTTTAGGGTCAGTTAGTCCTCTTGCAGTGGCGACTTGTGAGCAACTCTAAAGGAAATGAATGAAAATCAGTGCAGTGCACCCGGGAAAACTCGTGTGCGTGTGCGTGTGCGTGTGCGTGCGCGTGCGCGTGTGTGTGTGTGCACGTGTGGCTCCAGATGGCCCAGCCATCAGCATCAAGGACCTCAGATGAAAAGTGTACTTTGACTAGTTTGACTTCCTGTGCCCTTTATCGCCCATAAACCTCCTCTCATCTTGAGCTGGACACAAAATTAAACTGCTACACTCTAATACTTTTCACATGGTGATGGTATGCCTAGTTTTTTTCTTTTTAGATGAAATTATTAAACATGAGTAACCATTTAGGTTTTTGTACAGAGCTCGTTGTTGCAGCCTTTTTTTTTGTCGAATATGACATTGGATTTAATAATTCTTTGACAAATGCGTGTCCTGCCCTTTGATTTTTGGCATGCTGTGATGATTACTTATATGCCATAGGTTTTCGAAGCTTGTGGGTTTGCCTTTCTGTGTGGAGTTTGCGTGTTCTCCTGGTGCGTGGGTTTACCTCTGAATACCTCAGTTCACTTCCACTGTCCAAAAACTGTCATACGAGAGAATTTGCTGACCACAAATTGCTTGTGTTTGTCCTGTCAAGGATTGGCGACGAAGTGGGTAGATTGATTGATTTTTGTGTTTTATGTTGGTTTGATATTTTACTGACATACACAAGATTAAAAGTAATGAGCTTTGTTGATGGTATTTTAAACATTTGTATGGCAGTAGTTACAAAGCGTGTAACATATGTCGGTCTTTCCTAGAACTTAGTTGGCAAGCTGTCTTTAAATCGCTTGTGATCAATACTCCAGTGTGACACAAACACCTACGCAAAATCCCTTTGTCCACTTCTAAAAATATATAAATATAGTATGAAAGAAAACAACCTGTATTTTTGTGTCAAAGCTGGATTTTAATGTGATTCCCACATAAACGGGAAACTTTACACTTGACCAACCTCAGTGACCCCTGTGGTTTAAAAGGAAAACGCAGTAGTTGTTGCAGCACCAAATCAGTGTGTACGAATGTCAACTGGATCCCGAGTTCTCTGTCTCTGTGTGTGTATGTGTGTTTTTAGAAGTTCATGCCTTTTGATTCTGGGTGATGTAACAACATTGCCTCTGCCTCACTTGTTCTCTCTTTGGGTCTCGTCATTGCTCCCTCTCCATCAGTGTCGTATTTGGTCAATTCAATGTTGTTTTACCAGCCCGTATGAAACCGAACCAAAACCCGACTCCCGTTCCCTCTTTGTGCGCCGACGGCTGCGTGACTTACACAAGACACAGCTTTACTGCAGCAGGTAGAAAGTGAGAGAGGTGGGGGGAAAAAGCGAGGGGTATGAGGGGATCGCTTGGGAGACGACATGTTTTTAGTTCACACTCCACCTCAGAGTGCAGGTCTCTGGTCTCTTCCTCCTTTCCTTCTGCCCATCTCTCATTGATCTTGCTGTCGAGAGGCGGGCCAAGCGAGGCACTGGAGCGAACCGAGGGAGAGTGTGCAAGGCAGGGAGATGGGGGAAAGAGAGAGAGAGAGAAGAGAGAGAGAGAGAGAGAAGAGAGAGAGAGAGGGGAAGCGATGAACAAGAGAGGCAAACAGTCACACACACACAGAGGAGAGATAGAGGACTGGGACTGCTGCTGCAAAGGAGGACAAGACAGACCACATTTATACTGGCATTCACACACACATATCCATTCATACATTCACTCACTCACACACCGAAACACTTTCCCTACAGATGCTTTGAGCAACAACACACTAGAAAAC
Organism: Lipophrys pholis; assembly: GCF_963383615.2. NCBI lineage: Eukaryota > Metazoa > Chordata > Actinopteri > Blenniiformes > Blenniidae > Lipophrys > Lipophrys pholis. The sequence continues at coordinate 24,147,283 of NC_137640.1, read as the reverse complement.
ACACACACACACACACACGCACACACACACACACGCGCACTCACACATACACGTGCCAGCACATAAACATACGCACATGCTGACGGACGGGTAGACTGTGACCATGATGCTGCGTGCATCCTGACCAGCTCTGAGGATTACGCTGATGAAGATGATGAAGGCGAAGAAGAGCATGAGGGAGAGGACGCTGGCCCGCCACAGCTGAGGACCGTAGCCAGGCGGTTTTGGGGGTGGGGGGTGGTGGGGGGGGGGGCAGGGGGGTGGTGGGGGTGGAGAGGGTGGAGGGGGGGCAGAGTGGGCAATTGTGGGATGGGATGGAGCGTGGTTGACATAACACATGCACGCGCATGTGCGCGTGTGCATGTGTGAGTGTGTGTTGAGGTGTGTGTGACGTGTCAAAATGTGTGTTTGAAACCCGGGATGCCCCCCCAGCGCGGGACCAGCTAGCTGACGTTAGCCACATGTTGTGCCACTGCAAAGTAGCATGCACCAACAACACAATATCTTTGATGTTTGGATGCAAGGTAGGTGGGAAAGTTGTGTGTCCATGCGTGTGTTTGCACGAGTGTGAGATGGCGGAGGAGGCATGAAACCGTTCAAGAGTGAAGGAGCGGACAGTGGGGGGGGGGGGGTGTGTGTGTGTGTGTGTGTGTGTGTGTGTGTGGGGGGGGGGGGGACGCCGACAAGTGCAAAATGTGCTGAGAGAGAAAAGAAAAGAGGCGCTGAGTAAGGGACTTGTGTTGGAGGTAAACTAAGGTGAGAGTTCATATCTGGCAAGAGAGTGTGCGTGAGGGAGAGAGAGAGAGAGAGAGAGAGAGAGAGAGAGAGAGAGAGAGAGAGAGAGAGAGAGAGAGAGAGAGTGGTTGGCCTGTTTGAGTTTATTTTACAAAATCCAAATCCGGCACATCACCAACATTGTCATCATAAGCTCTGTTATGTCTGCTAATTAAATGTGACTGTATAACCAATAGAGGGTTATTTGTGCTTGAGAGAAAATGCCACACGTGGAATTTATTGATCGCCGCCCAGAAACAAACTCTTTGGAAATCAGTTAACTAGTGGTGTGGTGTTCAACGCCCTCACCGCAGGATTTACTTCTGCTTCGATTGCTGGTTTTAAAACCTTTCTGTGTGGAGTTTGCATGTTCTTGCTGGGCATGTGTGCCTCCTCGTACTTCCACACTCCAAAAAGGTAAATCGTCTGATTCGAGGTCATTTCAATGGTTTAGTTTAATTTAGTTGCCATTTTTAGTCGCACTATTACTACAAGTGAGAATTTTATAAAATGTATATTTGGCCTGGAAGGAATGGTTTTTCTCATCTTTCAATCAGTTGTTCGCCATTTAACTGATCAACACGCCACAAAAGAATGAAAAATACCTTCATAAAGTTCATATAGCTCAATTTGTTTTGTGTGGGCATGCAATAAGCCAAAGGGCTCATATAATGGCCATATAATACTGGAAAGTTATTGCTACTACAACTGGATTGTTTTTGTACATTGGTATGAGAAAACATCCACAGCTTTTCTTTTTTTTTTTTTTTTTTGTCTTTGTCAGTCATCAGGATCCAACTAAGACTAAAATATGTTGGGAAACAAATCTTACAGTTTGAAGTAAATCAGTTGTCTCTGTCGCAGAGGGGAGCAGTTACACTGCAGCAAAGACTCTAAATTGACAACCTCTGAGGTCTGTTGTCTTCTGGTGTCTTATTTCAGTGTTCAGTCAAGTCAAATAACATAAAGGCTTGGGTTAAATTTAAGAAGGGATGGACAATCTTACAATATTGCAAGAAGTATCAGTTAAGATGTGCTTAAAACCTACAGTTTTACGTAGTTTTACCAGTTTTGTTCAGCAGAAAATGTATTTTTGGGAAATGTTTTCCTTTTTTAACAAGTTGGTAATTGTTTCTGATATAAAAATTGTTATTAACAAACACTCCTTAATGAAATAATTTCCCTCAGGGATTAAGAAATTATTCTATTCTATTCTATTCGATGCGATGCGATGCGATGCGATGCGATGCGATGCGATTCGATTCGAAATTGTCAAAATTGTGTGAAGAATGCGGAAAAAAAAGAACAAAACGGCGCAAATCAGGTACTATTCTATCCTATTCATGAGCCATCTTAAGTCACGGTTAATTTAACCCCACCTCAAGAGAGACTTTATGTTCTCTTTTTTTTGTTATGTTCTCTTTTTATTTTGTGTGAAAGAGCATGTGTATTAATCAGTAGTACTTATAGTATTTCTTATGTTACAACCTCCTTCAGCAGAGGGGGAGTCTTACCTGCATCTTACCTGGTGTATGATGAAATACACAGTGACATCTGCTTTCCTAAACTGGATAGACAAGGTAGATTTAGTAAGACTCACATATTTGTCTGATTAAAACACAAATGTCCTCACAGCATTCCTCAGTAAATCCCCACTTAAGCAGCGGCAGCTGTCCTCATCTCACAGTCACTCTATTATAAATGTAAAAGGCTCTTGGCATCCCGAACCCATTATTTAATGACTACCAGTGTATCCCATACGAGTACGCTGACTAATTATGTAACAGCAGCCGATGCCGAACCAATGAGCTGGGGCCAAATATGGCAATCTCCGTTTTGCAAAGTACCCTGAAACTGTTGAGTGGAAAAATCAACACATGAAATATTAAAGTTCCACCCAAGCGCTTCTGCAGCCGTGCCTTTGATGTGGAGGAAGTGTTAGTACACTGCGGTGCGTCTTTGAGTCGTCAAGCACACAGTCAACCTAAAAATGGCTTCATAAATGGGTCAATAAACCTGTCTGAAGATCCGAGTGGAAGCAAGAGCTGATCTGTAATAAGAGGTGAGAGAAAAAGACATTGATCTTGGTGTCATTGTGAATGAAGTGTTCAGTCTACTGTTAGAAATTGATATCCAGTACTGCGATGTATGGAGTAACAGTACAGCCATTGGACTGTGTGTATATACACCACAGTGTGTGTGTGTGTGTGTGTGTGTGTGTGTGTGTGTGTGTGTGTGTGTGTGTGTGTGTGTGTGTGTGTGTGTGTGTGTGTGTGTGTGTGTGTGTGTGTGTGTGTGTGTGTGTGTGTGTGTGTGTGTCCATGGCTCTTCTGTTGTCCAGTTTAACAGTGAGGCCATAATACATTGTATGGACTTCACTCCTGTCCTATTAGATCTCCTCACTGTGACAGCCTGTTAGATAGAGCCAGGCCGAGAGACAACCGCTAGACTGGGGCTGTAGAGAGAGCGAGAGAATGAGTCAACATGAGGAGGAGCAGCTCTGGAAGTATTGCCCGAGAGGTTAAAAAGTGTGGTCATCCTGAGATATAAGAAGTTGTGCGGTTTCTAAGACTTTTCGAAGAGTTTCATGTGCTAAGTATAATTATTCAATTTCAGACTTTGAGTGGCCTGTTTGTTTAAAAGAGCCACGGTCAGATGATGTGTTGCTCTGTAGTTTGTAGATGCATCCACTGAAACAGACATAAATAGAGGACAATTCTATAAACAGTTAAATAGACAACTTGGAATAATAAGTGTGCTTCAAGGTTATTTCAGGCAGTAATACATTTGTGTCCTAAGTTTGTCATATTAATAATAATAATAATAATGATAAGAATAAGAATAATAAGAATAAGAATAAGAATAAGAATAAGAATAGTGAAACACAGTAGTGCCGTGCTTCATTCTGTTCCTCTCTGTGTGGAGTTAGTAACTTCTCTTTTGGGATATGTAGATTTTCTCCAAGTATTTTGGCTTATTCCCAACATCCAAATCCTTGTTTTGTTCAGTGAGTTACTCACTTTTGATTTCCCATAAAGACATAATCTGTCTTTCTCTGTTGTGATACAAATCCTCCCAAACAAGAACTGTTCTGATTTGAAACAAATCAGGGATTTGTTTATTATGCTACCAGATGCCCTCTGTCCACCTACTACACCTCAAGGTCATGGGTCTGGAGCCGATCTCAGCTGACCCTGGGTGACAGGCACACCCCGGATAAGTTGCTGGTCCATAACAGATCAAACACAGAACAAACAACATTCACACTTAAGGGCAATTTTGAGTTGTCCATTAATCTCGAACACACAGAAACGAGCCCGAGAACAACCCAGACTTGAACTTGGATCGTCTCTCTTTGCGACGAGTGTGCTGACCGCTGCAGTACTGTGCTGTCATACCTAAAACAGATGTGGGAGGACATGCATCATATTGGTGGTATATCTGAATTCTTAGATGTAGTGGATGCACTTGAGTAGGAGCCTGAGCTTTTCTACAAAAATCCAAAATAACATGGATGCATTAATAAGGGCTTAAGCAAGCAACTGGCTTTAAGGACACTTCAGTTGTTGTATATACAGTGAAACTTCAGTGTTTTTATGAGAGGTACTTTTGATTTTATTACACCTTAAAAGTGCTTAAAATCCTTCCCTCGTCAGGCAGTTGTCTCTAGGGTTGGTTAAGAATAATCTGAACAGGCCATCATTCGCCGAACAAAAGCCGTTTGCTGATCCGTTTGCCAAGTGTGTACGTCAGAGGAGCTGCTGCATAATAGAAAAGAAGCCAAAATACTGCTGCTTCATTGCCACTCCTCTTTAATCATGAACAATAGGTCAAAAAGACAGACTAAAGAACATTTTTATAAGATGAATAATCATTTGATTAAACACAATCTGAGACCATGGCCCCCGAAAGTATAGAGCAGAGGAGCCAGCACATTTTAAATACATGAGGGTGAGGTACACTCATATTTACCTTGCCAGCAATGTGTCCATATCCGAGGTTACTTAAGTGCCGGTGAAGATAAATCAAACTCACCTTAACTGGGACAGACATTTGAACAGATTAAATATAGATGAATCTTTTTCTGCAAAGGTCTGTGTATTTTTACTGGAGGCATTTCACTGATTGATGCCACTGGCAAGTTAGTTCAGGCAGGTTTTTGCTCTTCTGTAGCAAACGTAAATTATTAGATGGTATACTTTAAACAAATAGAATAGCCATTTATAAGTGTTTCAATCCACTTTTTGAATTTCTTACATTTTACTCCACGGTTTTTATTGATATTTATTGATAGTGATTGTAAATAATGTGAAAATGTGTCAGTAGTGTGGACGCAGTAATACTTTCAGACAACATCACAAATAAAGTCAAACCCGTGGCACTATATTTAAGTATTTTTGCACGTTAGGTGACACTTTGCCGTTGTTGGTAAATGATTTTTGTCATCAGTTATTGTTTGGATTTTGTGTTAGATTGGAAAAAGGCGAGATGGAGAGTGTGAAGGTAGCCAGAGAGCGAATGCAGACACAGAGATACAGAGTAAGAAGAATTGTATGTGTGTGTGTGCGTGTGTGTGCGTGTGTGTGTGCGTGTGTATGTGTGTGTGTATGTGTGTGTGTGAGAATCGGTGTTTGTGGATATGCATGTGTGTATATGTGTGTGCGTGCAAGAAGCTCCTTACGGCAGAGGATCCCCTGCTCTTTCATATTTTACCAAGCGTGACTAACGCCTGGCTTCACTCTGACACACACACACACACACACACACACACACACACACACACACACACACACACACACACACACACACACACACACACACACACACACACACACACACACACACTCTCGCTCTCTCTCCTTATATTTTTCTGTCTTATGGGGATAATACATTGACTTCCACTTGTTTCCTGCAGATTTAATCAAACACTAACTACTAACTAACACTTTCACTAACTCTCACCCTGACGTTGCGTTCAACCAAACCCGCACCACAGCCTAACGTAAAACGTATCTTCACTTCAGAATGCATTGACGGCCCTAAAGGGAACCTCCATTTTTGTCTCTACGGTGACATGAATCCTCATCGGCTAGTTTGCAATCAGGTTCTGGTCCCCACCAGTACAGAAGTACACACAGCCAGGAACACACGCACGCACTGATGCTGAATCTGCTCCCAATCCAGTCACGTTTCTCTGACTATGCAAGAATTCTTGACACACCAACATATGACGGGGCTCAGTGTGCACGGATGACTTTCTGCATTTGTGTGTACGTGTGTGTGGTCAGAGGCCTATGAAATGCAGTCCTTAATCGCTCATATCATTAGAGCACCCAGAAAGGGACCCACAGATATGGACGTTGCAAAGACAGACATATTTGGTGTTTCTGTTCATTCATGCATTCATCCAGTCTGAGGTGTTTTTTAAGACATGCCAAAATTAAGCACCAAATATAGTATTATGATTTTGTGTGTGTGCGTGTGTGTGTGTGTGTGTGTGTGTGTGTGTGTGTGCGTGCATACACGTGCATGTGATTGCAGAGGGCAGCTGCAGCAGTGTTGTGACAGCAGTGCGAGCCAGGGTCTCTTTAGGCTCTCTTCAGGGTCTTAGTGCCTGGCTGTTCAACCGCTGCTTCCAAGATGATTTTCAGGCATTTCTGACTAATTAGCTCAGCAACAGTCAATGAAATGATCACAGCAAGAGGCGGAAAGGAAATGCAATGTGCTGGAGGTCATTACTCGGGGGTCTCATCAGTTCGTTCCGTCAGAGCGGTGTTTACTCTCAATCTCCGCCTAAACGAGGTTAAAGCGTGCCGCCGTGCAGGCAGGGTGAGCGCACACGCGCAGTCACGTCTGTTTGAATTCACAGGATTCACTTGACACTGCCCACTGTTCGCCTGAAAACACAATGTTTAGAATAGACTTTGCATCTTGTTGCTGACCAACATGACAGTCAGCTGCGGGGTCACACAGAGTGCAGCGATAGTGTTGTGATGTTTTCATGAATCCCGACTGTCGTTGCGTGGTTCAATAAAAGGTTTATCAGCGTTCATGCTGAAGCATTTGCGATGTGTGGAAAATGGTGGGGGATTTTTAATTTACTTTTTCCCCAACCTTCTCCACGAAGCTACAATAAATTTGCCTCCCGGGAGAGAAAGTTTAATTAACGCCGGTGGCTGCGTAATTACTGATGCAGAGACACAGAGGGAGCTGTGTGATAAAACACACACTCACACTTGTATTTGTAGTTTACTGGGACAACTGAGTATTGATTTACCACATTATGTCTAACCTAAGGCCATTTTGAATCTATTTACTACTAAATGGTGACTTATGGGAACCAATTTTGTTATCACTTGGATCATTTTGTTATTCATTTTTGAAGTACGTATATCTGTTTTGATCACATCAATAAGTACGCAGGCAGCTTTATGAAATCTGTGGCTCTCTGCTGGCTACACGCAGAAATAACAGGTCAAAAGGTCAAATGTCATATTAATGACAGGACTGTCTGGTTCTCTGCAGGGGAGGTGAATCTATCTATCTAGCTTTGGGCTGTGTTTGTCTGATGGTGATGTTAGTTATACTTGCCTATCGCATCCTCAGCTCTTTGTATAACGACACAGCACACTTATATGACATGTTTATGATCCAACTGCGCTTCACAATGACATCTCTTTTCTTACCCTTCGCTGTAATGGGAGCAAGCCAAGTTTTAAAATGCACATTCACGCACATCTCTCAATTACACTGTTTCTCTTTTATTCATGAATCCACTTATAAATAGGGGTGTTTTCCTGTACAAATATAATGTGACGTTCACGCATCAAAGGACAGCAGCAGATACACTGGAACGAGCCATAAATAAAACACAAAGAAGACCACTTGATGTAAACTACCACGGAAAATTAAGTGTTCCCTTTTCCTGCTTTTCGACATCAAATTGCACAATTTTAAATGTATGATCGTGTATGATGGAGCTGCAGTTGTAAAACACAAAGAAGACCACTTGATGTAAACTACCACGGAAAATTAAGTGTTCCCTTTTCCTGCTTTGCGACATCAAATTGCACAATTTTAAATGTATGATCGTGTATGATGGAGCTGCAGTTGTATTGGACTGTTTTAGATGGAATATCTGTCTAGTGTTGATGAGCAGTTGTACAGTGAGACGCATCAAAACCTGTAAAATGTTAAATGAGTTGATTAGATTCCACTCAGATGGGTTTTTCGTTTGGGCTGGATGTGCTGTATTAGCTGAGAGTGCTTTGTTATGGCAACGATGATATGATCAGAAAATCCACATTTCATTTGTCTCGAAGCTTGAAAACGCATTTGCTCGTCTTTATCAGTAAGTCGAGGATACCTGGTTTTACCTGGAGCCTCATTCTCAGGGCGAACGGTTGTCCCTCTTCCTGCCACTTGATGGTTCAAATGGTCAAGTTGAATCCCGTGTAGCCACATTGTTATAGAACCGGTAAACACTGGGCCTCATATCTTTTCCAATTCGGATTCACTGTCCTTATCCAGGCAGGGTGGGGAGAGGAAAGAGTGAGACTCAGTGAAGGTCTAGAGAGATGCAGTGGAGAGAAAAGATACCATTTCTTGATGCAGGTCTTCCGCTCACTGTCCTCTTTCAGTCTTGCAGCTTTTTTTTTTGCCTGAAAACTTCAGTTTCTTGTATTCTGTGTGTGTGTGTGTGTGTGTGTGTGTGTGTGTGTGTGTGTGTGTGTGTGTGTGTGTGTGTGTGTGTGTGTGTGTGTGTGTGTGTGTGTGTGTGTGTGTGTGTGTGCGCATTCATGAATGTCAAATACAGGAAAGAATGACTTCATGTTGTGTGTACACCTGGACCAGCCCATGTACTTACACATACAAAGTGCACTGTACACATCTTGCTACACATGCATGTGTGCACACACCTGTGGTCTTGTTAAGCTGTTTGTCGTTTTTGGCTTTAATGCTCACTTTTTTTCCAGCTTTACTAAATCTTTTCTACATCTGCTTTAAAACTAATCTTTCGTTTTTCTTTCTCTTTTCCTTCCTACTCCCTGCCTACCCTTTTGTAACCTATCCTCCCAATTCTCTTTCCTTTTCTTCACTTTACCCTCCCTCCCTGATATTTCCTCCATCTCCCTGCCTCCAAACTTTCCATCGTGTAGAAGTATCGGTATCAAGAGGAAGAAGGGGCGTCACCGGGCGCCCCAAAACTCCATCAACACCCTTGCCATCAACACCCGATGGGAATAACCAGAGAGCTGAGGGATGGCGGAACACTGGGGAGGGATGGCGGGACACTGGGGAGGGATGGAGGGACACTGGGGAGGGATGGAGGGACCTTGGGGAGAGATGGTGTTACCTGGGGCAGAGATGGTGGGACACTGGGGAGGGAGGGAGGTAGCTGGGGCAGAGATGGTGGGACACTGGGGAGGGAGGGAGGGAGCTGGGGCAGAGATGGTGGGACACTGGGGAGGGAGGGAGGGAGCTGGGGCAGAGATGGTGGGACACTGGGGAGGGAGGGAGGGAGCTGGAGCAGAGGTGGCGGGACACTGGGGAGGGAGAGAGGGAGCTGGGGCAGAGGTGGCGGGACGCTGGGGAGGGAGGGAGGGACCTGGAGAAGAGATGGCGGAGGGTCAGGAACGACGGAGCGGTTAAGAGTGCGGTCGCTGGGGCGAGACGGATCTCTCGGGCGACACTGCGACCTGCGCGGGGCGGAGCTGGTTCAGGTGGCGGAGCGGCAGCTGTCTCAGATTCAACACGTTCACGGATATGTCAGCCACGCCCACATCACGCCTGCTCAGGTAACTGAACTCCGGCTGTCTGTGAGTTGATCCGCACGTCCCAAACAGCATAAAAGCAAACGCGTGTGGCTGGCCGACCGCATTCATCTGTCGGGCGCCACATCTGGTCCACCCGTCTCTCTCTGTGTTTGAGGAACTCACACATGGCTCACTCTTACGTCATGCTTCCCGAGGAGGTTACCAAAAACAAAAAAAAACAACAACATGAAGAAGGCATGCAAAAGTGCAGTTGCAGCCCACAAGACTGTCGGGTCGTTTCTATATGTTCAGTCTTTTTCTGAATTCATACATTTTTAGGCGTATTCACAAACAATATTTACAATATTGGTGTATTGAAAATTACAGTTTGACACAAAAAACTCAAGATGCAAGTGGCTCTTGATGGTTGTAATTGTTTCTACTTTTGTGTGAATTTAAATATTTCAACAATTAGAGTATAAGCCATTTTCAAACGACATATGATAGCAAAATATGTTATAGTTTTAGACGGCAGGACAGTGAATTCATTGACGTATTGAAGTTGTCATAGGTGTTTAAAATGATGGTACTTTAGCAGTCCGCCTTGCTTCCATCTCTCAAAGACAAATTATTATATTAAAACTTACTTATGAACATTTTCTCCCATGTCTAATGAGGTAATGACTCTTTTGTTCATTTGTTGTTGTTGAGGTTTTTTTTTTGGGGGGGGGTGTACTTTTGAGTGAAACATAATTATTGACATTTTGGATAAAAGCAGAGAACAAGTTACTTTGTTGACAGATTATCCCTTTACAAATATGGGACACCAGACTGAGCTTCACACCATGAGCCAACACAAGCTCTGAAGTTGCGCTTCATGTTACTGATGTTAAAAATGTGTTTTTCTCTCAGATAAAGTAGAAATGTTTTACACAACTTGGCCGAAACATCACCTTGCTGAACTCATATCATGAGTGTATGCGGTGTTAATGCAGCTTATACAGCTAAACTAGTCTCATTAAAAAATAAACAAATATTAAATGTACATGTTTCTAAATGCCACAGTACATTTGCAGTATACTGATGTTTAAAGATATTTATTTAACTGAAACCCCACCAAATTACAACAATTAGTTTCAGTGAAGCTCAATCAAAACAATTGTCCCATCCTCTTTGTGAGCATGACAAATTGAAATGAAACCATTTGGGTTAATGTTGGTTCTAATGAGGTTTAATACCTTCAGCCTCGATGACTTTACACTGGTCAAGTTCAAACAGACCGTAAAAACGTTCCATTGACTTCAGAGGTTCACAGGCTTCTTCAGAAGTACTTGGAAGTCGAGGACCCTGGCCTAAATTTCCTTCCCTGCATGTAGGTTTTCTTAGTATCAGGAGAATACTCGGTTCAGAACCAAGCATGCAGGGGATTCAGTCGAATGCTTGTCCCATTTCTTAGTAATGAGCCATTTCAGTCTTCATTCTGCACTCAGTCTGTCTCTCTTTGTTTCTCTTTCTTTTGCTTCTCTATCTCTCCCACACACGTGCACGCACGCACACACGCACGCACACACGGGCTCGTGAACGTACAGCGTCGCCCGGTAATCTTTTTATTTTGGTTGATTGGGCCGTATCTGCAGATTAGTGCTTACATCATTCTACTCACTCAGCTCTGACTGCTGAGACTCTCATGTATTATCAAATACAGACCCACCTCATTATGCGCTGTAATGTGTGTGTGTGTGAAATCGTTGCTCAGTTATTCTTTGCTCTTCGTAGTCATTGGTTCATGAATTCCAGGTTAAACCGGCGTCTGGTGTTTTGTGAATGCAGTTTTATTGCAAGCAAATCTGACACATTATACTTCTCAAAATGTTAAATGACGTACTAGTAAAGTAATATAAATATTGATTGACCACATGCATTATCAAAAGCTTGTTTTTTTTGGTTTTTTGCAACTCTCTAGTCACCTTTTCTATTTCATCTATTTTTTGTCTTACAGTTTTCTACCGAGCCTTAATTTGCATTTGATTTCTATATTCTCCTCTAGTATCGTGTTGTATTTTTCTACACATTATCTCATGTATACTCATCGGTTTTATTGACATCTATGTGAAGTTTAGCTGTGGAACGTGTGTCTTTGTGTGCCACACAAGTTTTCATGAACTGTCATGAAGGCTCTGCAGGAAACTGAAGCCGGTCATGTTTGCAGCAATAGTTGATTTGTAGCGCCACCTTGTGGCGACAAATAAAACCTGTTTTTTTTAATGCACATCATATTGCTTTAGATTGGGTACATAATGGATTTGATCTGGAAACTAGAAAATCATATCATTTAAGTATTTCGAAATCTCTTGGTTCAACCTTTTTATAGAAAGCATAGATAAAACCATTTTGTTGTGCAGTTATTCTCACACACACGTTATGATTTCTCCTCCAATCATCATATTGGCCTATATATCATGATCTTTGCATATATTGGCATCATTATCAGCATTGATCTTTGCAGTCTGGTCTATTCCCGCAGGTTTTTCACCTGTCTGTTAATAAGTGAAATTTGGACGTATAATCTCCTGTGTATGTCTGCGTCGTGTGCGCGTGGGTGTATTTGGGTATGTGGTTTATTTTGGAGAACTCCTCCTCCCCAAATGTTGTATGTTTATGTGGAAGTGTGTGTCGCCACAGGTGCTGGATCTGGCTTGCTTCTGCATGACAGATGGGCCTGCCATCTTGTTCTCTCCATGTACATGTTCCCATCTCTCTTTGTTTTGCCATAACTCTGTTGCCTGTTTTTCTTTTTGTCTTACTCGCACATGCACACCAGTCCACCCACACATGCACTCCATTCTCCTCCTGTCGCTGGGATTTATTTGTGCGACTATTTTCCTTACCAAAACGAACCCTGCTCAATATACATCTTGTCGTGTTTTATGGGTTGATATATTCCGGCTAATCTTGAAGTTGCTCTTCCTCGTGGTGCCTTGACAAGTATTACATAAAATTTGCTTTGTAACCACAAAAAACTTTTATTTTAACACAATCTTCCCATTAAAAGTCAACCGAAGTACAGTAGCAGAAAATGTAAAGCCAGAAGAGTCCCAGGATTTCAAAATGCCACCACTAAGCTTCCTGATTGTGGTTTTATTAAAGAGCTTTTTGCTCCTTTTTATTTTTTTGCCTGTTAAAGATTAGAAATGGATCATTTCAAATTTGGGGGGAATTCAATTCAGTTTACTTTTGTGAGAACTCAATGTCACTCCAATGAGGCTTCAAAATCAGAAACCCTCGGGACTTTTTTCTTTTTTTTTTCTTTTTTTTTTGAGTGGTGAAATTAGCAAATTTCAAACATGGAACTTACTGTAAATAATTTGTATTTTTGGGATATTGTTATTATTTTAAGTAATGACATTTCACACTTGTACATTTTACAGTAATCATTTTTATACTCAAACTGCTTTAAAATCAAGTAGCCACTGAGCACTCCCACAGTTTGAATTCACGTTCAAAAATCTTGACATGCGTTTGTTTAAGTAATGTGTTCACGCAACATTTTAACAGAGAAAAATCCTGTTTCTCTACAAAACCAATTGTTACTGTCTGAAGCCAACAGACATTGGGTTTCTGAGAAGTGTGTTTTTAACTAAACTGTTTTAGAAAGTTAAACCACACAAATCCTATTGACAATACAATTATACGTAAAGATAAAGTAACGTATACTTTTGTGAAGATTCTGATATTTTTGCATTTTTCCTTGAGTGTTGTTTTACCAGCAGTGCTCTCACCTGTAATTGAGCTCCATTTAAAAATTAGAACGTTAGTTGTTTAGTACTTTTGTTGTTCTTTCCACCACTGGTGTTTTGATCAGTGTTTGAAAAAATGTCAAAAGTAATATAGCACGTTACATTATCACTCCGTCAACATATGAAGCCCCTCTCAAATGTGTGTGTGTGAGAGAGAGACCCCATGTTGAGCTCTGTCTGTGTATTGTAGGTAGAATCACCTGATGCTCCCTATGATGAGGAGGCGTGGCCTCATCCAGAAGGAGAGCGGCTGAATGAAGTTCCAGCCCCACCTTTCTCTTCCCTCTATTCTCAAAGCCACTCGTATTACCAGGTAAACTCGCTTTATGGCCCATGGCATGCGTTTGAAACCCCTCATTCCTCGTATCATGAGTTCGGATTATATGAGCATGTAATTTCATTTTTATGTTTTTGTTTTTTTGGTTTTTTGGTGGAGTGGATTTGCATGTCTTCCGTGTTTGTTGCAAATTGTAAAATTTTGTTCAAAAGGTGAAATTCAAAAACGTGACACCTAAAACACACTAAGAGGTCCCATGTCTTATTTTAGCCTGAATAGGATGTCGAAAAAGACAACCTTAATAGGACACTCAAACTCTGTGCAACTGGAGCGAAAGTGCCAGAGGTCTCAGTGGCAGATGGCAGGGGGACTGAAACGGGACGTCAAGATGACTTCAGACATGCTTATATTTTTAGAAAGAGATATACACCTGGAGGGGAAGCAGAAGGGAGTGACGGGACAAGTTTAATACCCACTTTAGGAAATAGCACGGTCTACTTGAGAAAAAAAAAAGTAATAATCCAGTGCCACATGTAATGTGTCCTTTACTTTTGCTAATCATATAACATAACATCACTAATTTAATAGTGATTTGCACAATTTGCTTACATGTAAAACTTGTAAGTGGGCAAGGAATTAACACAAATCACTCCCCAGCATGGTTTTTGTGTTTCTCTAATTTCACGACACTGCTTGTAATGCTCTTGTTTTTTCTGGTTTTGGTTGACTGAACCAAGCCTATGCTGAGCACGTGCGCACTGGGATTTTAGTGATGTGACATATTATGTAATTGTCTGTACACATTAATGTGATGTGGGCAATCAGACGAGTTTAATCTCTAAAAAGGCTCCAGAACTGACACACGTGGTTTTGTAGTGTTCCTCACTGTCACCTCACAGCGAGAATATTCCCAGTTCATGGATTCGTTGCATGTTCTCCCTGTGCTTGCGCTGGTTTTTCTCTGAGTAATTTAGTCTCCTCCCAGTCCAGAGGCATGTGTGGGTGAAGTGGTGTCTCAAAATTAACTGTGCATGTTTGTTTGTGTGTCTTTTCTTATATCATCCCTTGATGAATAAGCTAATGACCAGGATGTAACCAGATGGATGGATGAATAACCCTCTTTATGCCCTAAAGACCTTTTTTTTCTTTTCTTTTCTGCATTTTCTTTTAATTTTTCAACATTTTTTGTTTGATATTTTGTAAACTTTTCTTTCACGGTGTCTATTGATTCCTACAGTGGAAAGCGAGCCGAGGAAGTCTCCAGTTACGCCAACCTAATTTACACGCAGTTACAGTTTGTCGTCTACAGGAGGCAGCAGAGGCCAAAGTACTGGTGCCGGTGCAAATCAAGCTTCAGCTGAATTCAATTCATCAAGGCTTCAATCGAATGACTCCACACTTAAACCGCAGGAATATCTGAGCTGATTGCTCTCGGTGGTGGTGAAGTCGTTCCTGTGTTTGTAGTCGACTGCAGGATGACCGCCCCTGCGAGAATAACTCACTGGCAGGATTTATGTGTGCCGCAGAGTCTGAACGGCGTGCAACAGGAAAGAGTCATTTGCTCTCCCTCCACAGCACAACAGACCGTAAGACACACATAGTCCACTCAGAGACCTCCGTGGCTCTCAGTCATCAAGCTAATGCAGATAATTAGGAAGGAAGTAAAGACAAAGACGTGCAGGGCAGAAGCAAGAGACGGGAATGAAGGGAGAATTACAGGCAGACAAAGACAGCGCAGATTTGTTGCTGGATGTTAATCAGCCCGTCATTCGGCTAATCCACTCCTACTCAAACTATGTCTTTTTTTTTTCTCTTTTCCTCCCCCTGATGCAGTCATAAAAAGCAAGAGTGACTAAGACGTCTTGACTAAATGTAGTGAATTGTTGAAGGAGTTTTCATCGGTGTGATCAGGAAGGCACTGCTTTTTTCCACCTCTGCTTGAACCTGACTTCAATTATCCACCATACCATACATATATATATGTAAAGCATGGACAAAGCTCAGCCTATGAGAAACGGCGTAACATATGACATGCCCATGTTTGAACTTATTTTGAACTTAATGCATTTTCTTTTATGTTGTACTTCATGCTCAATGAAATACATTAGGACTTACAGAATGTGACAGTAGGTAAACTGACATCGTACCTGCCTATGTAGAGCCCAGAAGATGTACACAAACATATCAAATGATTGGTGCTCAGGTGCTTATAGTTATGTACGCCGTGCTAATTCTTTTCACTGTGCTTCTCAAATCCTGAGCAAAGATCTGCTGCAATCTAGAATCGACTGCAGATTACAGTTTGAAATAAATTCATATAGCGGAACTATGAAAAAGTGACTTCATTTAAGTTGTTTCTTTAGTACTTCTTTTTCAATTTCCTCGCCATTTTCTAATGCAAATTGTAATATAGATTTTGCAATATTAATTAAGTCATTTAAATACTTTATTGAACCCTTTGGGGGAATTATTTCTCCGCATCCATTCTATCCTATTCATATTCAGCTTTAACTAGAGATGCTCGGAGCAGTGGGCGACCACACTGCACGGCCTGGGGAGCTCTTGGTGGTCAAGGGCCTTGAGCAGAGACCCACAGTGGTAGCCTGTTGGCTGTGGGATTCAAACCTGCAAACTTGGAATTGACTCACTTATTGACATTGAGCCTCGTGGGAACTGGCATGTCTTGCTTTTATATTGACATTGTTTAATTTTTTATCAATGAATAGGCTTTTCTTCACATTGACTATATACAATGGCAGCTCTGTCCCCATTTGTGTGTGTGTGTTTGTGTGTCAATATTATGGGAATGGGTGAACGTGACCGATTATATAAAGTGCTTTAAAGTGCCAAGTCAGCCTGATATTTCAGGGGCATCATTAGCTGTCATTTAGAGTTTCATGTGTAGCAGCTCTTCACTTTCTTTTACACTGAGCCGCAACTGTACTAAACATCTGAATCATTATTTCGTAAAATGCTCCTTTGTAGTCACCACCTTTGTCTATCTGTCGTTTGCCACTGAGCTGTCAGTGTACTCAGCTTTTAAAGCCTCCTCAAAGAACACGGCTGCCTGCTGTGTCTGGAAATGACACCGTGACGGTGAACAAAAACAAGTTTGGGATATAAAACAAACCAAAAAAAACCCCAATGTGTTAAAAGGTTTCTGAGGGAAAAATTCAGCATGTGGCCAGTCACAGTTTGACCACTTCTATTAGCATTATTACTCAGAGCCATTAGATGAGTTGTCGTTGTTACATCGATTAAACCCACTTTGAATCACAAAGTGAAACAGTCAACTCTGCTGCTGTTTCCAAGAATAATAGTCAACCCATCCGGCTTCACATTCTGTAACTTCTACGTCTCTTTGCCTGCTTGTTCGGTTCCTTATTGTGCTTGAATGGGTGCTTTGCTTGCTCTGCAGTGTTTTATGTCAGATACTCCGCATTGGCCAGTATTTACCAGGGGAGCTTGACAAAGCTCTGCAAAATGGTCCTTACCAGAATCTGAACGAGATCTAATGGAAGTGCTGGGGAGGAGCCAAAAGGGTTAGGAACCACTGGAATAGACCACAGTATAGATCTGCCTGGCGTCTGGTTTACAGTGCTTCGAACTGCACAAGGGTCCCTTTATGGCTGTAGACTATATAAAAAGCTAATATTTATGACAGTTTTATGGAGCGTCATGTCATAGGTTAGGCGATTGAAAATGACAACACATGACACAAAACTTTAGGTACTGCCACCTACGCTCCAGGCGTATGACTTTACACGTCAGAATCTCATAATTGTTGTTAGTTCAGGTTACATTTCTGAATAACTACAAGTTTATGGTGAAACACACAGGACGGTGCTGTAGCTGGCTCACTGTGCTCACTGGGTCAGACTGTCTATAGCCTGCTGGGCTGAGGCACGTCCATCTTGGGCCCACCGCCAGAGCCAAAGGCGCAGAAAATAATTTGTTAAAAAAAGGAAACACAGCATTTGTATGCTTGGCTATCTATCACTTGACTGGCCTACCTGTAGAGGATAGAAGGGCAAAGTTGGCTCGCTCAGCAGTCGGACATTAAACATGCATGGTGTGTGCTTTTATTTAATTGGTTCTGAAATATTAATAGACTTGGCATTCACTCACTGACATTTGACTGGAGAGAGAGGCAGGGAAGGTTTAAGTGAAAGAGAGAGAGAGAGAGCGAGAGAGAGAGAGGAAGAGTTGTGATATGGCCGGTGGACCCCTGAATAGTTGCTGTGTCAGCTGACATGCCTGCATGTTGTGCTTTCTGTTGTGGTGCCTAGTTGCTGACAGGTTGGTTATTGAACGTGGATGGTTGTTGCTAATGAGGTAATTTCACTTGTTAGTTGTGTAGGGTGTGACAATAGTGTAACTGTTACCTGTGTGTTCACTGCAAGCTTTGTGATTGTTGCGTTGTTCTATTCTTTCTGATTGTAGGCAGGAGCAAAATGCTCAGGTTGCATGAGTGCTGTGTTCAGTGCAAACTTTTTCAGAAGGAGATGGCTTGCTTGAAGACTGAAGTCAGGGCTAAATTGTCATATGCCTTGGTTTTATGCCTATTGTCTTGTGTTTATTCATTCATTCATTCATTTTCTTCCGCTTATCCGTTTCCGGGTCGCGGGGGTGACAGTCTGAGCACTGTCATCCAGATCACATTGCACCATTTAAGAACCTTCCTGCAGGTGGTGAGCCCACGGGAAGGTGTCTTATGTTTATTTGAGCAAATTAAGCCAGAATGCCTGTCTTTCTATACACTTTCTTTGTGTTGATTCTTGTGGTGTTGCACTCTGTTTCCGTCTGAATTGCTTTGTCATTGTCAGCCCATTACAAATATTACCAGATGGTTGTATTGTGACAAAAAATTCAATACTCAAAAGTTGGCTTGAATGTCTGTTACAACATAGTCAGTCATTTTGTAAATAAATGAAATTAAATCAAGGCCAGAGTGGAAGATTGACTAAATGACAAATCAATGGCCATAAAACAAATGACTACCATGGACAAAAAATCGGATGTTCGGAGGTAACAAAGTATTACGATTTTGAATTATCTGCATTATACGTCAACATTTGGTTTTTGAACATCTTTTCCACTACTCCAGATTTGAGTTTTAACATATTTTTGGATTCTTCCATTTTCGAAAACCTGCATTTTACTGTACTTTTATGTACTTTTCCTATTGTTTTGCACTATTGCACCAAGACCTATTTTAAACTAAAATGTAAGGATGACACAGACAACAGACATCTGAGTTTTTCATGCAAGACAGGTGTAAACCTATACAGAGCAGGCAGGAAAAGGAGACTTAAGACCCAAATACGCTACCTTTATGCAATATCTGCATGTATTTCAATCATTGTCATGCATCCCTGCCTTCATACTCCCATGCATCTGTCACAGTGGCATGGCTGTAAATCAGTACATCCAGTAGAGGGCAATGCACATTGTTGGTTTAGTATGGGACAATATATTTAATCCAAGCATCAATAAAACATCTAAAAAAAAAACGCTAAAATAATTATTTCTGTCTCTAGTAGTACTTAGAATTTGGTCTGGGTAGATAATATTTTGCCTTTTCAACATTTCTTGTGAATTTGTTTATCAACTTTTCACACAAACTTTCTGAAGCTTCTTTGTCTTGATGTCCATTCCCTCGCAGATTTGCTTTTATCTGCACAGATTTCCACACACATGCATTGACCGTCGTTCCTCAAATAGATCATTATTTCGGCGATCTTCCAAGCTCTGTTGTCCTCTTTGTTGATTTCACTGGTCACACATGAGCTATACGGCATAACACTGCCCCACAGGTCATCACTGGCATTACTGTGTTTGCTGAGCATCTGTAAGCCCGCTGGAAAACGACGTACCCAAAAGGCTCCATCCGTGTTCGTCTGTGCATTAAGCATTGAGCAGATTTTGACCCCCAACCACCGTAAAAAGATGGGATGTCTGCGACATGGGGAACTTATATATATATATATAAATATATATGGCTGCTAGAAAAGTCATTTAAAGGGTTATTTGTCTTCACCTTTCTATGTTTATTCCAGAAAATAAACTTTTTTTGTTATTGTATCCTTTGTGGCTGTGAAGAGAATTCAGAAGGACCCCTGAGATTCAAGGCTGTTATCTGTAGCTTTATTTCTCATCCATCAAGAAACAGTTTTCACAGAGGTCCCTTGCCAAATTTGATGTGTGCGACTTGAGTGAGTGCGACTTTAAAATCTCACGCACCATATTTCACTGTTACTGTAAAGGAGGGATCTTCATAACAGGCCAATGGCAACCTGAAGACGTACAGTATCAGTGACATCTTTTGAGATTTTAGGAGAAACACATTTGTCAGCCAGTACCAGGTATTTCAGGACTCTGCAAGCTGTTGCCATAGATACAGTTCCTAGGGAAACACAGGAAGATGCAATGACAGAGGTCCTGATCCACCTGTGGCTAATCCTCTGAGAGGCTAAGGTATACCTGTGTATAGGATAGCTGTATGCCTTAGGGGCCCACGCATATCGCCCGGTACCAGTTTTGTTCAGTCACAGCAGTGACTGGCAAATAGCAGCTTGAATCAGTGTCAGTTACCTATAAACAGATAAGTTTACCTTTGAGCCAGACATGCTCAGCTAAACAAAGCCTGTGGGCCTTTCACGCCTTGCTTGAGGGATGCTGTGAGAACACTTGCTAGCCCCGTTGTTTCTCCTCGTCTCTTCTCGCTCCTGTCTTCTATCTTCTTTTATCTCAGTTGGTGCCCAGCAACAGCCTGTTGTTTTCCATTCTGGAGTCATGCTCTACCCGTGTATGGTTGTGTGTATGGTTTTGTGTGTGTGCGTGCATGCGTGCGTGTGCGTGTGCGCACGGAAGAGAGTGTGTGGGAGAACTGGGTGCTGCAGTGTCTGGAAACAGCCTCAGGAGAAGAGCTCTCTCTCTCTCTCTCTCTCTCTCTCTCTCTCTTTCTCTCTCTCTCTCTCTCTCTCTCTCTCTCTCGCACACACACACAAATAAACACACATGGGTCCATGCATGCAAAAACAACAAGCACACTCCCTAATTATGCCAATGTATGCACTTTCTCACACACACACATGCAGACACATACCTGTTGTTTCTGTGCCACTGTGTTGGCGCCACATGAAATGTCTGCTTTCAAACATCCATCCCTCCAAACACACACACCCGTACACCTCAGCACACCTACACACTCAAACACTCATCTCGTTATCTGTCTCGCCGCTGCTCGGATCAGTTTTGATCTTCCAGCTGTTTTCTACCATCTTTTCAACCTGCAACAGGCATCTTTGCATCTGTTTGTGTGCACGTATGTCGGAGGGCGTGGACATTGGGCGCACAGGGGTAGCTCTGTCACACAATTGGCTGACTGAAATGTAGAGGCGTGGCTTGTACCAGTAATGATATCTGACAGTGAAGGAAAAAGAGAGAGAGAGAGAAAGAGAAAGAGAGAGGCATCGGGTTGCAGCTCCAATAAAAGACTGGAAAAGACAATTTGCTGAAAGACAGGCAAAGAGAAGGAGAGGGCGAGAAAGAGAAAGAGGCAGTGTGGGTGAGGGTTAGGTAGAGGAAAGAAAGGGAGGGAAGGAGACTTAATAATGTACTGAGAGCGAGAGAGACGAGAAGAGAGAGTGAGACTTGGAG
Source organism: Lipophrys pholis (assembly GCF_963383615.2). Classification (NCBI taxonomy): domain Eukaryota; kingdom Metazoa; phylum Chordata; class Actinopteri; order Blenniiformes; family Blenniidae; genus Lipophrys; species Lipophrys pholis. Next base: position 24,126,017 of record NC_137640.1, on the reverse strand, counting down.
CAACAACAGAGATGTAAGGAAGGGAGGGGAGGGGAGGAGAAACAGAAGAGTTGCAGAATGATCCTTCCAACCATCCACCTACTTCAGATGCTCTCCTCCTCGCCTGCATCTTTCCACCTCCCTCCTTTCATCCGTCCAGCCACCCATCACTCCCTCCCTCCTTCCTTCTATATTTTATGGGAGCACAGACAGTGACAGAAGGGAGATTGACTGGTCATCTCCTCGGATTCAGAGAGAAGGAGGGAGGGAGGTAGAACGGGGTGGGGTGGAGGAAGAAAGAGAGAAAGAGTGAACTCCCTTAAATAATCAATTCTCATATCCTGTCGTTGCCTGGCCCACACTCCCCCTCACTCTGTCTTCTCTCTGAGGAGAGGCAAGGAAGGAGCTGACGAGAGGGGAGGTCTGGACTTCCAGAGATGTGGATGCTGGATATTTTCCCTGGCTAGAGGAGGCATGGGATGATGGACACATGGACGGACAATGAAAACGGAGAGGCAGATGGATTGACGGGCGGACAAATACACAAGGACCCTGGCAGATGGACTCATGCTCCAACTCTCTGAGAGGACTCTGTCTACCTGTCCTGCACTTTCTACCTCCTCCTCCAGCTCCTCCTCCTCCTCCTCTCTCCATCTGCCAGCTGCTCTGTCATTCCTGAGGGAATTGAAGAGGATAAAAGAGAAAAAGAAAGACATACTATTAAGAGGAAAATTTGGAACAAGAAGGTAAAAATATCCACAAAAGCAACTTATTTTTTTTTTTAGAAAGCCGATGACAGAGAAGAGGGACGGCAAGAATCTGAGAGCTGGAGAGAAAGCAAAGCCACACGTGAGAGACCCTGGATATGAAGCAGCGGGGAAGCGTTGCAACATAAACTTTATCTCGTCTGTCTAAGGGAAGAACAGACAGCGGAGACCATGAACTATATTTTCGGCAACAACACCCTGTACCCCCGCAGTGCGAGGGTAGGCGGGGCATCCGGGGGTCAAGGGGTGGGGCTCGGAGTCAAACCGAAGATGGGGCCCAAGCGGGGCTCCTCTGAGGAGCTGGCACCTCCCCACACCTCCTCCCCCTCCACCTCCTCTCCAGCCTCCTCCTCTCCCTCCACGTCCTCCTCTCGCTGGCAGCAGCTCCTCACGTTCTTCTCCAGGAGGAGTGCCTTCACCGACTGTATCAATGCTAGCCAGGTAACACACGTACGTCACAGAGTTGAACTGCGTGTGTGTGTGTGTGTGTGTGTGTGTGTGTGTGTGTGTGTGTGTGTGTGTGTGTGTGTGTGTGTGTGTGTGTGTGTGTGTGTGTGTGTGTGTGTGTGTGTGTGTGTGTGTGTGTGTGTGTGTGTGTGTGTGCATGATGCTTGAGGGATGGTAGGGGATCAGGGTGGGAAGCATGTAACTTAACCTGAGTTTTTGTTTTGTGTGTGTGTGTGCGTGGGTGTGTGTTTGTGTTTGTGTGTGTGTGTGTGTGTATTACATAGTGGTCGTTATGTTAGCGAACAATCTCTAGTTTCAGCTTCTCTGCCAGAACAAGGGGGCAGTCGGGGGCAGCCAGCAGGTTTTAAATTGTTAAGTTGAAGCAGCTCTCTGTTTGTGGTTGAGATTTTTGATAGCGTTGTCATGGAAATGAGCCCTGGCATAGTGCATGAGACCCAGAGAGCCAGTGTGTTGCCATGGCAAAGCCATCATTTAGCTGAGCAGTCTCCACACTGACGCTAAAATGTTACCAAAGAAAGGTGTGTGACCTGATGGCGAGCCGTCGTGTGTCACATCGTGTGTCATAACCTGCTCCTGACTTCATAGTAATAGAATCCGTAAACCCATAACATTGATTGGTATTTGCCTTCAGACTATTCTAATAGCGCTAAGGGAAGGCAGTTGAGTTACAGAAACATGTTGCTGCTCTACATAGCTAAACTCCAGAGTTGCTTTCATTATGAAGGAGGACCATGAGAGTTTGTCACTGGTCATTTATGGATGCTTGTATTTCTCCCTTCAAAGCGTTGTTATCACCTGTGTCACTGTTTCCTGGTCTAGAATTTAAATTGCATTTCATCCTGGTTCTATTTGCTTGGCATTTTCACCATTAGACAATATCATGTAGGCTACATTTTAGGACAGCAAGAGTTTCCTAACTGTCATATTAAATCTGTATGATGGGCCAAATGCACTTGATTTACTGCATTTTATTACCGCTAAGGGTATATGTTTTTGAAACTTTTCAAATGTTGTTCAAATTCATCCTTAAAACAAGCTACATCCAATTTTCTTTGCACTGAAACTCACTATCCGATCAATTGCGTAGCAGTTTGTTTAAAGTCTGTAAAGTGTGAACAGCCCCGGCAAAACATAACTGAAAAGTATTACCAATCCTCGGTCCTCTCTCTCTAAAATACCCAGGGACCAAAAAGCATTTTCAATGACTCCACACCTGTTATCTCCTGTTTAGTGATGCTCAAGGGCAAAAGAGAATTTAACAGGATGTCCCTCATGTCCCAGATGTATTTTTTGGGGGCGGTAATTACATAGGTAGTCAGGCAGTTAGTAGAGGGGAACCTCACAAATATCTGGTGCATCATTCGGAGCAACACATTGCTGAGCTACATCTCAGGAGATATGCTTTATACTGCTGCAGTATACTGGGGCTGACCATGTTTTATGTCTTATGATTTGTTCAGTTCAATAATAAAACATAACCTAAATAGAGTGAGAGAGAGAGAGACAGACATTTACCCCTACAGGAAAGTCAGAGCCCACGCCCCTTCCAAACAGTAAGACGTGTTGCTTGAGGATCTTTATTAAGTACAGCCAGATGATTTGGGAGACATCACCCATGAAAAGATAAAGGGTATTTTAATATGTTCACTCTTCACTGTGAGGCATGCGTTACATTCCCGATGCACCTGCCTCCGGTGTAAAGTCATAAAAAGTGTGCATTTCATCTCATCGTGTTATAAACGCTTCGGCCTGTACTTTCTGGGAAGTGAACAAATTGATTGAATATCAAAGTGATTTCTAACCGTAGCCAGGGTGATAATGTTACTCCATGTAAATGAAATACTTTGGCCAGTGTGATGTTTCCGTAAAGCGGGTGCCACGAATTCCAATATCACGGTTGTTTGGTTCTTCTTTAGACTTCTCAAAATGTTCAGAGTAGTAAGTGGTCGTGTTCATAGTCTCAACCTGGAATTTCAGGGAGACAAGATATTCCTGCGGAGTGAATGGAATGAAAGATGTAAAAGCATGCCGACTCACCTTCACCATGCTTAGCGAGTGCAGGATCTTCTACTTCCACAGAATTTGGCCGAGATGGTAGATTCTTGACTTGAATGTTTTTGCTCAGGTTTCACTAAATGTCATAGAGCAAAATCACTTTTCAGTCCATCCATATAATTGCAAAATTATATGGATTGCTTTCACAAAAATGTGCGACACTGCAAGTACCAAATAATGGCCACGTAGTTACTCGCCATACTTTCCCATTGCAGTAAGTGTGACTTATTTCCTCATGCACCACTATTATCCACACGTTGACTAACTCGAAATGCTTACTACTTTTCTGATGCTGAAGGGCATTTTATATATTACAAAAGGGCTCTGTTAGGATGAACTCACGCTGTCTTTTATTTTGCTCCATGCACCACCTTTATGAACAATGCTCACTGTCTTTGCTTTTAAATATTGGCTGTTTATATTTAGGTTGCCATACCTTGCACTCAGCATCTCTTTGAGAGGACCAGATTTCTCTGAGGAGAAACTGGCCTTAACTCTCGACCCATTAGGAAGCTGCTGCTGTGAGATGATGTGATTAGTGAGTCCAGCCCCACCTGCTGATACTGTGTGTTAAGCATAAATAAAGTATCAGCTAAATTTATGCCTCAGCCTGGGGTCAGAAGAGAAGCAAAATAAAAAAAAAATAAAAAAAAGAATGATTTGGTTACACACTTGTGTGCTGATGTCACACTTGTGATTGTGTTTGGTCTCAGGTTTTCAGACGCAGCAGTTGAAAATGAAATTTGATGCCATGGGACACCTGCTTGCATGAGAGTCTGTACACGAGGACAAAAAACAATTTCGATTGAGCCTCTAACACATTGAGACAACTTAATTGCACTGCTCACAACCAGTGTTTCCCAATCGCGATCCTGTGGGCTCGACTCGAATGCTTTAGATGTTTATATGTTCTCACACGGAGTGAGTCACATTTGAGCTCTCTGCAGAGCTCGATGATGACTCGGCCCTCTGAAGCAGGTGTGAGAGGAAACATCTGAAGTCAAAATAAAATGATGATGATTCATTTTCATTAATTTCTTTGCACAAACGACTCCACATTTTTGTGGACGATAAAGTAATGCCGGTATATGTTGAAATCTGCATTGTCAATCTGAAAATTAATTAATAGGTATCGATTGGACTCCTAAGTGGACCGGGCAGGACTCTGTGTTCCCCTTTGCAGCACTTATACAGCCAGCTACAGATTTACAGCTCAGCCCGTGGAAGAAGAAGGAAAAAAAAAAAAACGTTAACCCCCCCCGAGTAATCATATTGGTCAATGTTTTGCCGAGGTGTTGCCATTTTCCTGTCTGAGGCACTTACTGCATGAGTGATAGCCCATTATACTAAATACACACACATAAACACACTCTCACACAGACAGACACGTGTCTGTTTGTCCCTCTGATGGGAGAAAGAGACGTTATTCTTGAACCCGAGATAGAAGTACTTTGGTGGAGCTGATTTGAGCATCACCACAAATGATCCATATTTCTTTCTATATATGTGTCGTCTATTCATTTTGCTTGAGGCGTGTTAGCCTGCAGGGTCATGGTCAGATTTAGATTCTGATGGTTTAACTAAGCACCGGGAAGGAATTCATGCACACACATATAAGATTTTAATTAATGTTTTAACACTGTGTATGCATCACCAGACAGATTTTAGAGGCTTTCACTGTTTTCCTAAAAATCTTGTTTAATGGTCTTATTGTTATTTTTGTTTTGTAAACTTTATTATTTCATAATTTATTATCTCAAATAAAGCTCAATAAAGGAACAGATAAAGTGCATTTGTAGTTGCTGTGTTTTCTGCTGGTGATCAATTAACAATAATAGTGTGATTTACAATTTGTACAAATATTTGTATTTTTTATGAGGGTCCTGTTCGTGTTAGTGTTTGCATACGCCATGCGAATATTTGATGGTGTGATGAGTGCCTGCAAGTGCAGAAGAACACAGCATGGAGTTGTAGAGCAAGTTACCGAACATTTTGGAAGATGATCAGTCACAAAGACAACACTACAGGAAGAAACGACAAGAAATAAAGAAATAGAAAATATCTTATAATAGTATCTACACAAATAAAACTGATGAGTGGCTACCTGATAAAAAAAAAAAAAACCTTCCAGCATAATAATCCAAAACTATTTTGCTGAAACAGACATGTAAACATAAATGACACAAGCGCTTTCAGGCATTGCAAATTAAAGTGATCAAAACTTGTCACCGATTTTAATAGGCCATCTTCCACTGAGATGCATATTTACATTTTCTTTATCTTTTCTTTTTTTTTTCCACACACACAGACATTTTTCAGATCAGGCCCTGTGTGTCCTGTGGTGGTGCTTTTGTTACCCAGCAAGGTGAAGTAGACATAGAAATTAAGCATCTTCACACTGTATGCCCTCAGGAACTGTCTACATCCCTGCAAGATTTGATCACTTCTGGTTCTTAACTCTCGATAATCACAGATGAGTGGTTAACCCCACTCTTATTGATGTTTTTTATTTTTTTTCCCCAATGCAAACAACCCCCCCCCCCCCCCCCCCCCCCCCCAAAAAAAACAAAAAAAAAAACCTTTTCCCTGTATTATTGATAAGTGGTGAGACAGAGGTACGAAAGTCATCTTGGCTCTTTAGCAGAAAAAAAAAAGAGCTCTAAAAGCCTTAAAGAGGTGTTTAGTGGTCACGGGAAATGGGTGTTGAGAGGGATGGTCAGAGCAGGGGGAACAGAGAGAGAGAGAGAGAGAGAGAGAGAGAGAGAGAGAGAGACTCTAAATGAGGGGATTAGTGATTGATAATGACCATGGGAGGAATCTATTAGCCGATGTCACCATAAAGAACATGCATCAACTCAGGTGACAACTGGGCGTCAGTCAGCGTAGCGCTTTATCAGGACTTTCTTGTGAGACGTTACAAGAAAACATCAGAGACTCCCACTCCATACATGCCGCAGTTTGTTAGATATTTCCAGAGATGAAAATAATATTGAATATTAATACTCAAATATGGAATTAACACTCAAGTAAGACGTACTAACCTAAATGATAAATTGCGTAGATATAGTTACTTTTTGAACCTGGATAGAATATTTAATTTCTCAGGTAAAGTTCATAAGCGTTGCACGCTGGGTGGCACATAGCCCTTAATATTAAAGGTATAAATGTGTCTCATACAAAAAAAAACAAGTGAGCCAACAGGTTTCGATAGTTTAAATAGAATTGAAAAGTAATGAAGTCAATTTTGTTGTGTTAATTGTATTCCACTAAGCAATAGAGAAGTTGAACGTGAGTGTTTAAATCATGTATAAAGTTTATCACAGCCGGTGTCAAACATGGGGGGTGGCATATGTGTGTTTGAATAAAGTCTACACATGTAAAATACATATACACAGTGGATTATTTAGTGTACAATTTAGGATTTATAAATGTTTAAATATGTGGACACCGTGCCATTACCACTTTACTTGTAAAGTATATGTATAGATAAATCTGTTCTCTCCCAGGCACACCCACACATACACCCCACCCCGGTAGTGAGTGGCTCATTACCCCCCCCCCCCCCCCCACCCCACCCCCGCTCAATGAAACTTTCCACTCTCGCGTCGCCTCTTGGGACACCACTGTGCATGTGTAAGCTCCTCTTGTCGATTTTCTTTACATCTTCTGTTCCACTTACACCATCTCACCTCGGTGGTATTTTCTCAGTCTTGACGGCCAGCAAAGTCAGATAGCGCCACAGTTTATACTTGCGCGCTAAAGAGCCCCACCACAGTTTAAGGCACTATAGTAATATAGTGGGCACTGCATAATAAAGTGAAATAAATTGTATTTTTGCAACTCTTCACACCATAACTGTGAACGTCACCTCCCACTGGCATCTTAGTGCACTCACACACTATACATCATCAACACATAGGCATGGAGAAGTGCTTCAGACCAATACTGGAGGGGGAACTGCTCCAAAATTGCTCTGACCATGTATCTATTTTAAAACTAAAAAGTAGTGTTTGGGACAAAGAAGGAAACGGGTATTACTTTCAGAATTGATGAAAGTGATCTGGAGGCAACACACAAATAGTTCTCATTCCTCCTCTTCTGTGGCTGTGCTGCTCTTCCATCTTACGGACATAAATATTGGAGCAAGTTGAAGGTTAAGGGCACTGATGTGGAAACATTAACGTGTTCAGGCTTGTTTAAAGCCCTCAAGGCGTCATGACTGACGTGTGCTGCCTGCTTCATTCTGATCAGCTGCTACGTTGCGACGAAAGCTGCTCTGGCTGTACATAGGAGTCGTGTCAACAAAGTAATCTAGTGAGCGGTCTTAAAAGCTTTGATCGAAACATTCGGGTTGTGTCAGTGAATTAAATTAATATAGGGGTGATGTCATAAGTGTGGAGGGCGAATGCACGTTTACAATTTAGTCCATCGTTGCTCGTGGTTACTCACAAGCGCCGCCTCTGATGCTGTTCGACACCGCGGGTGGCATCAGCTGTTGTCATGGTGATGCTGCTACGCTGATCACCAAGTCGAGTGTGTGTTCCTTCGATAGAGGAAGACGAAACGAGTGCCGGGCATTGTGTTTGCATATGAAGTTGAAATCTTAATATCCACTGCATGCAATTTCTCAATTGTGAAAAACACACTCGCACACACACACACACACACACACACACAGTGACATTGTGTTGCTATGAGTAGTGCATTGGTTTTGCGATGTGATGCTGAGTGTGTGAGGTGTTGCGTCACCTTCTGTGTGTGGGATGAAGCTTGCATTTCAGCTCTCTCACCCACACACAGACACACACACACACACACACACACACACACACACACACACACACACACACACACACACACACACACACACACACACACACACACACACACACACACTCCTTCTCATCCCTCTTCCTCAGCCATCCTACCGCCAGCCTGTTCTGTGTCTTTGCTGATATAATCAACACCGATTAGCTGACCATAAGCAATCACTTAATACTGTATGACCACTACCTAATGAGGCTGAACACAATGACATCCCCATCCGTCCTGCTGCGATTACTATGGAACTGTTTCACACTGTCGAGGCCTTGGGCTATTCACCGTGACCACATGGGAACTCCATAACTGGATGAAAGTGATCGGAATCAAAAGCTCAGTTCCGTCCGAGCGTCGGTCTTTCACAGCAATAGTTACCGCTGATATGGTGTCGCCAGTCAGAATTATATTAGTACCTTTATCAGGAAGTCACACTGTAGCGTGCTGCAGTGAGTGAAAGGTTTAATACTGAGGTGCATGAAGTGCACACTTTAATGAGAGTACAGCACACAATGGTTTGTGTACGTGCTGCAGAAAGCTGTCGATCAAATACCTTGAATCTTAAAAGTCTAATGTTTTTTTCTATCTAAAGTAATATTTGAAATAGTTTGAGTCAGCTGCAAGAAAGTGTGTCTTGCAAAGTTGATCTGTCACAGTTGTTGGGACTTTAGAATCACTTTTAGCTTGTAGTGTCCGTGTCTGCATTTATCATCACATGAATCATTGAGATGTGAAACAACTTTCATCTTTATTCATAAATTGGTTCTTTTTTTTTTTTTTTTTTTTCAGTTTCAGGCTGAAAAGGAAATAAGGAAATAATAGATCGGCTTTAACTATATACATTTGAAAGTTGTTGCTATCCATACCACTGAAAGTTTTTATTTCTTGATACCACAGTTGATTAATTTGATTCTGGTTTTGCATTTTGAGTTTGTTTAAAATGTTGATATTCTTCCATGATTTCATGTTTTTAAATTATTCAAATTAAAATGGGATTTTTCATTCAATCTCAAAATTCAAAAATTGAAAGTTGTGAAAACATTTAGCAGGATCCAGCTCAAATTAGGAGCTATTGCCTTGCGAGTCTGAACATAAAACAGTTGTGTGTCTGTTCTCTTGTATTCCTCAAAAAAAATTAAAAAAATTGAGAAATGTACTTATAAAATAATTATGATTTTCTAATATTTTATGAGCCATCAATATTTTGTCTGACATTGTCTGTTTTGACCTGTGTTGATGAGTGTTTGGGATCTCCTTCATCACTGTTTTGTTTACATAGTTGTCTTTCTTCAACGCAGCGCCGGCCTGTGAACCTAAAGGCAGCATGATTGAGGAGTCATTCCCAATTTGGCTTCACTTAAAATGGGTTCTAGTTTCGTATCTGCCGATGGGGCCTTCGTTTATAAAGTTTAAATGTGTGTGCATGGGTTTTATTGAGGTTGTTACACTTCTTCCCTCAATTCAAAGTCATGGGTTGGTAGATTGGCGGCTCTAAATTGACTTCAAGTGTTTGTGCATGGGTGATTGTTTGTTTCTCTCTCTTCGCCCTGTAATTGACCATCTTCTCCATGCCGTACCCTGCAACACTGCTCTTTGTTGGGTAGGACAGGCTTCAGCCTCAATGTGGTTGGTTCAGGATGGATCAATGGAATTGGTCATCAAAGAAAACAAGTCCTATTCCTGCATTGACCTAATACAACTCAATGATACCACTTCTGTTATATGGTTGATATGGTTTTGTTGTTTTCACCCTACCCACATTGGTATTGTCCTCTCACTACCGCAGAGCAGGGGACATGGGTGGCTTTTTTGCCCTTGCAGTACTATTTAACTGCCTCTGTGGCTGGATACCATGTAGTAACTGGGAAAGATGATTGAGTGGTTATCATACCATTTCACTAAATGCAAAGTGGTTTTCCTCGAGCTACGGCTGTCTTCTCTGTGACAGACCCCGTTTGTTTTTCTTCAGTTCAGCTTCAGACATCAGATTGACTCCTGGTGGTCGTCTTATTGCTGTGAACAGTAGCAGTCGAGTGGATTCCTTCCCAAGCCAGGATGAGAGGAACACTTGTAACCCATTTGTCAAAGAACATTTTAGGATTCTGTTGCTTGGGTATTGGCTGGACCAGGTGGAGGACAACTTTGTCACTTGCTCCAACATCTGGCAGTTCATGGGTTTGTACAACTCTCCCTGTATATATATATATATATATATATATATATATATATATATATATCTTTAAGTTGTGTGGAATATCTTCAGAACTGACAAAGACAAGCGAGTACTTCTCACTTCTTGGGATTTGTTTTCAACTTCGACATGAAATGATCAGAACTTGTTGAGTGGATCTGGATGATCCTGTGTTCCTTCTTCATTGCTAATGAAGAGCAGGGCTTCCTTGATGGCTTCCCATCTGTTCATATTCATGGTGTCAGCTACCTGGGACACTCAGCTGGCTTTATGCCAAAACATGTGGGTGGCTGGTAAATCATGCAATGACATGTAGTCCATAGTACCCAGGAATTGCTTCAGTTCTTTAGTCGGAGTTACACTGTACAGCATAGAGATTTGACTGCTCTGGAATTAACAATCCCTTTGCCATTCTTGATGTTTATTGGAGTTGACTGTGGTAACTGCTCTCCATCTGGTTAGGTGTCGAATACCAGGCTCTGGTAAGGAAGATACATCTTTATCTTCATTTTCCTCTTCATGCTTTTCAGCTGACTCATTATGACCCACTTGTACTTCTGCTTGGAAAAGAAAACAAGGACACATAACTTTTCAATGGATTGCTCTTCTCTTTATACATTAATTGAATTAATCAGGTGCTTGCTCATACACAAATATACTCAAGCACATACAGGCGTAGACATACATTTCCATGATGTTGCTCAGAGAGAAAAGGAAAAAGAAAGCATTTAAATCATCACATATCCATCTTTACATGTTTGTGCATCACATATTTTTTACTAAGTTTTTTTTTAACAATATCAAATTGTTTTTTCAATCTTACTTTTTGTACTTTTAATACGGAGAGTGTCAGGGCCACCATTGCAGTGTGCTGCCAGTGGGCAACGCTGTGCTGTAGAGGGTTAATCTTTCTGCCAGGAGGAAGCAGAGGGTGGCATCTCTTGATACTGAAAACAGGGTTTGTAATTAAGTCATGGAGGAAGGGATCTCCAACCTGGGAGCAAGAGAATAGAAACAACACTCCATACCCATCTGTAAAAGACGGTGGTTCCCTAAACGAAAGAATACCATTTCAGCCGTATTATTTCATTGTGACGCCTCGGCTCAGTGGTGGAGGGAGGCACCGGAGGTCCAGCTAACAGGGAACAAGCCAGGGTTTCAAAAGAAAGGAGAGACAGTGGGTGTTTGGGATGGATGGGAAAGGAGAGAGTATTATGTGGACACAGGTGGTGAATTCTGTGTGTTGACCTGAGAAAGTGATCTTACCTGACAATCCTGAATCCAGGATCCCTTCCTTAGTTAGAAGTAAATTAATAAATAAATAAATAAATAAATAAGAATCAGTACCTAATGACTGACTGGGTTAAATAAAGATTAGGTCGAAATAAATGACCCCAATTAAAGTAATCCAGATCTGGTTACGTGACTTGAAAATGTGACAATCTCTTGTTAATGGATGTTTCATATCAGGATGGCTTTACACCGGAAAACCTGTGCCCATCCTGGGGGTCTGGTCTTGGAGGGGCACCAAATATCATAGTGAGATGTTCCAAAGTTTTCTTAATAGAAAACAAAACCATTCAACATATTCTAATTTTGTGAAGCGTTCATGTTTTTGGAGAGACGTTTCTGAATGGGTTGCGTTTGATATTGTTTAATATGTTTCTGGTGGAAATTATAGGAGGTATAATGGTTGATAATGGAATTTAAGCAGTTGCACTTGTGTTTTCAGATATTTGTCCAGGAAACTATAAAGGTAAACTCAAGCATGGTGTTTCCTTCATGGCTTCATTTAAGTGTATGTAAAGGCATGTTTTAATCCTAACCAATCATCAGAAGTAAAGAAGCGGAAAGCATCTCCTTCAGCCACCACCTGAGATCAAGTGCTTTGTGTGTGTGTGTGTGTGTGTGTGTGTGTGTGTGTGTGTGTGTGTGTGTGTGTGCGTGCGTGCGTGCGTGCGTGCGTGCGTGCGTGCGTGCGTGCGTGCGTGCGTGCGTGCGTGCGTGCGTGCGTGCGTGCGTGCGTGCGTGCGTGTGTGTGTGTGTGATTGCTGGGCTGTTATAGACTCTCACTCCCACAAAACCTAGACTGGTTAATGCAGCTATAGAATATAGGTGGATGTCAGGTGAGATGTCTCCGCTGGATGTTTTAAGTGGGCGGTGTGGCTGCTAAGGCATAAGACAGTCAGCTTATTTTAGAAAAGAGGAGGTTGTTTCTCATTACATTACATCATTTTGGTACTTTGAAGTCAAGCTCATTGTTCTTTTTCTATTTATGTGCAATGTGAATCATCTCAGTGTTTCTTGAATGTTAAAAAGAAATTATACAAAGTTCGACTCTCTTTTTACCCAAGAAAGAAAGAAAGTAGCTCTGATCATGACATTATGTTAGGACTGGGTTTTTTTTCTGCCAGCTTGTGTGTGGCTGCTGGTGTGATATATGATAATGAAGGCCTCAGGCTGTGCTTCACATGTTTGATTACCCACTAACTCCATGGAGACTACAGCTCTGCTGCGCTGAGATCCAGTCTTTTTTTATGCTTTACATTTAGGAGATGCAGAAATATCAGCAACCATCCTGTCTGTTTCATTCAGTGGAATTAATTTAATCGGTGTGTTAATATTGGCAAGTAACTTTTTAAAAACTGTCAGCCAATACCTGTGTTCATTTACTTTTACAATTCTTGGAGGAGATTGTTTATTATTTTCTTTGCGGACTCTGTATACAGTGTTAACTCTGTCAGTGGATTAGTGTCTAAAGAATTAATTCAACATATGGTTTGAATCACAATATTATTTAACATTCAATTCAGTTCAACTTTATTTTTAGACACAACACAGTCATTTCAGAGTTGTTGTTTATTTGAAATTTTTTTTACAGAGAAAAAACCCAACAATTCCCCATGAGCACGCATAAACGACAGTGAAAGTAAAAACTGTCTTTTAACAGGATGAAACCTTTGTATAATCAGACTCAGAGGTGGCAGCTCTCTGCTGTTCTAGTTGGGTTTATGTTATAGAAGGAGGGAAAAGGAAAAGGGTTAGGGAGCGACAGGCAAACAGACATAAATCCACTGGCTGCAGACGGATGGGGCAGGAGCCTCAGACCACGACCTTCCAGTTCCACTGTCAGAGAGAGAGAGAGAGAGAGAGAGAGAGAGAGAGAGAGAGAGAGAGAGAGAGAGAGAGAGAGAGAGAGAGAGAGAGAGAGAGAGAGAGAGAGAGAGAGAGAGAGAGAGAGAGAGAGAGAGAGAGAGAGAGAGAGAGAGAGAGAGAGAGAGAGAGAGAGAGAGAGCACAGACAACAGGAGAGAGACAAATCTCGGTGACATGTAATAGTGAAACATGGTGAGTGTGAAAAGTAAGAGGCTCAGTGTAGGTCCTCCAGTCTTAACATATAACAGCTTCAATGGAAAATGGTCGAGGGTGGCCTGAACCAGCCTGAACGTCTTAAGCCTAATCTTAAAAGTAGACTCCCTAACTGAAACTGGGACCTGGTTCCACGTGAGAGGAGCCTGATAGTAGAAAGCTCTGCCTCTCCTTCTACTTTTTCTAAAACCTCCAGTAAGCAGCGCTCTGAGAACCAAGTGTTCTTCTGAGTGATATGGGACTAACAGTTCTTTAAGATATGATGTGGCCTGGTTGTTAGGCGGCTTATTAAGTGGTCGTCTCCCACTCAGAAGGTTGCAGGTCCGATTCCCATTTCGTCCTGTCCACATGTCTAAGTGTCCTTAAGCAAAACACTGGACCCCAAAATGCTCCCAATGGATGGATTTAGGCGCCTTGCATTGCGGCCGCCTCCACTGGTGTGTGAATGTGACTAACAATGTGGAGCGCTTTGGGACTGCTCAAGCAGTTGAAAAGAAATTTACAAGTGAAATCCATTTACCTTTTTTATTTAACCATTTAAGAGCTTTATAAGTTAAAATAAGGATTTAAAACTCTATTCGAGATTTAAGAAGCGAATATTGGTTTGATGTGAGCTCTCCGGCTGCTTCCTGTCAGGACTCTCACTTCAGCATCGGGAATCACTTGAAGACTTCTTAAGCACTGATCGGGACACCGTGATAATGGGGAATTCCAATAGTCTACACTGGAAGTAACAAATGCATGGATTCATTGTTTCAGCGTCACTCTGAGTCAACATGTTGCTGATTTTAGAAACATTACGCAGCAGCCTTGTTTAATGTGGAGTTGTAATAGTATCCAGTGTTAGTCTATATACTCTTTAAGCATGGTACAATTTCTGACGAAGCCAGAGGGGGGGCATCTTTTTCTGACGACAAATAATTATGTTTACTATAAGAATAGGTGCAGATAAAAAAGAAAGGATATTAAATTAGGTTAACTGTATTTAATATATCTGTACACAGATTTAAAAGAAAAACTAAGCTCGCAAAATGATAAAATAACAGACATGGTTTTTGCTTGTTTGAAGGTACCGAATCACTTGATATCTGCATGTCTTTATTTTTTTTTTCACTTTTGATGGAACAACATATTTTGGATGTGAAACTCTTTAGGAAGTCTCACTTGACCTAATATTAGCGCTTCATGTGATACTTGAAGGCCTGATCTAGTAAACGTCCCCAACCTTATAAACAGGCGGAAACAATTGAGTACTTTTTAATGTGTTTTCTGTGTTGTACGTCAAACTTGTGGCTTTGACTTTGTTAGAGACCACCTCACATATCACGTTATGTGCATAAGTGAGTCCAACTCCATGGTGTCACATTTTATTTTGTGCTTGTGGCGTCTCAGTGGTCCGTCCATGGTGAATGCAGGCAAAATGTCACTTACAGTAAAACACATTCGAAATGATTTTGCAATCCATTTGTCTGAGTAAAGTGTTCCCCTTGCGTGCATGACTTTAGTAAATCTCACCCACAGTGTGACGGACACTCTTGATATGGGAATGTTGGCAGAGGTAGAAAGATTTTATTCCCCACCTAATTAAGATTAATAAAGTAGAAGTAGGGATACTTAGATCAGAGAGAGAGTAGATCCCACCCATACTTCCTAGTAAATTGCACACTGTATAGTAAAATGGCACAATTCTATGTCTGTGTTTCGGAAATCCATCTGCAACTGCTGCCAGCCTGTCAGACAGTTGCTTGAAAGGCAGAGCTGCAGCCTCCTCTGACCAAAAGCACACAACTGCTAACTGGAGCAGCAAAACTGTTGAGCGCCATCATCATATCTGCGTGTGTCCTCGTCTCTCCTCACTGCTTCATCTGTTTGTGGAGTCTGAGGCCCCCTGCTGGTCACTTCCAGCAACATGAGCTGCCCAACCAGAAGGAATGGGAGGAGAAAAAAAAGAAAAAGAAGAAGAAGAAGCGGGGAATGGATTTTTGTTGAATATTTTACTGAGGTCTATCTGGCAAATCACCTAAGCCGTTTGCCAAGATTCTTTTTCCTGTTTCGTTTCCGCTTTTTTTTCTGGGCACTTGATCCTCATTGATTATTTGTGATGTAATCAGAAAGTGCTTTTTATATATATGTACACACACACACACACACACACACACACACACACACACACACACACACACACACACACACACACACACACACACACACACACACACACACACACACACACACACACACACACACGGTTCCTGTTGTAATTCGACATACATGTCAGATAACCATATTGTGAACTTTCTTCAGAAGTGACTCTCAGTCTCTCACAAGCTGACCTGTCAATCCCGAGAATGTGGCTGTGTATTATCGAAACTAACGATTATCTTTTTCACTAATTAGGTGAACCAGAATAGGTTTTATACTCCAAACTGCCAATGAGAATGTTTTCTGCCAGATAGTCCTGTCAGTCCTACCCACAAGATGAAATGAGAAATATAGTTTCTCAAATATATGTGTGTGTGTGTGTGTGTGTGTGTGTGTGTGTGTGTGTGTGTGTGTGTGTGTGTGTGTGTGTGTGTGTGTGTGTGTGTGTGTGTGTGGTAGAACTCTTAAGTAAAGCTTGACATGAAGTGGGCCCACTGACTCAGATGTTTGAGGGTGATGTTGTCGAGCTTGTCATAATTTGCACATTCCCACCGAAACTTGAAGCGAAGTGGCAAGAAGTAATATCACAACGCATCATTTTTCTAAACTCTGAGCCTCTGGTACAGCATTGCACAGCGCCGATATCTCATCCTCCCTTCTCTGTTTCTTCCTCTTGTCTTCCACCCTCGATCTCATCTCTGCATTTTCATTCGTCCGCAGCCTCCACCTCTTCCAACCCCACCCTCTAGCCCTATATTAGTGCTGGCTTCATTTAGCACTGTGATGCCAACAGCCTATTCTCCTTGCTCATCCTCTCCTGACTGAGCGGTTAGCCTGCAGCGCCAGTAGTACTTTACACAGGAACACACACGCACACACACACACAGACCCGCTAACACTCTCAGCGCATAACAGGCTTTTTTCTCTGAGCCACCCTCAACCCTCTCTTCATGTCTTTGTATTCCCCACATGAGCCCCGCTTCTTAATGTGCCTTGTCTGTCTGTCTGACGCTGTTTCTCTTATCAGCTTGGTTTCGGGGAAGTTGTGGCATATATTAGTTGACATTATAACAACGGGGACTTCATAGCTAAAAGCAGATAGTAATGCTTGGGTGGGGTTTTTTTCTGTAGGTCCATGCACAAATCAGTGACTCTGGCTGCTCTTGTTCTTTAACAAATACCAGCTGCTGACAACCCGAAGCTATATTTAAGCTCATCATTTGTCACTATGTACTTGTAAAACTTTTATGTTCATCTCAATAGATGTTTAATGTAGGTCATATTTAGTGATGTCGTGATATATTGTTGTTGTTATTTACCCAACTTACGTGAAAAACTGCATATATACACGCGTACTAAATACAAACATTAACAGGGAAATGTGCATGGCTATTTCGAGACAGGTGTGGCTCAGTTTGCAGAGGGGGTCGTTAATCTCAACGTTGGTGGTTCAAATCTACCTTGTCACGTTGACGTGTTGAAATGTCATTGGATAAGACACTAAGCCACGGGTTTCTCGTTGATGAATGATTGTGTGCACAGTTGGGTGATGTGACGGATCATGTAAGGCGCACTGAGACTGCTGAGACATTTGTAAACCTGACCTTAAACTTACCTGACTAACTGTTAGATTCACTCGTACGTTACAAGTGCAATTTCACCCAAAATGATGTGAGAGGTATCCATATGAACCAGTAGTGTGCTCAAATACAGATTACACAGCAAGATGTTGCTTCATTAGTCTGCGAATTGTGTGCTCATAATTGGAACGTGTACCAAAAATGAGTCAATATTTGTTTTCCAATAACATCCTACTACACAAAACTACTAAATATTGGTGAGCTGTTTGGTGGGAAACTATGTGAGATGTGAAAAAAAAAAAAAAAAAACAGCAGACAAGTTTAAGTCCTCACTAGAATATATATGTATGTGTGGTTATTATGATGATGGTTGTATTTTTTTCCCCGTGCATTTCGCCTTTTTCTTTTCGTCCAACAGAAATAAGAACATATAAAACACACAAAAACAAACTAAGTGGTCGAGAAATCAGGTTGTTTTGAGAAAAATCGACACTTGATTTCAATCATCTCTCCAGAGAAGAGTCAGGATCGGAGACCAAACCCGGATTGATAGTAGTATTTTATATTCACCTTAGTGAACCAGACAGCTGTTCTATTGTTCATGCATTACCTCTGACTGTGTGTCAGTGTCGATGAACACATTAGGAAGGATAAAACACACATGGAGACATGTGTTCATGGGAAGTAGGCCAACACGTACACAGAGATGCACACACAGACACACACACACACACACACACACACATAGACTCACAAACACTGCGTTCCTGCTGACCCGGCCTGCCTTGTGATGCTTCAAAGGAGCAAGACAAAGGTTGATGGAAGTGACTGCCTTGCACCAATCATAACGCTTCCTTCATCCTACACACACACACACACACACACACACACACACACACACACACACACACACACACACACACAGTGACTGAACTCTGAGCGTTGTATCACTGTCCCCAGTCGCCTATCGATTAGTCATGCCTGGCTGCTGTCATGTGCAGGAGTCCAGGGAAGCCCCTAATTGGCTCGTCCGGGAAAAAGACAGAGGCAGAGAGAGGGCGAGTTGGAGAGAGCGAGAGAAGAGAGAGAGAGAGAGGAGAAGAAGGGGCAGATGCTGAAAGAGGGAGGCATTATAGGAAGAAAGATGAAAAAGGCTGAGAAAAAGACTTCACTTGTGCCTGACATCAACTCATCATGACAAATATTTAAGACAAGAAAAAAGAAAGAAGATAAAGACAATTTAACCCGGTTGTTCCTGGTGGATATAAAGAAACAGACAGATTTTTTTTTTAACAGAAATGTCAACGAGGAATCGCTCTTGAGCTCAATCTTTTATTTTGATTTACAATTTTTAGAGTAAAAACAAATCTGTATACTTTATTTGCGAATCGACCTACTTTCCTGATACGAAGCCGGACTGGAGGCAGGTACAGAGGTGGATAATATGAATTACTCTGTGTGACTGACCACTGGAGTGGAGCGTAATCGCATAGTGAGAAGCACAAATCTTCCAGTGGAGCGCATCAATTGACTCCCGTCCTCTCAAGAAGCAAGCGACAAAGTAAGAGAAAGGAAGACTGAAATAAGGATTTAAGTTTGTTGTTTTGGTTGTTTTTTTTTCCTCAGTTTTTTTCCCAGATGCATCTTTCGAGTGACCCCGTATCACTGAATGATGGTCAGTGTACATCTCTGGGGTTAAATACCTTACTGGACGACGAAGCTTTGCTTATCCGGATTAATCCACGAGGGAAAAGAAACTGCCCACATAGGAGGGATCCTTTTTTCATGATTTTCTGATGTCCCAGTGGATTTCATCTTTTGAGACAACTTCATACACGTTAGGAAGGACAACTTTTGAGAGGCATGACCTATATTATTTTGGCACAGAGTTTGTGGAGCTTTTGCGATCACCATAAAAAGACAGTATGGTAAGAGCGGATTGAAAGGAGACAGAAGACAGGAGGTTCTCTCTGAGACTTTTGGGAATTTTTTTATAACTATGACCACTTATTTCCACAGCCATGAGTTTTGCTGTAGCCCAAAAAAGCCCAGCGCTGGTGCCACTAAGGGAAAAACTGGGAAAGGGAAAGCGAAGTCGGGGAAGAGCCACGCTCACTCCAAGCATAACCAGAATTTGTTGCAAATACACACTCCAAATTACCAACTGCAACCCTCACCTCTGCACTCACCAAAGCACCATGCCCACTCATCGAAGCATACCTGCCACCCGCCGCAGCATCTGCTTCCATCTCCTTCTCCAAGCTACTATCACCTAGCGGCGACGTCCTCAAGTCATCAACTTGCTCCACCTTCACCGACTTACCAGCTGACTCCACAGACATCAAATAGCTTGCTGCACTCGTCAAGCCACCACCAACTTCACCAGAGCCCGAGCCGCCACCAGATCCACTTGTCACCGAGCCACCACCAGCTTCATCTGTCGCCGAGCCACCATCAGCTCCACCATCACCCTCAAAACCAGCAACAGTGCCATCCGTCAGCCTCGCCGAGTCGCCTGCTGTCCTCTCCCTCCACTCATCAAATGTACCACCAGCCACAGCTCCATTCACCCAGCCACCACTCGCTGTTCCAGCAGTTTCAGCACCACCACCACAACTGCCCTCCCGCACTTCCACACGCCTCCCAGTCACTGTCCATCCATCCTTTTCACTCACCACAGCTCCCCTTGTGTTCAGGGCTGGGAGGTTACGGGTGGAGCACGCTGCCTACCAACCTGGCCACAAGGGCTTCCAGAGGAAAGTTTCCCAACCTGAGGGACAGCGTGAAAAAGAGTCCCACGAAAAGCAAAGGAAAAGCTGGCGGCAGGCCATGGCCCAATGACACGCATATCTGGACCACGCACACAATGGATGTGCCCCCTCACGTGCCACTCATACACCACTTTCCCCGATTACAGACCCATGTACAGGTAGGTTTGGTCCTTAAGAAGAAATCGCATGTGTGCTCTTTGTTATTCATTTCACCTTCACCTCTACCGCCAATGGATACCCCGTCCATTACGAAACACAAGTTTGACTTGTGCCAATATATTTGAGCATGCTGGAGATTCGTGGATAGCATTGAATAAATGTATTTCTGATAGGCACAAACATGTTGGTCCAACTGGTTTTTTGTTTTTTTTCAAGCATTTATGCAGTCCTCAGCACATCAAATTGTAATTTGGAGCTGCTTGCACAATTTGGAATTGTCCCCAATTTAGAAAACCAAATATTTCCACTGTTATTTTTTATAATTGGATTGTAGGTTATGAATTGAACAATCAGATAGAAGAAACAAGTCTTTGTCAGTAATAACGGATGAAGCCAATCGGCTAAGAGGTGGGACGTCTCTTGAAATAAGAGATACTGAAACGTAGTTTATTACATGAATCCACGTCAAACTTACTCTACTATATGATTAACATGAGGTGCTGGTTGTGTAAACATATAACTACAATATTGTGCATTGTGCATAAATCTGTAAACAGCAGTAGGAGCATTAAAAAATAAAGGTCACCACTGTGATATTGCCGCTATCTTTGTCAGACGGTCATTCGAATCGAACAGCCTGAAGTGCTTCGCTGGTGTTTTCTGCACAAAGCCCACTCCAGGGTGTCAACTGAATCGCAATATAATTGCCTTGCAGTATTTCATTTTCTCTGAGTGAAACTGGAAGCAATTCAAAAGAGATTGTTGGTAAAGTACAGGTTTTCTAAAGTAGCTCATTTCTAAATCAAGCTCACAGTCGATGGGCCATCGGAGAATGACTGTAGTCACCGAGGTAAGAGTGATAACAGCCAACTTCAGCTTCTCAGTGGCTGAATGCAAGGCAAGGCAAGTGTATTTCTGTAGCATCATTCTAATGGCAAGGCAATTCACAGTGCTTTACAAAGAAATAAATGAAATACATTGGTGTAATCGTACAACTGACTGGATTTCTGTGCTGTATAAAGTTTGCATTAGAATCGAACAGGGCCATCTGCCTTCTATTGGTTGTTTCATGGACGGTTAATGTGCTGTACATCTGCTGTGTATGCAGTGATCAGAGATAGCAGGGAGCGATAGTGTGATTAGCGTGATTAGCATGGCCGCTCTGATTTGATTAGAGTCACGCTCTATCTGATTAACTCATTAGTCAAATGGAGTTTCAATGTACATTAGTGGGCTGGTGATATTAAAGTGGATTTTAAATGTGTGTATCCTGCTTTACCTACAAACAGCGTCTCCTCACTGCAACATAAGGAATCTGTGTGCCTCTATATTCATTTGGACTGGTTTGACTCATATTGTCTCTTTTTCCCATTCAGACTTCTTCCTTTTTTGGGGGGGGGGGGGGACTACGCATGTGACTGTGTACACTTTACTGTGTAGTAATTTGGGATTTGATAAGCTTCCTCTGTGCATCATTACAGAGGGATCTTGGATGTTGCTCATTCAATCGTGATCCGTCTGCTAACTGATAATTGGAGTAGTACGTTGATGTGTATGAACTGAACAGAGCTCCATTCACTTCTGGAAAACAATCTCAAAGAGACACACATTTGTACATGCACTTGTGTATTGTGTTTTTCATGAGCGCTTTACTTTGACTTACATGTATTTCCTCCCACAACTACAACTTGTGTTAGCCTAACTTTAGTTTAACGTATTTCCACCGAATATATAATGGCGTCAAGAGGCCCGTATTGTGAGTGTGCAGCCTGTGTGAGCCTGCCAGTATAGAAAAACAAGAACACATACTCACCCACATGTATTGGAGTCGTAATTGCACATTGCATTGACGTTCATCAATTTCCAGCAGATTTACTCTCAGTTATTATTTGCTCTTCGCTCACCTGATCTATACCTGAGGTCCAACTTGTGAAATTGTCTTTCCCACCCTCACACACATTAATTCATCAAGATGCTCAGGACAAACATTTTAACTTAACCTTGTCAATCACATCAACCTTTATTCGTCAAACATTTTTCACACCATAAAAATGTAGCACAGTGTGTTTTACATGTTTAGACACTAACTAGCGTGATCGGAGTCTTTCTGTTTTACTCATTTTAGAAAAATTTAACATTATATTGTTCTGGATATTTGATTTGGTCTCCATAATGTGTGAATAGAGGAGGAGGTTTCTTTGACATTACCGTTTATAGTGAGGCTATGGTTTGCACTAATAATTTGATGTAAAGGTTGAAAAAGAGCCAATGCTAGGCTAAACCCAGTGGGGGATTTACTTAAGCCCAGTGGCCTGTAAGGTTTACAAGACACGGGGGAAAACCCTGTAGCACACACAAGCACGGATACACTAAAGCACATACACGCACTAGAAAATGTATAAACATAATTAGATACTAGTTATTGTTACCAGTTTCTCTAACAAGACAAACCAGGGATCGTCAGGATATTTTTTTTTTTAAGCTGTGCTGGACTTGGTCCTGCTATAAAGCCCCAATAAGCAATATTGTGTCAAAGCAATTATGTAACAACTAACAATCCATTTTACAAAGCAGCAAAACACTGTTTAGATACAGCTGAAACACACGCAAGCAGACACATACACGCACATTCAAACATGTCGCTGTTACATAAGTGTGAACACACACTGGCAGTTTGTGTCAATGGAGTCACCAGCTGACTGACCGACAGGATTTGTGGTTTTATGAATGAGACGCACTTACACACACAAACACAAAATACACACTGAAAGCCCTGAAAGTGATTATGACCTTCTTCTTTTTTTGTTTTACTGATGAAGTTAAAGAATGTTTAGGTGAGGCATTGGTTGAAGTGCAGAATAGCGAGAAATTAAACACAGTTATTTCGTCACGTTACTAATGTCAGCACTGGCCGGAGGACGACATCTTCCCAACTGACTGCGTTTTGATCTCAACATATAAAAAAACTAAATCTTTGAATGCTGACCGACAAATACATGATCCTATCAGTGGTTTGCATATTTTGTCCAAGGAGGCATTCATGTTGGAAGTGTTGAAGAAATACAACAATTCAAGATCTTTTCCTGAATGTCTTTTTCTTTTTTTCTTTTTTTTTTCTGTAGCATCAGAAAAAAATGTAATAGAATATTCAGATTAACTCCCCTGCCCTTTTTTTTTTTTTTAAAGTAGAAATGACTGTACAGAATAAAATAAAATAGCATCAACTAAATCCAACTCTATAAATGTATGCCTTAGGAAGTGATTTAAAATAATGCATGTCTGAGGATTTGCTTTTTGCCCCCACAATGTTTCTGTGTAATCTGATTTCCGTCCCCACAACACTAGTAATACCTGGATCACACGCGGCACACACAGATGATAGCAGCTGCATCTGTCAGCATGTCTCAGAATCGGCTAAACTCCACTGTACCCTCCAAACCCTCCTAGTCTCCGGCTGTCCGCCTCTCTGAGCCTTCCTCCACTTCTGTTCCCACACTG
Organism: Lipophrys pholis; assembly: GCF_963383615.2. Lineage (NCBI taxonomy): Eukaryota > Metazoa > Chordata > Actinopteri > Blenniiformes > Blenniidae > Lipophrys > Lipophrys pholis. The sequence goes on along the minus strand of NC_137640.1, from coordinate 24,102,221 downwards.
TTGATTGTTATTCTTTTTTTTTTTTTTTTCCCACTTATGTCAGTGCTTCTGGAGGGGTTTACATGCATCTGTCCACACCCTCTGCTCCTCATTGTTGTTGTTCGGCAGGCAGATTTCTCTTCTCCCACCATACCTATAATCCCTCTGGCCGACCACCCCCACCGCCCTCTCTCTCTGTTCCCATGTGGGATCAAGCGTCCAGTCAGCTTGACTGACAGACAGTTGCACATGTGGGCGAGAGAGAGAGAGAGAGAGAGAGAGAGAGGATAAAGGCGCGGGTAGACAAGGGTGGATGGGAAGTAGAGATTAGTTCAGAGGGTTTGGATGCCGTCGCTGCTCTGTTGCACACTCATGTTCTGAAGTCAGGTTGTGCCGTCTGTTTGGTTGTACTGGCTTCTGTGGTGATATTTAGCTGACTGGTGTGTGAACTGCTTTTTGGAGCTCTTGCGCAGACTGGCCTGCTCACTGGGGGTGTTTGGACGAAGACTAGAGCTGCAGACTTGTGAGCACTACAGTTTTCTCGGGGAAAAGCGGGAGCAGACTGAAGGGAAAGCGCGAAAGGATGCATTTGATAAAAAATGTGGTGTTTGTAGTCAACCTGCAATTATGAAGAGAAAAAGGCACCCTTCGTCTGTTTGTTAGAGGGCGTCAGGTCGGCTGCTTGCTTCTGAACGAGGAGCTAGAAGCAAATGAGAAGGCGTCTGCAGTTGTCCCCTTCCTCGTTTATTTGGTGGTGATTTGTCCAGGCATTGGCTCGAGGACAAAGCCAGGAAGAAAGAGACGGCCGGTTGTACAAGAGGATAACTTGGTGTCGGGAGAGGAGGAAGGAGAAGACACTTGTAGAGCGGACGCAGGGCATGGGAGCAAAACGGAAGATTGCAAATGTTGGATTTCTAAACCCCTTGGGAGAACTTGGACGTCGACCTGAAGCATGATAGAGTAGTGTCATGAACCCATAAAGAGTACCATAGTTAACGATGCTAAGATCAAAATGTAACCTAAAATAAAGTACAGGCAGTTGGAATAGAGTACTTTGTGGTGCAGTGGTGAATTGTTTTGGTGGCAGTAGCAAAGTTGTATAAAAGTGTTATATTGCGCGGTTTGCTGTGTAGTACATTTGTACTGTCCAGTATAAGGGCTGTGCAGTATGTCATGGGGTGTATGCAGTCGCTCCATGGTGGTAATCTGTAGCAGATGTACTCAACATGCTGTACCAAAACATGAGACGAGTAAGTCTCTCCTCCCGCATCACTTCACATTGTTCATCAACAGCAACAATGTCGCTTGCCGACCGTGATTTTGAAAGTAAAAGTGATCGGCAATGATGTTGCTCTCTCTTGCAGGCCAACCCCCCTCCAGTGGTGGTCAACGCCGACAGCGTCGACACCCCCCCATATGTGAGTACTGCTTGAAACTCATTGCTGAGATTCAAGCCATCTGTGTACTCGGCGACTGCAGCCTGCCAATACAGGAAGATTTCAGTGGATATTTTTTTATGTGACCTTAAGTTTTACCAGAAAATCTAAGGAAGGTTAAACCGCAAAGCTTCAGACAAGGTGTCAACATTACACGACAAGTGGCTCAGTGAGCATTGATTTGGATGTTTGCCTGTGGTCAATAAGCAGAATATATTGGCAATCCTGGATTTTAGATTTCTTTACCTGTTGGCCATTGTATGATCTTGTAATGGAAGATGAAGGCGATAAATCAAGTTAAGGCATTTTTTTGTTCCACGTGTCAAAAATGTTACGGGACAATACACGTTGTTGTCCCCATGGAGAAAGTGCTTCTGAACATGTGCTACTGCATTGAAATCCAACTGCATTTCATATACAACCTTTAAAACAAACCTGTAAGTACAGATATAAAGAAATTATGTTATATATTGTGCCAGGATTCAATACTGCACAGAAAAGCATGCATACACATGACAGAATAACGTTTTTTGCACATTTCAGTGCTGAACGTGACTCACGACTCGGCTTAAAATGCCAGAAATACATTTCTAACATATGTAAACGTCCAACATGTGAGACTTGACTAATGTACCAAACATTACTTGTGTACAGTTAGAACTACTCTCGATGCACTCTGAAAGACAGGAGTGAAAATATCTCAACATGTATCCATCATTGCTCACAGGTGACACATTACTTTGCCCTTTATCTAATCAAGTAATTCATATTATCATTATTAGCAAACAGACAGTGATCACAATGATCAATGGGCGTTTAACCTTCTTCACAAATAAGATATAATTTATATATTCATTTTGAGACTCTAAATGCTTGTTCCCAACGAATCCTTTTTCCTCTGTGCAATCCACCGTGTACTACCGTGTTTTGTTTATTATTTTGCGCGCTATTCTGAGCCCCTATTCTATTCCAGTACGTAGTGGTTTGGATATTCCTTCCTAAAGAACATTAATGACAGGAATGTCTCAATTTTGGACAGAACGTTTCGTCTAGAATTAGATGACTCCAGATGTCATTTTACCAGTAGCCAGCTGCCACCGAGAATCAGTCTCTGCAGTTGTTAGATAAGTTTATTATGTAATTACTGTGTAATTACTCCCCACTGAACTGAAGATAAAATAAAATACAAGCAGAAGTTGTTTTTTTTTTCAATGCAGAAATCCCTTTGTACTTTGCCGATTATATAATTACCTTTCTCTTCAGTGCTGAAAATCTTAAATAAGAAAAATAATTGAAACAATAATAATGTATTTAGAATTGCATTTATTCATAAATGTCACAAATAATTTTTGTAGGCTCAATCTCAGATTGTTGCTATGAGTCGATTTATTGTGGATTTTGAAACAGGCACCATTCTGTCTGAACTTAAGTGTGCGGTTGATAATACTGTAGTAAACACAGTGGCTGGTGATAGATTGTGCCCTCTGTTTGAAACAGCTAGAATTCAAAATCTAAACTAATCTGACTGCGCAGAGACAGATTACAGCCAAGGGGATTATAAAGGCCATTGGGATGCCACTCGAAAACTGTGTTTGTGTGTGCATGCGGGTGTGTGCATGTGTGTGCTTGTGTGTATCTGTGTGCCTGCGTGCTTGCGGCAGCTGTATCTGGAATAAGACCCTCATCTCCCCGTATGAAGTGAGCGAAACAAAAATGCTATATAATAGTCTGTACGGCTCAGATTTAATTCCGCGCGCACTGCATTCTGTCAGAAAATGTAGAAGTTAATGTGTTCCATAGGCCAGGCAAAGCAGTGTGATTGGCTCCTGGGCAATTCATCAGGGATGCTCTTAAATGTGACATCACAGATACATCATCGTTAAGCACGCATTACGAGTTTAATCTCTGGGATTCATGCGTCATTCATAAATAATCAAAGTCTAAATTCTCATTTCTCTAAATCTGATATTTGTTGCACTTTGTCTTTACTCACTGGCAGGACTTTTGTAATCTCAGTGTTACAAGTCACATCAATGTCTAAAATGGAAAAGGTCAAAAAAAAAAAAAAGAAAACATTACATAGAGGAATAAAAACAAGTTTGAACTGAAAACATTTCTTCTTGAAGTGAACTACAAAGGAACTAAATTGCATGAGAGCAAAATTACCTTGACAATGGTTTTTTATGTTTAGTAACTTACTGAGATATAAGTGAGTTTGCGTTGGTTTACAATCTACCTGCCCGAGCTAAATTACATACAAAAGTATAAAAAAAAGAAAAAAAAGAAAGAAAGTTTAAATGAACAATGTATGAAAGGTTTTTGAAATTACATTGCTTAATACTGGCTAACAGTGTAGTTTTTTATTTATGTTTTTTTTTTTTTTGCTTTAAGTCACAAATGGAGTAATTAATAAAAGATGTTTTAGATTTCAATGTTGAAACTTGTGATTTACCTTATGATAAATACACCTAATGTTCTTTTATATTTGTCTTTCACTTCAGTGTTTCTGTACATTTCGTTGAGATTCAGTTTCCAGTTGTTGTTTTTTTTAGCTATAAAAACACAATTTTAGTCTGTGCCTACATTTTCTAATTATTTAAACTGTCAGATATTATAGCTCATAAATTAGTATTCGGAAATTCATGCAAATGAACATGTTTTGTACATATAGGGTAGCTGAAAAAAGTTGTTAAACCACTACAAAATTATGATCACATTGTCACACTTCTACAATCATTGTCTACATTTTTGATGATATTTAATTTAGAAATGATAGATACATATTCAATATTAGAATCTCTTTATCTTTATCTTTTGCCTCCTTAAACTTTCTTACAGTCCACACCCATTAAAATTTCACATTAACTTGATCCATCTATTGCTTCAACAGTAAGATAATATTTAACCTGTTGGTGAACTAAACTCATTATCATGTAATTAAATCCTTTGTTAGTTTTAAAGCAGAATCAGCAACATCTATTTAGTAACTTATTGAGACCAAACGCTATAAATTATTTTTAATTGTAGTGTGTACACTTTTGTTTTGTTTTCCTGTTATTGTTATTGTTCATTCAGTTTTATTCTATTGCTTTACTCCATCTGTGCTTTCTTGTTAAATTTTAACTTTTATTCATTTGTCTTATTTTTTTAATCAATATAAACATTTTAAAAATAGATAAAGTCTCTTGTTTTTCTTCATGAATGTGGCTCTGATTTATTTGTTATGGTATTACCTTGATATGTATTAGTTGCCTGAATTGAATTGGTACATTATGATTTCAGATATTATTATTATTTACTTGTGTTGAAATGTGTTATTTGAAAGCTTAAGCAGGGTCAGAAATTAGACTCTGTAAATATAAGCAACAAATCTGCCGCTGCCTTACTGAGTGCTGAGCATAGAAAATTCAACTGTACTAGTTTCAATTTAAATGAATGCAGTCTTCTTTTTTTTTCTTTTTTTCTTTTTTTCTTTTTTTTTTTAACCTAATTAACTTTTTCTTCTGTACAACAGGTCAATGGAACAGAAGCAGACTATGAGTATGAGGAAATCACGCTGGAGCGGGTAATAACACACGCTTTATGTATATCTATATGTACATAACGTTTCCATGCCAGTTGTTTAGCATTTCATTAATTTTATACAGTTTTTTTGTTTTGCTTCATGAAAAAAAGGAAACATAAAGTATAAACAAGGGATGTTCAGTCGCAATCTTGTGGTTTTGAACCTGTTTATTCATTTGGTATATGAATTACCAACCATTATAAGCCCAGGGTATTTGAGGCTTCTCGTAGAAGAGACATGTTAAAACATTTATGGTGCCTTTTATTAAGATACAGTATTAAGAGCATCATTTATTAAGAGTAAGGAGAAAGCAGAAAGCCAAAGACAATTGTTACGTCTGGATAATGTGTAGGATCTGAATAAGAGGTATAGGTTATATTTATTATAGACACAGTAACAACAAAGAACACTGGCTTTACAGATTGTTATTGCTGTTTGTCTGACAGAAGGGACAGATTTCACAAAAACAACCAGCGCTCACTGGATTTTGATTAACATCTTTGATTCTGATGGGTAGAAATATCACCCAGGAGCAGTCTTGTCCTAAATTTCTCACTTATTTTGAAAATTAGTCAGAATTTGCACATTCAGTCTGTGCTGTTTTAGGGTGACATAAAGCATCATTTGATTAAAGTTTTTACTTGCTACTACAACTTCTTTCTTTGTACTCTATGCATGGTCAAGGCTTATTTGTGTATTTCATACAAATCAAGTTAGATTATTCTCATCAGTAGGCAGCATGTCACAGCAGTAAATAAGGTTTAGCTCTTTTTATTTTATTATTATTAAGGGGACACACTGTTTACACATTAAGGTCCGCCTCAGTGCTGGTGGGATGTTACTGCTGTTTTGTTACTGTAAAGAAAATTAACATTTTGATGGTTACGTTCTCAAAAGAGAGTTAAAGTAAAGTCACATGATTTTGGTATTGAAACTGGCCTGTCTAGATTTCCACCATTGCCTCATCACTTCTTTCTTTCTTCACTCGAGTGCTGGTCTGACATTGCTGACCTTCTTTCCCGATCTTCCCGATCGTCATGTCCATCTCTCCCTACTCTCCTTCTCGGGTCTTCTACTCGCCCCTCTCTCATTATATTCCCCCCTCCTCTCCTCCCTGAGGCTGGCTCTCTTTCTTTCCCTCCCTCGCTCCATTCTCCTGTGACCTGGTTCTGTCTGCTCGACTGGATCTGTTATAAAGACACTATGCACATACACGCAAACACGGGGACAGACAGTATTACACTGGCTTCAAACCCGGTGACAGAGTATTAGTGAGTGAGAGCTATTTAGCCACGGAGTAATTTCATCAGAGGTGATCTATTATGTGTCATTTGGCAATAAGTAGCAACAGGTTTGCAAGTATATGTCAATATACTTTGTGTTGGCCATTTAGGATAGAAGGAATTGGTTCTTTTCTAGATTATGTAGTTATATAATAATGATCAGATTTAAAAAAAATAAATTAAAAAAAGTCTTTCACAAGATAAAAAAAAATTTATGGACAAGCATGATGTATGTGCATTCAAAATATATCCTTGAAAACGACTGTTTTAAAAGGATTATATAGGATTTTGTTTGTGGCAGAGCAGATACAGTGACATTTTAGTAAATTTGTAACAAAAAGTCCTAAATGAATTAGCTGCACACACAGTCGGTGGCTGATATTCTTGTTTGTGTGCATGCGCAGGGTAACTCGGGCCTGGGCTTCAGCATCGCTGGAGGAACCGATAACCCCCACATTGGAGAAGACCCATCCATCTTCATCACCAAAATCATACCAGGAGGGGCTGCCGCTCAGAATGGACGACTCAGGTACAAACAAAACTTTTTTCCCTAAATGTACATAAATTGATGGCTTTTTTTGTTGTTGTCGTTAATTAAATTGAACAAGTAAGTCGACAGGAAGATCATGACTTTTTATAGTTATTCATTCTCCCTTAAATCAGTGTTCCATCCCACTTGTCCCGGAATTAAGTTTGAATCCTCATAGTAGGATATCGTTGTCTATTGTTGTTGCTTTTCATTCAAACAACAACAGTTTATGTTTTTTCGACTTGTCAATGCAAACCATTGCTAAAGCTGGATTATTGAATTGAATATTATTGTTCATAGCGTCACACTGGTGTTACTGCTTTAACGTCATTATTGCTGATTCAGTGATTAACACTTTGACTTAATCCAAGCGGCAACACTTTTCTCTTAACAACTAACAAATCTACAATCCCAGAAAGAGTGGCTCGCGAAGCGTCCAGCACACTGTAAATATGTTGGGAATAAATTAATTCATTGATTCATTAGCCCAGTGGAGTTAGAGAAACAGCTTTGCCTTTTACAAAAGTACTGCTGCTTGTTACAGATGTGCTTCAGGCATCAGCAAGCAGGCGTCAGACCGAACAGGATAATTCATATGAATTCGTCTTGCTTCTTCACGTCACTTTACCTAATAATGGATGTCCACTGAAGTATCCTTTTACCCCTGTCCTAAATCAGCGTCTTAAAAGACAGCAGCTAAAAGAGGTGTGTGATCTTGCTGTGCAGGGTGAACGACTGTATAGTGCGGGTGAATGAGACGGACGTCAGGGAGGTGACCCACAGCGGGGCTGTGGAGGCCCTGAAAGAGGCCGGTGGTCTGGTCAGGCTGTGCATACGACGCCGAAGGAGCCTCACCGAGAGAATCATGGATATCAAATTAGTCAAAGGACCCAAAGGTGAGACAATACTGCAAACACAGCGTACAGAAGGGTCTGCAGGTCCACAAAATATTGTAGTATTTTTCTTTCCCTGGAAAAATAATACTGAAAAAATGTGACAAATGTGAGAATTTGTTATTAGACATAAATAGTCACTCATTTTGTAGATTTCTCTTTGTCAGTGATGTAACTAAGATACAGTTCACATACAAGTTTCATCAAAACCGTGACCAGTCGATTTCTTTGTCTCAGGTTTAGGATTCAGTATAGCAGGTGGAGTCGGAAACCAACACGTCCCAGGTGACAACAGCATCTATGTGACTAAAATCATCGAAGGAGGGGCGGCACACAAGGATGGACGGCTGCAAATAGGAGACAAACTTGTTGCCGTAAGAGCTTCCTTGTTTTGTGTTTGCAGAAATGTTGCCGTACTGACATGGATTCTGGTGTTAAAGCACATTTCTGCTATTGTAATCAAGAAAAAGAAGATTAAATGCAAATCTTCAATATGTCTTGTTTAAATTGTTTTTGTGTAATTTAAAGTCTCTCTTCAACGTCAAACATCTTATTAATTTTTATTTATGACAAGAAAAATGACAGTTATGTAACAGTTATGTTCAAGAGACTCCCAATATATGTTTTTCTACAGTCTTATATAATTATCTTAGTATTTTTCTGTGTGTTTTTTCATTTTTTCAAATGCAGGAAATACTAACATCCTGTATCAAGCGTGCTTGATTGTTCACTCAGGGAAATACTTAGTTTGCACGTTCAGTGGCATGTATTTAATGGAAGATTTAGTGAGAGTAATACTATGAGCAACATCACTTGCAAATATGTGCATGTATATAAATGGCTATTCTGTGTCTATCGAAATTTTGGGGAAAAAAAACTTGCAAGAAGCAAAGTTCATCACAAATTCAAAATTAGAGGTACAACTCAGAAAGTATCTGATGATATAGTCCGCAAACAAAAGACACTATCGGAACCAATGCAAATGTTTTCACATTGCGCATGAATTTATTAGAATATAAACCTCCCAGTATTTTGCACAATCTGGAAGAATCCCCTCGTTTTCCATATTCATGAAGGCAGACGCCATTAAATGGACATTGTGTGTTATTTTGCACTGCTGTTAGGTGCGATCCTCCGTGCATTGTGAGTGATTCAGGTTCCACCTGTGTAGTCGCGTAATCTCGAGTTTGTTCCCGTTGTTATACATGCACCGCTCGAGTCGGCTCCAACAGAGTACTGATGCTTCACTTATGACTTATCTGCAGGTTAATGGCGCCTGTTTGGAAGAGGTCACTCACGAGGAGGCCGTGGCCGCCCTGAAGTCGACCCCTGACGTCGTGTACCTCCGTGTGGCCAAACACACCTCGCTATTTATCAACGACAGCTTCCCTCCACCTGACGTCACAAATTGTGAGTGCAAAGACAAGTATGATAAATACCAGGCTTTGCTCATCGGTTACTATAGCAAAGATCCACTCTGGTGGATCTGGTAAATGTTGAACCGCCAAAGTGCTGCAACATTTTTGAACCAGACTGTGCTGCACGCAATAGCCTTCAAATCAGGGTTTACAAGACTTCTCAGGTAAGAGCTTGCAAATCTCTGGAGGAACTCATCCCTTCATGTTTCTTGTGTCTCCTTGCTGATGATTCTACATTACACACCTAAATCTAAAAACTGTAAACTCTAAAATCTGATAATGAGCCTCATGTTATAATCAGGTGTGTGTCAGCAGGACTGGTTTGAAAACATATCCAGCTTTTCAACACTTTCTCATGGGTGTCGTTGGTCCAAAAACATTGTATTCAGGCTTTATTTCCCCAAATCCAGCTTTTCCTTGGTTTTCATCCATTTGAATATTGGATCATATGAGCTACATTCAGAATCTGCTGTGTCTGTGTAAGCTGGACTGGCTCCGCCCACACATGCCCATCTTGGGAAGAGGAGGAAGTACTTCCTCTCATAGTGCCATGTGTCAGAGCAGAGCTGTGGGCGGTTCAAAGGGAGGACCTCCCTTAATTGGGAATGGTTAAACCCTTGATGACACTGTCTAGGGTTTGATTTCTGATTGGCTCGTTGGAGCGACACACTTTTTAAAAAATGAAACAAGCCAGGGAGAGAGAGGACAGACTTTCTTCACTTCCGGGGCTTCATTCCAGGGATGGGGACGATTATCGTCGTTGGAAAACCAGTAGAAAGTGAATTTTGCATAATATAACCCCTTTAACACTTTTTTTGGGAGTATTTGGGAAATGATCAAATGTATCTGGTGCATATAATATATGTCCATTACCTGCATGTGCCTTCGCAGGTCACAGCCATTGTAGCAAGTCTCCTAATAAACCTTTGGGATAAATTGTCTATGACAACTTTGTTTTTATCAACATCGCTCGGCTCTTAGTTTGACTATAAAGACAGACTGTCAGCAACAAATATGCTGTGATAGGAGAATAAACATAATTTACATTATTTCTGAACATTTGAATTTGTTAATTGTTTATATCACTATATAAATCGAGAGCCCTGTTCTATTGAAGAGCCTTTTTTATTTTCTATTTTAAATGTACCAAATATTTAGGAATATAAGATTTTCAATTCTCCATACAAGCTATGATTTGTAAGTGTGGTTATTGTATTTGTAGAGGTTTTTAGAGAGTGGTATGAAGTTCGGGTTCCATTGAGATCAGAAATAATATGGCACAAACCTAAAAGTGATACCTAAGAAAACCATGATGATATTGTGGTCATGCGTTATTAGTTTCAATATAACACTCAGATTCTTTTCCAAGCTCTGAAATGTACGTGAGCAATAGATACATATTCTGTGATCGCGTCTCCCAGACAGTTTGTTATATAAAAATCTGTTTATCAGACTGGGTCAATTTAGTCCGCTGGATTACAGCCACTTGTCATCACTCCAAATCAACATATTATCAAACCGCGTGCTATTTATCGCTGCTCTCAATCTGACACTTTCATCAACAGGACATACCATGCTGTCTTCTCTTCTCTCCTTTCATATCCGCAGTGCTTTTAATTTCATATCTATTTTAATGGAGAGGACACGAGGATGAAGGATAGTCAAGTGTGGTCGCATTTTGTTTCTGAAGAGTGTGTGTGTGTGTGTTTTTCCACAGCGTACTCTCCACACCAGGACAATCATATAAGTCCCTACATGAGTGGCGGCAGTCAGTCAGTAAGCCCCGCCCCTCTGACCACACCGAGATACTCACCGCTGCCCAGGTCCATGACTGGAGACGAGGATGTCCCCAGGTGAGACGTGACAAATTGGATGGGAGTTCACCGTTGTGTTTGTGTTCACTGCTGCCTGTAGAAGAAAACATGGTCTCAGATTTGCAATCTTTACAAACAACGTACATATAGACTTGTAATATCATTAAAGTGCAGAGAAACACTAAATACACCACATCGCAGAATGATCCAGTAAGTTTCTTAAATAAGAGGCTACTTTTTAAAAAGCAATTTTTAAATCTCGATTTGCTCAGAAAATCTAAGTAACACTTCCTTTCACAATAATAATGGCAGGTTTGCTCACATTTCTTTGTGACTTTATATTAAACTTTCCAGGGTCTGAAATGACATGAATCTTCAGCAGGAGAGACATTTCCAGCCGTTATGACAGGAGTGAATTGATTCTCTTGGAAATTTCAGCTTCTTCCTGCTATTTTTTTGACGAGATCGAATGACTCTATAAATCTGTAAATCTATAAATCAAGCAGGTCTATTTTATTTTATTTTTTTTCTCTTTGTCCTTGGCCTTTCCTTTATGGCTCCCCTCATGTGCTTCTCAGAGGTTATTAGTTGCCCTCAAACAGGCCTGTGACATTATTCTATCAAGTCCTAGAGAGACAGAAATACACCGTCTGACCTCAGGGCTTCATTCCCGCTCTGCTGCTGCTGCTGCTGCTGATGCTGATGTGTGTGTGTGTGTGTGTGTGTGTGTGTGTGTGTGTGTGTGTGTGTGTGTGTGTGTGTGTGTGTGTGTGTGTGTGTGTGTGTGTGTGTGTGTGTGTGTGTGTGTGTGTGTGTGTGTGTGTGTGTGTGTGTGTGTGTACATATGTGGCCTGAGTGTACACGCCAGACAAAATTTGCAGAGCCATCTGCCTTTTACCGCCACACACACACACACACACACACACACACACACACACACACACACACACACACACACACACACACACACACACACACACACACACACAGAAAGACACTCTCTATGCTGCTCCACTGTCTTTAATCCATTTTAATGGAGGGATTATGGCCTATAACAGCCCTCGTCACTCGACTGGTATCACCGTGGTTACCAGAACATGACTGATTTCGTCATACAGCTCTGGGCCAATCAGTGCGCTTTGATTATCATAAATCTGATAAGCTTCAGTCGGACTGCAGAGTGTTCATTTTGACATCTGCCCTTCTCTTTTCTCCGACAATTCTTCTCTCATTCTTCCTCTTTTGACACATTGTGATCAGTCAGTGCAAATATTTTTTTATTTTAATTTTAATTTTGAAAAACATGCAAATTCAAATGCATATTGAATAAATACAATGCAACCCCTCCCATGCGTCCTCCAACAGTGCCCCATCAATGCAACAGTGTTACCGTATCTTTAATTGATCAAACGTTTCACAAATAATTGCTTATACATTCAAATGAACTAGAATTGCAAATGAGAAAAGAAAAGAACAGAAAGATTAAAGATTGTGAAACAGACGTAACAAAAAACAAACTAACAAACAAGGCAGTACAGTTGCAAATAATGAATATGCAGGCTGAGATATGAGGTCATTATTACAGAACAATACCTGTTTTTTCTGATTAAGTTATATAAGGTTGCATTTCTGGGCACACCCTTTTGTAGTGTAGCGACTCTTCTCCAATATCAAATGGTCTTTGGTCCATTGTTTAAAAGTGTGTAGGATTTGTTATCTTCCATTTAAGCAGTATAAGTCGTGGCTAACAGAGATGCGAAAGCGTCATTTGTGGTTGACATGTCTGTCTCCTAAAGCTATTCGGAATACTGTGATAATCTGTGGGTATTAAAAATGTTTTTTTTTAGTGTTTTATGGTCTCTCACAGGTGAGAATTGTGCACATTATTATTATTATTATTATTATTATTATTATTATTATTAGTAGTAGTAGTAGTACTAGTTGTAGTAGTAATGGTGGTGGTAGTAGCCGTATTAGGCGTGGTATTAATCATCATCATCATCAATATCATCAACATCACTTCACATCCTTTTCTTAAAAGAAGCAGCAACATGGCCGTGTGGTGATAGCCTGACAATGACACAAGAATAAGAAAAAAAAAAAAACTGAAATGTCTTAAGAACAAACAAGGTACGAAAAACATACGGAAGAAATGTAAAATGAACTGCAATTAATAAAACAAATTACAGATAAGTGTAAGAACTTACAGATTTTGCAGACTTTATCTCATGTAGCAGATTGGTCATGTCCGCGTTTCAAGTACTAACGTCTGTGTGCAGGCGCTTAAAGGGTAAAACGTTCAGGAAGTTATGATGGAGCTAAACTAAATTAATTAATAAAATGATTTTTCAGTCACACAGCCAGTAGATTAAGATGTTAGAGAGATTCAGAGTTCATTCCTCACAAAAGGAAGTTATTGTAGACCAACCTTTAGACAGTTACGATGTGAATTTTCTTTTCTAGATCAAACCGAATGAACATTTTTCTGAATGTGTTCATGATACTGTAACTTCATGAGATGAGGTCACTGAGGTGAGTTACTAAGCCTAAACTCTGACTGGGGACAGTTGATGTGAGTAAATTTGTCACTTGTATCCCTTGTATTATATGTGTAAAACCTTTTTTCACCGTGATTTCTTTTCATTTATCAAATATTTTAGAATGATGAATCATCTACAAACAAAGACACCACCAACAATCTTAAGTCAACTCAATAAGCAGGACAAGTTAGAATATTGTGAAATGCAAGAGACAAAAAAACAACTTTAAAAAGCTATTTAAAAATGTAGTGCAAACCAGTAGTTTCATTGAATGGCTCCGATATCATATCAATGATGCCACTGTCTTTGAGGGGAAAACTGATTTCTGACCAAATGTTGCCAAGTCTGACATGATTTCGTGTCATTAGGGGTAATATGACAAGTCCCGATACTCAATAAACTTTTGTTTGGTGTCACTTTTAACAATTCCATATAAACTAACACATTTCAAGCGTTGTATCTTTGCAGTTGTGATACGTTAGCAACTCTGCTTAAAAAAAACACACACAAAAAAAACATCTCCTCTGATTGAATGTAGTTTAGATATTTTTTTTCACTACATGTAAACTAAAGCTATGAATTACACAACAACAACAACAAAAAGCTTGAATTCTGAAATATATTGAACTATCAGACTTTTAAGTTAACATTTCTTTTTAATTCAAACTATTTATGAAGCAGATGTGAATTCCTTCAGGTTTTTGCCCGAACCGTCGACCACAAGAAATATGTGTGTACACAGGTCTTTTTTTTTGTTTAAATGCAAATACATAAACTGACCAACATCACAATGAAAGTACATGGATTTATTGATCAATCTATTTCCATGCAGTCACTATAGATGAGCACTAGGCCCGTACAAATGATTCAGGGAATGAAAAAGTTGAGTAGCTACTGCAAGACAGTGAAGACACACAACAGTCATGCTCTGAGCCTCACACTGAACAGTGGCGTTCACACATTTCGCCACTGTTGACTTGGATATATTCAGTTTTCTTTCCACAGCTTTAAGAGTTGCAAACAGTTTTAGATCTGATAAAGAAATTGTGGGATGCTTGAGTTCAGCAAAACAGGAATAACAGTGACTGCCATAGGGCCAAGAAAGTGCAATGCTGACATCTGCTGGCCAAGATGGTGAATACTAATAATGTCAGATTCTTTTCCTCGTGCAGACGTGAGACAATAAAAGAATGCCGCTGAACTGATAAATAAAATCCACTTGCATGCATTGTATTCACTGATAAATTTAGGTATTTACCACTTCTCTTAACTGATCAGATCCCTCAAAAATGCATAAAGATAATGTAATCAATGCTTAAAATCTGATTATTATTCCTCCTGATGCAATGTGTTGGTTTGATTTGTGTTTTTTATATATATATATATATATATATTTTTTTTTTTTTTTTTATTCCAGAGAACCCAGACGGGTGGTGCTGCAGAGGGGCTCGACCGGTTTGGGATTTAACATCGTAGGAGGAGAAGATGGGGAGGGAATTTTTATTTCCTTCATTCTTGCCGGCGGTCCAGCTGATCTCTGTGGCGAACTTCGTAAGGGAGACCGAATTCTGTCGGTACGTCTTCATCGCAAAAATATAAGGCAACTACTGTGACCATTACTGTGATTCACATTTTTTTTATTGTTTTATTTGGGTTACTGCATAGCAGCCATGCTGTCAGTTTAGTAGGGTAGTTTTCTTTCTCTTATTGTCATTATGGGCCCCTGTGAGTGTGTGTATCTGTCTCTATGCATGATTGGCGTGACGTCATTTCAGAATGATCATTTTAAACAACCCCAAATATATATATTTGTCATTTTTTCAACCAACACATATCACACTGACAATGAATTTGAATTTAATCAAACCTTTACACATTCCCAGTCAGTGGCCACGAGAGTCGGGAAGATAAAATGTGTTTTGCGGCTGGGGTTTTTTTTTTGTTCCATTTAGATGAAATATGGTTTAATTTTCCTCAGACTTAAGGAGGTTTAAATCCTCAGACTGTTCAGATGCTGAAAATCCCTGCAGGATCGCAGTTTTATGTGTTTGTGCACACAGAGACTGACGTCGAATGATTTTCATCCGTGAAACAGACGGTCACAACGCACACAAATTCTACACGTTTTGAGTTATCGACCCACTGAGTCGTGTTGTGTTTTTAATCTTTTTTTTTTTCCCCCATCTCAGTTTACATTTATCAGTATTGATCACTGCTGGGCTCCAATATTGTGTGTCTGTATGCACAGGTCAATGGGGTGGACCTGTCCAGTGCAACACACGAGCAGGCAGCCGCGGCGCTGAAGAACGCTGGACAGAACGTCACCATAGTAGCACAGTACAGACCCGAGGGTGAGTACTGCAGATATGTCACTCATATTCAGTACCCTGTTCGATAACGTGAATTTGAAGACACCTCGACGGGATCATATTTTGGCTTGACAGAAAAGTTGGTGAAATTTAACAGATAATTTCAGGGCGTGTGATGACATAGCAGACGCGTTTTTTGTACCTTTTGTCCTGAATAGTGTGTCTTGTGGGCATAGCATCAGGACATTGCCAGGCAAGATTGTTGGTAGAAAAACACACACACACACACACACACACACACACACACACACACACACAAAATAAAACAGCATGTGTGGGCATGTGTTTTTTTCTTAGAGATATGATTTTGTGTGGGCAGATTGTACGAAGATTAAAAACCACCAGCCATTTTTATCTGTTACGTAATATACAGCTTAATCTTTCAATCTCTGCATAACATTATTTAATGGAAAGAAAGATGTGACTCAAATTCATTATTTCTGGACATGTCTATGGACAGATATTCTCGTTACACACACTGAAAACTGTCTCTCTGTTAGGTCCCTCATTAATATGTTCGTTACATAACCAAGACACACAAATGTAGAACTTTAAAGCGTATGCGCTTGTTTACAAGTGATGTGATTGTCTGTGCTGTGTCTGAAATGCAGGGATTATCAACACAGCTGCACTTTCCCAAGGCTAATGTGTGTTATGAACTGTATTATATCTTGTAAGCAGGCTCTCACCCTGAAACCTAATCTTAACATCAGCCATATTGCCAGAATATACAGTTAATGGTCTGTTATTAATAATAATTATACCCACAACTTTTATGATGATCGGTATTTCACCTATAAAATCAGACTTATTGTTCAAGCCTTCAGAGTTATTTTTAACCTATTATATTTTTTGTCTTGATACCTGCACCCAAATGCTAATGCTGTTTCCACACACAACAGATTAAACATGTTATATTACACCGAACAGCAAAATAAGTTCACCACATGTCCAGTTTTTTTTAGTAGCCTGAAACTTTTTTCTGTTCTAAGTTAGGATATAAGAATTGCTCATCTCGGGCCAAAATGGACAAGATATTATCAAATAGCATTTTCTTTCTTAAAATAAAGTGTGCTTATATGCAAGAAATATGCACTCCTGTGTGCTTTTAGGTCTTCCAGGGTAAATTTACATTGCCACTCCCAAATAATGACAACCAAATGAAAGCCCTCAAACAAACTTTCAAAATGCTTTACAATGTTTTATAATACTGTACTATTGATTTGTTTTAGTCTGGAACTTCTCGTCAGAAGAATTATCTATCTTTGTAGAGATATGGTAAAGAGAGAATACTGTAGTTACGTTAGCAATGTAGCTCCTGAGAAAATGCTTCTGTGCATATACGTGCCTCTCCACATGAAATTGATCCCTGCAGACTCAAGAGATGTAAAAACAAAAAAGATAAAGGAAAGCTGGGAGACAATACAGTATAGTTCTCTGCATGTGAGTGAGACACTGCAGTTTCTTTAATGCGTAATTGTAGCTGACATTGCAAGTTCGTGTACCTCTTCGTACTGCCGTTCCCTCTGTTTTTATCACGTTATTGGCTACTCTGACGTGCGCTGTTTTGATCCTGTCTTATAGGCTCTGAATATGCGGCACTTTTAAAGTAAATACCGGACCACAAGGTGTAAACATTATTAAACATGCAAACTTGAAAATATGATTATCTATCCTGTGTGGTTAAATAAGCACAATGTGTGATGCCAGTTTATTAAAGGTGCTTTTTCGCAAGAGTGGAGAGTTACAGCATAAATGGGTCTGCAATGCTTTACAGCTTTGGTGTCTTTGGTTTAAAACAGCCTCCCCAAGTATAGGTAAAACACATCTAAATCAGATTTAAATGAGACAAGTCTGAATTGTGGGGCTCAGGACAAAGTGAGAACAAGACAAAACATCCCCTCTCCCGAGGTAAGACCCCCAGGTTGATCCTCACAACAGGGGCTTGTACAGAGGCAGCCACTGAGTGTCCCAGCAGACACCATCCATCCTGAATGTGTGTCTAATGGGAGTGACTGAGAGGGCCGTAACCGTGGTAACCAGGTTATGAGTGCTGATTGGCTGAGCTAGTGGGATGTTCTCCTGGTGAGGGACCTCAGCACAGCACACAAATACACAGAGATGAGCAACATGAGCTGTGTGATACTTGATGAATGTATGAATTGGCTTTAAAAACTGGAACATTTCATCAAATGTGATGGTTTGCCTGAATTAAACTTTCACCCTGTCTTTATTTTTTCAGTGTAACATTATAACAGTGTTTTAATGGTGAGGTATTACACATCAGATTGTGATTCCTCAAACTCAAAATAAAATGTAGTTTGCTTGATATGAAATTAAAAACTGTTCAGTAATTTGATATTTCAGGTTTAAAGTATTTAAAGCCGGTACCTTTTAATTGCTTTTTAATTAAAACCTCCTAACGATTGTTAAGAGGCTGGAAGAAGGGGTTTATGGAGCAAAGGTCCATTTAAAATCCAATTTTGAGAACCCTTCGTCTTCAAGAAGAACAGATAGAGGAAGAGCAACAGGTCAGACAGACGTGAATAAATGCATTTATAACTGAATCAAACCACCAATTCAGAGTGGAAAGTTTAGGTAGCAATCGATTCCTTTATTAGTGTCATATGATGCTCGTTACATAGGAAACTCTTTGTTTGGAAAAAATATGGCAGATCACCTCTAACAAAAGCATAAACACAATATACTGTATTGCAGTTTTCTGGAGTTTTACCCAGCACCGTGAAGTGGTGCATAACCATTATCCTTTTAAATTAACGATTGGCCCAGATTGCCTATCAAATAGTGTGCGAGCTAAATTGATATAAGCTCACTTCATGTCATTGCTGGACAAAATACATTGGGAAGTGGAGGACACTGTCAGGATGTAATGAAGTTCCCCGTGAGCTACAGTATGCAAATTTCCTAGAATCTCATTGAAGTAGCATGCAAATGTTGGATTAATACATACATCACACTGACCATGATGAATGGATTCTGAATTCACAAAAGCTGTGATGTATGGATTGTGAATTCTAATAGAATCTAGGCATGTGTAGTTCAATGAAGATCCTCCCTGGAGTTTCTTTTCTAGCACAAAAGATGAATATATTCTGGGAGCAAAAAGGGAAAATAACCAAACCCAGAAAACACAAGCCTGTAGTGAGATTTAACCATGCTAGTGTATTGTAACTCTATCCGTTACATCTGGATTACAATGAGAGATTACAATTTACAAACAACATTAACAAATGAAATGATTCAGCCTATATTCCTGAACGCTCTGCACAGAATATTATTGTAATTGGGAAAAACTTTGCTTTTTCGAATTTGATGATTTCAAATACAGCAAATTCAAAATAAGCTTTTCTTCAGCAAAAAAGTCAGTCAAGTAAATTGTACACACTGCCCCGGCTATGCAAAATAGATGTAAACTCCATTTGAATGAATTGTGGACCCAAGTGCAGAAGCAGCACACAATAACAACGTCACACTGGGGTTCTTCGTCTTCGACAAGCACCCCCAGTGTGACGTTGTTGTTAAATCAAACGACTCTGTCAAATTTTAAATATAACAAATAAAATGATGTTGAGATTACAGCACCGCAAATAAAATAATGCTAATGTTCATGAGTTAAACCTGGTAATGGCATCATGAATCTGAGTTAAGATTCAGCACCACGGACAGCTCCCATATGTCTGGACAGCTCCTGAAGAAGCAGCCCAACACTCGTATCTTCCTCTTTCAATCAGATCCAGCTCTGTTTGCTTACAGTAGCATCAGGTGTTCCACACTTAAACAAACTCAATGTATTTTGGTTAGTGGGCATTGGGTCTCAGCCAACAGGACACGGTGCACAGCTCAGGTCACCAGGCAATCACTCACAACCAATGAAAGTCATCGGCTAAATGAACAAAAATATAATTCTGGGACGAAGCCAGACTAGATACAAAAGTCGTGCTGACCCAGGCAGGCCAGTCAAGCTCCAAACTGAAAATGTGGTTTCATTGTTGAACTGTTGTTGGAAAATCTTGCTCTGCTGGTATTTGACTATCATATGATCTGTTTGATTGGCTTAGTGCAGCTCCGCCTCATATGTGTTTATGTTGGAATCTGGAGTGGCGCGCTCATTATGTTTTCTATTTGTCCGTCTGGTCACTGACAGAGGTCGCAATGTTTCGAGTTTTCTGAAAATAGCCCATTACAGACTCTTCTGTGTCGTGACTTGTCCAGACCTCATTAGTGACTTTTGAATGAACCTTATATCAACCCTTCTGTCCATGCTGAGCTTCAGTGTGTGTGTGTGTGTGTGTGTGTGTGTGTGTGTGTGTGTGTGTGTGTGTGTGTGTGTGTGTGTGTGTGTGTGTGTGTGTGTGTGTGTGTGTGTGTGTGTGTGTGTGTGTGTGTGTGTGTGTGTGTGTGTGTGTGTGTGTGTGTGTGTCCCAGTCCTGTGGCGTTAGCATGCGGTGACCAGCAGCGCTCCCTCTGTTTCACACACACTCTTCCTGCCAATAAGAGATAGAATTCATAACAACTTTCACCAGGAGAGGAAAAGTGTCTGTGTGTGCAGGTCTCCTCCTGTTATTTATATTAAATATGGTGTCGGCTGTAGCCAAACAGTGCAGCACGACACAGAGCTGAACGACTTCCATGTGCGTGTGTGTGTGCGTGCCCGCGCGCTTGTGTGTCAGCGTTTAGAGACACGGTTGATTTAAGCTGATGCAGCAGATATAGATCTGTGTTTATTTGAAGAACAGCAGATGGAGTGCGTTTGCCTGTGAAACGTCTTCATGCTGCATTAGTGCTGCAGGCGTCCCTCATCACATTTTAGGCTATTTTAGGTGAACTCGTGGATGCAAGTCCAGGTGAGGCTTTTGGACCAGAATATGTCATAAATAGCTGCATCGGTTTGATTGTGGTACAAATACTTGCTTAAGTCAAGTATGACAATCAAACAGCTTCACTGCCTGTCCCACAACAGTGATCTTCTTCAACCAGGAATTTAAAACACACGTTATGAACACACATCTCACTTAAGTAAAATATAGACTGTGTTCAATATTGCTCTGGAGAAATCTTGCAGATGTGATGAAAGATTTCTTGCAGATGTTGTTCCAAGTCGGTGTGATTTTATACATCTTTCCTCACGAGAGGAAGATCACTGTGATCACTGTGGTCTCACAGTTGTCCCGGACAGATTTGCAAGATTTAGGACCAAATTAATGGAGCGCTGCACTTCAGTAAAAGGGGTCAAGTTAATGGAACAATCCATTGAAGGGATCAAAATAATCTAAATCACAAGATTTAAAAGTGTGATTAAAACCAGCATATTATTAAAGTACAAAGAAATGAACGGTATCCTAGTGTTGCCTTGAGAAAAAGCTCTGATATGAGTGAGAGTGGCTGCGCCAACCTCTCAGACTCTATAGTCATTCTGTTTGTTGTTTGTTTTTAATGTTTCTTGTAAACTAATTGTTTGATAAAAGGGGCAGATTACATGGGTTTATTCTTCCTTCTGCTCCCTTTTACTCAGAAGTTTGGAAACTTCTGTTTTGTATTGTATTGAATAGTTTTTTTGTTGTTGTTATATATGCCGAAGAGTTTCCATAAATCCTTGATGGTTAGAAAATTGTTCAAGGATTGGATGTTGAGGATGAAGATTAACTCGACATCCGAGCACGACACTAAAGAATAGCCATATCTGGGACAACGGTGGCTTAAAGGTTAGAGAAGTCGACCTGTGATGGGAGGTTTTGCAGGTTTGAATCCCACAGTGGACAGATCACCACCGTGGGTCCCTGAGCAAGACCCTATGTGGTTAAGGTGTGCTATGAATAGGTTGTGTGCAGAACAGGAATTTCCCCAAGGGGATTAATAAAGTGTGTTTTCTACAGAAATAAACCAAAATATTCGGATAATTCAGAAAACGAATTGCGGCATGTAGGCAATGTGTTCTTTTGAGTAACAGGACACACGGTAGAATAAATTCTGTCCAGTCTGTTGAACTGTGTTACAGCAGTGCTGTGTTGACTTGTCCAGTCTTGTGTTTTATATTTATAGTCGAAGCGCATTGTTTGAAATGTGTCGAACAAAGAAAATGCGAGTTGTCACACCTGATCTTCATGTCCTGAACTACTCTGCAAAACTCTGGATTAACCACATTTGTATTCTTTGTAGGTGTTTGCAGAGTGTTTGATCTCATTCCTGTAGAGTGGAATGAAACTTAAATACATTTTCACTGACAAAATGTTATTAAGTCATAATGTTTTAAAAAAAAAGAAAAATAATAATAATGGCCTAATGGCCAGAATGTTTAGACAAATTTGAATAAATCTTTATATCAAACATAAAAAAGGAAAGAATAGAAACAGCAAAATCCACTTTCTCTACATTTGCATGAACGAAAAGAAGCAGGAGGAAATCAAAACGTATTCACTCATAGCCCTCCTAATTTTTAAAAAAATTATATAATTCTGTCTCAAGAACATATGACATACTGTTCATGAAACACTGGTTTGCACTCTCATCTCATGCTGAAAAAGTCATTTGGCTTCTATGAGGAGTTTGCGTGTGCTACCCCCACCCTCAGTTTCCTACAACAGGCCCAAAAACATGCCTTTGAGCCGTGCGCACCAGGGTGCGAATGCGAGTCGCACGGATTGTCTGCCTCTGTTTTTGACCCGGTGATCGGTCCTGGTGTATTTTGCATTTGCTCGATCCGTCCACTGGGAGCAATACTGGGACATATGGACAGGGGAGATGTGGCATCGAACCAGCAACATTGTGATTTGGAAACAGCCCGCTCTACCAGCTGAGAAACAGACGCCCATAAAGTGATACTGACAATGGATGGAGGCGAGTGGATTGGTTGGTGTCTCATCCACAGAAAATCCCTAAATAAGTCGGACGAATGAGCTGCTTCTCACGCTTTGATTCCAGGCCAGGTTTTCTATTAAAATACATTATTTAGTTGTTCTTTAGTTATCTGTATTAATCACATTATACTTCTTCTAAGTTGCTTTAATCGTTATGAAGACGCTGTGCACTATAAACCACAGAATGTGAGAGAGACTGACAGCACTGGAAAGACTCCACCGCCTCAATTTAACCGGAGAGCAACTGTTTGTGTATTGTGACAAGCGGGTATACAAACAGTAAAGTTATTTATGCTTGAAAGTATGCGTGACAACCATTTATAAAGACAAAGTGCATAATGAAGGATACAACTTAAGCAGGAGTGTAACAATTACTCAAGTTTGTTTCAGTGCAAAAGATCATAGACAAAGTAAATCAATTTGGCAACAGCAACGAGGATGTCAGAGGACGTTTGGGGTATAAATCTCCCAGCAGCAAAGATCTAATTAGAAAAGTCAAAGCCAGTGATCGCACTTCTGAGGGGAAGAGGAAAGTAAGTGTCGTCACGTTGTTGATTCAGCAGGATGTACAGAGGTATGGTTCAACAAAGCAAAAGTACTAACACGTGATGTGATGATGATGATAATATTACAAGTCATCAAGGTATCGACCTGGTGCTGTTAAAAGGAATTATATCCACATACTTACAGATCAGCCGACTAATTTGCACAATGCAAATGACCATTAGTAGCTTCAAAATGTTGTTGAAGTACTGACACAAAGTGAAGACCTGTGTATTGGGCTTGATTTGTAAAACTGGATTTCCAGTTTTAACATATAGGGTATGATTGTAAGGTAGTTTTGGATTAACTTCCCTTTCAGTTTTAAGGCATTAAGAGGATTTAAGGACAGTAGCATTATGAAATATTACTTTACTTTATCACTATGGGCATATCAATATACATATTGCCACGGTGTGGATAAAGTGTGGTAGATTCATCAGTATTTAGTCATTTATATAGTTTGAAGGGTAAAAAAAACATTCAATCAACTGACATTAACTTCATCAACCTGTTTTATCGCAAATCATATTGTTTTTGCAATACTCAATGATCTAATTAATCTAATCTAATATCATGCATCCCTAGTGATAATAACTTTTCTGTTTAAAAAAAAAGTAAAAAATTCTACTGCAAACATGCTTATTAACTCATCAAACATATTCTACTAAAGCAACAGTCCAAGTGAGGCTGTACCAGCACTATTTCTACTTTGCTGAATCTACTAAAAATATATGTTTTCTCTGACAGCTAATCATTAAATTAGTAAAAGTTCCTACGTTAACTGCCATAATGCTGCTGACTTTCCCAGCTGTCGGCCTTGTGACACACATGATTTTTGTCCTGAAAGAAATATCAGTTAATTTACTGAAGAAATAAATAAAAGTCGCAGTGCTGACCTTTACTCGTGATACTCTACTGTGCCAATAAGTTTCCTGATGTGGGCTTGTAATGCCTGCTGGATGACGGCAGTATTAGTCATTGGGATTACACACACACACACACACACACACGCACACACACACACACGCACACACACACACAGAGGCGGTGTCTGTCAGCTGTAATACTGAGGTGATGTAGGGAGGATTATCTTCACTTCTGTTAGCTTGCTTATTACACGTGTGTGTGTGTGTGTGTGTGTGTGTGTGTGTGTGTGTGTGTGTGTGTGTGTGTGTGTGTGTGTGTGTGTGTGTGTGTGTGTGTGTGTGTGTGTGTGTGTGTGTGTGTGTGTGTGTGTGTGTGTGTGTGTGTGTGTGTGTGTGTGACGCATCAGTTTTGCAAAAGATTAGCAGCAGCTCATTTTCTGGGCAGTGTTGTTGAAATATGCTTTGCTGAATACGTTCAGTAAAGAGGGTTTTTCTTTCTTACAGCTTCATTATATTGCTTTCTTCTGTTTGGTTTTTTTCCCCTCATTCTTGGTTTCTATCATTTTTTTCCCCTCCTCTCAGTCGCTCCTCTCCTTCCATTTCCATACCATCCTGCGGTCATGGTCTGGCCGGCCACCCACAAAGTGTGATCAAAGGGGATTTGAGGCGTCACTCATCACCAGTTTGAGATTTTCCGGGTGCCACAGCTTTAAAATGATGCTGAGTCAACCAGGTGTAACGACAAAATTCATTAAATTCAATGAATTTGTAGGAGACTGTGAGCCTTTAATCAATTTATTTGTCTTTCTCACTCTCCTCTGCTCTGTTCTCTCCTGTTATCTGATCTGTTAATCAATATCAATATAGATTACTCTCATGTGTTGCTTCAATTATAGATGAGCCTTTTCCAGCTCCGCTATATTTAGAACCTAGTCTCACTAGTAATGATATTAAAAAAAAAAAAAAACACGACCATATGTAGAATCTGGGTTGGTAATTCTGTAGTCTTGTGAGCCAAACTGAACCATCAGTTATGTCTTCAAAAATGCTTTTTTATTAACTCTAACAGTGTCCTCATTTAAGCTTTCGTCCGCATTTGCCAGTTAATTCTCTGTCTCATGTATTCACGTGATGAGATATACATCGACCCTCTAAATAAAACCCAGTATAGCCCACGTGATGACTGGGAGATGTAGATAATGAGCTTTTATTTGTCTGCTTGGAGAAATTAGATTTCCTCCAGTAGAAGCCCTCAGGAAAAGGAAAGAGAATCTGGAAGAAAGGGCTCGGACGTGAGCGTGTATGGTGGAGTTTTCTCACAAACACAGCCCGTGCTGCATTGTTTGTATCACTGCAAAAATACATTTGCTTCCTTCCCTTCCCGCTAGTACTCGAAAAGCGTCATTTTGAAAAAGATGGATTTAATTATGCATTGTTCACATTCATGTTTGTAAACAAGTAGATTTGTTCTTTTTTCTTTGCTGTCTCCCTTCTTTACTGCCCTTAACTGTGAATTAGAGGAACATCATGAATCTGACAGAGTGCTTTGGTTTGTTGGTGTAAACAGCCGAAACAAAATATTGGTCCATTGCACTGGTTGAAAACAAACTCAGAGCAACTTCATTTGGACTGAAACCTTAACAAGTCAAACTGCAAAAGCAATGATGATTCTCTTCATCATAGCAATTAAAAATTAGTGAGGCTGTTGAAAACAGACAGAAACAGAGAAAATGACGATTGGAAAGGGAAATGTTGTAATTTTGCACGACGCACAACCCCGGAGATGTGAGCTGCCCCTCTCCAGTGGTTTTGCGTTAGAGAGCTGAAGCTGCACAGCGCAGAAACAGTCCCTGCCAGCTGCTGGATGGGGAAACAATGCTCCTCTTGGGAGGCGAGGAGAGGAGAGGAGAGGAGAGGAGAGGAGAGGAGAGGAGAGGAGAGGAGAGGAGAGGAGGTAAATGAGGGAGGGAATGTAAGCCTCAAAGCCATTAGTCTCTGTCATCTCCCCTCCCCCTTCCCTTTTTCCCAGTTTCCTCTCCTCCTCCTCCTTCTCCTCCTCCTCACTTTTCCCTTTTCTATCTGCCTCCATTATGTCTTGTTTTATCCTTCCTTTTTCCTCCCTTTCTCTCACTCTCTCCCCCTGTTTGTCTGTCCCTGCATCGCTGGCTTGCTCTTAATCTCATAATGCTGCAGTGAGTTGATGTGTGTTGACAGAGACGGTTAAACGCAGATCACATGAAACTTCCCATCATGTCATTTATCATGTGTGTTATCACCCACGGGGAGATTAGGATTGCATTATGGGAGTATGGAACTTTTACATAGAGCACATGGTCATAAGTCTCGCTATCATTCCAAGATATGAGTTTTATTTCCAGGACAGCGTGTGCAAGCAGGAGCTCAATGTTTAGACATACTGAAGGGAAAAGGAGGGGAAAAAAGATGGATAGAAAGAGAGACAGATGGAGTCACAGACAAATGGAAACCATGCAGACCTGAACAAGATTAATTTCTTATACTTCTGAACACAAACGCTATTGTCTGTATTGTGCTGCTTCTCTATGAAATGGGCTGAAAATCCAATTTAGAAATATGAACTGAGCTGTTATTTAAGCTCCCCCCAAAACTCAATATTCAAAATGCTTGGTCAAGTTTCAGCTTGTTTGTGTGTGTGTGTGTGTGTGTGTGTGTGTGTGTGTGTGTGTGTGTGTGTGTGTGTGTGTGTGTGTGTGTGTGTGTGTGTGTGTGTGTGTGTGTGTGTGTGTGTGTGTGCGCGTAGACCAATTCCCTTGGCCAAAGTAGGGCAGGAGAGCTTGGCATCGACTCAGCTTCCTGCATGACTGACCTAAGGAAACGGTGTGTGTGTCTGTGCATGCCTGTGTGTGCTTGCGGTGTGTGTGTGTGTGTGTGTGTGTGTGTGTGTGTGTGTGTGTGTGTGTGTGTGTGTGTGTGTGTGTGTGTGTGTGTGTGTGTGTGTGTGTGTGTGTGTCTCCGCCCTACAGCAAGCTGCTGTCAAAGGGGGGGGAGGAGCAAAATGAACACACCAGTGAACGAGAGCTGGAGAAAGAGAC
Source organism: Lipophrys pholis (assembly GCF_963383615.2). Taxonomy (NCBI): domain Eukaryota; kingdom Metazoa; phylum Chordata; class Actinopteri; order Blenniiformes; family Blenniidae; genus Lipophrys; species Lipophrys pholis. The sequence continues at coordinate 24,075,040 of NC_137640.1, read as the reverse complement.
GAGTATAGTGGAGCGCTAGAAAGAGAGAGAGTTAGCATCTGTTGTTTCTTTGGCAGCTGAGCAGCGCTGGACTGATTTTACACACACACACACATACACACACACACACACATACACACACACACACACACTTTGTTTCCCCCTATGCTCCATGCACACACCACATACCTACGCACGCACACACACACACACGTTCACATGTTTCCACAGTGACTTTCTCACACAGTGAATGCGGCGTGGCGCCGGCGTTCGATACCTCTTGCTTTTGCTTCCTCTCTCGTTCACATCTCGGGACTGTTGAGCTTCACGCAGCTGCATCGCGCGCGGGCACGTTGATTTGAAAGCCGTTGTGCCGGCATCACATCGTGGACGGCGAGGCTGCGCTCGTCTGCCAGGGGCATGTGAGTACAGTTGACAGGTAGTCAAGATAGACAGACTGTAATTAAATGACTTGTTCCATCTTGCCTGCAGCAGCGTCATTGCTGAAGGGTTGTTTTTAAGTGTTTCGGCAACTTTTAAGGGTTTGAGAGAGTTCCAATGGGAGTCTAAACCAAACTTACTGGGATAATCCGTGAGGTTTTGAGGTTGTGTTGTCCCGCAATGGACGTCATTACATCTCTATCACGTTGTTCTCATACACCTCCTTTGCTTTCATAAGTATCATAATGTAAAAGATTGTAATGATGAAGGAAAACTATGTATATTCTCTCTTGCAATTGTGTTTTGGTGTTTTCTTCCGGTAATACTTTTGTCACTACTTCTGAGCTTGAAGACTTGAACCAGTACAAAGCTGTAGAACGCCACTGCTTTGCTCTTAAAAAGATGATCAGAACTGAATCCTTTGGCAATGCATGTTTTATCTCGTCTCGTCATTTTTGCAGCACTTTCCCCCCCACCTCCATACATCAGAAACCAATAACATCTCTCTGTGATTAAATGTTTTTCATTTCTAATATCCCTGCATCGAATTGGATTTTGCTTCAGTACATACAGTATAAGCTTAATCACAGTCATTTACCTGTTTGCTCTCTTCTGCCTCTCTTTTTAAATCCCTTCAAGCCAGTTTGAGGCAATGCGAGTCAGAGGCAGGGAGATGTTGATGCTCCAAAAATTATTTTGGGTGATTTTGCAATGCACCGTGGCTGGAAAGGTCAGACATGTCAGCAGCTCAGTGTTTATGAATACAGAAGCAATGTGTTTTCATTTATTTGTAACTTAGATTTAAAAAAAAAAATGTTGTTGTATTTAATGGAAAGGTTGGCCATTTATTTCTTTTTTTTTTGGAAAGTATTCCTTGCTGCCTGCAGATATTAAGTCACTGAGTATTTCAGTGATTTCAGCGCTGTGAGGTTCTATTGCTCGTTTGTGTCAGTGTGTCAAATTAACTAATGTTTTGTAGGAAATCGTATGAGATCGTATGGGGCTCATTAGAGAGCCAAGGAAAAAATGAAAAGATACCAGGGTCGGGAGTGACTGCACGTTACAGATCTGTGTGTGTGTGTGTGTGTGTGTGTGTGTGTGTGTGTGTGTGTGTGTGTGTGTGTGTGTGTGTGTGTGTGTGTGTGTGTGTGTGTGTGTGTGTGTGTGTGTGTGTGTGTGTGTGTGTGTGTGTGTGTGTGTGTGTGTGTGTGTGTGTGTGTGTGTTCCTGAACCATTACTGTGGACAACAGAATCTAATTAACCCTGAGTAATTCAATCATACTCGAGGTACACATGGTCATGTGCATGTACACACACACACACACACACACACACACACACACACACACACACACACACACACACACACACTTGGGGACGTCTCCTTTCAGAGGGGCTTTTTAAGGCTTATTGCCAGCAGCGTTGTCATCTGTGTATTAGTTCAGAGGCTTCTGCGAAGCTGTGTGGTGTTAAGCAAAGTAGAGGATAGTCAGTAAGGATTTATTACACATATCTGTGGCTCGTTCAGCCGTCCTCATGTCCAAATACTGCAGTTGTCTGTCAGCTGCTTGCTGGTTACCAGTACACTTTTCGCGAAAGTCACAGCGGCCACAACCGAGCAGCAGCTGAAACATTAAATCTTTTGTTTTTCCGCCTTGTTCATTTACATAAATAATGTACATTTATAATTAAAGAGGCACACTGACATTTTTATGGCCACTGGAAACAAAATGGGTCAGAAACTAAAGTGTTTGTTCTGCATTTAGCAGAATGATACTCAAGCTGAGGGCAGCTGTGTTGAGTGTATGAGCAAATCATTGCACTTTGCATTGATTGGCCAACCGGTTGCTCTCTCGCAATTTACTACTTGCCATTCAAGGGAGATGAGTATACAGTTGTTCCTGGCAATTAAACTGAAAGTGCAGTTTTTAAAAATCTATTTTGTGTACAGTATGTGTGGGTCTGAGCCGGTTTGTGAAGGAAGAAAAGGAAAAAAAGAATGAATGTGTGATTTAATTTGTGCCACGGTGTGCAAGAGTGAGAATGCAGTTAAAAACTAATTGGTCATTCTGTTGGAAATGTGTTTCGATCCCAGTTTGTTTGCAATAAATATGTGGAGTTTCAGCAAAAGAGCAAAAATAGTTCAAAGTTCAACTGTGGTCATGAAAACAACACAACAACGATGATGCTGTGTGACACGACTCTGCCCAACATCCCTGCGTGTGATCATGGATCTGGGACCAGGTTTCATCCAGGCAGGGAAGTACTACAATAGACTTCTGAAGGTGTGCTGGGGTATCTGGCACAAGATGTGAGCAGCAGGTCCTCGAAGCTCTGCCTTGGCTGCCCGTGACACTGACGTCAATACATCAGCCTCACTTACCCGTATCGCTTTTGATTGATGCGAACCAGCACACACTGGAAACACCTCATCAGACGCTCTGAACCCAGTCGTGTTGTCGTCACAGCCAACTAGAGAAAACACTGTTAACTAGTTACACGGTATCTCCCCACTCATTAACAAGTGAAGTGAATAATGTTGAATATTTCTTAATCATGACACCTTTACTGCTGATCCATGTATAATGTATCTGCAGATTTGCATATCACCACTCACAGTGCAACATTGTCTTAAGTCATGTCTATTTATAGACTTAAAGGGGTCATGTTATGCAAAAATTGTCTTTCTAATGGTTTTCAAACGGTAATAATTGTCCCCATACCTGGGAATGACACTCCAGAGGTAAAATCTGTCATCTCTCTCTTTGGCTTGTTTAATTTTTTTTTTTTTAAAGTTTGCGCTACAACGAGCAAATCAGAAATCAAAGCCTATAGAGTGTCATCAGGGGTTTAGCCAATCCTAGTCAAGGTAGGCCCTCCTTTTGACCCTCCCACAAATAGGCAGCGCTGCTGTGGCACATGGCACCACCAGAGGAAGTACTTCCTCCGAATGCAGCTCCTATGATCCAATATTCAAATGAAAACCAAGGAAAAGCTGGATTTGGGGCAATAAACTTTGAATACAATATTTTTAGACCAACGAGACCATGTGAAAGTGTTGAAAAGCTGAATAATACGACGCCTTTAATACTCAGGTACATATACTACAGAGAGATATATTCATTTTCCTTTTAGACCAACAGTTGATCAATCACTGATCAGCCGGTGTGATAAAGATATTCCCATTATAGCTATTTATCTAATAAGCTATATATAATATAAAGAGTTTTAAAATATGCCAATTCATTAAATTAAAGATATATTGTGATCGTTGTCGTGTCGATATCATTAATACACTTGACATTCAATCCCGTGTTTAATTGATACACAAATAATCAAACTGCATTTTAAATTTTCGACACGTTTGTATTTGTATTGGATTCCGGAGATGTTGTTCTTACTCAATCAGAGATTGTGTAAATTTGTGTTGGTAATATCATCCACATGCACCAGGCCTGATGTAACAGCGGTTAACATTCACATCAAACAGACTATTAGATTATGGCTGTAAAGGATCTGTTGACAGCTCAATACGTGAGGAGCCAACATATCCATGAATGCGTGTGTGTGCGTGTGCCTCGGGAGTTGTGTGTTTGTTGAAGAGAAAAGGGCAATCGAGCGCTAAATCCATTCTGCTCTCAACAGTGGAAAGTAAACTTTTGCAATTTTCATGACACCTCTGAATACCTGCACCGCCTGCGTCTCAGACGTTTGTGGGGAATTTGGGTATCAGTGCGGGTAAACCTCCGCCACACTTTTTGGCTGTTTGCTCACTCTCTGCTCTTCTCCCTGCTCTGCCGAGCAAAGACGACTGGAGTGTAAAAATCACAGTCACTCAGTGGTTCAGATGTGGACTGACAACTAGATTATAGAAGGCTTTACTGTATAAATATTTAAGTAAAAGTCAGAATGTGTTGAAGTAAAAGCTAAAGAAATCTACAGCACAGGGTGGGGAAACATGTTTGCTGAGTCTGCTGGGCTTTGACATTGACTCTCCTCTTTGTGTGTCCTTGTGTTGCGTGTAGAGTACAGTCGTTTCGAAGCGAAGATCCATGACCTGAGGGAACAGATGATGACCAGCAGCGTCAGTTCCAGCTCCACATCGCTCCGCTCCACACAGAAACGCACACTTTACGTCAGGTAGCGCGCACACACACACACACGCACAGACACACACAAACACACACACACACACACACTAACACACACACACACACACAGAGGTGACTGATTGTCCAGTGTCCTTCAGTGTAACACAACCAGGTGATGGTCTTATCTCAACTGTCGACTCTGTGTGTGAGACGCTGAAAAGAGGAGTTATCACATCTGAAATCACAATTAGATTTCCAGGTAAATGTTGTGTCCCCCCAACACAAACACCTCCATCGCCTTTCAGTCCAGCATGTGCGTGCGTGCGTGCGTGCGTGCGTGCGTGCGTGCGTGCGTGCGTGCGTGCGTGCGTGCGTGCGTGCGTGCGTGCGTGTGTGCGTGTGTGCACGTGTGTCCCTCAACCTTCATGTTATTGTCTGACCTCTGAATCACCCCCATTTTCTCTTTCGTGTCCCACAGGGAGTTTTCAAACCAAAGCTACTATTTCACTGTTAATTTGCCAGAAACAAAGACTATTTCAAGTTGGTTGTAAAGTTTTTGTGAACTATAAGACGCCTTCAGTTGGTTTGATATGACCCACACACGTACTCTCCATTTACACGCGTTAATCCAGACAGAGAGCAGGTCCAAAGCCACAACCTATGCAGAGGTTAGAGGTCCTTTTTCTGATTTGAACAAGAAGCTTTATCATATATTTTTGTCTTTTTTTTTTTTTACTTTATTTATGTAGCACTTCTAAGTTGTCACACAAAGTGTTTTACAGTAGAAAAAAGAAATTTAAAATTCTTGTAAAAAAGTGTTTTTTTTTCCCTCTATTTTCCTCTACTCTATTGCTTTGATTCAGTTCACTATATTTATTTAAAATGTTCCTATTTTATTAAATATTCCCTTTTTGTCTGCTATGGGTTGCTATTGCTTGTTGTGAGGAAGCGTGACATTGCAGCTGCTTGACCTCATGCCTGTTAAATTCAAGGATAGTCAGCCAGCGGCTTGATTGTCATTAGCATAAATAACGAGTCTACCCACTGTTCTTATTTCGTTTTGTTTTTTAGTAAAGAGATTAAACATCATTTTAACCCCCCCCCCCCCCCCCCCCCCCGTCGCTGACTGGGTTACTGCTATGCATGCTGTTGTGTTTAAAACCTCAGACTTTTTTTGACTCAATTATTTTCACACCAAGCGAACACGAACAAAACTGAACACATATAGACAAGAGGTGCTTCTGTTGTAAATGTAGGGGATTGTTAAAGAGATGACAATTTTTTTGATGGGTTTTTGTGTGTGTTTTTCTGATGAAATTCTAAATCAATAATAAATACAAAAAGGTTTTTTATTCTGATTTGTTATTTTTTTTATTAATTCTTTCGTAATACATTTCCATATGATAAGGCTGTAATATATACCTGAACAATAATTAAGGAAAGCCAACATGTCCCTAAAAATGTAAATGTGAATGTTTTGTTTTCGTTTACTTTTTTCCACAATTGTGTTTAGATCTGGCGTCTTTTATTATCCAAAGCAATTTTTAAGAGAGCAGTGTTCTGAAAACAGTGTGAGTAATAGCCACAGATATGAATTTACATAATTGTTTAATCGGTAGATTTAAAAAATAGCATCAGCATAGCATCCCCTGGTGATCATGCGTATCAGACAAGCACAGAAACAATAACTGTGGATAGAATGTGCAGTAAATGATAGACTTAGCTTCATATCAGAATGTTCCTACAGGTGAGACTGTAATTATGCTTTCATTTAGAATATTCGTGTCAATATACAATAACACTACTCCGAATTAGCTACTTGAACTGAGTGAATCTTACGCAATCCAAAGTCCAAACTGTAATGATTTCCCCCTTTTAAAGCCTGTAAGTGAAATCGCCGTATACTTGGCTCTAAGCGGTTCTAAAATGTAGACGTCAGACAAACAAATCTGCCCTTGAACGTCTCCCTCGTGCTGGCAGCTGCTGAGCAGACTCCTTACCGCCATGTACAGTTCACTCTTTCACCACACGATTCTCTGATCTTTAAAGAAAGGTGCATGGAAAAAAGTTCACAGCACGAACATAGAAAGACGTTCACATTTATTGTTAAAAGTCAGAGTTACCAATTAGTCTGGCGCTCATACCTATTGATTGCTTCAGGATCAAACCCTTGTGGACACTGGGGGAAACAGACAGACTCAGAAAGACCCAAAGCAATGCCATCCTAATGCTCTTAAGGGCCAATGAATGAATCTTGATTTCAATCATACAAATAAAAAAATAAAAAAAAGAGAGACAAGCACTCCTATATCCCTGTCAAACACTCAGTGACAAAAAGTTCCTTACAACTTAATGTAACACCAACAGTTGCACAGATGCTTATAATAAACTACGGTACATGTTGATGCAGTATTCTCCACTGAACCAAGCAAACCCTCACAAAGATGAACGACTGTACTTCTCAAGAATCAGTCTTTTGGGGTTTTTTTTGTTGTTTTTTTTAACTGAATTATATTTGATATTTGTTTTATCTCCATTCCTACTTTATTCCACAGCTTTACTCCACAGATGGTGACACAGAAGCAGTGCACACTTTATGAATATTGAAATTTAGCTTTCCTCTAAAATCATATCCGCTCCCTGTTTCACAGAACATTTTCTAGATCTTCCCCGGTTATTCTTTGCTTTTGTACAATACTTGAATGTAGCTTTTAATCTAACGCTACCTCCTAGTACTACTGTGCGAGGACATTTGCGGTCTGATGGCAGAAGGAAACGTTGTGACTCCTAGTTTAGGGGCATGACACATACAGTATCTATCTGGAGACGATAGAGCCAGGCTACACATTGAAATACATAAGAGGGAGAAAACTCAGTACTGAATATCATATGAATATATGACTCCAGATATAATTAAGACCTTTCCGTGTCTCAGGTAATAATTATGAAACATCCCATTGTAAGTTATTGTGCTGTGATACTGAACCTCAGTGACACCTTCCAGTGAAAATCAGCCCAGGACTGTTTCAAGGTTATATACTGAACGGTAGGAACACGATAAATCAATGCCATGAAAGGAATCCCTGTTTCAGGTTGCCAGGATTGACCAATCAGGCTGCAAATGGTAAAAAAAGGCTGCCTCCAGCTGTCAGCTGATTGGTCAGAGCTGAGGTTGTCGGTCCATGACAGATTGGGGATGTCTTGCGCTGCAGGCTGTTGCTGTGTTGTCCATTCGCGTACATGCAGTGTGTCTGTGTGCGTGCATAGGTTGTCTGTTCGATATAGATTATATATGATATGTACAAAGCATCCCTCAAAGGAAAATCCACCAGAACGAAGTAACATGCGTTACTCACCTTGGTGTTAAAGGTGTGTGTGTGTGTGTCCCCACTCTGTTCCTCTCTCTTGCCTCATTTTACATTCACTCCATTGTGGTCTATTTTTAGCTCATTGTATGGCTCGATAACTTGGCCCTGTAATGGTATATTTCACTGCAGAATGATTCCCTTGGAGCGATTCCCTTCTCTGAAGCCGCACGGTGTATTTTATATGGTTCTTCATTCCATCAGTTTGTTTATTAATGCCAGTCCGCTCCATTGTGCCTTCACTCTTATATGCATTCCAAGAATCAATACAGTCATTACAAAATCTGATTAATTTGGGTTTGAGGCATGAGTGAGGATCTCATTGTGCAGTGAAAAGTAGTACCTCTCCACAATGTGCTGATTGCTGTTGCAGATATCTAATTTCAAGCATTTTAAAATGCCCCAGGACACCAACTTCCAGAAAAGGAAAGTGATAGTGTCAGTTAGTTCTGGGGCCTTTTTAAATAAACTGTGGTGTGACTTGTCATTTTAGGCATTTACTTAATTATAAAACTATTTTATTTTATGCTGGTTGGGGGCTGAACCAGAGGATGCTTAATGGCTACATGCTACACAAATAGTAAAAGTATTTGGGTATTTATTTTAACTTCAGAATTATTATCAATTTTAGTAAAAGGATAAAAACTGTGAGTATTTGAGCACGTTTAATGTTAAAACCAATTTCTGTTCACTAACATGAAAAGTAAAACTGCACCATCTCAATTATTGTGATGAATTAAGTTCTGCTGCAGGTAATAAAAAAAAAAACTGGCAGGTTGTGCCCTTTTGGTTTTTCTCCTGCAAAATATTGGTCTAAAGTGGTGTCTGGGCGATTGAGAAAGATGAGTACGGTGAAAAGGAATTCACTGACTTATTTATATCAGACAGCACCGTCATACAGCATTTTTCACCAGGTGTTTTTTTTTTTTCAGCTCTTAAATGAAGCACAGTATTATTGTATGAGCTTGAACCGCGTTCAGTATCACATCGTGCCGCAGCGCTGTTTGAACAGTAGTCAATACACCTAATGTTTAAAGGAGCCACTCTTTCTGACACGAGCACGTCGTGGTAATTAAAAGTGTGTTTCCCCTCTGGAGTAAATCCTCTGAGGTTTCTGCGCAGGAGTTGAGATGACTGTAATTGTAGGAAAAGGTAATTGATTCAGACACACATTAATATGTGTGGACTCAGTAGTTCTCCACCACATTCATCACTGTGCTTGCTGTAAAGTCTCTTCGGACTTGTGGAAGTGTTTTTTGTATAATCCATAACAACGGCAATAAATTAGGATTACACTCTCGTTTTAAGGCTGCCTTCATTGAAATATCTGTATTGGCAAACACATCATGTTCCCACATTTCATAGCAGAGTCATCATATCAGTGTACTTTGCCCATAATGAGTAGCTGTGTCAGAATCCTGCTGTGACTACCAACCTGGCATAATGATAATATTCGGCTTTTAAAATTTCCAGACAGAAAATTCTGCAGGTCAACTTATGCAAACATACACACACACACACACACACACACACACACACACACACACACACACACACACACACACACACACACACACACACACACACACACACACACACCACACACACGCTGTTTTAACTGCAGTATGTAAAGTAAGTTTGTGTTTCTGAGGCCGGCTGGAGCAATTAATGTATGCCCCCTCATTCGAGTAATTGGATTTCAGTTGCACCTGTCATACTGAGGACCAGTAATTGATTTTGAGTTGCACTTACATGGCAATGGCTTTAATCAGACTGACATGCAAGCTGCATATTCGTGCAGAGTGTGTGCAACTGCTCTTCACCGCAGTTTATATTCCCTTCTGCAAGGAGAATTAGTGATTTCTCAAAGAGCACAGTCTCATATTTTGTGGATGTAAAAACATAAATAGGTCTACATGTCACTGTGAGTTGCGCCTGCAAGTTGTGTTACATTTCGGAAATAGTTTCTTTTGAATGTACATAATGTAATCTGGTTAAGCAACCTAAATTGGAGATTTGGCTTTTGATTTAGTAATGAATCATGGTTCACTTTCTCAGCAAGGAAATTAAAAATAATCTGTGTAAGCCACCTTTTTATATGTGATTGATTATGGTGAGATGCAGGATCCAGCTTAAATGTGGCATCAGCATGTTATTGGAGGGATGGATGGATGGATGGATGGTGGATAGGTTGATTCCCACACAGTTCTCAAAAAAGTGTTGTTGTTTTTTTGTATTGACTAAAGTTACATCAAGTTACTTATTTGTCATGAGACTATGAGACGATAACTGGATTTAACTTTAAAAAAAAAAAAGGAAAAGAAAGAAAAATCATTAGCTTCTGCCAAAACACATAGAAGATATACTTACGAGTTTCAAATACTGTGACTTGATTTGTATTTTGTCAAACTCCATCCACACTCTTATTCTACATTAGACAGGAGCTCCTGAACATTCAGCCTGAATCAGACAGTCGGTCACATTTCTGTTGCTCAACTGAAACCATAGTGTCCTGTGTTCTTGTCGTTCTTTCATCATCTTCATTATAGCATTAATAACTCAGGAGGTGGTCTGTTTTTGTGCTGATCCCAGGATCTCGGTTGGCCTGTCTGCGTCTACCTCGCTGTCTGATTTTCTTTCTGTCTCACTGTCAGATTTCTCCTTTTCTGTCCCTGTTCTGTTTTATTGATGAAGGCAGTGGGGACTTTAGGGGATGCTGCTTATTTCAGCTCTAGTTCCTTTGGACTCGCACACACACACACACACACACACACACACACACACACACACACACACACACACACACACACACACACACACACACACACACACACACACACACACACACACACACACACACACACACACACACACACACACACACACACACACATTTACACAGGCACACATGGCTGGCCTACTTTCCCAGGTCTTTTGCCTCTGGATGGTTTGGATCTCTGCGGTCACAGAGGCACATCGCTGTTTAAACACACGACATGCAAAGAAGTGACGCACAGACCGACAACTCACAGGGACAGATGTGTGGAACTGTGTACATATGCACATCAGCAGGTGGACACAGATAAGGTCATGGATTAATGGTGTAGAGGAGCAGTCCTCCCCTGTTTTTGCCTCACAGACAGCAGACTGTCATCCGTCTGCCTCTGTCCTTTATTGAATGTCTACCAGCGTCTTAGCGAATGTGTTTGTTTGTTTCTCGTCCGCAGGGCGCTGTTCGACTATGACGGAAGTGCAGCAGATCTGGGCGCGCCAAATCAGGCCCTGCAGTTCAGTTTCGGTGACATCCTCCACGTGAGCAGCGTTGGTGAAGAGGAGTGGTGGCCCGCCCGTCACCTCAGCCCCCCGCCCCCAAACTGCCTGGAAGTCGGGGTCATCCCCAGCCGCAGGAGGTCAGAGTTCACGGTTGTCACAAATAGATGCGGACGGTTGGTTTTTTATTGGTTCTCGTTTCATTGGGGAATGGGTTCAGGCAGAGGCAGAGTCTGTCGCTTCCTCCACATGACCTCCACCCCTTCTACTCTAACATACATCGTCCCTGTGGTAAAGGTGTGAATTACATTTTACGCCAACATTTCTACATTAAAGCCTGTTCTCATCCGTTGGCAAAACGATAGCGGCAGGCTCCTTTAAACGGGACACATTTTCCGGATACTCTCAGCAGTATATATTATCGTACAATACAAACACATACCAGGGAAGACCGATAACACAAGACAACACCGGAATGGAACAAGAAGGAACCTGCAGTTACTTTAGTTTCTTGTAATAACATTTGGAGCAGTCGGGAAAGACGCAACACCACAAAATGAGACAAGTCAACAGAAATGTGGGGGTCCTGCTAATAGAAAAGCAGTGAACAGGTGAGTCTGGCAGAAAGTGATTTTACAAGTTCAAAAAGATGTGAGCTTGCTTAATCTGAGCAAACTTTTCTTGTTTATTAGGTAGTAAATTAATTAGAAATATATGATATCATTTTATGAAAATGCGGGTGAAAACGTCTGATTCCCTTTATTGCCTACTTTATCTTGATATTTGTCTTGATTTTATGTAGATATTTGGGTTCTGCTCCTCAGAACCCAAATATCTTCAGTTTCTACAGAGTTTTAACTTTAGTGGAAATGTTGTGTTGCACTGTTATTCAGTGCGGATAGACACTTGGCAGCCCTTTTTTTGCGTCGTTGTTATTTTTTACGGGGTGTCGTTTATCTCCTGACTCACGTCACCACAACCATCGCCATTATGTAGATTCAGCCGAATGTTACCCTGCGATGGAACCTGAGAAATCCTCCTCCCTCTCACTTCCCTCTGCCTCTATCCCCCACGTTTTTCTGTCCTCCGCGGAGGAGGTGGCAGACGCGCGCTGAGAGGTATATCGAGGTGTAAGAAGGAGAGAGTTTAGAGCAAGTCGTGTTACCACCTCTGGCTGGTGAAGGGGGTGACGTTGAGGGGCGGGAGAAATGTGCAGAATTAAGCGCACGGTTGGAAAGTGAAGAAGTGAGTTCGAGAGACAGCAAAGAGAGGCTCAGAGGCAACAAGAAAAGAGTGGGAGTGAGGAAGAGGAGCAGTGAGGGAGTGTTAACCACGAGTTTGGTGGATGGTGTATTAATAGACCGTGATAATCAAATAGAGGCTGACGAATTGAAGCTCATCAACAACTGTACTCAGATACAAGGTTTGAAGCTGTGGTACTAGCAGAGTCTACCGAAAGTATTAAAGATATTGCAATTCGTCCCCCACAGTGTTGGATTATACAGGAGTCGTCAAAATCCAGGATATTGGAACGATGACAATAGACCATGACGATTTGGTAATGACTAATTTTGTGTGGAAAGTTAATCAGCCAAATGAACTCTTCTCATATGCGCCCTTTGAATCTCCTCTGCTATCAACTTATTGTCCGCTCGGCTTCTTTGTCTTCTTTTCTTCTCCCTAGCTTCTGTCTCTCTGATCACGCCTCTCATTTGCCCCACCCTATCGTGTTCCATCTTCACTTGCACCACCCGGTTCTTCCTCTCATTCTGTCATTATCTTCGTCCTCTCTCTGACCATCCTCTCTCATTTGTTTTCTCATCATTTAACTGTTTTGCTGCTTATTCCATTTCACCTTTTCTTCCTCCGTAGTGATGCTATTCTGATCTGCTTCTCCGCTTACTCATCTTTTCCTCTCCCACCTCCTATTATTATGCACTCTCCTTTATTCTCTTGTCATTTTCATTTCTTATTCTCAGAGAATTGTCTGTCCTTCAAACTCACCAATTTCCTCTGGTCGTGCATCTTTATATCTTTAAATATTACTCCGCATTTGTTTTCAAATTAAAACAGCACATTCAGATTAGTTGACATAGAATTCAAGAACAACATTAATTATAATTAAATCTGTTGGGTTTTTTTTTAAGTTCATATATATAGTGTTAGTGGTTAATTGGTTCCACAGGTGCTTGTTGGTATTTCAGATGCAATACCAGATGCAATTGATCAATTGATAAATCAATTATTCAATCACATTTCAGACAATAAAATGCAATTCAAAGTGCTTTTTAAATGACTGATGATCATGCAATCGTAAAAAAAAGAAATTGAAAGCTATTTAAAAACATGCACATGTACATATGTATGAATGTATGCCCATATACAAAAGTCATACACAAAAATCCACAGTGACAAAATGAAGTGAAATTAAATTTTTTGGTTTTGTCTTTACAGATTAGATTATTGCATTTTGTTCCGTTGGCTGCTTGACCCTCCTGTTGCATCCTCTATTTCCTCACATATTTTACTGTTTTCACTCTTTTCCTCGCAGGGCAGAGAAGAAGGAGAGGTCGCGGCTAAAGACGGTCAGAACGGCAAGGTCTCAGGACAGATCGGTAGGTAAACGAGTAGCCCTAAAATTGCCTCTAACCCACAAATGAAGCCCTAATTTTCGGATGAATTTTCACAAAGGTCAGAAAATCACTGCTTACAGTTCCTTCAAGCCTTCCTTGATAGCAAAGCGGTTATTTCCTATCCTGTCACTTGGCCTGCGTACTCCAGCCACCCGAAATCAGACAAATTAAGCTTGCAATATGGTGGCATCCAGGAGATGTGTTCTCAGACCAGCCTTTGTTACAGCATGATATCATGGGAAAGGTAGAGAAACACCTTTTCTACGCACTCAAAATATCAAATCTGAAATAGATAGTGATGTGTTAACCTGCTGTTACCGCAGGTACAAAGAGAGTTCTGACACGCAGCAGTATAGCTTTGCTCAATCGACTGTAATCATATTCAACATAATGATGCAGCTCTATCCTCCCTTTCTTTAGCCAAGTATTGAAAGGGCTGGTGACAAAATAATAATACTAAAGGTAAGACGAGAGTGTTATTCATGCATTAACTGTATCTATATGTGCATTGAAAACTGTGAAAACATTGGAGCTCCAGTAGTCGTACCGTGAAGTACTTTATTACGGGACTGTGTGTTGGGTCAGTGTTGTTTGTCTCCCACTAAGAGTGAAGCGGCATGAAAAATAGAACAAAAGAAAAAGAAACGCTGAATAATTCAGGAAAATGCTGGATCAAGTCTCAGTGATCATCTAAAGGCACATCAGTGTCTCATTAAGAGCAGCTGCTGACAGACTTGTGTAAAGTATTGCTGAGGAAACATGAAAATGTCTTCCAAACTCTGATTATGTGTGACAGCGGATAAAAGCAGCGTCAACAAATCTCCAGCAGGTCACTTCTTCCAAAAAAGAAAAAGTCTGTTTAATGCATTCCAGATAGGATTGTAGCTTCAGTTTGCTATTAGTGAAGCACATAATACAAGATTATTAAAAAATAAATAAAAATGAAGTGACAAAAAAAAATGAATAAAAAAATCCACAAATGTAAAAGATCAAATCTTTAAAAAAAAAAAAAAAAAAGGATATCTAACTGTGAAATCAGGGGTATTCTGGGTGTGGGAGGATGGACAAGAAAACAACAAATACATGGAAATAATGTTGAGAAAATGAATTTGATAGATATACCATCAGTGATTATAAAAAACTAATCTTAAAGGTAAATAATACTGTAACTCTGAACAATGATAAATTGATCCAGACAATAAAAAAAAGCACATTAAAAACTCTTTAATCGGCAGCATTGCTAGATAGCTTTAGTTTTCATGTTTGAAGCCGTCGAGCTGTCATCAGCTCATCAGGCTGACGAGGCTCATGCACCGCGATCAAGTGGGCGAAATATACTGACGCGAAGGCATGAAGTGCTTCAAAAAAGGAGGTTACTACGGTGGAGGGCAGGTCTGGACAGGACAAACACACAATCACTTTTACACAGAGGGGCAATTTAGCCTCGTCAATTAACCTCACATAGGAGGAAACCCACGCACACACAACATGCAAACGTGCCGGTATTTGAATCCACAACCAGCTCACTGTGAGGCAGGAGCGCAAACCACTGCTGCACCGTGCGTCCCTTGTTACAATGGAAGTAATGTTTTTTTTAGGAAATTGGTATATTCTCATCAGGAAACACCGGAATACGGTTGTAAGTTTTATTTTACTTTTACGGTCTGTCTGTAATTTCGCATCTGTATATATTTGAACCGAAATCGCAATTTTCTTGGCTCAATGGTGAACATGAGTACAAAAAGACAGGTAGGTTTCAAGGTCAGAATGTCTTGACTTTAATATTTCAAAGATCTTGAAATTACTGTTTTTAACTGTTGCAAGAAAAAATCATTTATTTTGATGGCGCAAAAAGCCAACGCTGTTACGGTTCATTTCTTTTGAGGAAAAAAGTATGAGTGTAATCCCCACTGTTACATTTCTCACGTTGCGTTTTAAAAATACATTAATAATAGTGGACTGGAAAGGTACGTATGGTTGGGGCAATAGTCATTGGACCCCCACAACCTTTCCCTTGTGTTCGCCCGTCGGTGACTTCCCAGAGAATGAACTGATTTTTAGTTGTTGTACCTATTCTACTTGGTTTTTCAAAATAAGCACCTGCCACATTCATTAAAATCCACTGGGAAATATTCATCCCGCCCCCTGTGCTTCTTTCCGTGTTATTATCATTATCTGCAACATCACTACAATAACTTGTCTGATCATTTTAAATTGTATGTTCATGAAATTGCCCACCTTTGCCTTGCCGGAGCGACAATCCATGTCAACCGTTAATTAAGGACTAATTAAGAAAACACAAAATGTGCATTGCATTCGTTATTTGGGCGCTACAGCGATCAGAGTTCAGAGGCGAGACAACAACGTGACTGGAATCACACTTCACACGGTGTGATGATGAAATCTGACACGCGGGCTGAACAGAAGCTATTGATATCGCCGTGTTGTCAGCTCACGCTCTCCCTCTGTTTTCTTCACACCACATGAATCAGCAGCGCTGCAATCAGCCACCCCGCACGGCGAGGAGATGATAATTAAAAATGATCTCTCCCGACACACACACACACACACACACACACACACACACACACACACACACACACACACACACACACACACTTTGTAGTTAAAGTAGAGCATAAGTCAGGAGATTCATTGTGGGTGAGCGCTGGCTATGACTTGTGCAGATACCAAAACAATGATGTTGTGATTGTTTTTTGAATAATGAATAATGCTCTCTCTCTCTCTCTCTCTCTCTCTCTCTCTCTCTCTCTCTCTCTCGCTCTCGCTCTTGCTCTCTCTCTCTCCCTCTCTCTCTCTCTATAGGATCAGGATGATAAAGGTAGGTGCTCCCACCTTCGCTGACCCCCACTGGTCACAATATGTAACTAGATGTTCTACCGAGTCTCAGTGAAGCTACTGCAAAGTGAACAATAAAGAGATGTATTTTTACTTCACTGGGGAATGACTGAAGGGGACGGAGAGTGAAGTGAACAAGGCATTAGTTTGCGTTTGTTGCAAGGCTGCATCATATGCACGTCTACTTTTCCTGGTCACGAGTGAGGCGGAAGAAAAAAAATCAATTTGCACAATCAGTTTTACACACGTAAGCTCTCACATAACTACCATTAAAAAATATATATATGTTTTATGTCAGCGCATCGAAGAAACCTTCAATTTCTCCACATCCTGTATTAACAAGTTACAGCAAAGTGTGTTCTTTCTCTACCCGGGCTTGGAACAAAGACTGAGGGCTTTACAGTCTTTTGGCCCTGGTTTGAGATTCCTCACAGCTTATTCTGAAGTGTCAGACAAAACTTCCGCAGTTGAATTTAAAATAAAATAAAAATCTAATGAAATCTCCCGACCACAACTCACTTTGTTCATGCCACCTCGAGAAATTTAAGAAAGTTGTGTGTCTACCTTCCACAACGCATTTTCTGTTTGTGTCGGAGGGAACAACACTCATTGGTTAGATAACAGACACATGAGTGAGTTGTTGTTGTTTTTTTGTTTGTTTTTTCAAATATAGTACTTTAAAAGAAATTTGAGACTTGACAGAATTGTTAAAACTGTAACAACTGTCTCTGTTTTCTCCTTTTTCACAAAAAGAAATCCTCACCTCACTAACTAACTAACTAACTATCTAACTAACCAGCCACTTTTTCTTTAATTTCATGACAAAAAATAATACATTGAAGTTCACTTGAATAGTTTCATAAACTAAAGGTTTGGGGGTGCTGAATGAGTAGTGTTGATGAATCTGTGATGGATCGCGTGTGTGTGTGTGTGTGTGTGTGTGTGTGTGTGTGTGTGTGTGTGTGTGTGTGTGTGTGTGTGTGTGTGTGTGTGTGTGTGTGTGTGTGTGTGTGTGTGTGTGTGTGTGTGTGTGTGTGCGTCTTCGTATCTGTATGTTTGTATGTGTGTGTGCTGCTGACTAAGACCTGTCTTGTCCTTCCAGAGCTGGTAACCTCTGGCACCAGCGATAGTGAGAGTAGTTCCTGTAAGTCTAGCCCCTACTCTGTCCTTCACGCTTTCTTTTCTCTTCATTCTCTCTCTACCTTCTCACCTTTTCTCTCTGTTCCTTCACTTCTATCTATTTGAGGGTGTCCTGCAGTGGCTCTCTCTCTCTATCTCTCTCTCTCTCTCTCTCTGTGAGTGTGTGAGAGTGTGTGTGTGTTTTCTCTGTGTGTGTGTGTGTGTCCTGTGTACACGCACACGCGTGTTTGCGTGCTGTGATTCTTGCTGTTTCCTGCGCATGTGAGTGTTTGTGTGCAATTTCCTGCTCTCTGCTTCTCCAGCCTGCTTTTCCAGACCTGTTGAAAGAAGTTTGTTCCGAAAGTCGAGGAGAGCACAAGAGGTGTGATTATGTGTTTTCTTTGATCCGTCAGTTACTAGTTTGTGTTGTTATTTTTCTCTTTTTCTAAAAGCAGCAGGCCAGGAGGAAGCCTTCCTTACCTACCAGCCTGTTATGCAGCAGGAAGGTGAGTGAAGGACTGCTCATTATCGCCACCCTCGCCTTTATAGTCCCATTATTTCTGTTCATGTGTTGTTCCCAGAAAGTCCCTGAATTCCCTTTGAGTTTAATTGAAATAAAATACATAAAACTTTGATTATGAATGCAAAGTTAAAGATGTGTTTTAATTACACATTGTGCCAATTAAAAATGAATTAAGTGTTTATTATGAGCATCAGAAATCTGTTAGAATAGACCTGTATAAAAGTATTGCGGGTTTTTAAAATATTAACTTGCAGAAAGGAATTGTGAGGCCGCAAATGCATAAATTGTGATGATTGAGTATCTTATATGTAATTCAGCATAACTGTAGGCTCGCTGTCACTTAAATGTGCTTCAATTAATTTTAATAGGAAAAGTTGCACCTTCTGATTAAATATTATCGGGCTGCCGATCGCATCAAGTCAATAAAGAAAATTGTTTTATATGAATTATTATCTCA
Source organism: Lipophrys pholis (assembly GCF_963383615.2). Classification (NCBI taxonomy): domain Eukaryota; kingdom Metazoa; phylum Chordata; class Actinopteri; order Blenniiformes; family Blenniidae; genus Lipophrys; species Lipophrys pholis. Next base: position 24,056,303 of record NC_137640.1, on the reverse strand, counting down.
GATAATAGGAAATGATGAAAAATAATCTTAACCATGTATTAGTTGTTCGAGTTAAGGAAAACGCATCATTGTTGTGAACGTTTACACTTTCTCCGTATTTCCAAAGTAAATTAGCAAAGACGTGGGTCAAGGATTTACACACATTTGATTTATTATTCTTTTTATAAAAAAGGGAAAACGGTCATTCTGTGTCGTGTTGGCACTGAGAAATCACGTTGTTTGTGACGTGCTTTTGTTTCTCAGTCAATTACACACGGCCGGTCATCATACTCGGACCGATGAAGGACCGGGTCAACGACGACCTCATCTCTGAGTTCCCCGACAAGTTTGGCTCCTGTGTCCCACGTGAGTTTCCTCCAAATCATCATATCACCTATACACTATTCTGCATTTCAAAAATAGTTGTTTTTTTTCTGCACAACATTGAAAAGGAAAAAAACAGACGACTCGCAGTATTTACTGTATGGTACACACACCCCTGATGTACCATATTCATGAAGGCTCGTGAGCTAAATAGATACTGTTTGTTTTCATACCTACAAACCCTCAGTGAGCTCAGTAGAACAGGCTCTGAGGTAAATGGTCAATCCTATCACTTCTAAACAATTTGCCTTGTAAAATATGGCAGAAATAATTTGCAGGAGAAAGACGGATGGCACATTTGAAACAATATCATATCATTTAATGATACAAAAGGTCATTAAGAAATGTCCCAACTTTATCTGGGCACAGCCAAACTCTTTTGAATAGTAAGAGTAGGTGTCTTTTCTTTCGACAGAAATCTGAGTCCTGATAAACAATCTCTGCTTCGCAGGTGATCTGATGTAACTAGAAGAAAATGATGCGATGCTAAACATTTCCGAAGATTCATTGAGGCTAAATCTGTGGCTGCTCTACATGATGCCGAACTTGCTTTGTAACCCCATATTTATATCAACCACCCGTTGGCGCCTCGCTTTTGAATAGCGCCATCAATACATTAGTCTATTCGTGGTTGGATATATATTTAATGTTTTAAGTTCTGGTTTCGATCTGAAATGAGCACAGAGTCTGAGGCGTTGTTTTACCTCCGCGTAACCGGGGTGAACACTCTCCCCCTCAGACACAACACGGCCGCGGCGAGACTATGAGGTGGACGGCAGAGATTACCACTTCATGTCCTCCAGGGAGCTCATGGAGCGGGAGATCCAGGAACACAAGTTCATCGAGGCCGGGCAGTACAACAATCATCTGTACGGAACGAGCATACAGTCCGTCAAAGAGGTTGCTGACAAGGTGAGACTGACTGACACACACACACGGTGATTAGAAGGTGGTAAAGGTGAGGCTGATCCTGCGAGCGACAAAGGAAGCAGGGCAAGTTGACGTTGCGTGTCTCTTCCTGTCCCCCTCTGTCTCAGGGTAAACACTGCATATTGGATGTATCAGGGAATGCGATAAAGCGTCTCCAGATGGCAGGCCTCCATCCCATCGCTGTCCTCATTAGACCGCGCAATGTCGACAACATCCTGTAAGTAACGTGAATATTAAGACCACCTGCCAAATACGTGTGTTGATTTTTAACAAGGTACACTTGTCAGCCTCTATTCAACTTTGTCATCGATAGAGAAAACAGTCTTGAACCCAGTGTGGACGGGAGCAGATTAATACCATACACCTACAGCTCTTTTTCAACTCCTCCAGCTCCTCTTCACACAGTAGCTTCAGTTCATATCAACGCATGGATAAGCCTGTGTCGTGTTGTGTCATCTTATTTTTCGAATCCTCTCCTTCCTCTGTTTCTGCAGAGAGATGAATAAGCGTTTCACCGAGGAGCAGGCGAGGAAGACCTTTGACAGAGCTGTCAAACTGGAGCAGGAGTTCACAGAGTACTTCACCGGTTAGTCATCTGTGAAACACACCCGTCATGCTGTAGCAGCTCGACATTTACAGAAGCTTGTTTGGTGCCTGTTCTACCTTGCAGGAGGTAAAAAATTACAAGAGATGACAACTGTAATTATCTTTGATAAACGTAACTGCAGTTCTAAATCCATCCACCGGGGGTCACACTTCTCCGTTGAGAGCAAAGGACATAAAACAGTGAAACCCTGAACTGAAGAGCCCTCAGCTCCCTTTCTGCTCAAAAAAGAAAAGAGGAAACGTCACTTTCAGACTATGTGGGTGAATTAATGATGAAGGCCGAGGAAATCATGCATTTTGTATGGAAGAGTATTAGAGCCACTGAAGAAGAAAAAAACGAGAAGAAAAAAATCCTCAATGCACTTCAGATAAAAGTCCAAAATCAAAGTCAATTTTTTTTTTTTTTATTAAATACAAACTGGAGTTGTCTGTCTCCTCTGGTCCATTCCTCCTTTTTTATCCGTGGGCGCCGAAATAGTCACATTAAATCATTCAATTCTGACTATATAGGTTTGCTTCCTGCTTCTAGACGTCTGATTTTACACAGGAGTCCCTTGTTTGATAATAATACATTTTATTAGGACCCCGGGATCAGTGCCTGTGTCCCTCATTCTCCGTAAGAAGTCAGTGTGAAGCGAAAGTCCTAATAGTGACGACAACTGCACTGTGTTTATGAGGTAAAGCCTGTTTTTTTGCAGGCATATGGATGGACCAGAAGAGAGACGGATGTTTCCAGTTTGTATTAAAATAAAAACAAAACTTTAATAATAATAATTTTTTTCTGAAGTGCATGGTTGTTGTTTTTTCTTCTTTTTTGAACCTCTGAAAAAAAGGTTCTTCCTATTCCCCTTCCGTAGTTTTGAGATCGATAGATAGATAGATAGATGGATGGATGGATGGATGGATGGATGGATGGATAGATTAGATAGATGGTTAGATGGAACTTTGTTTCATTAACCCTTCCATCCCTCTAATTGCAGGTATCGTCCAGGGCTCGACACTGGAAGAAGTTTACGCGCAGGTGAAGCAGATCATCGAGGAGCAATCTGGTCCTTACATCTGGGTGCCCACGAAGGAGCGACTCTGAATAAACATACACACATACAACACATTTACACATACATCGCTCTCTCTACACTTCCTACTTATCCAATTTTCTATCATCAGCCTGCTTCCTCTCTCTCTCTCTCTCTCTCTCTCTCCCTCTCTCGTCCGCACACACCTCTACACATGTGCATATTTACACAAGCACACAAGGCGGGGCGAGGCTGGGACTATCTGGGACCGCTGCACCCTGAAGTGGGAGACGCTCGTGTCTGTCCAGCAGCCTGTTGGTGGATCGTCATACAGCTCAGTTCCTTAATGTTTAAGGAGGTGGTTTTCAAATCAAGGCGACATGTACCATTATCTGATTTAGTTCATTATTGTTCTTCTTATTGTTGTTGTCGTTGTTGTTTTCATATTAACGAAGGGTAATGCATTCATGTATGGGTTTGTAATGATAATATTGTCACCAAGAGGCAGACTTTTGCACGCTGTAGCTTTAAGAGCATGTTTTTGGGACAAAAAAATCTCGATCTCCTGATTCCCTGTCTGTCTCTGCTCACGGCATCGTGCCCATTTAGAGTTTTGTCTTTCTTGTCTTTTTCCGCCGTTTTCTCACCTCTTTCACCAACTTATTCCCTCCCTTCCTCCTTTTCTCCGTTCAACTGGTTTTTAGATGTGAGGTGAAAGTAACTTATGGTCCCCCCGACTTTTTGGCATGGAGGCCAAAGTAAACCTTTACTGGTTCGACATGTAGCAAGAAGAAGAAAACCGTCCAACAAGTTAGAACATATTTGTGACTGAGGCTTTTGTTAATTGTTGAAAAGTTTAAAAAGAAAAAGAGATTAGATCGTATCTAGCCAAGTGAAGTACAAAAGTGTTTCATCACCATTTTTTAATTGAATGGTTAAAAACAGAGTAAACAAGGCGGCGGAGTCTCCCGGGGCTCTGGGAATTACAAACAAATCTGATTTTGAGTTGAGTGTGGGACTCTTGTTTGTCTTTCCCACTTACATGGAAATGTGAGAGAAAGATTTACAAAGGCTGTTTCAAAGCAATCGTGATTAATCACATGTGTCTCCCATGCGGGGGGGACAACCAATCTGACAAGTTGGACTCGTCCTCACCTGCTCAGAAGGCTTGGACTGAAATAATCTAAGTATATATGTGGGTGAAATATAAGACAATTAGGCTTGAAAAACAATAATAAATAATAAGTATTCATAAGATAAGAGGAATCTGATGCAGTATTTATGCCGCAAATTGTGACGTGATCACAAACACATTTTTCTGCATTTCTACCTGATTAAAGTAAAGAGCTGAAAAGCTTTGGATAAATTGTGTTCCTTTTGATTTGCACAGTTCCTCTAAAACACGCAAATCGTCTCTGGGTTCATTTTATTTTTACGAAATCGCTTTTGATTTATGAGCGTGAAGAAACGCGAAGGATTCCGGCTCTTGTCTTTCACACAAACACTAAATCTTACTCAGTACCTGAATTCGACAACAAAGAAGTTCGGTTGTTTTTCTCCACGTTTTCATCCCTTATAAGGGATTTCTTGCCTTTCTCTTCACCGCCTCTCTGTGTCACATCTTCATTGCCCTCCTCCTCCTCCTCCTCCTCCTCCTCTCCACAGCCACCATCCATTCGCGATGCACTTCACATTTGACAGTTCATCGTCATCTTCATCGTGGCTATCGTCATGATCATAATCATCATTGTCATCATCACAGCTTTCCTTCTTACTGTAGTTGCACTAATGAGGGCTGGTTTCTTAAAAGCATCTTCGTGCACCAAGGCTGATACCGCTCCAGTGTTTGAAGACTTTTATTTTTGGTCTTTTCTTTTTTTTTTGCGCATGATGAGATGACGCCCTCACTTTCTCTTGCATTATGCTGGTTCAAAGGAACAGAAAGTCCGGGGAGAGTTTTACTGTTTGTCACTGCTCATCTCGAGGTGACACCTGCTCACAACATGAACCAATCGGCAGCATTAGCCAACGTTTGTTTTTTTTGTTTGTTTTTTTTAATGCTGAGCTTTATGTTTGAGCCTTCAGTTCCAGCGCATGTAAAGGACTCCTATCACTGTTCCCAGGTGTGACCTCAGCACTCGATATGTTTATGCATGTAACACCTATGGTTATTTCCTTCCTTGATATTATTCAGACGTGGGTTGCATTTTTAATAGGCTCACACAAACGTCTACTCTCTCCGTTGAGCGGTGCGACGTTTACCTGAGGCTGAACCGGGGTTTTAGTCCAATATTTGTTCAGACTAAACACCGTGATTATTGGCATTCGGGGGATTCAGGTTTTGGCCACAAACTTTTGATCCTGTTAATTTCCCAAATGAAAACGTCTTTTCTTTTTTTCTTTTTTTCTTTTTTAAACCTGGCTCTGCCAGTCAGACGATCCTCACTTTGCACATTTGTTAGTTAGAAATGGCTTTTCCAAGTTGTGACTTCATTCAATTACGCGTCACAGTAATTCAATAACAAGGTCACTGGTTATTGTGAACATAACTTTGTTTGCATCCTCCAAAATAGCCTTCGGTGAAAATCATGTCGGACGTCAAGTTCTGGACGTGGTTTTTGCCGGAACTTCCATCATTCAGGGTCGAAAGTAGACGTCTGTGAGCGCCATCTTCTGGGTTAAAAGTGGAAATGTGATGCTTGATTTTTTGTGCGAAGAACCCAATGTGACTAAATGACACAGAAACCGTGCGGAGTGCTGGGGTCACGAATGAGGCTACACCGAATCATCGCGAGAATCCCGTTTTTAAGTGTCACATTCGAGATGCTTTTGGTAACACAGCCCCTTGTATGGACCTTGTCAGCCACTGACTACCCATCTCCACCCTCAACCCCCACCCTGAGGCGACTTCTCCAAGCTGACTGGAGACCAGAGACATACAGAAAGACCGTTCTGTCATGAGAGTAGCGCTTCAAATCCAAATAACGCACCGTTTTTACCACATGTGTGAATAAAGCTTTAATGTCTCCTCGCAGAATGTCCAGCTTAACTAAACTTCTCTCCATCTGTAATCCTCACTGATTGACGTAGATGAGTGGTGTTTATCAGATGACAGAATCCGACTCTCTTTATGAACTCTGGCTGTGTGTTTTTGTGCCGGGGGACCATGCCACTGTCTGTTAGAGTGAAGCACCGATGCAAAGAATCTATTACAGATATGGATCTATATCTAACATATTAACATATTATAATATTTATCCCTGCTCTAACTGCCTATTTTGGTACAAAATAAATAAAAGTCTTTATTGAAATCTTTGCTGAAGTCCCGTGATTATGGCCAGACCTGATCATCCTTTTCTTATTTTATTTTTTTAAACGCATTGTGGAATGTCTCTGAATATGAATATCCTTTAATAGCTTACCAATATATTTTCTTTTACTCTGACCTATACTGTGGGTTTGTAGTGGTCTCTGTCGATGCTGTTGTCTAGTGTGGAGCGCTTGTCATTATTTTAACCTGCGATTACCAATTTTCAATCTTTAAATCCATTTATTTTGTCTCAAAACATTGAAGAGACCTCAAATTCAATTTACCATGAATTGATCGACTAATCCGTCCTTGTTTTATGCCTGTTTCACGCAGACAGTCCATCACAGTTCAGCACTGTCACGCACACAGACGCACGGCCACTTCAGAGCCTCTAGTCATGCTGACAAGTCAGTTTTTGACTGTAGAAGGAAACCATACAAACTTCAAATGTCGACGCCAAAAAGCTCTGATTGGAGCCCACAACAAGGCGAAACAATATCGCACAGACAGTAAATGTAAACAGTGTATACATCCTAAAATGCACATTGAAGTTTTGGGGGGGAAAGAAATTTAAAAACATGTTTTCAAATGAAAGCCGTACAAACGTAGATATTTTTTGGGGGACGGCTTGTGCCACGTTGAATTTTTTATTCATGCTCTCTTGCTTCAGTGATGAGTTACGTCGCATTTTAACGAATTCCTTCAAGTTTCGGGAACTGGTGGAGTCCACTGTTATGTCAGGTGATAGTCATGTGGTGAACAGCAACAGATGTTCAGACGAGGAAAAGTGAGACGTGAACAAACAAAAGAAACAGGGGTGCCATGAGAATGAGTTGAAAGGGATGTGAAGACAATTAACTTTATAAGTGTTTGAATAAAATTGATAAAGGATTCCTTAAGTATACGGTGAAAATCAGATTTACCAATACAGGCAGTTTTGTTTTTCTGATAAGTAAGATTTGATAACAGTTGTTAGATTCTTATTTTCTCCCACAGATGAGCTCGTCTCAATATCGGGCACAAAGCTGTATAATCGTATTACTGATGATCTGAGCCGGCAGCACTGTTCGGAGGAGACTGAAGACTGATTCATGACGCCCTATAATTTGAACGTTAGTTTGTTTCAGGAAGTGCTGATTTAACGAGTGATGGAAAATAAAAGAAGCAGCAACAGACCAGCTGATAAATGAACAACATGCATGCAGCCACACACACATTGTAATATGAGGGCAGATCCTGTTTAAGACTTCAATTGTTAAAGTCAAAACATCTATCAAGTTGCTGTTTTTATGTCAAGATTAATGACGCACACCTTCCACGTTTAACAGGGCTCGAGTGATTCAATAAAATGAACAGATGTTAATCCGACCATTGGCTACGAAGAAAACAAGGATACAAACACTTTGGAGTTTATTTATTTTCTGCACTTGGCTATTTATTGTGATCGAATCTGCATTTAAGGCATAGTCCCTAAACTAATTCCACACAATCGTAATAGTCCTTATCTTTTTTTTGAACACATGCTGTAAAGTCCTACTTCAGAAACTAAGAAGTGAAGAACAATAAAATGAAATACAAAAGATGAGGTGAGTCTAGTTGTCAAAACAAATTGTCGTTTGCAAATGTGGCACAAGTGGTCGGATGAATGAGCCCGGGAGAGGGAAGTTTCTCTTCTTTTATTAGCCACATTAGCACAGAGAATACAGAAGACACCGCTTTAACATGCTGCTCTCAACAAGGCACATTCTGATATGGACCCGCAAGGACCCCTAGCTGCCCTCACCTGCCTGCATGAGTCCCCCAAGCGTCTCCTGACCAAAATTACGATCCACATCCTGCTTTCTTGCACAAATTCAATACAAAAACCAAAACACAGATTTGAGAAAACATAATGAACGCACTGACTATCACAAATAGATACATAAAGTGGGTGGTCTCTTATCTTATAATACAATATCCCAAATATCTTATAGTACAATATCCCAAAATTACACTGTGTCCCACACAAACATACAATGTCAACAAAGTCAATGCTTTTTTTGTATAAAACTCAATAAGTGACCAATTTACTTAAAGAGTCAGTCAATGTTTATTTCAAAGGACACAAACATGTTTGGGGTTTTTTTCCCTACCAGTGTGCTTATTCTGTTTTGGTGCATTCAAAACAAAGTGAGTAAATATTTAAACAACACGTATTGAATCTATGTGAGTATTTATTACTCTCACTTTTTATTTTAAACTCAGTTACCTTAAGCTCTTTTGCCCTTGATGGGGCAACGGCAAGATGTATATTGCAATAACGGTCTAAAACAGACTAACTTTTGTTCATCACAAAATCAAAGTCATGAGCATTTATTAGCTAATCTTGTTCTCCTTTCCATGATTAAACTATTTGTATTTTTTTTAGTACAACTAACACAGTGTGTCACAATTAAAAAATAACCAAACATAACAATAGATTAATTAGCTTACACTTCAGCTGTTTCACCTGTATGTGGTTACATTATATATTGAGTGTACTATATTTCACTGATACTGTATAATTTTTTTTATTATTGTTATTAAGCTGAAGATATATATTACATACAATCCCTAATCTGTGTTTTACCACCAATATATATTAGTTTATTACTTGAAAACCACCTTGAGGGCACAATGCACAGCAGATGTTCCGCTCCTCTGGAACAACCAACATCACACAATGACTTTTCTTTTTATGTCTGGGTAAACGAGCACTTTTTTTTTATCTTAGGTCTGGCTAATCCAGACGCACCACATGGAGATGATGACTAAGGCGTAGAAGGTGATAAGCAGCAGGTAGATCCTGAAAAGCAAGAAATCAAGGACATATCCCACATGACACCACTGCTCCTGCAGCTCGTTCTCCTTCTGCAGCGAGGTGAGGTGAGCCCGAAGCTCGCCCAGATGCTGACAGATCTGCTGCAGCTCTGGCGCAGCAGACAAACCTGACACGAGAGAGATGAATCATAGAGAAGTACACCCAAAGAAGGGGCAGCATGCAAACAATTTCTTACCAGCAGTGAAAGAAATTTTCTATTAATGCTTCAATATCAGAGGACCCCCCCCCCCCCCCCCATGGCCTACCAAGCCTTGGCAGAAGCTTTGATTCACATCAAAGTATTATTTTTAAATCAGTGAATGCAAAATGCTTTTCGCGATATACGCTGCTAATCTGGCAGCTGTTGGGATCCACTGTCATTAGGTGTTTACTTAGATGCTGTTCATTTGTGAAATCTTTGCGTGTCGACTGCGCTCGTGGGTTTACCAAAGCAAGCTTCATTTTCTGCAAACACAAGGTGTCCTGTGAATACACGTCTCTAATTTGCCTGACTTCGATCCATGACTAATTAATCTCCTCACTACACTGTTGTGTAATGCTTAGATTTGTTATTAGTTTACTCAGTGTGATGTTGCAGCTGTCAAATAGTGTGAGGAGAAGGTCCTCTGGGTGATACCATTTCTGAAAATGCACTTTATGAGACTTTCATTCAGCTCATGTCGTCGTATCGCTTCATGTATTGCATTTTTGATTTCTGCTTTTTAACTGCAATACAGTTTTTCTCCTAATTGTTCTTTTTTAACCATTACATTTGGCTTTTTTTTAAAATCTATGTTATAAGGTACTGTGCAACGTTTACTAAGGTAAAGTATAAAACGGTGTAATAATACTCACTGGTTCCACTGTGTGTGGTTTGGTTGCTGGTTGGCTGCTGGCTGGGAGCCTGGCTGGCTGGTTCGATGACCCGTGGCCCCGGGGCGTCATTGGAGCTGTCAACTTTCTTATTCTGCGGCTTTACGGATGTGAGATGGACATCCTCAGGCCAGCGGTAACAAATGAGATTGGCTATGTGCTTGAGGATGACCACTCTGACCCAGTGTGGGACCTCCTGGTACTTCATGGAGCTGTGGTGGAGCACGTTGGTGATGATGACCGTCTCCAGTAGACTGATTACCATGAGGGCAAGACACACAGAGAAATAGATTCCTGAAACATATTAAGAAAAAAGAAAAAAAATGGTATTTATGTATGATTGCTGTTGCTCAAGTCATTTATAGTCTTCTGTTCTTTATAATCTGTAATCTATTTATCACCAGTACAAAATAATGTATAACCTTAAACTATATTAAGGTCACATTTTAAATTCTTGTTAAATCTTTTTAAATGTTTGACCAGTTAATTTAGGTTTAAAAAAAAAACCAATCAAAAAACTCAGCACTTTTGTCACATTATTGACCAGTTATCACATTTCAGGTTTTATTACATTATATTTTATAACAATTTTAGGTCAATGTTACATGCCGAGCTCTAAGAAGGCTTTCAAAAACTCCCCAATAAGACTGCGCTCTACTTCAGAGCAGGTCAGATGTATTAATCTGGGATACCTGTTCATATTGTAAAGAAGGTATTTGAAGCCTAACGTCACCGTGTCTGACCTATGATGGGTGTGCCATTTGCTGTGCTGGGCAACAGGTCGTTCATGATGAGCAGGAAGACGGTGTAGCCCAAGATGAGTGTCATTTTGAAGGAGGCGCGGTCGACACTGTGGGGGGGCAGGTAGAACGACAGGATGTCAATAAGCATGAGAAAGGAGCTGGGGATCAGCAGGTTGACCACATAGAGCACCGGACGCCTCTTTATCACCACCTGGAGAACAAGAAAAGTGGACAGATGAAATGGGTCACATATATTGCTTAAAAAAAAAAATAAAATTGCATCATCAAGATTACGACAAGATTGATTTAAATAAAAGGTTTGACAATAAAGTGCCAAGAAGATTTAAATTGATTAAAAAAACAAATATTTGGACTTAATTTTCAACACTTTCTTACATTCATGTCCATACAATTGTATTCAAAATAAAACCCAGGAACTATCAAAGTCAGTTCCTGGATGTAGGAACAACAGGTGTCATTGTAAGGCCTATTCTCTGACCCAAAAGGTGATGATGTCCCACTCGTCGATTCCAAACTGAAGGATGGACGTCTCTCCCAGTATGTCTACCAGCTCCCACTCTCCGCTGGCTTCTAGGTAACGCTTGGAGTTTCCAGACATCTCTTCAAAGGTCAAGGCTGGACTCAACCTCACATCCCGTACTATGAAAGAGAAAAACAGAGAAGGAAGCTTGACTCTCGGCTCATTAGACACATGTCCCTTCATGGGTCCTCCACTTTGTTCTTTGTGGTCTGGCTTGAATTTGTCATTAAATCAGTTTACATATGCTGTGATTTTGGAAACGTTAAAAAAAAAATAAAAAATTTAAATGCACGTCTTACTGGTGTGCATGTAAGAGCCAAATGTAAATGTGCAATTCTGCACATCAAAAGGGAAGCTGAAGATCTTCAGGTTGCAGGCGGAGACGAGTCGCAGCATCCTGTCCCAGCGGATGTGACCGGTGTGGTTAACGTAGACGTAAGGACACGCCTGGGAAACGTCATCGTCCACACTGGGAGGAGTTGGAGACAGATTATTAACATTCATAATGTTACAATACAATCTATTACAGTTTTTATTGCTCATTGAAGAACCTATAAGAACTACAGATATCCAAAACTGAGATAGTTTATGCTGAAGTCTACCATACATGGGTCAAAAAGTGACATTATAAATATTTTTGAGAAAAAACTAAACAAAAAAACAAACACTTCTGCAATTTGAGGGTTACACAACCTTCTATAATGGCATTAAAAGTTACTACCACTGAGCCAATTTATGGTTTAGAGGTGTAATGGCCTGATTTCCCCACGTAGGGGCGCACCCTCCTGTGATTAATGTTAGGATGAGCGGATAGTGCTGCGAATGTGGGAATGTTTTCAAGTCCTTTTTCACTGTTGTTGAATCACTGTCTATTGTATAGTTGTATTTTTTATTTTTATTTTTCAATTAAAAGGAAATCTATGGAGTGAAACCTAAATTGTTTACCTTGTGTGATGCTGCCTGTTGACAATAGAACCACATCCTTTATCCAGTACCTACTGTCCATCCATCCATTTTCTCCCGCGTATCCGTTTCCGGGTCGCGGGGGGGTGGCAGTCTGAGCACTGTCACCCAGATCACATTGCACCGATTAAGAACCTTTTCTTGCGGGTGGTGAGCCCACGGGAACAGAACCTACTAGTGGTTGTTATTTTGTGTAAATCTGGTAGAGCATGCGGCTACTTTTGGCTCTTCATTTGGACATGAAGCCACACTATGGGATGTCCTGTGGAACAGAGTGGTTCATACAGTCTTGGTAATATCAACTAACTAACTAACTAACTGTATTAAATAAATAAATAAAAAATCCAACAATTTTCATTGCTGAGGATAGCAGGGGTTTTTTTTCCTTCCTTTTTTTGGTTTTAAACACATATTTGAAGTAAATTCAACCTGTTTGTGCTCAGTGTGCATTTGCAACCACAAGTCCATTTTCAGATCGTGATTTGCAAAATTCGTGTCCAAAGAACATTTAGATCGGGAAAACTTACAACTCATAAACAATGATATCTGGAGACCAGAGATGATTCACGGGGAGAGAAATCCTTGTCGCACCGTCACATTCTTCAGGGTCCCAAATCAGGAACTCATTATGCCAGTACTGCAGTCAATTTAAAAGACGTTATGACGCGAAGATACTTGTGATAGTGTGTCGAATGTATTTGTTTGACACTTACCAGCCTCAGCCACAGGAAGGTCGTGAGTATTTGCGTTTTCTCATTCTGAAATACAGTGACCATCAAGCAACGATTGTATGAAGGTGACTGCTGCTTTTTTAAGAGAAGTAAAGTTAAAATCCACTTTTCAGTATTTCACAAAACATTGTAATGATTGAATACTGAGACATTTTATACCAGCAAACAGCTGTGAACTCTCATAAATGTCACCTGGTCTCCCTCCGGTCAGTAATAAAGAGGCTCCTCCAGATCTTCTATCTGTTTTTCTTCTATATTATTCTGTATGCATTGAGCAGCTCATTAAAAAGAAAGAGAGAGACGTACCACACCGAGGACAGCATACAAGGTGAAGGATATGTTAGCAGCCGTTGGGTTGCTGAGGTTCACCGCTGGCCTGAAGGGTTTGAGGTCAAAAACAGCCTGCATCGACTCATGGGTTGGCCCGCTGTGGCCTTCTTCACATGTGAGTTTACTGTAACACACAGACACTGACCACAGAGAGGAAGTTCTTGAGAAAAAAAAAAACGTGACTTTAGTTTGACCTTGATTCAATAATCAATGATTTTGCCAATGTCAGCGTCGTAACTTTATTCCAGCCTGATGAATTGAAAGCAGCTTGGAAGCTGAGCTTTGCTTGCACACAGTCCGATTAGACAAGGATTAGATGAAAACTGTCTTATGGAATGTAATCCACTAATTATGGATTTAGTCATAAGATTCTCAGTATAAGCATAAGAAGAAAAAAAAAAATCAGATTTTTGCAAAAAAAATCCACAAAAAAAACTTTTGAATTTAGAAGTGGATTATAAATGTTATTAAAATTTGGTGGTGAAGGATTTATCAATACATGCTATGAGTAGCAAAGTAATGAATAGCTTGAAGCAAAGCATTTCTATTGCATTATATACACTTTTTTTCTTTCATTTGATCCAGAAGTCCTCATCAGCCAGTCAGGAGACGTTATTACCAAAAGAAATAGGGTTCCCTATTGTCCTTTCTGTAACTGAGGTCAGCGAGATTCAGTCTGGAAGTTGGATCACAAACAATTAGATAATAGAATAAAGCAGGTCAACATTACCTGACAATAAGAGTAAACCTGCGATGAGGCTGAAATGGTGACGAGGTAAACTCATGCTGAGTGTTTCCCATAGACTAAATTTTCTCCCCAACCTCAAACCAAATGATGTCCAAAGAGAAGTTCCTGCCTGCGATGCACACGCACACTCTTATATACGCATTCAAACGCACACCTTTTCTTACTAAGAGGAACGTCGTAATATTCCCGAGTGACGTGTTCCCACTTGATCCACAACTGCAACTTCAAATTAAACCTGAAAACAGAGATGAATCCTTCAAATATTTTTTGGAAGATTGTTTCAGAATCACGTGTTGGATTTCTTTCTGTAAGTTAATTTAGTTTTTGTTTCGCGCATTAGTCTCGGTATACAAATATACTCATATTCACTTGGGTTTGATGTTAACTTTTAAAAGCATTTTTGTTTATGGTGTAAAATAACAAGAAGAAAAGAACAGTTTGGAGATTTAGATCGATCATATAGATTAAATAGAAAGGTAAATAATGTATGATTGTGCAGGTGAATCACACGCATGTACAGGATAACACAAAACTTGTTGTTTCACACCTCTGGTAACCATTCGAGCGTTTTATTTTTGATCACATTCTCCTGTGGGACATGAAATCTCTTCCACTCTCCAGTCCGGCACTCCACTGGTGAACCTTAGATTTTATTCTGATTCATGCTGTGACCCCAAAGATTGGCACTTAATGGGATTGTAAAGAATAATCCAAATAACCCCCTCAAGATAGAAAGAGAGAAATTTCTAGCTTTAAGATGTTCGATATATATTACGATACATTACCTCGGTCAGGGATTGGAAACTTTAATCTATCTGAGGGCCATAATAATATCATCCTGGGAGGGGAGCTCCCGGCTGTACGGATATATCTGGATTACGTCAAAGGTTGAAAAGTTGAGTGCTCCTTGATCACAGGAAGGTTTGCAACATGGGAACTGTGACTGAAAGGAGGTTGTCCGAGAGACGTTCACTCAGTATCTTTGCCATGGCAGGCCACCCCGGACACCCCCCCCCCCCCCCACCCCCCACCCCCCCCCATCTCTTGAGTCCAGCGACAGAAACTCCTGACCCTCAGTGGTCCGACTCCACCATGACAAGATGCGGTAGGGTCCAGTCCATTAACCATGGGCTCTGTTATTGGGATGGGATGTTTGAGCTCTTGCTGTTTTCTTTTGAAACCGTAGAAACGATTTAATTCATAACATGCAACGTTAAGAAAGGCTGCCTCTTGGTTGGAAAATGATCTGTTTTTGTTGTCTGGATATGAAAAAAAACCCAGTAAAACTGTTCTACAATGCAACTTTATTTAGATCGCAGTGGCTTTCTGGTGCTTTAATCATTAAAACAGAAAAAGTGTCGTAAACTTTGCATTTTTCACTTGCATTGAATTTTAGCAAAACATTTGTGAGCATTGCTATGCAGTTAAACTTTTGTTGTTTTTAAATTAATAATGAACACATCTCCTCAGTATCTAATCACAATTTTGAATAAGTTCAAATTGCAGAGTTACTGGAATGTCAAACTATCAATTCCATCATTGATGAAGTTCCTTGTTTAAGCTTCCCAGCCCTTTAAAGTCTAACTGTCAATGAAACTTACTGATCTTAAATTGTTGCCACCACTCGATAAAACACATTTTATTTTATTGTGTAATTGACCTTAGGCCCTCCAGCCTCCCGGAGATTAATCATCTTACTGGTCAGTTCAGGAAGCCCAGAGGGTTGCATGGCGTTTCTCAGATGCTCTGCAATGACCTCCCCGTAAGGCCTTCCTGTAAATACCTCAAACCGGATGTTCAGTTGTGCTGGTAAAATAGTCAGTCGGTCTGAAAAACCCTGACCTGCAAAATATGAACAATATTTGCAAACATTTGAAAAGCTCAATATTTATAGCTCTAAATATTCTGTGAGAGAAGCCCCGAAGTTAAGCATCTTTTTGCAGAACAAGTGACTGAGATTAAATTGTTGGAGGTCACATTAGATCCAGCTATGTCATGGACAAAGCATATAAACATTGTGACTAAAAGGAGTCTAGACGTCTCACTGATTAGATGCAATGCCCATTTTATGTCATTAGAAACCAGAAAACTCATTCTGCCGTCTTTAGTTTGATGTAATTTGGACTATTGTCCCACTGTGTGGGCCAGTGCTGCTAAGAAAGAGCTCCACAAACTTCAGATTGCACAAACTCGGGCAGCGGGGCTCGCTCTGGGCTGCCCCTTTCCAACTAATGTTAATGCAGTGCATCATAAGCTGTCGTGGATGAAAGTCAAGGACAGAGTGGCGTGTAGCTCTGTGTCGTCTTTGCATCAAATCTGGACGTCCCACAGACCTTTCAGCCTTTTCGATAAACTACAACCCACCTGTAACAGACACGGCTTTACAATGTTTTATTTGCCTTTACCAAGAACTAATGCTCTTAAAAATACTTTTATATATCAAGCCATCTTGTACTGGAACATGCTGCCTCCTCAAATGAGGTCAATGAGCACTCATGTTGTTTTTAAAACTAACCTAAAAAAAATCTGTGATCAATGGAGAAATAATGTTGAATTAGTGTAGCTCTAGTTGCTGTTTGTCTACTTTTTGTTTCGTTGGAGTTGACTGTATGTGCTTTGTTGATCTACTAATTGTCATTGTTGAAAGTTTTATTTTAATCGTGCAAATGTTTTTGTGGGGGTTTGTTTTCTCTCTCTTTTCTTTTTTGTGAATGGACCCCAGGAAGAATAGTCACTGTATTGGCAGAGACTAATGGGGATCCTGAAAATAAAGAAATAAATAGATTGCGGTGTTGCAGATCATACTGGTTGACAAACAAGACAAGGAGTTCAGCTCCTCACCAAAACTCACCAAAAACTGATGTGGATCAAGTCTGTTAGTGCGACACTCAGAAAGCGACAAACCAAAAAGAAAGACATGCCAGATGTTTAGTCGAGTGAAAAATCCTTATAAATACATATTCTGAAAATAAGATGATAAAAGCTACAAAATTTAATTGACGTCAGTGAGTGGATCAAGTTGGGGTTTTTTTAAACACCTAAAAGTAATGGGAAAGAATATATTTTTCAACAAAAGGCAAAAATGAATTATTACCATTTTATTTGGCAGAAGTTGTTAAATCGAAAATTTTGTGAAGGTCTATATATTTCCAATTTCAATAAGTTATACTGTATCATTGGATCAGAGTTTCCATATGCAGAATCAACACGGAAGGTTAAAACCAACATGCCAAGAAGATGGTGTTGATGAATTTGATATGACTTGAAAATGACACATTGACCATGAAACACTCACCAGCCTTTATTCAAATAGTGTCGACAGCCCCATGACTCATTCGAACAAAAGTGCCATACAACAAACAAACATGGTGCAACTGGTGCGTGTAACATTCAAATAAAAGTTGAACAAAAGAGAAGGAATTGAACTGTTGATGCCGTTCACTCTCTAGGTTTACACTATCGTCATGTTGACTGTGAATAAACTGAATATTTCAAAATGTCTAAGAGTATATAGGCGAGCTATTTTCAGGCATTGTTTCAAATGCATCAAATAGGACTGTAAGCATACGTTGTATAAAGCAGACTGCTGGTGATAATGAGCAAAGGGAAACGACACCAGGGTTCATGTGGGTGTTCTGTAGGAGTTCGCCCACAGGATGATGATGGTAACAAAGCTGACCGATATGAAGAGGATATAAAGGATGAAGAGCAGGCGGTCTATGACAAAACCCACATGGATCCATTCTTCCGCGCCATTTTTCCCACTCAGCTGCTGCTCCAACTGTGGGCGGATGGCCTGAAGGTCCTGACTAAGACTCCTCAGCTCCTGCAGGGCTTTGTCTCCATTCAGTGAGGACTCCTCCTCTGGAGTGTCACTTTCCCGAGTCACTATATAAGAAACCTTCATTTCTACTGCAGAGGAAAGAAGAAACTGACATGTGGAAAAAAAAAAGTCTTCGGCTCTTTATGGACGCGACGGCACAAAATGTTCTGGCTGCACAAACATCACGTGGAGTCTTACCTTGTGCTGAAGGATTTGAGATCACAGTGTCTTCCCGATCTTTAGTCTTTGGAGGAAGACATACGAGTCGCCCCAGGATGTGAAGAAAAACCACTCTGATCCAGTGGGGGACCGCAGGGTACCGAGCAGAGCCGCAAATGAGGTTGGTAATGAGGATCGTTTCCAACAGACTGGCCACCATCAGAGACAGGCAGAGGGTCAGGAACACATCTGTGGAAAAAAAAATGAAAATAAAAATGACTCAGAAGAGGAATACAATAGACTTTAAGTACAGACTGAAGAATCAGGAATTCAAGGAAATGCTTTATCCACTTTTCAGTCAATATCGAGAATTTAGTAAGACACAGTTATTTTTTTATGTATTAAGCCAGCATACAATGACAATGTTCACTTGTCTCTTTGCATTGTTTTTATATCTCGTCGAGTCAGAGTTTCCACATATAGCACAGTTTGCTTCTAGATTATATACTAGGTTTTCTAGTATTATTATTTTTCCTGTTATTCATTATTTATATCTGATGATATATGATGGTAGTTTTCAAGTGATAAAGTCGTTTTTTTTTTTACTGTGGATTTTTCTTCAGGTTGATTTCAAACCCTTTTCATATTATTCTTGGATCTGAACCTTGTCTTGACATGCAACATCAACTAAATCAAGGCATCATGATCTGACTTATGAGAGGTATGGTGTTTCCAGAGACGGGCAGCAGGTCATTCATGCTCAGCAGGAAGACGGTGTAGCCCAGGATGAGAGTCATTTTGAACAAAGATCGGTCGACAGTCTTGGGAGGCAAAATGAAGCTGAAGAGGTCCACCGTGATGAGGAAGCAGGTAGGGATTAGAAGGTTCACGACGTACAGCGTGGCCCGCCGCCGCACTGCGATCTGCAGGGGAGTGAGGTCAGATATGAAGCCGTCAGTCCTACGTCTTTCTCTGGTCTTATACAGTTTGCAAAGCTTTATTCTCACTTTTTCATGGATCTAAATCCCAAAAGTTTATTTATGGACACACTTGAGTATCTATCGACGGTCAATAAATATTGCAATTTTAAACATGTTTATAAATAAGGTGCTCTGATGAATTTTGTTACATTGAGAAGTATCTGCACTGTCAATATTACAAGTATCTTATATGTAGGTGCAACAAGGGGTGACATTTTTCCCAGCTTGCCTTTTTCTCTTGTAATATTTAAGAAAACGATTGTAATTGAAAATAAGTAAGTCCGTGGTGGCAATACACCTTGCTATAAAAATAAATGGATAGAAATTAAAAATCCCTGAGCCATGGAGGCATGAGCTCAGCAAGATGTCTATTGGTGTTCAACAGGCTTCATGTCCTGTAGCTTTGGCGTTTGGAACCTTTGTATATCAATGGCTCTTGTTGCCTGTGCACTGCTTTTCCTTCCTTGGCCTGAGTTTGATCAATATTGACCACGACAGATTGGTGAAACACCACATGATTTTTTTTATCGTCTTATAGATGATCTGATCGAGTAGTCCCACCGTCTAAAGTTGACATTTTTCAACTTAACCATCCTCTTGCTGCCTGATACATCAGTTCACATTATTGGTGCACATGCATATATCATACAGGTGCAGTTAGACTCTTTACACATACGATGAATTAATGCTCAAGAATATATATGAATATCTCTTTTCAAATACAAAAACTGCTGGTTTTTTGGGGTCTTATTTAAGACTGAACTCTTTTTTTGGGACGTCGTTTCGAAACACTTGAAATTCTCCTTCCCTTTATCCCTCTTGTATGAGAATTTGAAATGGTACAATAATAAACATCAAATGATTCGATTTCTTACGAAAAAGCGAAGCTCTTCATACATCAGTCCACTTTGGGATACGAGCTCAAAAACCTTGAAGTTGATTCCAATTAATTCCCATTCCCCCATGGTTGTCATCACATCTTTAGAGCGCTGGAATATTTTGTTTGCTGAGTCGAGGAGTTCCATCTCCACCTCGGACCCTGAAGGGAACGTATTTGAAAACTTCAGCAGATGAAGCTGTTCATAAAAATGACGTTTTTGATGTCACAATCATGTTGAGAACGGCTGTTGTACAGCACACACTCGTGTGAAATGGTCGAACGGACAGGTTCTCACTCACTGTGGTGTAAGTAGGGGTTGAAACTAAAAGAGCAGTTCTGAATGTCGAATGGAAAAGCATAGATGTCAAGTCTGCAGGCGCTGACGACTCTAACAGGCTGGTCATCGGTCACCCAGCCATCATGATACACGTAGGCGTAAGGGACAAACGGAGCAGAGTTTTTCTCCATGCTGCGGTGAACATACAATACAGTCAACGTGGTCAATTTTAGGGAGGGTTTGTGTAAAAACCTAACATATTTACCAAAACGATATCAAAAAGAAGAAATGACATGGACACTGTTCTGAAAGTGAGTTGGAATATTGTTGAACGGGTCGACAGGCTGTTACAGTCTGGTGAATCCCAGACTTCAATCACTGCGCCAACCTCCTTTGATTCAACAAACTAGAGTCAACAGTTCTGTTAATAACAGGATTTATAGAAACATGTGACTTAGCACCATTCTGCTCTTGGCAGTGATGGTCTATAAACTGATTATAACTATAAAATTCACAATGCAGTAATTATGACGGAAGTTTCCATGAGCTTGTTACTCATTTCTATATGAAATCTGTTGTAGATCTTGTTTCTCATCCTGTCCTGCTGCTCGAGCTGCTCCAGCTGCCTCTGCTTCCCTTCATCAGAGCAGTGTGTGGTTTTTCTGCTGTTTTTTTTTTATTTTTAATGATTCTTTTCTGTGTCATTTTGTTCCTTTGAAGAACAGGTATTTCAGCACAACTGGCAAAAATTGCCGCCATTCTACAGGATCAGTGTGCAGCAGGTTGCTTGCAGTGGAAAATATGGGACTGTAATGTGTCTACAAACAACACGACTATGTGCAGAATTGAGAGAATGTCCTTTACGTTACAGTTATGAAACGACGATGGACATACATATGATCACACTGTTCATCAGACTTGTTTATCAACGTTGACAAACTAAAGCTGACGACAATAGTCAGTGTTTTAATGATTATTGTGATGCACTGGGCTCACAATATAATGAAAAAGAATGAGCGGATTGTTTGCCAATTGAATTTGTTGGTTGGTTTAACAGTTTGCTCCCTCGTTATTTTTGGCATTCAGATCAGTGTGACATCATTACACCAAGTCAGTGCTGCATAAGACGTTATCACATTGATGCCGAATGAACTGTTTCGCTACAAAAAAACATACAATTCGTTGATGACGATGTCTGGGACCCAAAGCAGTTTTCTTGGGATTGTTATGCGCTCAGTGCCACAAGTTTCTGGATCCCACCGCACAAATTCATTTCTCCATTTCTGCAACACAAATCATACAAATACCATATATTTTTTTCTTAACTGCAATCAGTATTATCAAGACTCTTTCGACTCCGTAGTTTGCATCAGCTTGATTCGGGCTGCAGTAAATGCCCCTTGCTTTCTAGCTGCTGGTGCTGTGATCCAAGCCGTGAACTATTTTTTCTCTCAACTCTCAAGTCTGGATAGAGGTGAACAATTCAATCATCGGTGCAGGTAAAGTGATTGTACTTACTAATGTTTGCCAGATGAACGTTGTCAGGACTTGGGCCTTCTCATCCTGAAAGAAGATTATGTCTCATAATTAATCATTTATATAATATGTCACTTTTGACAATGTAATGCCACTATAAGTTCTTCACAAAGACACCCCCCCCCCCCCCCCAAAAAAAATATATAATTATATATATATTTTCTAATATTTATGCACCGAACAAACAAGCACACACATGCAGGCATGTACACAAATATATAGAGTCAAACCTGAATACTTAATTAGTGTCATATTTGTGCAGTATCACTTACAACTCCTAAGATGCCAAAAAGGGTGAAATCAAGGGTGACGTTGGTTGTGGTTGCAAAATTTGTGACCGGTCTGATAGCGCTCAAGTTGAACGCTGGCTTGAGGGCCTCCAATAATGACGGCGTATCAGGATGCGAGCAATTCAGCATCGTGCCACTGGATGGAGCTAGAGAGGAGAGGGATTATGGAGTTATTATGTTTGTAAAAGGACCTCATACACTGCACTTTCACAATTTTATGAATGAAGACATGCAAGTACACCTATGACAGAACACTTTGAGATAACTGAAGCCTCGGCATCATCTGCAAATTGCATATTTTATATAAAGACTTCCCCGATATATATCAGATTAAAAGAATCTAACCAGCACGGGAAGAGTAACGTCTCTAACTTTTAAGATCAGGCTTAAAACATTACTGTTGAATGAATAAGGTGCTATAGGCTTAGACTGCCAGGAGACCTTAAGCGCAGTCTAAGCCTATAGAGACATGTCTCTAATATCCTCCCTCTCTACTGTAGTCTGTCCTCTCCCTGTCCTCTCTCTCTACCTTCATGAACGATTTCCAAGCTCTGCGAAGCTTTATGAATGGAAGCTTACAGAATTTGGAAACTTAGGCCCGAGCTGAAGCTAGAGTGACCAGAGAGTGAGCAAAGTCCTCACTTTAGCATAATAATCACCTGGAATTTGGTATTTTTTTGATGGATGTGTTAAGATGACGTACCTGTTTCCAGTTACAAATTTAAAGATGTCAGAGCAGGACTGAGTTCAGGTTTCATAGCTTTTCTCATGTCTCTGTTGCTTTATGTGCACAGCAGCAGTCACTTGACAACTAAATAGTTACAGTTCTTCAATCAGTACAAAATATCATCTACATGTCCAGACCTCCTCAAAGAAACGTTAAAACACTGATTACATTTTAGATAAATATATTTTCATATAGGTTCTGTTGCATTATAGGAAGTGTACTTACCACACATGAGCACAGAGATGAAGAGGAATAGAAGCTTAGAAGACTTGACTTTCAGCAGGCCGCACTAAAAACATCAACATCGTGTCAAATGTGATTAAATTTAAAGATGCTGTGCTGACAGTGAGGGCTGTCCTTTAAACATCTTCAGAGATCATATCGAGATTTAGACATGAATCACTTTTGCATTCATGTAAAAATCATTCACTGAAATCAATCAACAAATCTAATGTTGAATAGGCACCTATTAGTCCTGATAGGCAGGTGACGGGAGCTTGAAAACCGATTTCTTTTATTTTGT
This sequence comes from Lipophrys pholis, assembly GCF_963383615.2. Taxonomy (NCBI): domain Eukaryota; kingdom Metazoa; phylum Chordata; class Actinopteri; order Blenniiformes; family Blenniidae; genus Lipophrys; species Lipophrys pholis. The sequence goes on along the minus strand of NC_137640.1, from coordinate 24,033,115 downwards.
ATACAAGTTGGAGAGATTTAATAATTAAGACACAGTGCTGAGTGTGAGGTGAATGTCATTGCCTGTCTTCAATAAAAGACCTCACTGATTTATTTGTGACTGAGAGGAGACCAGACGGATGTTCTTGCACTGTCACCGAAGAACGAGAAATCCCTTGTTGTAACCTTTGTTTTGTTAAAAGCTGCTTGTCTAAAGTTTTGATTAGCAGAGTAGAAATGGACGTGTACGTTTCAAGTTAAATAACACTTTCTTGAGTCAGTGTTTAGCGCGTTGTTATTCCATGACTTGTGAAATGAAACTGTCAGAAAAGTCTCTGCTGTCATTTTACCATGGAATAAAATGTTTTTGAGAGGCTTGTTCATTAGCTTAGCGTCAGGTAGCATAGCTGCAGAATTTGACCTTTTAATAACACGTTAAAAACTCCAAAAGGTAATAAAAAGACAAACATCCGTGTCTGAAATGAATGTCAATCGAAAACTGAATGAAATTTTCCAAAGTAATTTTATTTTGTTTAAGATTACACAGTAAAACACAAACATCTTACAACTATTTCTGTTGGATTAGTGGAGATATTATAAAGGCCAATATATATTTACTCTAAACTCTAATGATTATAAGACTTCTCATGATTCAAACTATTATAACTGTCAATACAATGACCCAGCACATTATCAGTATCCTGGACATGTTTAGGCTCCAGAAAACGAATTACTCTAATTCAACAAACATTTCGATTAAAGTGGAGCCGCTTGAAAACAACTAGCAGATTCCCTGTTAACCATAGGAGTTAACCCAGATAACGATGATGGTAATGAAGCTGACTGTTATGAAGAGGATGTAGAGGCCAAACAGCAGGCGGTCTATGATGAAACCCACCTGGATCCACTCTTCTTCACTGTCGCTCTGGTTCAGCTGCTTCTCCACCAGAAGGCGGATGCTCTGCAGGTCTTTGCCCAGGCTCCTCAGCTCCTGCACAGCTTTGCCCTCCTCCGCTGGGCTCCTCATTGCCTCTATGGGTTCATTCTTCGCCGCCACTGTCTTGGTCTTTAGTTCTATTTTTAGGTAATAAAAAAGTGGAATTAATCGAAATCAGACTACAATACTTTCAATTGGTTTACCTCAGAGTTGTGTATTTGTTATTTTTTGTTTGTTTTTAATACAGCATAAATAATTTGGCTCCATCTTTCAGTATGCATGATTTACAGTATTCTCAGTAAAAGTATCTATAAACTACTCACCAAAATGTTTTGGCTTCTTGCGCCGTTGTGGCAGTAAAACAAGGGGACCCAGGGTTTGAAGGATGAGCCGTCGGATCCAGTTCGGGGCGGGATCGAAGTCAGCAGCACCAGACAACAGGTTGGTAACGATAATCGTCTCCAGTAGACTGGCGACCATCAGAGCCAGGCAGAGGGAGAAAAACACATCTGGTGCACAGGAGGAAGAGAGAAGCGCTGAAATCACTCAAACGCAGAATAAATTCTTTACCCTACTGCATATCTTTTTTGAACATGTGACGCACATATTGTAAAATTGGAGTCAAGTGTATCGAGTGATCTCTGGATTACGCATTTGGATGAGTGTCTCTTTTTTTTTTTTTTTAGTCATTCTGTTTGTTTCTATTGTTACTTTAAAGAAAATTTGCACATGTAAAAAATTTTTTTAACAAATATATAAATAAATAATATTTAAAAACTAAAATAAATAAATAAATAAATGCAGGTATGTTTTTTTGTTTTTATTGAAAGCTCTTTTTGGATTAATTCATTCATATTTAATTGGATTCCATTAGTCCTGATATCTCCATGGAATATGAATAGATATCACTAATAAGATACCCTGTGAAGCAGAAGCAGAGACAAGCGTCAAAATAAACCAAATGCCTGACTCAGATGATCTCAAATTAAAGGTGAAACATCAGATCACATCAGATTGTTTTGATACACTGTATGGGCTTGTTTATATTTTATTATGTTTTTGTTTTGTTTCATTTTTTTATTCAAGTATTTATAACTTTTTTTTTCCAAATCCCGAAACGTTAAAAATAATTAATTGCTGTTCTTCCGTGAAATATTTTTCAAGATATGTGTATTTGTTGCCTTGGAATAATGTTATTATCTATGTAGATATCCACGTGTGATTCACTCATCACAGTAGTTCTGCTTTTGGAAGTTGTTTCTGATCAACTCTAAACACAAACACCTGTATTGTGATATGCGTCCCTCCAGGTAATATTACTGGATGAAATACTCACTTATGAGCGGTATGGCATTTCCAGTGACGGGCAGCAGGTCATTCATGATGAGCAGGAAGACGGTGTAGCCCAGGATGAGAGTCATCTTGAAGGAAGACCGGTCGACGCTCTGCGGAGGCAACAGGAAGCTGAAGAGGTCCACCGTGATGAGGAAGCAGCTGGGGAGCAGCAGGTTCACCACATACGTAGTCGCGCGACGCTTCAGTCTGATCTGTGACCAAAATAACAGACAAATATAAAGTGATCCACAAATATTTCTCACACAAATTCTGCAAATCTGGGTTTGCTGTCAAGTCTTTCGGTTTCAGCTACTGAGGTGTACGACTCACATGAAATGCCAGGGTGTCTATAAATATGTTGTCAGTCAAATTTCTGTCATCAGCAGTGATGTCCAGCAGCTTCCATTCCCCCAGGGTGGTCATCACACGCTTGGAGCGCTCGGTGATTTCCTTCACAGGTTTCCCCAGCAATACCTTTATGTCAGATGCTGGAGGGAGAAAAAAACAGGGAGGAAAATTACAAAGTTCGGCTCAAGAAAACCCAGAAGAATCATCATCATGAGTTGAACTACAGATATTTAATGATGTTTCTATACCATAGTGGATGTAGGAGTTGAAAGTGAAAGTGCAGTTTTGAATGTCGAAGGGGAAGGTATAGATATCCAGGTTACAGGAGCTGATGATTTTTACGGGGTGAGCGTCATGCACCTGGCCATCACTATGGAGGTACACATACGGGACTGGTGGGGCTGTGTTTTCATTCATACTGCAAAACAAGAGAAAGCATCAAGACTGTGAAATTGCACTTTTATACAAAGTAATAAAACAGAAGAGTCTGTGTTGGATAACTGTGTTGACAATATAAAAAGCAAAACAAATCAATATTTTTCATGTCATTGAATTAAAAAAAACCAACTAAAAAACACATTTTTCTTTATTAGTGTTAAACTGATTTACTTGATCTATATTTCTTAATTAATGGATTGGGATTTCTTTCCTTATACTAATCAACCAACGACACACAAACCGCATGCTCCTCAGACACAACGTTACTTAAAGGATGAGTCTGTCAATGTATTTAATGACGTATTTCTCAATAACTTTTATAGATTAGGTAGTGATCAGTTGTTGAGATATTATAAGTGCCATTAAGCCTGACATGGTCTGCAAATACTCAACGCAAATGTGCCCAGGTGGCTAGAAATAGTCTCATTAAATGAAATATTCATTCACGTCAAAATTTCAGAACTTCAGTACCTTCGGCTGTTTTAGCTGCATAATGAAAAAAATGAATTGACAAATATTGGTTAAATGATTGTGGGTTTGATAGTCAGGCGATTTAATCAACAAAGCACAGAAAGTTAAATGATAGTATCTTTCTTTCTTTCCTAGAATTTAAAATACAGGTTTGGCAACTCACAATTCATTGATTACAATATCTGGAACCCAAAATTTCTCTCTGGGTAGAGAAACCTTGGAACTGCCACATTGTTCTGGATCCCAAGTGACAAACTCATTTGACCACCACTAAAACAAACAAACAAAAAAAAACAAAAAACGGATGTCAGTATACAGAGCTGGGATGTTAATAAACAGAATTATATATAATCTTACAATCGTTCTGTATCACAGGTGAAGTAAAAGAACTGGATGTCTGTGTTACTTACGTAATGTAACCAAATGTAGGTGTGCAAGAGTTGGGCTTTTTCATCCTTAAATGACAGAAATATACATGTATGTGTAATTTTCCGAGTCAAAGTATCTTATTACTCTAATGTTTTCATGCTCTTTGCCTTAAAGTAAAAACTAGTCTTTGTTCAACTGACAGACAACTAATGAAACAAACCAAAAAAATAAACAACAAAGTATGTTATTAAAAGAATACTTCTTATATATACTATAAAGCGTGATCTGACACTTTCCCCATAAACCAGAGAAATAAAATTGATAATGACAAAAACATACTTGAAATAAGTTTAAAGGTGATTACGTGGAAACAACATCACAAGGAAATGTTTTGGATTCAATGGGGTTTGAGGTTGAACACAGAACTATAAAATGTCATATTCATGAAGGTTCTTTTGATTGTTTGTCCGTGTTACATTTACATGACAAATAAATCATCTTTTCTATGACACACAATTACTGCAAAGCATTTGCCTCATCAGTGTATACTAAAAGCTGAACGTACCACTCCAAGTATCCCGTACAAGGTGAAGATGATGCTGATGTTGATGCTGGTCTTTGGGTTGATGACAGGCCGTACGGCGCTCATGTTGAAGAGTGGAGTCAGCGCCTTGAGCAGGGCGGGTTGGTTCGGTTCAGAGCAGTTCACATTGATGGGACTCAACAGAGCTGATGGGAGGATAGCGTTGTCGGAATTGTGTGAGCGAGCACTGACTTTGAATTTATTTATTTTCCTTATTAAAAGCAACCCTTGTAAACACACATTATTCATCAGATGTCTGTCCCTCATATTGAGTTACGAATGCTGGTCCCTCTAGGGATTTTCCTTCACAACAAAAGCTTACCTGGCATAACAAAAGTGAACATGAGCAGGGTGAAGAAGGCCAATGGAAGGAGTCCCTATTGACAAAACACAAAGCAACCGTTCAAACTGATGGGAAACATTATAGAGATTACTAACAGGTAATCCATTCAGTTCTTATAACTGTGGTAGCAGAAACACTTTTGCAATAAATAATTTACGATACCTTCTGGGACATTTCCATGGACGCCATGCTGTTCAAAAGGAAGTTATCCTTCTTCACTTTCTTGGGTTCTTGTGTCTGTGGATGGAAATGAAAAGTTTTAGTTATTATTGTATTAAGAAAAGTACTGGTCGTTTTTTTTGACGTTACAGTCAGCTCAGGCAAACACTGGTGCTCAATACTTACCTGAGAGACGAGCGCTTGTGAAACTAAACTCTGCATTTGTGCAGCAGATATACATGTTGCCACTTTAAACCATCCCGTGATGTGGACAAACCCCCGGCAAATGATGTGGGGTGGCGGGGGATCTCAAGAACGGCAGCTGGTTTCACTGTGGCTGCTTTCATGCAAAGCGAACTCAAACCACAGTTGTTGCAGAACACCGCAGTGTGTGACTTACAGATGGTGGAGAATGACCACGGTGGCGTCAGTGTTGCACCTGTCGGTTGAAGGCAAATGATGCATGTGGGAAAACGTGTACTCTGGTGTGGGTCCACACCTTGTCGCACTCAAATCTTTAGCATTATATAAATATATTGTTTTCTTCCATCAAGGTCAAATGAAGTTTCATGCATCAGAAGTAGAGAGTGATTCTCTCACTGAAGCACCGACAAACCAAATATTCTTTATGATGCATCACTTTATTGTTAAATTGTGCCTTCTCATGCATAATAGCTCCAAAAACTGTGCACTGAAAGTTCGTTGGTGCTGTTCACCTGTCACATTTGAGTTTTCCCAAAGACGTTTGATACAGTGTTGATCAGTCATTGTTTCTTTTTCAACCTGTTTTCTGCTTCTGTGTGTGGATGTTTCACCATTAAGTGTGTGTTTTAGGGAACTCTCGTCCTTGTCTTGATCGTGTTGTGTGATGAGTCCTCCCTGCACTCTGAATGAGGCCTCTTGTTTATTGAGCTGAGCGAGAGGGTTGTGCAACATGCAGGGGAACTCCATATTAGTTTGGCTGGGATTTTAGCCTTTCCCGTGAAGCAAACAAAAAGTACAAATTCAGCACCATTCTGAGCCAATATTATCAGTTGCGAGTTGTTGCAGCCTGTCATTTGTCAGGGATACCAACTTATGGTTGCTTTAGTATTTTGGATTTACACTACACCACTGATCATACTTATAGAGATGTTCTTAACTTCTGTTTATTCTCCTATCATATTGTTGAATCAATTATTGTTGTTTACTAATCATCCCCCGATTTTTCAGAATTAGCTCATAAAGTGAGGGTAACTATATGTACGATATCTGACTTTTTTCAGATTTCATAACTTCATTTTCCCTGCCTGTTCTTAAGTTAAAAATGAAATGTGAACGCAATCTTCCTGAAACCAACCCTACCTTGTAGTATTCTTGATGAAAAATGAAAAATCTCCATTTTATGTTAACTAGGGATGCCCCGATCCGATCGGTAGATATCGGATCGGGGCCGATATTGGTGATTTGTGACTGATCGGAATCGGCAAATCCAGCCGATCACCCTGCAGATCTAAAAAACAAAAAACAAAAACAAAAAAGTTTTCACGTCAGGTGCCGTAAAGCGAGCCCCATTTGCGACCTGCCGTAAACTGACGTTAGCGGCCTAAAGACATTGAGTGGATAAAATGTCAGCAGTCTGAGATGTTTTAAGGTTGACAACGAAACCAGTCCAGCGGCCAGTTGTACTATTTGCTTCACCACAGTCCCGGGAGGTGGAGCACCAGAGCTTCGTTAAACACAACTGATTTGATAAGACATCTAAAAAGCTCAGCAAAGACGATCATCCGTGGAAAAAAACAAAACGTAATCGCCCCCCTCCTACCCCCACCGCGGTCCGCAACGTCACCTAATAACCACAACAATAACGGACGAGAAGCTCCGGTCCAGCTGCAGAAGCTAGAAGCAGGCGGAGCGGGGCCATAGACCTATAAAACTAGAGTTATTTATAGTGGTTTATGTGTTATGTGTTTATGTGCAGAAGTCTACTTCTAAATTTCTATGTGGTCTGTCTTCTTCTGCGTTTTTGTTGTGTTTGGTGAGTCACAGCGTCCCTAAAGGCAATTGGGAATTGGGTTCTTCTGATTGGTGACTGAATACTGTTTATGTTGTAGTTTTTTTTATACTTTATATGTTTGTCAAACTGATTCACTGGGTTTCATTTTTAATTTCTTTTATTTGCCACAAAATCCAGGTGAAGTTGTTTAGGTTAACATAAATAAGAGATACAAGACTGCAGAGTGTAATTGTTTTTTTTTTGTTGTTATGACTGAATAAAGTTTAAATGAGTTCTTAAGTCATTCTGAGAAGAATTTTGATTCAATAAGTGAGTTTTACAATAGTTTCTAGCTAAACAAAGCTTCTGCCAATTGTGCTTTTAGCTTCAGACATCTTAGTTGCTCCCAAAACAGACTATTGAGTATATTTGCAATAGCAATGTAAGTATCGGATCGGGAAAGTATCGGTATCGGTCGATACTCTATTCTGAAAAATCGGATCGTATCGGGGGCAAAAAACTGTGATCGGGACATCCCTAATGTTAACTTATCTGTATAATTTTAAATGCTGAAAGACAAAGCAAGAGAGGATCAGTGCAATTTGGAGTTTTGCTTCTGTGACTTTATGACTTTTGACAGTATGAACAGCACAACTCTTGATAGTGAGACCCACATTCCATTTCCAAATGGAAACATCAAACTTTATTCATTCAATAACAGTGGGGGGAAAAGAAAGGCTTCATTCGCTCTGCTCATTTCCACACTTTCAACATTAAATAACATTTGAAAAGCAAAATTTACATGCGTGATTAAAGTTTCATGAGAGATTAATGATATAAATGCAAATCAGACTGACAGCTTAAATACCAAACTTTGTATGACCTACAACTTTGGTTGAAGAACAGAAAAGCAACATCATGCAGCGTCACAGAAGTGGAGAGAAAACTCTGCTCACTGGTTACAGATGCCCTTCAGACAAGCCTCGCAGTGGCTCGGCTCGTGGGGACTTTCGACATCATACGCCTTAAAATAATGGCGGCCCTCGTCCAGCTTTTCATGGTAACATTTGATTCTTATTTTCTTCACCAGGTTTTCCATCAGGACCTTGATGTTGCTTTCCTCGATGCTTGGGTTCCCCATCGGCGCCGTGGTGCAGACCTTGCAGTTCTGGCGGTAGGGTCTGATCTTGACGGTGCCCATGGTCCCAATCAAGCGCATGTGGAAAACGACCTTCACCTGGTTAGAAGGCCAGGTTCTTCCGCAGTCGGTGCATCGAAACCTTTGAAAAGAGATGAACAAAGACACTGCCTCAGCACACAAACGATACGCTTGACATGAACTGGAATGTGAGTAATGACGGCAGAGAGATACAGTGCATTTTGGAAATGTTTGAACATGAACACCAGATATTAACCCCTGTGGGGTTACTGGTGAAATGGAAATTACTGCAATGTAATATAAAAGCTTTTCTTTTTCCAGAACTTTGTCTTGTGTGACATGTTGCTCTCTCACTAACAAGGGGACGAGACATCAGCGTAAAAGTGCTTCTCATCTGAACACAAAATGTTTGTTGAGCTAATAATTTTCTGAGCATACTGTTTGATAGTTCAATTTTTATATTCAAGAAAACAAACTTAATATATATTTAACCATTATTTACAATGTCATTATATATTTGATTACTTATCTGCCCAGTAAGATCATGAAGGAGAGCCTTTTTTTTAATTGTTGTATTTGGACTTTCTATACAGAAGATACATTATTACTTTCAGAGACTTTTTTGTGTATAACACACACACACACACACACACACACACACACACACACACACACACACACACACACACACACACACACACACACACACACACACGCACACACACACACACACACACCACTCGAAGTTCTACACGTTCAATTCCTTTGCGTGGTTCACTTCACAATGCTTATAATTATCACTTTTAAATACTGCAATCTTAACATTGACATTAAAAATAACAACAATCACTTCATTGTAAATGTCACCGTTGCCTAAATTGAAATTTGCAACATCTGATAACTAAGAGATTCAACGGAATCACATAAGACACAGAGATAATTTGAAGTAGGTACTAATGTTTACAATTTAACTTTACAAAATTCAAAGATTGGACGTTCATAGGAAATGTGCTGATAAAACCTTCCTACATTGCCACGAAGGAAGACTGAACCCTAATAAATATCTAAGCTTTTAGTGATTATATATGCGTAATACAGGTTGAAAATGATCTAGTTATATTGTATTTTAAAATAAAATTTTCAAGAAAGCTAAACTGAAATCATCAAGTCACGTGTATTTAATATACGTTTATATTCACTCTATTGAATTTTCACTTTATGAAACCAACAGAATGCCAGACATAATCCGCTCAGACATAATTGACGATAAATAGTCATTAACACAGACCTTGCACTTGTGTTCCTGATGTATTCCTTCCAATCATTCCAGGAGTTTGTAGTTTCAATAGAGTAATCAAACTCTAGGCACCAGTAGTGTCCTCTTAGGAGACCACTCGCTTCATCTTGGAAGATTCTTGTCCAGGTCGCCAGGTCCAGTTGTGACTGCTCCATCCTGCAACTGCAGGAACCAGTGTTCACAGGCGCCTTTTATATCCGACAACTGCAGCCCAGCCGGTCAGAACTCTCAGGAAAACGAAACTAAAGTCAGATTTTTCTAAGTTTCATTTCTTGCTGCTTTATACAGTAGGGTGTGTCTAGGTTTTGAGAGTGAACATAGGGCTGCAGTGTTTATAATCATTCAAAGAAAACAAGGTTGATTTTTGTTGTTGTTTTTTTTGTGTAGCGGCCTGTAAGAGTGGAAACCAAAGGTTGTTTTGACTTCCACATGACACACACACTGGCAATGATTCGGTGTACCGTATTCTTCAAGGGGGCAGTGTTCACTTCTTCCCGTTTCATTAATGCATAAACCTAAGCACTGCTGATAGAAATGGAAAGTTAAATCTTGCCTTCTCGTGCAGTGCTGCCGCCCAATGGCGCTCCACACGTCACAACACTCAAGCAGCTGTTCAGCCCGTCGTATGTTTTTCAATAAACGAAACAGGAAATAAAAGTGATAAATCCATTGCTCACTGTTGATAAAGCATTTTTTAGTACGTTAATTTATCAGTGACACATGTTTTCAGAAAACATGACTTAAACTACATTAGGCTATGAGCCAGAATTCATGCGCATCAGTATTAAGGGCTTTGTGAGTTTCCTTCTGACCTGAGCATACAGCAACAGAGGCTTAATCTATTAGCTAAAGACTTATTACATATTTTAAATAGGAACTCCATGTCTTGTCCATTTTTTTTATTTAATTTTTCAAAAAATATCTTATTAAAAACAAAATATTTATGACCCCCCCCCCCCCCCCCCCCGTATCAGTAGAGTCTTTGATTAGCTTTATGAAGGATACATTTTATTTTTAGAGTAGTTCTTTAACAAGTACTTGTATGTCTGAGTTACAGTGCAAGCAGATAAAGGTAAAAGGGTCAGAAGTGGCAAACTATTTTAAATTTCATGGTCATTTACTGACAGTTGATTGTGTGAATGCTGATTTTGAGAATTCTTAGCATTTTTTGACTCACTTCGGCTCCTGCAGTCTAAACTATTTATTTATTCATTCATTCATTCATTCATTCATTCATTTATTTATTTATTTATTTATTTATTTATTTATTTATTTATTTATTTATTTATTTATTTATTTATTTATTTATTTATTCATTTATTTATTTATTTATTTATTTATGTCCCAAGTATTAACAAAACATGTTCCATTTATGAAGTGAAGCACACACACACACACACACACACACACACACACACACACACACACACACACACACACACACACACACACACACACACACACACACACACACACACACACACACACACGCTTACTACTTTCTTTTTTTGGTAACAGGAACCGCAGCCCACTCTTACTTTGGAGCAGGAAGTGCAGCCCACTCTTACTTTGTAACAGGAAGTGCAGTGAAGACGTCGCCATGGCAACGGATACAACCATATGGGCGCTAGCTTGCTCGCAGTCTCACCTTTTTTCTTAAATGCGTGCTTTTGTTCTGCGAGGATACGCTGATGGAGGGGTCCGATGCCTACCTCATACGTCCGAAGCATCAGCACAAGTGAGTCGACGGGAGACTTATTGCGTTTTTTTAATCTTTTCTCTGCAGAAGCTCATCTTAACCTGCTAGCTCGTGGCTAACGGCGGTCTGTTAGCTCGCTGCCTGATACGAGTGTTTGGCTTCCTGCGGGTCATCTCCTGTTCAGAGCCGTAGATACATGACGGCAGCTATAGTTGATATCTTAAACTGACCTGGGTAGAGGAAACTTAAGATAATACTATCACCACTTCACTGCTTCATAAGCGACCAAGCATGCGTCTCGTGATATTGTGTTTGTACGTCATATTTACAGACGCTCCAAAAGATAAGTCACGTGTCAAAAAGGGTTGAAACAGTATCGAAACGAGGAATATAGTGCGACTTTTTACGTGACAATTGAGGGAAAACAAACAAGTAAACAAATACACAAAACATTTAGTCAAACAGGATCACATCTGAGAAACACTACTTTAACCATAGGTGGGTGCTTTTTCTACTTTGCGAAACACTTTCCTCCTTTAAATGACAGGCTTCTAGGTACACTGAACTACTGTTTAGTTTGTCCCTTTTTCACAAATTACTGTTAATAAACACACCACCCATTTGATATATTATCTCACAAAAATCATCAAGGGATTGCGATATCTCTGTAACTCCAGTTTCACTGACATTACTGGTGTTTTTTTTGGTTTTTTTGTTTGACCTCTGTTCCTTTTGTGGTTGAAGTTCACCGTGTTTTGTTGTTGCTGTTAATGGCCAAATCTTGCAGGTTTAAGCCGGCCATTGTGAAGGAGTGTATTCGAGAAATTGTGAGGGAGCGACTGTCAGGTGTGCAGTACGACCAAGAGGAAGCAGTAGGTCTGTCTCGATCACTGGCAGACTGCATCAAAGACAAAGTGAAGAGTGAGTGAGTCTGTCTGTCTGTCTGTCTGTCTGCCTGCCTGCCTGCCTGTCTGCCTGTCTGCCTGTCTGTCTGTCTGTCTGTCTGTCGGTCGAAACTTTGGAACAGCTCCCTTAGTTTTCTGTCTTCTCAGTTGTAATTGACAGTGAAATATTACTCTTTTGCAAAGCAGAGTGTCCGGTGTGGAGTTCTTTTTCAAAAATACACGATAAAAATATTTGATTCCATAAAATGACAAACAAACACACACACACACACACACACACACACACACACACACACACACACACACACACACACACACACACACACACACACACACACACACATACACACACACACACACACGCACACACAAAAAATACAAAGAAATGACTGGATTTTGCATTTCTCGTTTCTTTTGAGCTAATAATTTAAAATAAATGTATTTTATGGTCACAATCATATACTATGTCATTAAATTGTTATGCTACAAATTGTGTTGCCGCTGCTTGCTTTGTCCTCTTTGCCCTACGCAGGCGTGATTTGTTCCAGTCAGTTCATCTGATTTCTTCATATAATTAGAATATATATTAAATAAACATGAAATATACGACAAAAGCATTGTACACATAGAACTAGTAAGTTTTATCCAAAATGCCCCCCCCCCCCCAAAAAAAAAATAAATACTATATATATCAGGACAGTGGCTTTCAAGAGCATAGTTAAATCTTTTCCTCCTGTAATTTTAGTTTTTATAATCCATAATTTTGGACACTTTGTTTTGTACCTGTCTAATTTCTCCAGTTTCTGAGGCACATTATTAACGCACAATGTTTCTGTTCTTTGACAGGTGCTGGATTTCACCGGTATAAGCTTGTTGTGCAAGTGGTTATAGGAGAGCAGCGGGGACAGGGAGTCAAGTAAGTGCAATAATAATATGATATATATAAAGCACATTAAATGAATACCTTTCAATAGCTTCAGTCATTATCATGGACCTTGTTTCATAATTGTACATTATAAAACATGAATGGAGGCCCATGATGGGACAGCTCTCGTCAGCTCACCCTGACTGTGGGAAGGGTTGTAACATTTTGATATTCACGCCATGCATTTTCTGTTTGGATTCCACATTCATGTTATCTGCCATTTATAGAATAGAACACAATAGAATACTTCATTTGTCGATATAGGTTTAATATAATACAATTGCAGGTGCTAATTCCTTTTATTATTAGCAGACACTTATTGCTTGAGCATTTTGTTAAAAGAGCTCAAAGTTGGCTCAATGCCAGTAATGTTAAAACTGTGTCCGGCCTCAATTAGAAGCCAACAGAACAGAAGCAGCGTTATAAGTGTAAGTAGTTTCAAGTAATTTGAAGTAATTAATATAAAGTGAGTTGTAGCCCAGCATTAGATCATGATAGTTCGCTCTATAATTAAACTGACTCGGCAACGTTTTGCATTCATCAATTGGATTTCATCACAATGTAAAAAGTTTAGAAATAAGTCCTTTGCTACGTTAAAATAAGTTCTTTCGTCACATGGTCCATCGTCCTTCTGCATTTTTTTTTTTTGCCAGAATGGCCGCCAGGTGTCTTTGGGATGCGGACACAGACAACTATGCCGAAGATGTTTTTATGAACGTGAGTATTTTAAATGTGATGAAGATGTGACAAACTTTCTAAATGACCGATTTTGTGAATGAACTGATTTATTGTTGTTGTACCCCCCCCCCCCCCCCCCCCCCCCCCCCCACACACACACACACACACACACACACACACACACACAGGACAGCTTGTTCTGTGTGGTGGCAGTTTTTGGAATCTATTACTACTGAGGGCAGAATGATAGAGGACGGAGGTTTTCTTCAAATAAAAAAGACTTGAACACCTGAAGATCCATCCGACGGCTTGCTGTCAGCATTTCAGGCCACCGGCGCTTTGAAGTAATGCCATGTGTGAGGGCTGCTTGTTTAGATCAGAGTGTTGCATATCTGTGCTGACGCAGTGACTCTAAAATGAAGAAGGACCTGTTACAGGTTTGGTTTTGTTTTTTTCGAGCTGACATGGGTGGGCGTTCAAAACTAAGGTCTATTTCATGGGTTTTGTGACCTCAATGAATTAGACCGTCTTGAAAAGTGTGTTGTTGGATGAGAATATCACATTTCATCAAATGTTTTTACTGGACATTTTTACATAATTTACATTTTATAAGCAGACCGGTTATAAGCAGACATTGTTACAGGGTTTTTTTTCCAACACATTTCTTTCTACACTGCCGTCATTGAGGGGGGGGGGGGGGTCATTCACTCTCCCACCTCTCCAGGAGCTGCGCACCTCCAAGACCCGGAGACGAGCAGCCCGGATCGCAGCTGACCCCTCTCACCTCTCACACAAACGGCAAAAGGCTCATCAAGACCAGGACCTCACGCCACCAGAACACCTTCCTCCCATCTGCAGTCAGACTGACGAGTCGTGGTCCACCTCCCCCCAGTTGACACCCTTCCTCCCACCAACACATATTATTAGTCACATTCTTTTTTTTTTTTTTGAGTGCGCATATTTAATGTTCATTGTTTTGTGTTTAGCACAACTAAAAAAAACTTCTTTGTAACTGTAGAAATGTAAAACATTTTTAGTGCCTGGCAATAAAATCTTTCTGATTCTTGTAGCACTGCATTTTTCTTTGTCTCTTCTTGTGCATATATTTGGTTCTGGTTTCTGACCGGTATGCTCCAGGATCCACAGATTCTCCGTCCTCCATGCCCGGGTACATTAGAAGTTTGTCGTGAAGGCGAGGGGACTTGCCAAACGTTTTAAAGGTGTTTCACTCCGTGGGTTTGTTCTCAGTGATTCGCCTAAGTGCTGTCCAGGAATACCAGAATTCAAGAGATAAACTACGATTAAAGAAAACATTTTCAAAACTTCAAGCAAGTCCAATCTCCTTAAGGACTAGAACTGAACACTCTGATGTTAAAAGAAACACAACATCTTCAGAATGTGTATGTCATTTACAAAAAAGAAAATTTGGGAGAATAAAAACTCTATTTTATACGCTGTTACATTACAATTCTTTTTTCTCTCTCTCAATATTGCCTTGCAAGAGTCCACATGAGAGGCTGCCTGGTGGGACTGACATGGACTTACAATCAAGACACGCTGGACAAAAATGTGCCAAGCATAAAAAGGAAGACATAATCACACCGACTCGTGCTGCAGACACGCAGCGGCAGCAGCCTTCTCGAGGCGTCACTCAGTGTGAAGTAATAGTTAAGCTGGTTGAACATCTGCGTCACGGAGCCTCCCGGTCCCAAAGAGTTTTCCTCAGGTGTTTGTCACTTCCTTGGGATTCTGATGTAACTTTGAGTGATATGTAAGTACATGACCGTCTACTGACCTGCCGAAGAAATCTCATTTAATCTGTTAGAAAATGACTTTTGGAATTGAATCTTTAATTAGTAATCAGAAATGTATTAAATTGTAATGCTTGATGAAGATTGGAATCTGCTGGTTTCTATAAGGAATATGCAGTGCAGCCATTAGAGTGCTCATGATGGATTAGACCTTCGACTAAAAGTCCCCAAACTTTATCTTAAAGACTTTATTTGTTCCAATACCTGACTGATAGATTCTCCCTCCTCTGAATGAGCCTTTCTGCAAACCGTCTACTGTTATCTCGTGGGCTCCAATCAGGGGATTCATTTGTGAACTGTCTTTAAGATAAAACACCTGATTCACAAGGCACAACTTGTACACCTTCTGCTATCAGGCTGTGCTTCTTCTCGGTCACATTCTTAACAATAGTGAGCCTCCACCACGCAGCGCTTGCAGAGTTACAGTAAAAAACACTTCAGGGTGACGTCGTCCCAAGTCACTTTGAATCTAGTATGTATCATTATGCAAATATTTCAAACATGAGCCCACTACTTGTCAAACCGTTGCAAGATTTGTTTTGAGATGATTTTGCCATTTTGTCCCCGATGGATTAAACTAGAGGTGAAGTCAACAAACAAACAAACAAACAAACAAACAAACAAACAAACAAACAAACAAAAGCAGCTTCTCACCACAAACCTATTGTTTATCTATCTATCTATCTATCTATCTATCTATCTATCTATCTATCTATCTATCTATCTATCTATCTATCTATCTATCTATCTATCTATCTATCTATCTATCTATCTATCTATCTATCTATTTATTTATTTATTTATTTATTTAAGCATTATGTTATTTAGATTTTTTTTTCATAATACAACACCACAAAGTGAACACATACGGAACATAAGACAAAACAAAACAATAAAAAGAAAAGAAAAAGTGGAAAGAAAAAATAAAATAAAATAAAATAAATTTAAAAAATAAAATATAAAATATAAATATATTATTTTTAATTTTTTTTAATGAAGACCTGACAGCTACAATAGAAACGATCTTGTTTTGATGTTGTTTCTGATACCCCCAGTTATATAGAACTTGGCCTTCAGTTAGTCAGTTGTACTGGGGATCACTACAGTGATTGTATCAACTTGGTTTTGCGGCTCAGTCGCCTGAAGCTGGCCTAACGCCCGCCCAGCTCAGTTAACCATGAACCCAACACAACACTGTGGCATGGCCCATGGATACTCGTGGTCATCCAAAACTGAAACTGACCATTTATTTCACTGCTGATTTTACTAAGCGAGCACCCTCAGATCAGGTAAAGCTCTTGGAAGCACAACATTTATTGCAGAATAAGAAGGCTTGACACAATTAATAAATGCTGCTGGGATCACAGATAAAAAACCATAAAAAAAAAAAAAACATGTGGGAATCATATTCATCTTAATTAACATGTGAGGTTAAAGTCTGGGGACTCATTTCATTGCTTTAATGAGGTAGAATAATGAATATCAGATGCTTTTTTTTTTTGCTTTTTTATTAAAAAGAAATGCAAGAAGTGACATAAGAAGTGTTTCCTTTTTTATTTTTCAAATTGAGGTAAGTGGACTATACAAACAAGTTTTCTTAAACCCGTCCGTTATGAACATTAAAATCCCTTTTAGTTTTTTCCTCTGATTGCCATACCACCAGAGTGCCAGCAGCTTCCACTCACATTCACTTCCATGTCTCTAGTCATTAAATAGATAACCCTCACCTCGGTTCTCATGCCTCAATCAAGCCAAAGGCAGCAAACACTTGCAATCAGAGACTGGTGGCCGTCCCTTTTGTGGAGCAGCACCTTGGAAAGGCTGTCTTTCTGGCAAAATAGAATCTTTGCTGAACTTGAATACAACTCATCTAGACTCAGCGACCAACCCTCCACCCGGCTGCCCCGAATTAACGTCATCAAAGATTGTTCTTTTTCATCTAAAGTTATTTCTAATGACTAAGTTTTCTGAGAGCAATGCTGCACTGCGTTGCTCCTTTTCATCCCTGTGAGGTCGCCGAGTTCAGTCACTAGAAATACTGTGATATTTTAGAGTGAAATTAAAGCTGAGGAGCAGAGGAAAAAAAATGTCTCTCATTTTCTTCCCTTCCCGTGTCTTTTTTTCTTTTTTTTTCTCACGTACCTGTACAAAGCATCTATTATTCATACACGCATGAGTCACTGGTTATATCTTGTGAAGGGCTGTCGCGACAGTGAAAAACTATACAACACAGCATATGAATAATTGGAGGATCTCTGCAGGTATGCTGAGTAACGTCTGCTTGCATCAATGAAAAAGCAGAGAGGCAGCTATTTGGTGTCCTTCATCAACTCTGTTGGTGTTGAGGAACTCAGACTCTGCACACTCATGGCACACAATGGATTGGTCAGGGTTAACTTTTCTTCATTTCTTTTATTGATACATTTAAAAGTGTGAAACCTACACCAACATGAAGTATTTTTGCGGATCGATGACACAAATCTTCATATTTCCGATGTCATGGTTGTCTGTTTCCAAGAAAGCAAAAGATACTGTTTTCTTTAACATCCTTACAGCTCATTTTCACAACCACAACCGCATTAGGATTTTGTACCATGTACGGGCTGTATATCAGCGATGCAAACTATGATTTTACCTGGTGTCATATCAAAAAGATCCGTTGCAATAATAAAGAGGATGTTCTGATTCAGGAACCGATGAGAAACATTTTTCAAAGAAAACATTCTTTTGTACATATTCTTTTGTAGATATTCATTCTTTTTGTGTGTGAATGGGACAAGCGATGTAAAGTGCTTTGGGACTGTTCGAGCTGTTGAAAAGTGCTATATAAAGTAAGTGAAATCTACTGTAGTCATCATATCTATGTTTCTCTTAAATGATGAATAAAGTGCCATGAATTATAGAATCAAGATTTTCACACATTTCTGCTGATTGTCTCTCATCTTTGATCTAAATTGAAGTAATCATTTCAAAGGGGTTAGCAACAGACACAGATTTTTGAAACGGAAAAGTATCTACTGATGGTCTGTGGGGGTCTTTGTATACTCTGATAGGTTTTAAATGTTCTGTCATGTCTTGTCAGAATTATTGATAGTTTGTTTTCGTTGTTGTTTTTTTCTTATACAGGACTCTTGCATTCATTTCATTTATACAAATTCAATTCTTCAAAGCGGTTTAAAAATAAATCTGGATATTTTAAACACAAACGTTTTTGTAGGTGTCTTTTCTTTGCCACGTTTCACAGAGTCTTTATACAGCCACATTGTGATGCTGCTAAATCGGAGGGTTTTACGTTCAGTGATACATACCTGAAGTAAATATCTCTGCATTGTTGTCCCTTCAATGATAAATCAAGACAAGAAGGTCTGCAATTCAAAGGTCATTTCCACACACAAAAAAAAAAACCCTTTTAGCTTTCGATTAAGAACAAGATGAACACCGGGGATGGAGACACTATAACTCAAAAGTCTATCAAGCTACAATGGAAAAACGTTCTTGTTATCGCAAGATAACTTCATTCCTTTAGAACCTTAATAAATGATCTGTGAGGCTATATGGTATCAAAAGGACTTGTGTGGGCATGTCCAGGTGTGTTTTGATTTGTTTATGTGTATAGGTAGGGAGGTTTGATCCCCTTTTCTCCCTTGAACCCAAAATTGCTCCAGTTGAGATTACGTGAATATGAAATACAAGGTGAGGCATTTTAAGATTGTGAAAATCATGAAAATGTTCTATACTGTATCTATTTGTACATAGATGATGTGCCCAGTCAGGTCTACTACTGGTAACCTTTTATCTAGTACTACCTGCTTCAGGGTCGAGTTGCCACTGATGAAACCAGCAGCCCCTCCGGCACCCGACTGTTGAAGTTACACACCTTGAAGGGTGTGAAAACACAAGATACAACAAAGGGTATCTAAAGAGCTAAAGATGAGAAGGCCATCTTGCTGTTAGACGAGTGGAGCACTATTCGACACAAATAGCTGCGTGGATCAGATTTTGTGTCAGAGGAATTAGATCTTCACATGTGAAATCTACCGGAAGGGCAGTTTAATTGCCTCTATACACACTTCAGGGACCTTCTTTAGTCAGGACAGGTCCGATTGTGCATCGCATGGAGGATGACAAATGCGAGCCTTCCAGTCTACATGTAGGGCATAAAAGCAGTACTTACAGATGGATCCATTGTATGCAGACCGCCGACTGACATGCCTGTATGAGGTGAAGGCGGAAACAGAGATTTACAGGTCTTTCCAATCATGTATTACACAGATGCATATTGTACTACTCATTAAAAACATCAGTACACTCATGCTATTTATCCTAATTAATATGCATAGATAATTTTCTTCTGGTATTGCTACTGCCACCAAGATCACTTATTTTGTTTTATTAATTTCTATTATTATGACTTCCATTGTTTTAGCTGGTAATATGTACATAAACACTCCCGCACAGGTGATTTCAGTGGCTTCTAGCACTCATGGACTTCATTAATGTATTGATACCTTATCTGGTTGACGTTCAGACATCAGAAAGAAAAACTGATTCTTTTCATGACACGCAATAAACTGTGACTCACCACAACACTGAGTGTCAGACATTTTTGGATTACCAAAGCTTGTTATACGTTCTGCTTTCATTCCTGCAAGCCATCTCATTTATTCTTTAATTGAATACGTTGTCAAAAGTACATTTTTGATTTTTAACTTCGTTTTTTTTTTTTTTTCCACTTTAGTCTTCATTGATTTTTCTCTTTGTTTTCCAAGACAAACAGAAAAAAAACCAGGACAGTATATCATGGACAATTGTAGTTGAGGGTTAACTTAATCTAGAAAGAAATAAGATATAATAAAAACAAAACAAAGAAAAACAAAACAAAAAGGGTAAATAAATAAATAAATAGACAAATAATTAAAGCTATATATATATATATATATATATATATATATATATATATATATATATATATATATATATATATATATATATATATATAAGAAGTCAGATTTGTTTCACCAGTGTGATGTTAATGTTCTTCCAATTGGTCACAGTAATTCACCCGAGAGTTCCCACTCTTCCAGATGGGTCCAAGTGAGGAGTGTCTGTGTTTGTGCATTCAGAGTTTGCTGATACTCTCCGTTGAGGAGTTGTGCCTGTGCATTTATAAGTCCTTGTTCTCCAGTCATGATCTCCCCCTCTTGGGAGTGTTGGCTGTGACATGATTACCAACAGCTATTTATGAGCGGAGAACCTTTGGAACACTATCTTCCACTGTCAAGCTCTCATACCTTATTTGCTGAGTAGGTGGAAACTGTGAAGGCGACTATCACCGTCAGAAGGTTAAAATAGCCAAAGTTAAAGTATTTCTTTATAGCAGGTATTATCCAGTTGTGGGAGAATAAGGTAGCCTCCCTTAAAAAAAAAAAATCAAGTTGAAATGATTTATTTAATTCATGAACAAATATTGCAATTTTGCATGTTTGCAATTACCAACATGTACATTTTTAAAAGAAAGAAAAAAATAAAACATGTATGTTAGGTCAATTAGGTCCCCCAGAAAATTGCCCCTAAGTGTGAATGTGAGTATGTGTGGTTGTCCTGAGATAGACTGGCAACCTGTCCAGGGTATGTCCCGCCCTCACCCATAGTAAGCTGGGATTGGCTGCAGGACCCCTCTGAACAGCATAACCTGTATAGAAGATGGATGGATGGAGGTTCCGAAAAGAATAATATAATTCTATTTGCCCCTTTTACATACGTTAAAAACATCAAGTGTACCATTCACCTTCAAGCAGTATAAACTCATATCAGCAACATAAGGACACACAGTCACTCAGGCTATTGGTCCCAACATACACACCACTAAATGTTGATGCCATAGCAAAACAATATTTAATGGAGCCAAATAAAAACACAGAGAATACATAAACTCTGTCCAAGAAGCTTAAAATTATTCCAATAACATTGCATTTTATTCACCAACATATCAAGCTTCTTTGCTCATCTTTTTTTTTTTTTTTTTACATGTTTAGGAACTCATCCATTGGTTCATGGGACAGGGAATGTCAGCTAAATGAAATGAGGTATAAAAGACGATTAGTCCGTGATGTCCTGGTGTTGTCTTTGTTAATTAATGCAATTATGACTTAGAAATACAGCTGTCCTACACTGTTCAATCCAGCCATGATAGAAAAACCAGCTGTGTTATTCAAGTCATGTCTCTCTGAGTTGATATCCCAGCTAGAAGAGTTTCAGTAAAACAAGGTGAGACACCTGAAGGGTGTCACTTGAGTCACAAGCTTTATGTGTAATCACAGCAGGTTGCAGCCTCCAGTGAAGTGCCCCTATTACTCCTCTGAAGGACTCACTAGCATTTTAGCTTAGCACACTTGTATGTGTTGAATTCGTCATGCAATCAGGAAATTGTTGTGATTCTCACGACTGAAGCCTTCATCCAAATGGATTTTAAGGGGGAGTTTCCAAACTTTTTTGAAATAGGACACCAGAACTCGCTTATGTGACTCATAGGGCATCACAGAGCCACAATTGAAAAACATTCCCGTTCTTTTCTGTTGCATGGTCTTTCAGTCATTACGGATGTGACAAACGTATCTCCAAACCTTCCCAATTCAGTTTCTATCAATTATAGAGCACAAGAAATAGAAATTCCTGGTTTTCACCCATGTTGGGTTCCACATCCAGCACCTTCTGCACTTCTTATATAATTCCATTCTGCTTGACTTATGTTGACAAAATGATACTGGACTGGACTCGGGAGAGACTCTGTATTGTGGTCAAGAATTCTCAATCGGGCCACATAACAGTCATGCGACTCTTGTGTACCATTTATTCATCTGCTTCAAAATCCACAAGTGACTATTTGTTGGTGTTATTCTTCTTTTTCTTTGCAAATCTTAATCAAGAATTGAGCAATTTTTATGTGACCCAACACAACAGTCAGCTATTGATCCAAGTCATAGGGAGTTTGTACAATCTAATTGGTAACATTAATTGCATAATATAAATAATGTATTTTTTCAATGTCAATACAAGTCAAAATTGTGTCAGATCTCCAGTAGTCGTGGCCTCGGGAGGACTGTCTGACAAAATGGGAAAACAACAAATTCATAGAGTGAACGGTGGAAATCAGGCTCAATTACATACATTTAGTATGTCTGCTGAAGGTTTACAACAAAATAGTCTAAAAAAGTCTAAAGTACACAGTGATTACGTGGATGAAGTGAGTCATCTCAAGTGTACTTTGAATAAACACATTTTTTATTTTATATTAACAGAACTAAAACAGAACTAAAAAAGAACAAGACACATCAAAGGTCTCATATTGCAGTGGTGATCAATGAAGATAATCAATTGTCACACAGCTGATGAGTTTTTATGGTGGGTTGGATATGATAAAACTAGTCGTCATTGGATCAAACATGTTCAGCTGACTCTTCCCACGACCAGACTTTTCTTGAGGTATAATATTACCCCAGAACTAAATTTAGACCTTGTCGTAACTGGAGAAAGATTCCTGCAGTCGAAATGCAGGTATGGCGACGTAAAAATGTAGAATTAAGAAAAAATTTACAAAAACAATGATATCATATTCTCAATTACCCACTCCATGCTAAACACTTCAATTGATCATCATGTTAGGGCTTTACGTGAGTATCTATACAAGTTCTTCATGATGCACCATAATAAGAGGCGATTATGATCTACGACTGGTAGATAGCAAAAGTAGTCTGGGTAGACAGCATGCCGTTTGGAAAATATATACATCAACTGATGGTTGGTGAAGTGTATGACGTCACAAACAAACAGCAAAGAAGTGTGACTGAGCCTTTTTTTTTCTTTTTTTTTTCAGATTTACATATTTCCGTGAAAAAAGTTAGAACAGTTCCTGACTACATCACTGGAGACTGATTTTGTAGTGTTTTCTGGATTTTGAAGTGTTGTCTGAATGAAGTTTCTAATGTTTTGCACTTCCAGGCCACCGTAGTGGACTAATAAGGGGCTAATAGATAATAATAAAAAAAGAAGTAATTTTTTCTGTGCTTATATTTGTTACCTAAAGACTATTTATATTTCAAATTAATATTTCATTTTTTCCATCTTTTTTGATATTTGGCTTTCTTTCTATTTATTCTGTTTGGAGCAAAGCTTAAAAGAATTCTCTCTGGAATTAATACAGTTGTTCTATTCAATTTTGTTCTATTCTATTCTATTCTATTCTATTCTAAAAAGTCAAAATTGTTGGAAAAATACTATAAAAGAAGGATGAAACTCTGGTACCAAAACAGCTGAAAATGTAACGAAACTTTTACCATTCTAAATTGGAATTGAAACTTTATAAATACAACATAAGATTCTGTTCTTGTACGTGTTTCAAAACTACTGTATATATGAAACTTTACAAGCTGTGTTCGCCTCATGGTCAAGGTTAAACATGTTTCGTGGCTCCGGGTAAATTATGTTTGGTGGAAAATCACAAAAATGTGTCTTTTGGTCACAAAGATTGCCATCCCATGGTCTACCCTTCGTAGTCTGCTGAAGATGGCCATAATGCCAGCGGCAGAGCAGAGTCCTCTTGAGAGCAATCAATTATACTCTTCCTGAGGGCCTGATACAAGATTAATAGCTGGTTAAAAAAAAAAAAAAAAACTACCCTTCACTGCCTCTAGTAATTTAGAGTTCATAGGTTGTGAGGAATGTGATTACCTTTAAAAGCCTTGTCACTTGAGGTACAGAATGTAAGACTGCCGCATCCTTGTCCAGTCTGCAATAAGTTTATAAAGAACTTTGAATTGATTTAATGAGAATTACCATTCACTGCATTTTCCATTCATCCATCTTCTATACCGCTATCATGTGCATGGTCACTGCAAGCAATCCCAGCTAACTGTTGCCTGTTGACGTGATGAGGATATAAAAGACGTTTTCTGATTGCATTGTATGCATTTGATGGTCTAACATAATTAGGTAGTAACTAAAATAGAAATAAAGATATAGTCAAAGATAAGTGAGGAGTTAATGGCGTGAGACACCGCCATTGACATTCTTCCTGACAAACATGTGCAATTGCATATATTCGCCTTGTGTGTGGGTGTGTGTGTGTGTGAGTGTGTGTGTTTGTGCATCTCCTGGCTCTTTATGTGGATCTGTTGACTACTTCCACCGATAGCGGCATCCTTGAATGCGAGGAGCTGAGTCGAAGGGATGTTCTGTCCTGCATACCTGTGAATAACAATTTGAATGCCTCATTGTTTAGTAAGTGACTCAAACTAGATACCATTTGACTGTGAGGCTCAGCACTCTATTGATTCCGAGATAGAAAAGTCACATTTCAAAGAGTCGGCCTTCAGGAAATAATTGGCATCAACAAGTACAATGGAAACACGAGCAAACACAGATTTCTGACGTCCGTCCAAGGTTGAGCTGGATCTGTGGTGAAACCTTCGACAAAATCTGTGCAGTAGTTTTGATGTCATCGTGCTAACAGACATACAGACAGACAAACAAAAATACGCTGATGATTTTGTGACGTCCTTGGCCGACGTAATTATGATTCAGTAGGGATAAACAGAGAAGTTATGTAACATGGGTAAAAACAGGTTGGGTAACTGGAAAGGTAAGAAACCTTGAAAGCTGACGCGGTGAGTTACAGAAAGTCTGAATGATTTTCATGATGAGTTCCAAGTTCGAACAGGCTACAAAAAAGCACGTAGAAAGCATGTTTTGAATCGGGATCTGACTTGAGTTTGTCGTCTGTGCGAGAATATACATCGAGCTCTGCCAATCTCCTGAGTTTTTGTTCGACTTTTTAAGAAGTATTGGGGGAAATTGTGGTTCAGGGACACCATCTGTCCCAGACCGGGGGCCAGATTTGTGGCTACGCACAAAACGGGTCCTGAAAGATGCGTACGCCACTTCCAACGGAAAGTTTGTGATCTTGAAAAAAAATAAACTTTGTGGGAGAATGTGTTTTGGTATGTCAACTTTGGAGACGGGGGAAGTGGTGGTGCAGGTGATGAGGTGGTGAACTGAAGCCAGATTCACCTCATCTATTTAATGTCTTCACATATCTGACTTACTGATCCACGTAATCATAAACAGCCAATCATTCCGACAAAGTCTTTATTTTGTACCCTGTATCATATCCAGTGGCTTTTCTTCCTGTTTCCTTATTATAGTTTTATTATTTACAGTGAAAGAAATGACACAGAAAACAGTTATTACATGCACCAACCAGAAAAAAACAGCTCAAACAACTGGAAAAATACTACATATCTTGACGATACGGTGAACAGTGACTAGTAATTAAAACGTAAATATACAAGTAAATGAGGAGACATTTACATTTATCCCCAGTTTACATCTTGGAACATCAGATAACTCAAGAAATATACAGTTTTTATTGAAACATCTCAATTCATCACATTGTTCTAACTTTGCGGAACGACACTGACCACAATAAAGTTTTAAACAAAACAAACAAAATAATAATACAAAGAGCAATGCTCATACATTGTTTTTGTTACACCAATATTGAAAACACACATGAATGTTTAGAGAACAATGTATTCTCCGTGTTCAAATTATACATAGTGAATTTACAAAGTGTGTTCCTTTTGTTTTCTCAATATAATCAGAAAGCAAAACAACAACAACAACAAAAATAAAAAAAACCTCTTTTGTTTTCTGATTATGTGGATTGTGTCAAATAATCAAATCGTCAAAACCTACCTTCATTCTCCCCTCTACAAAGCCTCAACAGCCCTAAAGTTTCACACCACACGTTTTGTGTAACTGCAAGTACAGCAGTAGTTGTTGGCTGATTGTCAGACTTGTTGATGATGTTCATATTAAGTTATATTATTATGATTATAATGAATGTGGGGGCCCATGGGATGAAAAAAACAGTATCTGCCGAATCTTCATACACAATACTTATGATTTGCAATGAATCTTCACATCACAGTCATGTGAGTTCTTAGAAAAATTATTATTTGTTTTAACGTTCTTCTAATTGTCTTGGACAAAGGAAATATCTTGCCGTAGAAAAAGCAACACCAGCAAAGGATTACTACCAGGATTACGCTTGTTTTCCTTGCATTACAAACATTGTTTTATATTTTCTTATTGGCTTGCCTACACGTTTCCACCACATTACTGAGTCTCTCAGTATTTGTTTTCTAAACTGCGTTCCAAAACAAATGTGTGCGTCCTTTCTTTCTTACATCTTTATATGTATTTCACACATTCTCCCCTGTGATGCTGAAGTAGACATTATGGAGACTTTTCCTGTCTTCACATTTTACATATTTAAAAGATACAAACTATGCAGACGTACATCAAAACCATTTTGGACTCACAAGCTAGAAGACAGTGGCACTGGGTGGGACGAGATATGCAATAAATCCGTTTATACAGACAGTACACATGCTGTTAAAAAAAAGGAAACGAACAGCCTTTTTTAAACGCCAGTAAGTACGGTACAATTCCAGTGCCATCTTTTTCATTGTGCACATATAAGATGTCTTTACAAAGGTGACTGGCAATTGCTGGTACCGACAAAGGAACGTCAACAAGAAGCTCTTTTGTAAAAATTCACTTCAGCAAACTGGGATCTTGTGTTTGCAACAGGTCAACAAAAGTCAACAAAACTCCCCAATCTCAGCTGAGGCTTTCTATTAAAACAAAGTGTCACGACTGAAAACGTCCTCACACCAAACTGAAAAGACTGAGTAAAACAGTTGCTGAAGGTTTTTCCAACAAAAGTCGTAGAACCCCATTTTTCATTCAGGGCAATATGGAGTTGAAACGTGGGCGAATGTTATTGCAAACATTTACATAATGTGCAATTGTAAAGCCATGCTTTTAAAGGCTTTTTTAAATTCTTTATGCATTAATTTACTATTATTTAAGAGCTATAATTGTCTTTCTGAATGCTTGGGTTCATCACACGTACGTACTTGATGCTAATTAGATGACAGTAAAGAAAGAATAATAGAATACAGATAACAGAAGAAATAAATATTGTCTGGCTTGTTTCTGCTATGCAAGTGTGCTGTTCACAAAATCAACATGATCACGCGACTCAATTTGAGAAAGCAGTTCTCTAAGTTAAGTTAAGTTCTTAAAAGAAAGCATAAATCTTCACACTGAGAACGAACCTGTCTGAGTATATTTAAACTACTGTTACACTTCAACACACAGATGTAGAGGAACTTCGCTATAGATTTGGAGTAAATGCCCAAATCCTTAAAGGGAGCAGAAAAATGAATGACACCCAAGTTTGTACTGACCTCCTAGTGAATTATTTAGGTTTAAACTATGTCTTCAACCACTCTGAGTATCCTCATATATGGGTATTTCAACTATTGTCTTAACTTCATACTCCTTCAATTGGGACTTGTTTTACTTATTGACTGCGGCGTTATGTGTATTGTTGAAGAGATAATGTACTTGGACAGCTGAAGTGTGTCCCACTCCTCCACATTAGGTAATGCGGACATTCAGCTTATCTATCGGTGAAAACTGCACGCTGAAAGCATCCACAGGAAGTGGAGCATCAAGTGGATAAGAAACGAGGGTTATGCCTACAGCACCATGCTCTCCTGCAATCAATACACCGGCCTTCAACCGCCCTTTAAGTTTTCAGTTTCAGTGAAAAGCTGTTCTCGTCTTTCACTTTCCCGTCTCCACCTTTTGTGTTGGATTCAGCCACGACGCCTCCGCTGCCGAGCGGCGCGTCGCTGAGGGTGCTGCGAAGCGTCACCCGGGTGACACTGAGCGAGTGTTTTCTGGGAATAATGTGATGCGGCCGATGGCACATCACTTCCTTGAACATCTCCCGAAAGCGCGTGGACATGAGGTTGTACAAGATGGGGTTGACTGCCGAGCTGAGGTAGAAGAACACGCCGGAGATGATGTGCACATACTCAAAGACTTCCAGGTGGGTGTCGGTCCAGTGGCTGATGAAGCTCCACATGAGGCGGTCGGTGTGAAACGGGGCCCAGCAGATTCCAAACACCACGACTAAGACGACTGGAAGACAGTGAAAAGGGGGGGGGGGGGGGGGGGGGGGGATGCATGAGGAGGATTGTGGTGGCTGATTGATGTTGTTCTCTTTTTGCCAGGATTTAATTGTTGCTCCGGGGGCAGAAAGTCACTGATGCAGTTTGACAGTGTTTGTCCTTTACATCAGGGGTTAATGAATTTATAACCTGTGACATCACTCTAAATGTCAGCATGGGAACGCTGGGCATGTTTAAGGCAATCTGAGTCAGTGAAGTAAAACTGACAACGTTTTTTATCAGTTGCACTGGATGTCATTTAATTAAAAGTTTTTTTGTTTTTTTATCATTTAATTGACTCTGAACGCGTATAAAATTTTTACTTTTTAAAAAACATTTTGTTTCATAGCTTATTGTTCCTATTGTTCCTTCAATAATTACTGAAAATGTAAACGTTATCTATATCTCAGTTACGTCTGTCCTGTTAATATGCATTGTGGTATTGTGTTACAGCAGTTAGATGGAGGAAGATGCTCTATGATCTGTTCCTGAACCAAAAAGTTTTATAAATGAATGGCAACAACTGGAAGCAGCAACCAAAAAATTGAGATGAACTCACAAAATTCAGAAATGGGTCTCATAAATAGAATAAGTGCCGAGAGACAGGAGTGCATTACAAGATCTATGGCTACAGTATGATCTTAATATTAGTTGAAGAATGGGATTCATTTAACCGAAGTCGGGCTCAGTTCGTTCAAGGTATAATTTTGTACTGAGAACAGCAACCATTAGGACTAGAACTTTAGCTAATGCTATTGTTGAGCAGCTGTCCAATAGTTTTAATTTACCATTTACCAATGTAATGCAAATTTATCAAGCTTGTGGAAATCTGCTATTTTGAAAGTGACAAATTTCATATGGTTTCTTAATGTAATGTGAATAATTTAAGATGTGATGTTACAGTAAACTGTTTCTGTCCATCAAAAAAAAATAAAGCAATAAAACCAAAGACAATTTTACTCTTTGGAAATATCATCAAAAATAGTGTTGTAATGCTTCTTGACTAGTAGAACATGTACCATCTGCTCTTCCTGACTTTTGGGTGCCTGACCTTTTAGTTTATATTGATGGAAACCCTTCTGGAGGACTGTGACCTTTTAAGAGGCAGAAAACCTCAGTCTAAAAGTTGTGGTGGATTTTTCTTGGACAGAATTTCACTTGACGCAAGTCTCTTTGAAGAGAAGACTCGAATAGGAGTAACGTCAAAGTATTAACACCATTCTTCCTCTGGCCGTTTATACTTTATGGGAGTCTCTAAATCAGCAAGGCCTTGCAAGGTTTTTCATTGATATTTTTAATTCATTACCTGCATTCAGCAGTATGCCATTCAGACAGGAGACTCAGCTGATGACCCTTTTGAATATTGGGTTATAGACATCTTGCTCTCGTCGACATTGAGATTTTCATTCTGATGTTTGAATCGTCTGAAAGCACATTAAAATCAATGTGCTGAATTAAATAAAAGAGAAACGTCCTGATGTAGCTCATCACAATGCAACATAGAAGTTCTCACCTCGGCGTTTGATTTTGGCACGCCTGTGGTCATGGTGGAGACAACTGTCTAGATGTTATCAACCTAAATATTTACTTATTTATGATATTCATAGTCAATCAATTTGGCAAAGGTATAACGGAATACAAATGTTTAAGGAAGGGAAGAGTGTTTAATCCTATCAGCATGTTAGGCAGGTTTAATGGAGACAATGTTAAATTAGTTTTTTTAAATTAGTCACTTTTTTTGCACCTTTAGCTTAAAAAAAAGTAAAATAGGACTTTTCTCCACTGATTTTGATCATTTGAATCAATCAATCAATCAATCAATCAATCAATCAATCAATC
This sequence comes from Lipophrys pholis, assembly GCF_963383615.2. NCBI lineage: Eukaryota > Metazoa > Chordata > Actinopteri > Blenniiformes > Blenniidae > Lipophrys > Lipophrys pholis. Next base: position 24,002,781 of record NC_137640.1, on the reverse strand, counting down.
AATCAATCAATCAATCAATCAATCAATCAATCAATCAATCAATCAATCAATCAATCAATCGCTCGATCAATCTATCGATCAATCAATCAATCAATTAATCATAGCACAGTAGAGCGAGGAAAAGTAGGAAGCAATTTCATTGGAGAAACTTTAAACAACTACAACTATAAACAAGGAAAATAATGAGGATTTTTCAAAAGAACCATATTTGTTTTTCCTGTAGTTTGTAACTAACTAAAATCTTTATCACTGTTGTGCTTTGATGGGCTGGTGACCCGTCCAGGAGTTTACTCTGAGTTTTGTAAAGCAGCATAGATGATGAACGGATGGATCACAATTAAGGCAGGGCGGCTATCTTGACTATAAACTCATGACACTTTCTCATGCCAGCATGCAGTTTTTTTTAGATCAATGGGTTTCTTTGACATTTATTCTTTATCTATTGCCAACCACGTTCGTACGCTTCACTATCGTTATTAATATCATCGCCTGTTTTGTAGATTTAAATGGGCCTTACCTGTCTGCATCACAGTCCTTTGACTTAAAACAGTAGATTTTATTAAAAATAAAGATTTAGTTTTCTCTGCATTTAAAATTCCTTTACTAAGAATGTGGTTGGGTGTGTGTGTGTGTGTGTGTGTGTGTGTGTGTGTGTGTGTGTGTGTGTGTGTGTGCGTGTTCAATTGAAAATAAGAAGCTGTAAAACATTTTCTAATTGTCAAAATTGTCCTTTTTCGGAAATGTTTTGCGGATATTTTTTTACTCACATAACATTTTTGTAACCTGCCGGCGACGCGCCTTCTGCTGCTGCGTTCGGATGTTACAGAAGCCGTCTTGTCCAAAGCTGGAGTTTGCCTCCAGCACCTGGCACATCTTTTCACGCTTCAGCTGCAGTCCAATGAGCATGTACAAGACACTGATCGTGAGCATGGGCAGGATGAAAAACAAAAAAGTGGTCACCTGAATGGTCAGGTTGTACATCCAGTGTGGCTTCACCAGCGTGCATATTGCGGAGTCATGCATTTCTACATCGACATTCCCAGTGGGGCCGGTGACGTTCCTGTGGAGGGTGACGATCCCATGCAGACTTGTGTTGGGCAGTGCGCACAACACCGACACGCCCCATACCGTGAGGATCACCCGCTTGGCGTGCGTGCGTGTCACAACATACTTTGCTCGCAGCGGGTGCACCACGGCGATGTATCGCTCCACGCTGAGGGCTGTCACGTTGAGGATGGATGCCAGGCACACCATCTCGAATAAGAAGGTTTTGAAATAGCAGCCGGCCTTCCCCAGGAGAAACGGGTAGTTTTGCCACAGCTCGTACAACTCCAGCGGCATGCCAAGCAGCAGCACCAGCAGGTCGGACACGGCCAAGCTGAACAAGTAGTAATTTGTTGGTGTCCACATGACCTTGTTGCGTGCGATGACCGTGCAGGTCAGCACGTTTCCCACGATGCCAATCAGGAAGATGACGAGATAGATGAGGCAGATTGGGAAGAACACAGATGATCGACGAGAGCCCAGATATTTTTCCAGATACTCCTCTTCCGACAGACACGCATCACTGATGTAGCTTCCGTTCATGTCAGAAGTCACATTGCCACATTTTTCTTCTGCGGGACAAAGCCACTCTCCTTTTTTGGCTACTATGTCGAATGTGCAGTTGTAATCCATCATCTTGCTGAAGCAGCAGTCTGAGCAACTGCAGGAAAACACAAAGATACATCATCTATATATTTCTATCATCATATATAACATTACAAGAACGTCACTTTTATTTTCACTGGAAAACAGAAAACCCCCTTATAATCGTGACTTTATGGCCCGATTCGTCAAGAAAAAAAAAAAAAAAAAGGGCTATCTGATGAGTATATACATGTAGACATGTCACAGTTGTTTATTCTATCCAGATATGTACCAGGTTTTTTTTTTTTTTTTTAAATGCACAGTGTGCTCTCTCGTGCAAATGGGTTTGTCTGAGCACCACATTTTGGGACTGAAATGATACTGCGGTTTAATCTGTGGACGCTCCGCTTGCAAACGACAAGATATTAGTTTGGGACGGGAAGCTAATCAAGCATCAATATGGTTGTGTGCTGTTTTTTTTTTACCCCATAGTCATAAAGCTGCTTCGGGTCTGAATTGTTTACAATTTGAAAATATTGGAGCTTCCTTGTGTGTTTATTAAAACCAACTCAGACTCCTGCACATTAAGCGCTCTGCCAATAAAGGTCTTTTGTCCCCTCCTCAGACTGCATTAGCAATTGACGAGGTTAAGGAAGTGAGTTTGTATCCGGAAGCGGCGCTGGTTCAAATCCTACTGCCAACAGGTCACGACTGTCGGGTCCCTTTGCAAGGCAGGTAGCTCTTGAAATGCTCGGGTTACATCAAGCATTGGTGGTTTCTCGTTCAGAAGGTTGCAGGTGAGATTCCAACCATCTCACCACGGTCCACATGTCGAAGTGTCCTTGAGCAAGACACTGAACCCCAGATTGCTCCAAATGGATGACTTAGGCACCTTTAATGGCAGCCACCTCCATTGGTGTGTGAGAGTGTGTGTGAATGGGTATGATATAACAATGTACAGCTTCTTTGGGACTTCTCAAGCAGTGGAAAATGCAGTTACCACTTTCAAGTTACCACGCTTTGTAAACATTTTCTTTGGTTGACTGAATGAATGAAAAACGATCAAAAATAGATGTACTTTTACGAGTAAATTGCAGCCTTAAGGTCAATTCCACTTACTTTGTGTTGTGTAAATCCAGAAATAAAATGCTCCAGTTATTTAAGTTATACATGTGTATGTAGCAGGTGAACCCAGAGGCGCAGAGACATGTATACAGACTTCCCAAACACCATGTTTCTTGTCATTACTCACAACACACCATGCACTGCTGCCCCTTCCTCTCCCTCTACGGGGAGATGATCAGCCCCCAGCGATTTACAGCCGCAGCCCATCACTTCTCTCCCAATACATGTTTTTATCATTAATCTCATTATTTATGCAGATTCAAATAATATCTTTTTTCTTTGTATAAGGGCGTAGAAATCAGATCATTTTTGGTTGAATGTGGTAATTATGATCAACACTAATCAGGGCAAATGTGGGTGTTTCATCATTAAGCGGAGGTTGTTTTTTTATTCTAAAGTTAAGATAAGGTAAGATAAATCTATATTAGTCCCAAAAGTGAGTATTTGCAGTCTCACAGCAGCGTAGTGGACAGTCACACCTACAAACCAAGCAATATAGATAAAGAAGCAAACTCCCACAGCAGCTTGCAGACATTCGCAATTTAATATCAACAGTACATATACACCTTACACTTGACTATTCAGTGACCCAGACGAAAGAAAATGCATTACCAGATAAGCAAAAGCCTAACTGACTAAACATAACTCCACGCCCTCTCTATTCTCTCTCCTGATCCCTGGTTCTCTCTCACAAGGCGGTTGATGGCTGCTGTTGACCTGCGGCTGCGTCCCCATAGGTTTACTCCATGAAAACTCAAGGTCGAACTTAAAAAGGGAGTGGCTTGTCCACTTGAAAATAAAAGCCCAACAAAAGATGCAATCTGTATTTGTCTGGCGTTCAATACACGTTTGTTTTGGGTTCTCCAGTGATAACCCTTCCGATTCCAGTCTGCTCCTGGGCCTCAGCTGTCCTCAGCTCCGGGGTTAGCCCCCTCCCTTTACAGCGGTCGGAAAGCAGGACATGGGACTCAGTTTCGCGCTCAGCACCTGTCGCATTTATTTGCCATTAACTGAATACATGTACGGCTTTTCGGACCTAAGCTATCTCCGATCGCCCACTTCTCTCACTTGTTTCATCATTTCTCCAACACACATGCTGGCTCCTGCTCACCCAGCATCTGTTAAAGGGGCCTCACACACACACACACACACACACACACACACACACACACACACACACACACACACACACACACACACACACACACACACACACACACACACACACACACACACACACACACACACCATATACCCTTAATACTGCAGGGGGCTGGAGCAGATTGGTACACCTTGAACAGGTCTGCTGTCCATTAAAGGGCAAACTTGACAAGCTAAAGGGACAACCCCACTCATATATGCACACTTTTAATCAATTCAAATTGTCATGAGCTGTGGGAGGAAACTGGAGTACTTGGAAGAGAAAAAAACCCACACAGGAAGCTTAGAGTTGAACTGGAAGCATTCTCGCTCTGCCGTGATGTAGTATGATCTGGTACGTCGCTGCGCAGCTTAACCATCCAAAATCCAAGCGCATGCTGCTCCTCATTTGTGTCTGTACTTGACTCACAAATTGTTGATCCAAAGTAGTTTTGATAAGCCGCAAAGTCTCACATATACATTGTTCCAGTTGTAGTGAATAATGCATAAGGAGTTAAATCATGATGGTCACCAGGGTAAAGAGGCACAAAATGACTCATTACAAAGCTTTCCAAGACTCCTTTCTTTCATCATTAGATTTTATTTCCCCCCTGGCAACACAAATAGTGCCACCACATAACCACACAATCTAATTTTTCCTGCTCATCTTTTCATTACTTTTTTTTTTTCCTTCTACATTACCATATAGTCTCCTCATCTGAAACATCCATGAATACATTTCCATTCCATTTGCAACCAGAGTATATTAACAAAACACCATCTTGATCGAGTGACACAGCTTTGGAGTTTATCTGTGCTGTTGTGCTGCACTGATAAGATGTTTCTGGTCCAATTAGATTCTTCTTCTTTCGCCAAAAAAACAAACAAAAAAACTACTTCTTGTATGGAAATTTGTATTGTGAAATAAATCTGTATTGTGAAACTATCCCGAAGTAAGTGTGGCAGAAATAACGTGTCAATGTTTGAGATAACTAAATAAATAAAAGGAAGCTTGGTGTCCAGGACATCTGTAACCCACATTAAATAATGATGACATTTAGTATCTAAATAGTATTTGAAAAGGGAGGATTCAATGTAAATATGTACATATTCATTTAAAATGTTTAAATAGGCACTTAAAATGTGTTAACATGTGTAAAAGGTAAAAAAAAAAAAGTGTACAATTCATTGTTTGGGATTGGTTTGAATGAGTACCTTCCCCTTTTTGGAATAAGAACTAAGATTTGCCGACAAACAAATGATATGATGCTTCCCCTTTAAGAGCAAGATGCTCAGAGCAAGGAGCTGAAAGCCGAATGAGAAGCAGGATTCAAAGCCAAAAGACGTGAAAATGACAAAATATATTGATGAAAGGATGTCTACAGAACTTTTGATCCATGGACACTTATATTTGTGAAACTCAGCTGTTTTTGGAGCGTTTCGACCCCTAACCCGCACCCTAACTTTCTGGCTTTGGCTGCAGCAGCAGAGTTGCTTTCAGTCTGGTTGGTTTTCACACCGGTACACATGACGTTTCACCCCCTGCTGCTCGTATTCTCTTGGAGTAGAATACACACTGCAGGATTTCTCTTCCCAAATATTGAACATGTTCATTATCTACAATGTCTCCTTCCGAGACCTTCCGAGGGGATTGGACCCGACAAAATCGCTCTTAACACTCCCCACACCCCAGGAAAATCACTCGCCATTTTGTTTTTTGCAGACATCCGATAATCAAGCATTTGCTCCCGAAAGCTCATTGAAGTGTTTCTTCAGTGTGTGTGAGTTTTTGCAGTGTCATGGATCATTTCAGTTGAGGACCCCTGTCTCTTTTGGTTGTCCTGCTGCATGATAAGCCCCACCCCTCATCTCACCCCTCTCCCTAGCCCATTTTAGTTTGTGTTTAACTGGTGTGTGACCCTGATTCACTTCTATATATATTTTTTTAGGGGATTAATGGGAAATAAAATCAGTTTGAATTGGAACCGTCTCACCCCATGGTATCATTGAACTCGTGTGACTTTGCTTAGAGTCCAAACTATAGCTGGTATTTCCTGGAGTGCAATTCCCCAGGTGGTGTTGTTGGATATTTCATAACTTTACCACCACATAATCTTGTACTTGCCACATATAGTACACTCCCGAATAGGTTGTGTCAGGTGGAATCAAATTGTTTTACGTCTCAGAACAGCACTGGTTAAGAGTTCATTTTGTTCGGGGACCTGTGACCTTAAAACCTCAGGCTCACTGATCTGCATTGCCACCAATAAGCCACTGATTCCCAGTTAGTTTAAGTCTTCTCTGTATCTCTTTCTTTCAAAGTAAAGAGAATAGGAACTATTACAAGAGCTATCCTTAACTCTATTTAGCATGTCTTTGAACTGTCCTATTAGTCAGAGTAGTTCACAAGTGAAAGCTCACTGAAGTGCAGCCAATATCAAAAACGTGCATTTGAAGGTCCACTTTGGTATTCTTACAATGTATGTTACTTTGGCACTTTGAAGTTGTCAGTGGTTCCCTGAGTTTATAAAGCATAAAATGGTGCACAGTCGATACCAATGTTGCTGTTCTAAATCTGTTCTTAAGGGAGATGTTGGTAACAAGACAAAATGGACTAATTCACCTAAAGAAAGGAAATGAACCCCATCACAATTTATGAAGTGACGTTATTAATGTACCGTCTTGTTTAAACAGTACAAAAATTAATAACGGAGCCAACGTTTGGACTATATCTTGATTGATCTACTTGTAAAAAATATTTTTTTTAAAAAAGTCAATTTAATCTTCAAAAAACTCCTTTAAAAAAACTGCCCAGAGCAGATGTATCCTGCCAGTCAGGAGATCAATCTGTCAGCATTTTCTCTAACCTTCAGCACCTCGATTGCAAGAAAAAAAAACAAAAAAACCCTGCACATTCATGTTGTCCGTGGTATCTGTGTGAACAGTCCTGTACCTGCTGTTCAAAGGAACACCATCCAGTAAGTAACCAGTAACTAGGATGCATTAGATACTGCATGTACAAAACCTTTGGAAGCTTTTGAAGTTCTACTCAAAGGAAAGTAATTTGGCAATAATTATATTCAAAGAGGAATAAGTACGGCAGAACCTGCACAAGAATAAAGACAAAAAGTCCTGCATGACATTGATGACATTGGTCTGTTTACAATTCCCCAACTCTCACACTATGCTCGACCTGCACTACTGTTACTGTTCCCATAGAGGGCCTGTCCATTTGTAAACCACAGAGTAAGACTCATCACAATGGAACAGGAAATTAAACTTCATGAAAATTAATACACAAATGACACACTCCAGCCACACTCCATCTACACTCCAGCTGACTGATAAAATATATCAGTCATAGCTGGAGTATGTCTTTTTCGTTGCCAAAAAAAGGAAGGGATTGCTGGAAAATGAGAATGACATACATTGCAAAATAATGGCTCCTGATGAGGTGAAAGCAAATTTGTTTGCTGCGTTTCAACATGCATTATTATCTTTATTGAAGTACCTGCATTGGTTCAACTAATGATGCACTCTGTACTTGTAAAGGTAAATATTAAGGTAAATTAAATAATAAGGTTATTTTTTCCCATCTGAACTTAAAACTGTAGTACTGAATCACAGTGAACTGTATACTGTAAGTCCTTTCCATGTGACAACAGTGTGCAGCTACATCTGGCCTATCATTTCTCTCTCCTGTCGTGACTATTTTCACACTGTAGTACCAGATGTCCGGTTGTGTGTTAACATTTCTAACAGCATGAAATCTCAGAGTCAAAATGTATCATGAATAAATACATGTATAATGAGACAGCATATGTAGAAACAGATTAAATACCATGATATACCTTATGAATGCATGTTCATCTGTGTATCCAATTGAACAAAGTGTGGGACCAACGATGGACGTGATGCATTTATGGATGTCATTTCCTCCATTTGTCTTTTTGGTTTTGTACTGAAGTTAATTTACATCCAGAATATCTACTGCCTCTTGTACCGCAGGTACAAACTGCTTGACATTTATTTTACTTAAAATAAGTAAAACAATCAAATATATTAAATCAGTGCAGGGTTGTCACTCAAACTCTTTGGGCTCGAGTAATCTCGTCTGTCAGAAATTTTCTAAGTGAATTAATTTTTTTATGATTACCAAAGTGGCTCTTTCCCAGATGCCATCTTCTCATATATCTTAGCCTGAAAGATGAGTCCCAACTGACACTAGCACGTGAAAGGTCTGAGAGCTTGGGCTGCATATTCATTACAGATATCTATTATTAAATTATTCAAAGTAAAAGAAAAATTAACCAAGACATCACTTGTACTAGCAAATTACCTTTATCTTTGGTTGTATATAGGATACACATTTTCCAATTTGTCATATCTGCAACGGGAATTATTACTTGTGAAATCTGAAAAATCTGAAATATCTTCTTTTGTTTTCACGAGGAATTAATTTGATTGATTTCCACGACACATATAATGTCTGGTATTGGCAAAAGAGCTTGCAATATATTACAACCAGATAAATAAATCTATGACTAAATCGCATAAGAAAAATCCAAGTCCAGGTTGCAACTTCTAATATCTTTTACTGAAGAGCTTAAGTAAACACCCCACAAAGCTTTTGCCAGTCTGTCACAGATTATGTCCCGAGAGGGCAGACATCTCTATATTTCTCGAGTATATCATGAATAATCCAATTCAGATGTCCCAATCGTGTGCCTTGAGAAAAGTCCACAAATAGAAATAGCATCCAGGTCGAGCCAAGCCAACACAAGACACTGAGTTAATCCAATTTGACGGAAAATTTTGGGGTGTGAGACAAAAAGGTTGAAAAATGCTGACACGAAATGCTCACCGAAAACTTCATGATGCATTTTATATCATGAGAACGTCTCTCCTTTCATCCTCCCTCCATTAAAAGATTATAAATACTGTATATTCTATTTTCAAATGTGAGTTGAAAGGTATATTGACACTTTCTCTTTAAATGCATGCAATTTACACACACACACGTGCACACACATACTTTTGCGTGAATTCAGGGGAAATGACATACAACGAACAAATGTGATTGGAATTGTAAAAGCAGGAACTATTGAGAAAAGGATGGACATTTTTAGGTTCTATATGTACACCCCTTATAGAAGTGTACATAAAGAATCTGGAGAGATTAGAGGTTTAAGTGTCTTCATTTCAGCGATGTCTTCTATTGCCATCCATGAATGCCTGATTTGCATTTGAGCTGAACAGAAAGACATCCACTTGAATTATTCAGTCTAAAATAAACACGTATTAAACTCATAGCGTCAATGTTGTTATTGACTTCATACTCACTTATTAATCATGCTGTAAAGAGCAGTCAGGGAGAATATCAGTATATTTAAGTATTTTGCTCTTAATTGTTAACATCAGTTTTTCCTCTTTCAATAGTCTCGCGTATGTAAAAGTCCAGAAAAAAGTTCAAAGATTGATAAACTTATAAAATGATGTAATGATGAGGTTAAAAAGTTGACCAGTTACATTACAATAGCCACGAGGGTCCTCTGTGTGCCGCTGAATAATAAAGTGATTTCCATTAACACACAAAGACAATTTCAGCAAATTAGTCTCGGACACAACACACATTTAGCTTTCATGGGAGAGGAAAAAGGTTCTTACCTGTAATTTGTTCTCTTGCTGTCCCTTGGCGTAAACCCAGATTAACGCCTTGAATGGGAACAGTGTGCCGCTCTCTGACTCAACTGTCCGCCTGGTCTGTTGCTCTCTCTATTCAAGCCTCACTCACAGTCACACACATACATTCTCCCTCCCTCTCTATGTACACCCCCCCCCCCCCCTCCTCACGCACAAATACGCACACATTCATAAGTGCATTCACAAATCTTCCCCTTGAATACATGCACAATACCATTGCTGCAATGGCAGAAATTTAGTGACCTATGTGACTATGAGCCTGACAAATCCACAGTTGATGCAAATCTGAAGTCTTCAGCATGGGTATTGAGCTATTACTCTTCCAGTCTTGATGTCGTGTAATGTATCCCTCCTGCGGTTTCCTTGATAAATTCACATAATAATCCTGCGGCACACTTGGAGAGCATTTTTCTGCTCACATCAAAGTAAAACTGAAGTGTGCTTTTGCTTTTCTTTGGGGATAATGCCGCAGTTGCTCCCACATTGTGCCACAGTCATTGAGCAGCCAGTGCATGTGAAGGTCCCCAACAGAGATGCTGAAAATCAGACAGACCCCCTCTGTATGGGTCTCGCACACCACACAAACATGATATCTGCCAAGACCTCACTTCATACAAGAACTGAACGGCTTGTTCGGTACTCTGCATATCAATACATTTCTATTCATTTTCCAGTGGTATGTCCTATTTGTGGGTTATTTTCTTTTTCTTTAATCATCTAGCCACAACTGCAGCCCGTTGATTTAGCCGAAGACCCACAATTACTTTGGTTCCATTTGGAAGAAAAGAAAAGAAAAGAAAAGAAAAAAAAAACACATAATTGCTCAAACAGAGCAATGACCTAGAGCAAGGTCTTCCCATCAGTGCATGAATCATGCCAAGCTGTATCAAAGTGGCTCCTTGAACCAGCAAGGGGTAACATGTCAATCATGTTACCACATGAATTGGATTGACATCGGCGCAGCAGCGAGTGCCCAATGAATCTGTGTCACAGCTGCAGACATTTTTTTATGAAGTGACATGTCGACACCTCCACAGTGCTGCCAACAGGCATCTGGCAAGCAGATGAATGATAAATGGAAAAAGATCAGGATTCTGTAATGACTAAATGAGTCTTTGATGGAACGGCTACAAAGTAATAGTCTTCATCAAGTCAAGTGATCATCAGTACAGTACTTAATTAGTCTGGTCATGTGTTTATTGGCAACACAATTCTGGCATCTAGCGCAAAATGCCATAATAGTGAATGGGAAACAAACGTAGATTCACCGCTGTGTGTGTTGTGTTATTAATGAGCTGAAGCAAGATGAGAAATATTATTAATCATCATGTTTGGTTCTTCTTGAAAGAAATGCTCATGTTCCGCTGTAAATATCTCAATAGATATCGTGACAATGTGAGGGAGCGATGAGTTGCGAAACACAACAGGAAATGCATTGACAATGCTTTGCTGAGATCATTTCATTGGTAGATTTAATGAATTTCACTATGCTTTTTATAAATGATTATTTAATTTAAGAAATGATTATTTCACTCGTTTATTGTAGTTAGCAGGTTGCCTAAAAAAGAAAATGTATCTATGTACTATAAGTTTATCTTCTTTGTGCTCCTTTTCAATTATGTAAACATTCAATGGAATGAAATCTGAGAAAAAGAAAATAACATGATTGAAATGAATTTAAATGATTTAACTCTTGTGGTGCAAATTACAGGCTAGAATAAGATAAAAAGACAAAATCTATACATGTAAAAGATAAAAACTATAAGTATTGTATGAGGAAAAAACAACAAGCATGACAGAAAACAACAAATAGTCGGTATAAATATATTGCACTGTTGACATGTACTGAACACTGAGGATACATACATTATCAATATATATCCTTATTAGGGATGTTCAAGCTGTTGTGTGTTCAGTCCTCACATTGCACTTGTCTTCAGGTATGACAAAAGAAGGAGTAACAGACTCACTCAAGTCATTTCAACTCCATTATTGATTTCATGATAGCATTCATTTACTTGCGTGTTACTGTGCAAAAGCAGTGTCGGTAAAGTAACGTTGCACTGAATAATATATCAATCCCACCATTGGTCCTGTGTCCTTACCAAGAGAAGAAGACATTATGTGACGACCAAGTGACAGCATCTCATGGAGGAGGAACATGTAGTCCAGGAATCCTACATAAGACCTGCATTTCCTGACGACCAGTGAAAGTTCAAAAAGTGAATTTTTAATAAATATTTTATTTATGGCAGCAGTGTGCAACCCGGGAAACATTTGGGTGTTTAGCAAGTGGATATGAGATATTGCACGAATGACCTGCGAATGATGTGAGGCTGTGAATATTCATGTGCTAAGACTATAATTAGGGGCACATTTAACTCCAACCATAATGACCTTCTAATCGTGAGCTGATTGATGGATTACAATCAGAGAGAAAAAAAGGCCAAAAATACGAGCCATGTTTTCTACTGTATGCGGGCCGTGCTGGATGGTGATGTGTATATAAAAAGAGCTTGTAGCCTATGCTGAGAGGGAAGAGGAGATTCTAAATATGTGCCTGTAATATGGCACTTTTATCCATTAGAGCAGTTCAATTGAGCTGGCAGGTGCAACTGTCCACCATCAACATTTGCATTTCTTGAGCGACAGAACCAATATAAAAAAAAAAGAACCTTCAAGATGTTCACAAATTATCTCCAAAAATTTTACGTTTTAAATTAATTAAGGTATGACTAAAAAGGTAATGTCAAAACCTTCTAAACTAATAAAAATTTCAAAATAAAAAAACTATGGTAAACCAGAGAAATCCTTTCACTTTTTATTTTCTACTCGTGTATCCAGCATGCAGTGAACAGCATAACAGGGCAAAGGCAGGGTACATCCCAAACGCGTCACCAGTCTGTCTCAAACAATAAAACAGAGACAAACAACCGCATTCACCAAATCTATTGACACCAATTAACCTGGACTGTGTGAGGAACCCAGATTATCCAGGGAGATCATGATGGGATTCAAATGAACAATATTCTTGCTATGAGGTGAAAATCCTGGCCACTCCAACCCAAATTACCTTCTCATTGTGAGTAGATTGATGCAATTACAATATAATTGTAAAATCCTTGTTTTTGTTTTTCACATAGGAAACCTAAGTCTGATTGAAATTTATGGATGCAGTGATGATATGAGTTCACAGGCAAATTGGTCTTGACCTCAACTATACCTCACAGGGGACCCTTTTTAATACCTGCAGCACGAGCCAATCCAGTATGGATTTTCAGCCTTTTCTCATGTGTGAAGAGTCTCTTCCAGCTTATCTGAAATTGAAATGACATCCTGTATGCATCTGTTTTCCACAATTTCATAAAATGAAATATTATTCTTGATGCGTTTGCAGATCCCTAAATGGAATCAAATTCAAATAGGTTTTCAGCCTTTTTTGCTCGGTCGAGCATAAGTGAATCTCTCTCTGTCTTTCCTTGAGCATCACAAAGTCTTGCAATCTCGTCGCACCCGTCTCAACATCTTCTTCTCACAGTCCAATAACATGCATATGAGGTTAATTGGTGACACAAAATCTGAGTGTTTGTGGCTGATTGGGTTTGCCCTGTGATGGACTGGAGACCTGTCCATGGTGTCCCTGTCCTTAGCTGGGATAGACTCCAACGCCCCGCGGCGTGAAACAGCACCGAGCAGAATAGAAGGTGAACGGATGGAATTACTCTAACTCTGCCTTTTGACTTTGGTTTGGTTCTATGTTATTCTTGATAACGCATGCCCCAATGATAGAGATATATTTCTAAAAGGAATTGGTCATCTGGTTTTTCTCTCTGACGATACTGAGCATGACAGAAACTGAAAATGAAAGTGTCTAATTCTCTGTCTCTTTCTTCTGGGCAACTTTTTCAGCAATTGTGCAATAACACTAATGGTGTTACAGTTGGTGGAAGCATTTTTAAGTCGCCAAGGGCAGGTCCTCCTTCCTGAGATAAGATTGATTGGAAAACTAAGTGACTTATGTTCACTCACTTGGCAAGTTAAGTAGACTTAACTTTGCCCAAAGGACCTCAAGACATTAATGATTTGTCTATTTCTGCTCGTGTCCTTCAGATTTCCCAAAGATAAACTTATTCAACCTGCTTCCATTCTTTTGAGAAGAACTTAGCAGCGTTTACACCGTGATCAACTCTTTATTTCACATTCATCATTTATAACCATGCACAACACTACCCAGGAAGAATAATGAAGACAGAGTCAGCCCATTGAGTTTTCATGTCATCTGTCAGATAGAGTTATGTTAAATGGTGTCTATAAATAATTCATTTCTGTGCCCATCTACCAGAATAAACAAGTCCGTCAGTTCACTTAAACTAGCCCTTTCATTGCAAACCACTGATTAATCTTAACTATTTCAGTGTGTGGAAATTTCCTTTTGACTTATTTTCGAGATACCAGGTAGAAAAAGAGGTAGCTGCAAAGAGTAAATAATTCAGTGTCATAGATATCACCCAGCATTTCAATCTTCCATGAAGGACAAATCTGCTCTGCACAGGCGTTAGCCTACACCTACCAGGCTGATGTATGTTGATAAGTGGCCAGGCTGGGATTTTGTTCTCTTACACACATTTTTCAGAGGGCTCTTGCGATAAAGCATATGATAATGTGCAACTGATGAAAGCAGAAGACAAACTCTCCAAATGAGAACAATATATTTAAGGTCAGATTTCATATTCATCAGTGTTGCATTGACTGCCACCTCTGGAAGGAAGATGACAAGAAAACAATCCTGCATGCTGTATGAATATTGCATGAATATCTTTTTCAATAGCGCCTCCATAACAGTGTGATAATAGTATGGAAAAAAAGAAGATGTGGCATCATTTGGAAAATGAACATGGTGTTATTAATAAAAACAGACACTGTCACAACGGTTTCAATAGCTTATTTAGTCTTACTAACGCCTACCATGTGTCAGGTCGCCTTCTGTGTCTCTGTAAAGTCTACATGTCTTACCCGTTTTGTCTCTTCATGTTATATTTTGGTACTCACCTGTCTCATCTCTGTCGACGTGTTCTTCCTGTCTGGCTTCCCTCTGCGTCTGATTTTTCCAGTGTCTTTCACCTGTGTCTTCCCCTTCGTCTCTGTATGTAAAACCCTGTCCCTCATGTGTACGTTGTAAAATCATCTTCAATATTTGTATCAAGACAGCATGTATTTCTTCTTCTATTCCCCTTGTGTTTTTTCATGTTTTGGAATCCATGTGCTTTTTTGGACTCTGCTTTTGTTTTGACTCACCTTTTGGATTACACCCTTTGGAAGAATCTGTCTCCCTAGTTTTGTCAATTAACTCTCTCAAACTGGATAACTGACTCAGTCTGCTTTTGGGTTCAACCATTTTTGTGACAGAACGATCTGGCCAAAAATGAGCCCAGTGGACTCCGATACAGTTTGGTACCCAGTGCGACAGGAGCTGCATATGGTGTCATGGAATGGTGTGAGACAACCCTCACCACTGTAGGGAACCAAGTGCCTCAGTGGCATAGACAGATCACCACCCCAGCAGCCGCTACGTCTGCATCTGCTCCCAGGAGCCTCGTCACAACTCTGAGCAACAGGCTTCTCTGCCTCTACCGTGGACAAGAGAGAGTATGGACATGAACTGGCTGGGAAGGTGGGGGTCAGTCTGTCCTTGGGGATGCTCCTCCCTCTCCTCCTGTGTGTGCAGGTCATTCTCCTGGTTGGACTTGCCTGGTGGCTCTCTCCAGCTGTCTGATAAAAGCTGAGGAGATACAGCTGTGTGTTGCTGCGAGCTCCCTGCCTCCCTGCAAACTCACTCCTCTACCACCTCAGCCCTCCTCTTACTTATAAACGTGGATATATTGTAAATAAACGGCATCTACTCGCCATTTCCACTGCAACCGCCTTGCTTGCTGTCACTTCTTTGAGCCGGTCGAGACAACATATACCCCTTTTTTTTTTCATGTGTCCATTTCTAGATTGTCTCCGCTATTCGTATTGAGACATCCCACATTTCTCCTCATGTTTTGCTGTGTGTTTCTTTGTGTTTAGGTGATATTGGACTCTGTGGCAATTGAGCATGCCACCGCCGGGTTCCCCCACAGAGACGCAGAGTCAGATCGTTCAAAAACTCCATTCTTTTATTAAAGTTTAACCACACTCTCACACCGAGTCTGCACACAGGCTTTTCAGCCCATCTCCCACATGTCACCCCGTGTGTCTGGCGGCTCCTCCTTTGTGGGCAGAGAGGTGTGGCGGCACACCGGATTCCAATCAAGGGGCGTCATCACGTCTCTGCCACAGACTCACTTTTGGATACGCCATTTGGATACCTCTGCCTCCCACGTTTTGTTAATAAAAGCTCTTAAACTTGACCGTTGACTGAATCTGCTTTGGGTTTAACCGTATTTGTGACAAACTGGATGTAACTGACAATCAGCAAGGTTTCTGTCTCCCTCTGGATACATTTTGCCTTGTTTTTAACATTATGTAACTACAGGGTTCTAATCAAACATTTGGATTTTCATTGTTAAAGAGTGAAAATCGAATCAATATTGGCATCGTTTTTGTGACATCACAGCGGTATTAGTGTAGTTTGTACTTCAACTGTCAGAAAATGATAGCAAGTCTTTTTTTTGTCTCTCCATGTTTTCACTTATCATATGATCAGAAGTCACAGGTTGGTGCCCAATCTAAACTAATAACACATCTGTCAAATATGTTGAACAGCATTTGAAGGCAAAATAATCAACCTACCACACATAACATATATCTCAATATCACTTTTCCAGCACACATGTAATCTTCTTGTAATAGAATGTTTTTTTTATAACTTTTCACCATAATGAATAGAAAGCAGTAATAAAACAACCCACAAAGAAAGAACGAAAGAAAGACGACTTGAAAAACCCTTTATTCAAAAAACACAAAAATCTAAAATGTACATGTTTATCCTCCTCACAAAAGAGAACAATAATATGTAGACAAACACACAGTGTGGAACCACAAACAGGTCACACACTGTAATCGACTATAAAATCACGATAAGACAGTCCCCCTCACCAATGGAGCGCAGGACCTGCCTGATTCCCCACACTGAAATAAAACCAATCACGTTCTTTGTGAGTTTATAAAAACTGTGTTCCACTCTCAGGCGAGCTGTGATCAGACCTTTAAAAACATGCAGAGGATCAGTAAAACCGTCACCTGAAACCTGGTTTCTCCTGCTTCGCCAAATGCCAAGTTTTGCACATGCAAAGATAAAATTCAATAAGACCAATGTTGCCTTTTTTTGTTTTGTGTACTTGGGACCAAAAACAAAAAGGGGGACAGAAAAAACCTCTCCCAGAGCCTCCACCAGCCTTCGTAGAAACCTGTAAAGACCAGTCAGCCTGGGACAGGACACCACTAGATGTTCTAAAGTTTCCGGCTCTGAACAAACAGAGCAGTTCTCCCCAGTGCTTGGATCAAGGCAGGCTCTGTATCTGTTCGTCGCTACAGCTCCATGTATTACCCTCCACTGGAGGTCACCCATCCGCTTTTCCACGGGGGGTTTGTACAGGACCCGCCAGCTCCCTTTAGGGGAAGAATCACCATCAAACAAACCAGTCCACCTCGAATCCCTCACTCCAGCCAGCGACTGCAGATTCAGGACCTTCACACAGCTGCTGTACAGCTCCTTTCCAGGGCAGGACTGAAAGAGGCCCAGTCTTGATGTTTTAATAGTCAATAGTTTCCCCTCCTCCTCCTCCCATTCTCCCACAGCAGGACGAACCTTCAGGGAGGGGAAAACATAATCTTCTCCTTTACTCCACTGGTCCGCATGATATTTATCTTGCGCATAGGAACGAAGAGGAGCAGGAAGCGACTGCCACAACTCTTCCACCAGATGCTGGACCACTCTGCTGGACCGGATCCCCATCATCTCTGTTAGCTGCTGTGTGTCTGTCCGAGCTAGATGGCCCACCTTTGTGATCCCTGCGTCAGTGAGCTGGCTTCCCAAGGTGGCTGAGGAGAAGGCAGCAGTGGAGCTCAGGCAGTTATGGAGCAGAGGTTCCTCAAAGACCCACAGCCCAGGCTTGGCGTCAGGACGGGAGATGTCCAGTGTCCTCCATGCCTCCATCATTGACGTGTAGAAGGGAGTCAGCCCAGAAAGGTCACCTTGAGATGTTTGTGTCAGGAATAATTGTTTGTCCAGTCCGAGTCTCCCAGCCTTCCTGAGTAACAGCTGTGCAAGTGGCATCCAGATAGAAGAGCCATAGAGCAGTCTCTGTAAAGCCTGCAGTCTGAAGGTCACAGTTCTGGAGACGGTGTCTATGAGGCCCTGCCCCCCCCTCTGCTAGAGGGAGATACAGGACCGACGCTCGCACCCAGTGCCGGCCAGACCAAAAAAAGTCCACCAGAACTCTCTGCAGTCTTTCCAGGAGCCCTGGTGGAGGGACCAGGACTTTGAGCTTGTGCCACAGAGATGAGGCGACCAGATTGTTGGCTATAAGAGTTCTTCCCCTGTAGGACAGCTGTGGCAGCACCCATTTCCATTTAGACAACCTGGCCCGCACCTGATCCAGCACCCCCTCCCAGTTCTGCTTCTCTCTGTCCTCATTTCCCAAGCACAGACCCAAGGCTTTTATGCCTGTGGTCCACCACTTGAGACGTCCAGGGAGGTCAGGAGTGTCCTGAGGACTCCAGCGTCTCATCAAAAACACGCCTCACTCTTCTCCCAGTTCACCCTGGCTGAAGAGGCTTTCTCATGCAGGACTAAACTGTCTTGCAACGCTAGCACGTCCTCTTGTCCCTCTACAAAAACAGTTATGTCGTCCGCGTAAGCCGACACAACCACCTTGGACTCAACAGCTAGCATTGGCAAACACAGACCCGTCAGCCAGTTCCACGGTCTGCGCAGTAGTGGCTCAATAGCCATCCTGTACAGCTGGCCTGATATGGGACAACCCTGCCGGATGCCTCTACGGACAGCTACAGGACAGCTCAGCCCTCCCCCTACCTTCACAAATGTTTGTCCAACCCCAAAAGCCTGCAGTGTCGAGAACAAAAAAGAGTGATCCACACGATCAAAGGCCTTCTCTTGATCAATAGCAGTGTTCAGGTTATACAGTTTACAGCACTCAAAAATGTCTCTCATTACAAACAAATTATCATGTATTGACCTGTCGGGGACACAATAAGATTGTTCTCTGCCAATTAAAAGGTCAATAAAAACCTTTAGTTTGTTGGACAGGGCTTTAGATAATATTTTATAGTCTGTGCATAAAAGAGCGACAGGTCTCCAGTTCTTAAGCACGGTCACGTCCCCCTTCTTAGGCAGCAGGGAGATCACCGCACGGCGACAGGAAGCAGGAAGGGTCCCATTCTTAAAAGAGTCTCTATAAACGTCCAACAGGTCACCACCAAGCAGGCTCCAGAAATGTTTATAGAACTCTGGGGGGAGTCCATCAAGGCCTGGAGACTTCCCAGAGGCCATCTGTGACACTGCAACACTCAGTTCCTCCAAAGAGAGGTCTGAGCTCAGAACGTGATGGTCCTCTGGACTCAGCTGGGGCAGATCTTGCAGCAGCTCAGCAGCAGCATCCCCATCACAGTCCTCCGCTCCAAACAAGTCTGCGTAGAAGGCCACAGCATGCCTCTTCATCTCAGCGGGGTCAGAGGTCAGCTGCCCATCCGGCAGCCGGAGACACACCATCTGTCTCCGCTGAGCCTCCGACCTCTCCAAAGTAAAGAAGAAGGAGTTAGGAGCATCCATGTCCCTTAGCGTTCTGAGCCTGGCTCTGATCAAGGCTCCTTTTGCTCTCTCTTGAAGAAAAGATTTCAGTTGGTGCTGCTTGGAGAGCAGCAAACCAGCGTCAGAATCAGAACCATTCTGTAGTCCACTGATTTCTGCTTCCAACTCTTCAACAGCCCTCCGAATCCTGGCTGTGGAGAAAGAGGCGTACTGCTGGCAGAAACTTCTGATCTGGCCCTTCCCCACCTCCCACCACTGACTGAGAGAAGAAAAACACCCTTTTTTTGATGCCCAGTACTTCCAGAACCAGTTAAAATTCTCACAAAAATTATAATCATTTAAAAGTTTAACATTAAAATGCCAAAAAGAGCCTGATTTTCTATTGCCAGATAAAAACAGCTCTGCTAAAACTAAGTGGTGATCTGTAACACCAACAGGGACAATGTGGCAGTTTGCAACACTACTTTGACCCATGTGAATTGTACATCAGAGGACTGCTTATTCCTCCACACATCCACCAGGTCACCCTCCGTCACCATCTGAGAGTGGAAACGGGAGGATTGAAGGTGGGGTTCTGCTCCTGTCCTGTCCACACTATCATCCGGACAACAGTTCCAGTCTCCTCCCATCACTACAATCTCACCATGACTAATGTTTTCTACTACGGCCTTCAATTTTTTAAAAAGAGCCAGACGCTCTGCACCACCATTTGGTGCATACACATTAATGAGGCAAAAACTGAAATCATGAATTTCCGTTGTAACTATTAAAATCTTGCCTTTTTCTATTTCTGAACTTCATAAAATCTTTACATTAAGATTAGGAGAAAAACAGGTGGCAACTCCAGCACTAAGATTAGAGCCACGGCTAAGTACATGCTGGCCTTTCCAGCACAAACCCCAGTCTGTTTCCATCAGGGCGTCACTGTGAGTCTCCTGCAAAAACACTACATCTATCTTTTTCTGTCTGATTGTCTCCATCACCAAACCCCTTTTGTGTGCGCTTCTACCCCAATTCATATTTAGAGAGGCGACCGTCAAAGCCATCAAAGAAGGAGAGGAAGACACAGAACAGACAAAGAGAACCAAAAGATAGAGAAACACCCCGTGAAGTATGATCACTTTCAAATTATTTCGATAGTTCCATCTTTTTGGCCCTTTTGCGGCCCCTTAAAGACCTTTTAACTGTAGTGACATGTTTTCTTAAACAATAGCGCTTTTTCTCATCCAGCACTTCTGTGTTGGATCGATTTTTGAAGAGCGCTCACAGTCCGGATGAACTTCTCTGCGTTAGGGAAATAACTCCTCACATCAACTGGCCGGCCAAAGGAATCCTCCAAAACCTCATTGATTTCATCCACGGAATAAATATCAGCATTCTGAGAGGCACTGCCTACAAGCGATGTAGTATCAGAGTCAATCTCCTCCTCTGAGTCCAGTTCTCCAGCCTCTGGAGCCGCCTGCTGCTCTGCTGTCTGACCACTCAGGGTCTGCAGTGCCTCCTCCATCTCAACACACTGCTCCATATCAGTCCTCACCTGTACATCAGTCACCTGTTCATCAGTACCAGCCTCAGCTTTTTCTGCATTTTGTATTTGTTCATTTTTTTTCACACTTTCAGTTTCATTGTCATCTTCTTCCCTCGCCACCGTTATATCCTTCACTACCTCTGCCATTCTCTCTTTCTGCACCGACCCAGCTTCAGAAACACCAGAGTCAGTAGCAGCCGAACCCCTTGGACCCCACGCGTCCGCGGGGGCGGGGGCGGTAGGGCGACCCACCGCTCCGGAGCCCCCCGGAGCCGCGAGTCCCCCCGCCCGTGCATTCCGCTGGAGCGGCCTCAGCGCTCGGCTCTCCGCTGTCAATACTGCCTTTTCTCACAGCATTTTGCCGCCACGGACAAGCAGTCATTTTATGGCCCAGTTCTCCACACTCAAAACATTTAAAATTCCCAGAGTTTGCATAAACCATATACACACCCTCCTCCTGCTTCACACGGAAAGACACATCCAGTGTCTGAGTGGGAGAGTCCAGAAACATGAAGACCTGCCTCCGCAGAGACTGGACATGTTTCAATTTCGTGTCCTTGCAGCCCAGACCAACAGTACGGAAACCACTCGCAAACTTACCAAACCTCCTCAGTTCTCGCTCCAGAGCCTCGTTCAAAATGAACGGAGGAACTCCGGACACAGTGATCCGCGTAGACGGTACAGCCAGCGGGGACACCTGGAAAAACTCATCATTGACGACAACTCCGCTTTCGATTAGATCCGCCACAAACTGTGGGTCCTTAAAAAAACCACCACTGCCTTATTCATTCGGGAGGCGTAGGTGATGCTCTCACATCCAACCTTCTCCCCAAAGACCTGCAGCACCTGCTCCACGGTGGACCAACCGGACTCCATGTCTCAGAGGCACAGGAGTCGTCTCAGAGGACGCCATCCTGGCCACGAGACACGGAAAAACACACAAAAAACAACAGCAAACTAAGTTTAAACTACACTAACAACACAAAAACACACAGTCGGAAAAAGAAAAACACAAACAAGCAAACACGTTTGTTTTCAGCAATAATTCGCTCTCAACTCACTCTCTCTCAAACACATGTCCACACGTGACAGAAAGAAAGAAAGAAAGAAAGAAAGAAAGAAAGAAAGAAAGAAAGAAAGAGAGTGGTTGAATTTGTGTATTGATATGGAATCACAGGAGTGTCAAAATTAAAAGGAAATACATATGGAAATATAAAGAGAATCAATAATACAAAAAAAATATACAAAGGTAGTCATATTCTTTTTCTATCTTGTCTTTGCTTATTCCATTTTGTCAATGAAACGGTGGATGGTATCAGAGCCTGAAATCTCTAGGAGCTAATGAAGAAGCAGCAAAGCAAAGCTCCAGATTGCTGGCATTACGAACTGATAACCGGGGTCCATGTAACTTATCAGAAACAAGTCATGTCCCTTTGCAGCACTATGGAAGAAAAATCCCAGAGAATTGGTCAGCCTTTCTCAGGATGGAAGGAAGAACTCTTCCACCACCTTGCTGCTCAGTTAGGCTCGATTGGCGAGCAGAATTGTGAAATAGTATCAACAAAAGGTGAGTCCATTGTTTGCAATGAAGAAAGAGACACGTCTGGCTTGTCGCCATGCAGGAACCATGAAGCTGATACTCGACTCCTGCTTCATGCTGCAGACGCTGCAAAATGCGACTTGAAGAAAGTGATATTACGCGCAGGCGACACTGATGTTGTTGTGATAGTCAATGCCACCTTTCATGATGTGTCTGTTTCTGAGCTCTCTGAGCAGGTATTTACGGTACATTCCAGTACATGACATTGCCTCTCACTTAGGGGAGCAGAAATCTAAAGCCCTCCTTACGTTCCAAGCCTTTACTGGTCTGTGACTCGACATCGTCATTTAGAAACATAGGCAAGAAGACTGCATGGAATGCATGGTCAGTATATGATGAAGTCCCAAGCATTCCAGACACTCAGTAGAGCTTCATCACCGCAAGCCTTTTAACTACGCCCTTCCTGTCTTGGAGCGCTACACAGTAATAATGTAGCGCTCCACATTATTACCAGCACATGTGTCACTGTTAATTCAGCCCGTAAGAATCTGTTTACTCACAAAGGAAGAGACATTGACAACATACCGCCAACAGCTGGTGTCTTGCTACAGCATGCAAAGAGAGCTGTGCCCTAATGAGGCCATTGCAGGGGAAACGGTTTGGATGCTTCATGGACCTTCCTCCTACTGATGAGTGGGGTTGGGTTAGGAACTAGTCCCAATTGTGAGAACCCCTGTGGACAACTATCCAGCCTGCATCACAAAGTTGTCAAGAGCTCCCGGAGTGCAGTTGTAAGAGTGAGCGAGGTTGCACAGGAAGATGTAAACGCGTACATGTGGAACTCCCTTATACAGCCCTTTGCTACTGTGGAGGTCTGTGGAGGAGACATGCTTTAAGAAAGCCCGTCAACTACATGTACTGCAATAATCAGATCAGACATAAGGAGAACAATACTATTAGCTAAAGAATGCCATTGAAGAACTAGCAATTAAATATCAACATTACTTTTGATAATACTTTTTATGATATGACCTGTGGTAACTGCATATGATGAACAGCAGATATATAGTAGATTTATTGTTGATTTAGGCAATAAACTTGCTCTTACATTCGATATATTGATTTAGTACCTTAAATATCTTTGTTTCACGTCCGCACTGTTTCCATGGATTAAAGAAATTGCCATTTCATTATTTTATTTCTAATCACAAAATTATCTGGTTTGGGTATCTTGTGTTTTTTTCTTTTTAAATGTACCACGAAACTACCATTATGGTAGTTTGTTTTTCCCAATTTAGCCTCGTTATCATGCCAAGAGATCACGTGACCTTTTCTTAATTCATATAAACTTATTCCTTGGAGTCTGTTTTACAGTTTGTATCATTTGAAGGCGTTAAGTCAACAAAATAACAGCTGAAACATAAACATTCAATGCCAACCTAATTTTTATGCTAAACCCCCCATAAACTGCAATTATGGGATGGAATGTGCTGGGGTCCAGGTCTAATATTGATCAGCATATCAAGATCTATCAGTCTGCTACATTTCATACTTTTGTCACAAAGTGAACAATCATCTCATCATTCTGCTGGATTAGGAGATACTGTATTCATAAGATTCATCATTTTATTATTTTCCAACTGTGATACAAAGGGACAATAATCGACATAGATGAAGCAAATCTCATTTAATGAACATCAGGTCAAAGTAAGGGAGAAAATAAAATACAGGTAAAGCAATAGCTTAAATAATCTGAATGAATTCATTTAAAAACGGCAACGCACCAATTAACATAATAAACCGCAAAGTAAACTGTCAAAGTTCTTTGTTTTTTACCATAGAACATATTTATATTGAACTTTTCAGGAATTTAAAGGAACTGAAAATAGGCTCCATGATTGCATAACTTTTTTAATGGCTGTTGAATTGATTTGACACTTACAGATTTTTTTTTCTATCCGTTCCAAACTGACACGCTGTCAAACAGCCTCGACGCATAACAAAACGCACTCGGGAGCAATGAAGGTCCATATCCACTGACAGCTCTAGCATACAGATCCAGCTGTCAGTGTGGGCTATTTTGCTCAAAAATCACAACTATATACAACACCAGGAAGAGAGTGCCTCATGTGAGAGCCCATGGACACACATTTTGGCCCCAGGATTGGTATGTCAGTTTGCTTCATGCATTTAGTAGACTGTCACTCAAGATAAGCAAGTTGCCTACTGATGCCTCCAGCCAAACAATCAATCTCTGGATCAGTCAGACAGGTACTATTGGTATGCACATTCAGCCACGTTTCGTTCCTCCAGCCATTTCCGTTTAAATCTGACAGATCGAAGCATCAACACGCACACACACACACACGCACACACACACACACACACACAATGAAATGTAACAATTATACTGTAAGTCGGACAGGTGCACATTTAATTTACATTTACGTCATTTTCATTTGTTATTAACGTAAACCTGTAGTTGCAGCTTCCGAGGAAGTGGTTGAAGAGAGACCTGCCTCTTTAACAGTGGGGATTATTTCGCAGTGAAACTGGAAGACTGCTCATAAATGCAAGAGAAGCAGGTTTTCAAGCTCTCTTGTTTTGAAAGTGAAAGTCAGACAATTATTTACACAAGATAACTCTCACGTCAGACATTTTGTTATGTTACAGATGGATTAAATTGTTTTTTTCCCCCCCTAACTATTCTACACACCAAAACCAATAATGACAACATGAAAAAATTTGGTTTGTAATGTTTGCAAAGTTATAAAAAAATATATAAAATCATGTATACATCAGTATTCATAGCCTTTGTTGTGAAGCTCTAAATTGAGCTCAGGTGCATCCTGTTTCCACTGATTATCCTTGAGATGTTTCTACAGCATCATTCGAATCCACCTGGGGCAAATTCCATTGACTGAACCTAATTAGGAAAGGCGCATACCTCTCAATATAAAGTCCCACGATGGATAGTCCATGCCAGAGGACACATCAAGCATCACCTCAAAGGGATTGACTGTAGATCTCTAAGACGAGATTGTCTCAAGGCATAAATGCAGGGAAAGGTACTGAAAAATGCCTGCTGCTTTGAAGAACCAAATTAGTACAGTGGTCTCCATCCTCCATAAGTAGAACGCACGGCTGGTTCACCTTCTTGCATGACAATGATTCTAAACCCACACAGCCAATGTGTGAATGTCTTTAAATGGAGCCACCAGAGCCCAGGTTTGAATCTGAATAAACAACAATTATTTTTCAGCCTACTTTTTACTTCTACTCCTTAACGTTTTCACGCACCAATCTGTACTTTCTACTCCTTATATTTTTAAAAACAGCCTTGTTATTTTACGTAGGCCTGTTTCTTGGGATCTCTGTCATTCAAAAACAACCCACATGAACATCCAAATATATTGCATCATCTATACATAGTCATTTGTATTCGAGAAGTATCAACATAAACTATTCTGACACCCTATTGGTTTGTACAGGATCCATCATCCCTGCATGAATGACAAATACAAATCCTATCACATGCAAGCAAGAGGCACATCGTTGACACATTTCATGCATAATGGGGATGACCGCAGCAGAGACTCAAGAGAACTCAAGCAAAATGCCCCAAGCAAGCACCGGAGAGGAGGTAGGTATCTAAGGAAGACCAGCCAACCCTTGTACATAATTGAAAAAATTTTTTTTAAATGGTTGAATCCGAAAACAACTATTTTCAAATGTGCTGCCAGCTCTGTGCCTCCAAGTACCAAGAGCTAATGTCTTTAAAAATATAATATAACGTTATAATCATCATGGCATTTAGAAAAATGTTGGTTTCATTGGAAGGCGGAGTAGTGCACTATAGGCCCCTCTGGCATGTGGCCTAAGCTGGTTTTGACCTTAATTACTTTTTTCCCCCTTTATATTACTTTTACTTGTATACTTTAAATTGTTTTGAGACCAGTACTTTTATACTCCTATTTGAGTAAAAAAAAAAAAAAAAACCTTGAGTTGATACTTTACCTTCTCCAAAAGTATTTTTTAAATCCCAGTATCTATACTTCTCCTTGAGTAATGAATGTGGATACTTTTGACGCCTCTGTTTGAGGCTGTGCTGCCAAAGGTGCATCAACAAAATGTAGAGCAGAGTCTGAATACTTGTACACATGTGATTTCTGCTGGGGTTTTTCCCTAAATTGCAAAACTTTAAAAAATAAAATACAATCACATTGTCATTATGGGGTATCATGTGTATAAATGTGATTGGAAAAAAATTATAATATATAATTCATTTCAGAATGAATCTGTAGCATAATAAAATGTGGAAAACATGAAGTGTGGTAAATACTTTGACACACTGTATAACCCTTCCCTGATCAAAAACCAAGGCACTCAATGGGAAACACCAGCCAACTAAAATAATTACATGCAAAATAGTAATATATATTTAAGAGTCCTGGTTCATGGTAGTCATGGAACATGAATCTTGGTTGACCATTGGAAAAGTTTAATATGCAGTACACTAATGCAGATGATGAACAGTGTCTGTTTCACAGCTGCTACCACAGACGTGTCGCTCACAGCACACTGGGTGAAGTCATGAGCAAAGGAAGATAAATGGTCACGCTGAATGGACAAGCTAAAGGCCGTTTCATAAATATGGACAGGGTGGCAGATGGAAGCTACAAATCAATGCCTTTTAATGTTTGCGGGTATTTGTTTTTTGTCTTCAGGTCACAGATGGCAGAATTCTTTACATACGCAGTTCAAAATCAAGCTGTTCTCTGGAAATATATTTGTTAAGATTTTGAAGTAAAGTGGCTTTTATATTTTGAGGAAAGGGTTTCTTTTCTGGTCATTTGTCTTTGTCATTTGAAGCTTTTTAAGCTGTTTGTATTCCTCTCAACAAATGGAAGCACATTTATTAACACATGCAAACAAATAATCTGGCTTGTTGCTATGACAATATGATGTCCTTCAGGCTGTAATAATCAGGCTGATGACCAACCATCGGTGCTGCTTGGTCTATACAGGATCCCTTCATTCACTTCCTTCATTCTTCCATGTCCTTGTCCATGAAGCCCCTATTTGTCAACATCTGATTACTGGTTTGGTAATAGTAACGCATTAGATTACTCGTTACCGGAGAAAATGGTCATATTAGAGTAATGCGTTACTAAGTAACATAGTAGTGGCATCACTGGTCATATCCGTAGGGCTAGTTATCATTCTGAGAAAATATCAACTCACACTGTATGACAAAGTCAAACTTTGTTTATTTTCCATTGCCTTGCTGTACTCTGTTGAGGAAAGCATTGACTTGCACTCCAGAGGTTACTTTATTTTACATTTCAAGCAGTTTCTTGAGCTCACTAAGCTTCGCGAACTTGTAGCCCACTTCAACCTGCTCCATGTATACATTTAATTTACAAAAATCCTGCGCTTTTCGGTAAAACAGTTGGACCAGTCAGTGATCTCATTATCATTGTCACACTCAAATGATTTGTTTGTCCATGGTGATGATGCATGCAACGCCTTTCTAAAGAGAATAAATTGTGAACAGATGACAAAGATGATTATTTTGATAGTGTGCTATACCATACTAGTATCTCAACTCAATAAAAGAATATCACAAAATATTGTCAGTAAGTGTGAGTGACAATATTGTGTTTTGGTGTTTTCAATTAAAATGTTCTCAATAATTCATTACAATGGGATCTCAGTTAACATGGTTAAGTCCCCAAAGTCATAAATGCTTACTCATATTAGAAAAAACCTGAGCAGTTATATGACATTATATTGTAATCTGTATGAAAGTAGCTGTTGGATAGAATACTTGGCCTATGGCAAAACATGCTGGCCCTGAAAGTACTGCAATTTCAACAAATAACATCCTGATTAATCTGTTCAAAGGCAACAACTCAAGGTCACTGGGTTTTTGTTCAACATCCCTGATCCCTCCCACATATCCCTCTAAATGACATATGACACATCCCTCAGTGCTCTCGTCTATATTGCTGCAGGGCAGTGAATGAATTTCCTTGAGCTTGTTGCTCCCACTGGTGTACAGTATTCAACCTGAACACACAGATCCAGTTCATTGAAGCCAAGGCTTTATGGAAAGTATCTCGTTCCACAATTCTTTCCTAGTGTTACGGTCTCCGAGACACAAAGGCTTGACAAAACCCTGAGACCGCAGCATATTGACGGGACACCACAACCATGGTGAATTTGAGAAATAATCATTTATTTATCTCAAAACACTTTCAACAAAGTAACCAAAGCGATTAGAGAGCCAAAAGAAAGGGGCTGGAGACGCCGGCCCAAATGATCCAAAGGATGAGAAGATACTGAGCCAACCTCGCAATGGGCCGTCGCACCCAGCACCTCCTCTTAACCTATGAAACCCACAACCTAGAATCCAAAGAAAAACCGATAACTGGACTACCAGAGATCTCCAGCCCAAACTAAAACAACAAAACCCCAGCAACCTAGGCATCTCAGGAGGGGAGACCAATGCCTAGGAGAGGGGAGACAAAAGAAACAGAAAAGTGAAACAGAAAAAACACAGAAGCTTGCCCACAACTGTGTGCTGCAGAAGGAGGAAGAAAGAGTCTCCACCCTCCTCGTCTGCCTTTTTATCACCTGCTCCTACCTGAGTGCTGATCTCACTCAGGTGCGCAGTCAGCAGAGGGAGGAGGGAGAGTAGCGGGAGAGAAACTGAGCCAGAAGTAACACCGAGGCTGAGACACTTTATTACAGATGAACACCAAATAATGAAACATACCATTTGATCGTTAGTACAACACAGTCATATGGCGCGGTTGTGTTTTAGGGAGTATTTGAAGTCTGCAGTTACCAGGGGTTTCACTTTTATGCCAATTCAGGTCTGTGAATGTCCTTCATCAGTCAGTCCTTTTAAATTATATATCAGCGCAGAGCACATACATGACGGACTCATGAGGTAAGTAAATATGAAAGAAAGTTGTATTAACTAGTCCTGATGTTGCCAGCTGCTGGTATTTTACATTGAAATATTTCATATTTATCATTACTGCAGGCATTAAAAAACTTTTGTGAAAATACATTTTCATGACATAAAAAACACTAGTTGAGGTTTGAGATCGGCAATCACAGAATACATCTTGCAGTATTTTGTTGACTTTAGTTAAAGTGTTTCACATCATTGCCCTCGTTGGTGGATCAGCTTATGCATGTCATGTCTCCTCCTGTGTCTGTAAAAAGTCCACGTGTCTTACCTGTTTGCTCCTCCGGTTTAATTATGATACTCACCTGCCTCGTCTTCGCCATCTTGCACTTGCCCCTCTGTGTCGTTGTGTCTCACCTGTATCTTCATCTTCCCCAGTGTTTGTACCGTATTGCCTTTTCCTTCATGTATCTGTTGCCAGATGGTCTTTATACTTTTGAGTCGGTCCACCCCGCAACTTTCCTTGTGTTCCCTTTGTGTTTATACATTCTTCATGTTTTGGACTGTGCTTGTGTTTTTGGAATCTTCTTTGGATTGCCTGTTTTGAATATAAACTCTTGGACGTTTGTAACAAAGTCTTTAGATCGTCAATATTTATGTGGGTCTGGTTTTGGTTCGCAACGATCAGGGACAATAACATCTTGCTAAAACATGAAGTGTACTCTGTCCTGGTTTGGATGGCTCTGGCTCCTCAGGGGGATGGTGTAGCCTATCAAGAAGCATGCCTGGAGGCAGATTTACAGTCCCCATGGCATAGTGGAGCGTCATGACACCTCCATCGCTGCTGCGGGGATCAGCTGCAGGGATAAGCCACTGTCCTGGCAACCCCTTCCTATGGACCTGCTGCCAAGAGCCCCAGTGCCGTTCCAGTGCCACGTTAAGCTGCTCCGATCACCACTGCACCGCATCCTAACCCCCGGTTTTCTGGAGACTCGATAGACTGTTGGGAATTCCATTTCGAGCGACAGGTGGTGATATATCCCACTGAGTGTTCTTGAATCACTTACATCGTCTCTCATCTCACAGGCCAAAGAAAGGCGCTGGTGTTTCAGAGAATGGCGTTTGCTCTACTTGACCAGATGGGACACCTGCTCACCTCCTGCCTAGTACAAGGTCAGGTTCCCCTCTCGGTGACATATATATATATATATATATATATGTATGGCTCAAGTTACAATTAAATGGTATCCCCCCCAACTCCCAATGTGATTTAGACATTGATTTTTGGGCAAAATCTGGTTGGTCCATCTTAGCCTTGATTTAATCCCAAATATAATCATTAAAATTAGGTTGTTATTGGACTGTCCAATGTGGTCCAAATTTTACCTAAATATCGTTAAAAAAAAATTTTTTTTTTCTTACCTAGTGTAATACAGTCATTCAAATTAGGTTGTTATTGGACCACAATGGGCGATCAATATCAACCCAGTACCAATGGTCCAACTGCATTCAGCCAAAAAAACAAGGTGTAAATTGGTTTGGTGTTTGGTTAGTCATAAACACATGAAGTTTAATGCAGACTGCACAAGTTATGACCATGTTTATGGGTATATATATGGTGATATAATTTTCACAGCTTGGTGGACAGAGGTTAGTGCTCTTGCCTCACAACGTCTTTTGAACTAAGTGCTGTGAGCATCAGGTTTGTGTAGGGTAGGGCATTGCATACCTAGAACTTCAAAGTCAACATCATCTGCAGTAATGAAACGTAGCAAGCGAGGCACGGAATTAACAAATGAAAATGTGATTTTCCCTTCATGACATCTGCAGTGAGCAGAGGCTTTTATTTTGACTCACCAAACAGGAACACCATGGCTGGAGAAGATGACACACAAAACCCTTTTCACTCCTGCTCGCCAACTTCCAAATATTAAACTAAACTAAACTAGATCAACTAACTAACTACACGAGCTAAGAAACAAAAACACAACAACACACAATCATTACCAACACTAACAAGCCTAATATAATAAAGACATTTGAAACATCGCCAACCCAACTCCCAAAATGCATTGCAGCGATCAGCTCCGTGACGCTACAATATGTTTCGGCTGGCAAGTGTTACTCTAACAAACTCAAGATCGTAGAACACCATGAAAGAAACTTAAACAATTATTCAATAGCAGTCTCCATACTCTCCCAACAAGATTTAGCTCATGACATGGCAGCGCATCCGTTGTTTGTGTTGGAAACATGGAGAAAATGAAAACAACTCGGACGGCAGAGCTGCCTGCGGTGCTGAATCCACACCTGTGGCGCCTCTGCACCTCAAGATGACATGAAAGTAAGAAGAATTTTCTGACCTTTCCTTTACTGAAGGTCTGGTTGCTCAGGTGTTGGTCTCCGATTATTTTTTAAATCTGGGGTTTTTCCTCAAAAGAAAGTTTTAAAAATGTCTTTATGGTCTCTCGCCCTGTCATCCTGCCTGTTAACCCACCAACAAGCTGGAGAGTGTAGCAGCGCTTTATCAATTCACTAATGCACTGAGAACATACGTAGCTATAGCATAGCGATCTGCCTTTTTACGTAAATGATTTTCATATTGGGGAACTGACTGCGCAAACGCACCCATACACTGGATATGAGCAGCAAAGGCAGAGCAGCAGTGTATCTTTAGGGTGTGGCCTTTGGGAGAGGGTGTGGCCTTCGGGAGAGGGTGTGGCCTTTGGGAGAGGGTGTGGCCTTTACAGTAAGACAGCGCATGAGTGAGTGACTTGTGCAGCCTCTCTGCCATACCATTAAATAGCGGTGTTGAGTCATTTGGGCAATGAAAAGCACAAAATGCTGACACTTTCAAATCTATAACTACTGTAAGTTGCCGCAAATTGAAAAATAAAATGATATTATAATCAAAACAAATAATCAAAATGATTATTTCATTCATTTCAATTCAGCCTTGGGTAGGCAACGCCTACCCTGACTGCACGTCGCTGGACCTGAATAAGATGTCCTTTCACCTTTCATCCCTCTACCATATATAGATCATAAAGAGACCTGTATGACCTGAAAAAGACATGTTTTTTTACCTTTCACTCTTCTAACAAATTTTGACGTAGTTTAAACGGAAGGAAAAAGGCGTCTTTTCAACGTCTTTTAAATAATTTTTTGCTGGGCGGGATATTTTGACCCATTGACTGAAGTTTGCATACTCAACTCGAACATACAGAAAAGCATGTTGTTCCACTTTGATGATAAGTTTATTAACCCAGGAGTCTTTTAGAAGTCAGGTTGGATTGACATATGGGGGAAAAAATGAATAAAAATAACATTTCTCCCGGCACAACACAGTGGTATTGTGATTACAACTCTTGCCTCACAACTCTTGCCTGTTGTGGGTTTATGCCCTGGTTGGGCCTTCTTTATTGAGTTTGCATTGTCTTCCTGGACAAGTATGGCTTGTACAGTCCAAAAATACGTCCGTAATGTTAATTATGGACTTCTTGTGCTTGTGTTCACTTTAGGTGCGTAAGATGTCATATCATACATATATCATCACTACCTTGGCATACATCATAAAACCTGTTGAATATAGTCAAAATAATCAAAAAAGACTTTAAAGCTCTAGTTCAAGACTTTGCATGAATTGCCTGATTTCATAAGTCCGACTACATGGCAATTGTTTTGGAGTACTGACCATCAATACCCTTTACCAGCTTGGAAGCACGCTCCAGTTGTTCTTAGAGCCTTTGTTGATCTCGATCAGTCTTAGAGTGAGCTCTTGCTGTACATGTCAGATCAGGAAATTACAGGACAATATAAACAGCATAAAACGGTACTAAATGTAAGTAAAAATGATGAGAAAAAAACATAACTGACAGTTTGAATGTGACAGAACATACTGTATATCAGCAACAAAAAAGTTATATAACGTAAATAAAATAAACAATTATGATGTATGTAAACAGGGGATTTTATTATCAGATTCAGGGAATTTATTTTATTGTAAATATTCATAACCTAATGGAGTTTTGATGATTTAGCAAACTGAGCGAGTTGATAAGAGATTTCAGCTCGAGGAGACGGGAATCAGGGTGCGACCACCCCGATTTACGGATCCAGTGACGTCATCGTCCCAACCCGGAAGAGAGTCCCGGCCTGCGCTTGAGAGAGATTGAAGGTCTGAGCAAAGGAAGACAGAGATTAATTAAAGGTACGACACTGTTTTTCGGACACTGCTGAACGGCTCTCGCCAGGACAGCTCTGAATACTCCTGTCTTCTGTCTTCCAGCACTTCTGTGCGCGAGCCATGCTGCACTCTTAAGCTTCAACACGTGTCAAGCTCGTGCTGCTGCTGCTCATTGTTTTTATTAACTTCTGTCACCTTGAGCTGCTCTTCGTGCAGGTTCAGTGCGCACACATGTCCACCTATGTTTCAATCTTCTTTTATGTTTCATGTTATTTATGTTTAATGACTATGTGTCTATCGGGAATATAATGCAATGTGCAGTATTTTGCGAGGCAACTTTGTTACAGTAGCTCCAGATACTAGGCAGTTCAAAGTGACACACTTAGAAACATATCGAAGGAAGAAATATCAACTGGTGACAGTTACTTAATGTACGTTTTTATATTCAATTGTACATATTTTATTGATAAAACAATGTCATTGTTGCCTGAAGGCGGCATTGTGCAATAATTGTACAGTATCATAGTGAAAAGTATTCATTTGTGACGTTGTTACACACTGCTGAGAAGGTATCATAATATCATTTATTATAATGTGTAATATTTTACAAATTATTACACACACATCCGCTCACCACAATGACTTTAATAATAACTTTATTATTAATAAATGTCAGGACAAGAATGGTGTCGTGGTTTTCAGGCTTGCCTTCAATCCTGAGCAAAATTAGGTATTATATAATCCGCTGAGCATGTCCGATCAAGCTCACACTTAAACTGTGAGCAGGGAAAGAAGCGTGACTACATGCTTTTATTAGCGTGAATCTCTCCTAAATACAGGTTAAAAAAAAAAGTCCAAACTAAGAGAAGTGGATGTGTTTGCATTGTCGATTATAGTCTTGTCACCTCAGGTGTAATTGATTATCTGATGTCTTGTTTTGTTTTTCCAGCTCCAATGGCAGAAAAGCATTCCAAACCTAACTTCAGCCACTCCCAGGCATCTGAGATTTTGAAGAGGTGCTACAATTTGACAACCTTGGAAATTCGCTCGCTGCCCAGTTACGATGACCAAAACTTCTACGTGGTCGCCGTTGAAGGCTGCAAATGCATCCTGAAGATCCTAAACTCAGAGGACAGTAAAAACCCCGACTTGATTGAGATGCAGACTTTTGTTATGTCATTCCTTCACCAGAATGGACTCCCTGCTCAAACAGTCCTGCCCTCCACCTCAGGACAGCTCACGAGCATGGAAGAAGTAGGTAGGACACCAGTTAGATAGTTCTGAGTTCCGAAATTTCAATTGCACAGGAATTGTATGTAGAATTAAATGGATTCCCTATTGTCAGACAGATAAATGGATATCTTTGACATGAACAAATGTGTTGTTCACCCTCTGTGCACTGTTTATATTTGAGCCTGCATGGGCTTTCAGTTTAATTTTAAGTGCTCGGTGTCTAGTTCTAGTTTCTGAGAGCGCATAAAGGCAAATATCATTCTTTATAGTAGAACAAAGATAAGAAATTAAACAAATATAAATAATTATTCTGAATGTAGTTCTCGACAATACATATTAAAACAGTTTTTAATGGGCGTTTATAGAATCCTACTGATTTCTTTTTACATGTTGATGCTTTCTCGTTTTAATATGACAAAACATGAATTTAAAATATATTTGCCTCAAACAAGACGTTCAGTTGTTTTGAACTTATCTCACCCTCTCCTACAAATTAGATAAAGCATTTTTTTTTCTCCCTCAGATTCAACAGCCTTTCATGACTTGTACACTTGACATTCCTTTTCCATTGACTGATGTGTGAGGAAAGGTCAATGGTTCACGGTTGAAACACAGTCCACAGTCATAGCGGCTATCCAAAGTTCATATCATTGTCTTGTTGTCGTGCCATAGTCGAACAGTCCACTCATAAACTTTCAATAAACTGCCCATTGCATCCAGTAACGTTCTTGGAAAAAGTTCACCATAGTTTGTTTTGAAGTCCATATCTTTTTTTCTGGCCATAGTTCATATGAACATATATCAACAGCCTGGAATACCAGTCCGTATAATGTCCATGGCAATAGTCTGTATGCTTCATGGTGGTGTAGCAGCTCATTCTGCATGTTGTAGAGCAGGCTGGACAGTGCTAGTCCTCTGAGGCCACGGGTACACGTACCCAGGTTTTTACAAAAACAGATATTTCCCTCTCTATGTTTCCAAAAAAAAAAAAAAAATGTATTAATTTAAATGACCCACATATACACCTGGTTCAGAGCAACTATGAGCAGGCCAAACCTGTAGGGGGCAGTGTAACAAGAAGTAAGAAGCCATAATAGCCAATCAGAAACCTGGAAGAAAAAAAACGACGATGTGCGTAAATCTCTGGGTGTGTCCGAATAGTCCCTCCTATCTCCTTTCGTATCCACTTGTCCTTAATCCCGTGGATGATGCCACGGTGTTAAGGAAAGGTGTTCAGAGACTTCCTAAAGGAGTTAGGGAAAGGCGATCACATTGTGACAATCAGACCGCACTTACACCAGGTTCCATAATTATAGTCCGATGGCGGTGAAGGTTAGTGACGTCTGCAGTGGTGAAAAAACTACAAATTTCTGAAAATGGAGTACAAAAAGTGCATTTCTGACATTTTCCCCTGTGCGTCTAACCACTGATATAATCTCAAATATCACAAGGTTTGAATTGAAATCAAAGGAACAGAGGCTGCCATGCTACGAAGAACAAAAGTGAAATGAGTAACAGGTAAATAAATAACCAATGCAAACTGAGAATAGGCTGCACAAAAACGTCACTCTACCCTGTTCATTTTACAACATCCGCATCGCATTCATAGTTGGGATCTGGGTTTTAGATTATTTAAAGTTGTTCAAGGCGTATTCTTAACATGTTCCCTTTTCAGTCATCATGAGCGCCGTGAACTTTGGATGAGCGGGTCCCTTTAAATGTTGTCGCCGCAAGGAATTGTGGGGCAACGTGATCTCGTCTCCTTTGGTAAAGGATGTATCAGTGTTTCCTCGGCTAAAAGAGGTTATAATGGAAGCATTGAGCCTCATTTCCTTAGAGAATTGGAATTCCTTATCATGGCCGCCACTTAAACACCTCCAGGGGTTAAGGAAAAGTGGATAGGAAAAGAGATAGGAGGGACTATTAAAACGCACCCAGAGTTTTTCTAAATCTTCACTGTGGCAGGAGTTTTCAGAAAATCATCATTTGTGGTGACGTTGCTGCGTTTATGTGTAAATACCAGGCCCAAACGCAGAGAAATATCACAGTTTTGTTAGAACCTGGGTTCGTGTAAACGTGCCCTCAGTCCCGAAAGTCGAACACCTCGAACATGTCGGTCAGCTGGTTGGAGCTAGGCAGCACGTTCGACCAACGTTGCGGGAAGCGCTGAGCAGATAAGCCATGGCATCGCCAGTGCGAGCACGATCCACGTCGCCAGCAGGTGGCACCGTAGTGAAATCTCAAAGCACCACAGTCTAGCGCACGGGTGGGACATTTCTGGTCCTCCAGGGCTGCAGTCCTGCATCTTTTACAATGTTCCCCTTTTCTCAACACAGCAGAATTTAATGAATTATCTCGATGAAGCTCTGCAGAAAGAACAGTAACAAGCCAATAATTTCTATCAGGTGTGTTGAAGTGAGCTCATTGAAACTGTGCAGGAATGCAGCCCTGAGGTCTATACTACGAACCGGGCTTAACATAGCCAGAATATCTCTCTCCGTTACCTGCGTTGACTTACCCAGACATTTGCAATCCTGATAAGCGTTAGTACGAAGCATGTTATGAATCGGTAATTCAGCCAAGGGTTTTCACGTCGGGATCCGTGTGCGTGCATGTTAGAGGGGCAGTGTTTGCAGCGCCTGGCCGATTGCAGAGCTACTTACGTATTGGAGGAGCAATTATTCTCCCAAATTATGAAGAATTTAAACAAATCAAAAGCAAGACTGTTGTCGCAGCCCAAGCCAGAAAGGGATGCTGCGGAAAATCCCTGACTCTTTTAATGTGTAACTTTGTGAGGTTTTACAATGCTAATTTACCAGACGGCACTGCGATCACTCAATTTCATTTTAGAACGGCACAAACTTGTTGGGCAGAGCTTCATTACTGCTCTTTTAGTTTCTATTTTGCATTAAATTGTTTTGAGGCCCGAGTTTCCCCCGTGTGAGCCTGTTTACTGTTGAAATATTAATTCATGGTTCTGCAGTTGTGTCAGACGTGGCCATTAACCTCATTATTTCAGATGTAACCCGGTGGAGCTAAACGAACTTGGGAACCAGGACAAAAACGTATTTCAAAGTGCTCAGTGAAAAGGCTTTATTTTATGTCGAAGGATTGCAACTATCTCTAAAAAAAACCCTTTCTCTCAATCCCTGCTCCAATCAGGATTTTCTAA
Source organism: Lipophrys pholis (assembly GCF_963383615.2). Lineage (NCBI taxonomy): Eukaryota > Metazoa > Chordata > Actinopteri > Blenniiformes > Blenniidae > Lipophrys > Lipophrys pholis. The sequence continues at coordinate 23,964,849 of NC_137640.1, read as the reverse complement.
GACTGGGCAGTTCAATGTCCAAGAGATCTGATTGGTCAGGAGGCAGAGCTTTGATACTCGGTTGAGCTCTTAACCAGAACATAGAGCAGGTTGGCGGTTCAGAGTAAGTTGCTACTGTGTTTAACCCAGGTTAATCCTGAAGTTATCTCGGTAAGAGAAAATCCTAGTCGTAGTATAGGCCTCTGGAGTGACCAGCCCTGCTCTAGTAAATGTTTCTTTAAGCAAAGCTACATCTCGACTAAGATGACGGCAAACACCTAACATGAGCTTGTCTTTTTATTTCTCCAGATTGTGGCTATGGCCTTCAGAAGTACCTGGTCCGCCTGTTTACTTATTTACCTGGCACGACCATTTCCCAAGTCCCTTCAACGCCACAATTATTGTTCGAAACCGGCAAGATGGCAGCTACAATGGACAAAGTCCTTCAAGAAGTATGACACCAACACTTAGAAATTGTTTCCCTCTGATAAAACTATACTTAACAGCTATATGTTTAGCTTTGAGCACTCTTAGGTCAATTGAAAATTCAAAAGCTTGGTCAAAGTGTATATGACCACCTTTTTTTTCTTCTTTTTTTTGTTTCCAGATGAGACACCCTAAGATTAGCGTTCTGGAGAGGGAGAAGTTTATCTGGAGTTTGACCAATGTTTCCCTCCTTGAACCGTACCTGCATCTCCTGGATGGAGACCCTCTTCAGGAAGTCGTGAAGTCTATTTTTCATCAGTTCAAGACGTCTGTGGAGCCCCAACGCTCTAATTTCCGCAAGGGTGAGTACAATATTTAGTCTTCAGTGTCAACAAGAGAGTATTCCTACATTCCTCAGTCAGTCAGTTATATAGCCATGCGGTTTATTCATGTTATGTTTTTGGCAAGTCATTGAAATACACAAGAGTAGTAAAATATGAAGTTCTGTCATCACTTCTTTAAATTATTACTTTCAAATTGAACATACAGTTTAATCAGAATCTCACAAGCACCCTAAGCCGAGCTGAACATCATCACCTTGGGTAACAAGGCCTTCAAGGCTGGACTGTAGTTCTGAATCATGTTTAGTTGTACAAAGGATACCTGATGGAGTGACTGGTAAGTGTGTTTGGGCTGAGCTCATACCTGCCACGTTGAATTAAAACCAACTTTGCTGTGATTTCCGTTAGTGAAACTTGTTTCAAAAATATTGACTGCCGCCATTTCAGTTTAAGTGGCAAGGCCTGCTGGGTATTCATGTCTGACGTGGATCAGAAACATTCAGTATATCCTCAGTTTACACTTTTTGCTATGATGTATGAGTGCAGACACTGAAGTGAATCAAATTAGAATGGAACGTTTTGTTTTCCTTCATTAGCCACATACACAAAAATCCCAGGTTTAAACGCTTCTTGGATGTTGTAATCATTAGCATAACCTGGGTGTGTCTCTGTAGTGCGTTTTGCTTCACGTAAACTACTTTTTCTTTCCCCTCCTAAGGCATCAACCATGGCGACATCAATGACCTCAATGTGCTTGTGGAGCCTGACGGCAATGACGGGCACAGGATTTCTGGCATTATTGACTTTGGAGACATGCACACTGGCTACTACATCCATGAGCTGGCCATCACTATCACATATATGATGATTGAGCACCCCAATCCCATGGAGGTGGGGGGGCCTACCCTCGCTGGCTGGGAAAGTGTCCTTCCTCTAAATGAGGCAGAGAAAGACTGCCTCTATGTGTTGGTCTTGTCTCGCTTCTGCCAGTCCCTGGTGCTTGCTCGTCACTCTGTGACTTTGCATCCAGAAAACGAAGAGTATCTCATGATTACATCCAGAAAGGGTATTTATATCGTTTCACAGCTGTGGAAACTTGGAAAAGAGCAGGTGGAAAAGGTGTGGTTTGAGAGTGCTGCTCAACTCAATAAGAGAAAATGAAGAAAATGGAACAAAGGGCTTTTAGTAAGAGGAAGGCTCCACTGAGTAGTTGGATAGGTAAGTTATTCATCCCCATGGATGAAAGTCACACTATGATTCATGTAATCAAATATTACTGTAAGATGACTCCTTACTCATCAAATTAATGCAATAAGTGTTAATGTAATTGAAGACAGTGATGCTATACGGTTTTCAATAGATTATGTTGTCTATAAATATAATCATGAATTTCAATAAAAGCAACACATATTTTCGGATGGCCTTCAGATCAGGATTATTGATTTTAATTCGCTGGCCACATGCAACCATTAGAATGATAATACTGTAAAACGTGCACTCTAAAATCCTGTTTGCCAAAGTGATTCTCGCCCTGTGTCACAAAATGTGAAATAGTTTTTGAATGTCATCAGGATATCTACACCTAAGTGCATTTGCGAACCAAGGTTTCCATTTGAATGGATAGAGACTATATGTCTGGATATTGAGCTGACTTGATCATGTCTGTCAATGAAGTGAAGGCATATTAATAGATTTCTAGATAAACAAATTACAAATGCAATGAATTACTCTTTGTCGCTCCACTCTTAATTTTTTATCTCAGATATTTTCTCAGTTCACAAATTATTGACAGCATATACCTAGATTATCAAAATGGTCTTTCTTTATAATTTATAATTTAACGCATATTGCACAGTGACACTCAGTTTTGAAACGTTAATAGTGTAGTACCACTTTTTTTACTCTTTTATACAGTTTTATCGGTCTCCTGTAAAAACAGTCACAGTGCAATGTGAGCATATATTTCATCCTAAACAGGCATACTTGGGCAAACAATAGATGCATATTTTTGTTTTTACACAGTTGTGTTATACCTCATCTCATAAAAAAACACTGCTGTGGAACCAAAAGCACAACTTGAGCTCCTGTGATCCAGATGAAAGACACATTCAGTTAGTATTTGAGTATTTTAGAAAATCAGCACGTGGAACATTTGTTGTAATCCCTGAGATTTGTGGGTTTTTTGATGTATATTTTTCACCTCATTTATCTGGTGAATGTTTGACTTGTATAATTTTGGATCTGCATTTCAGTGAATAAATGAAAAGATGTGCCACTTCGTTGTCTACCTGAGTCTTTATGTCCATGAGGTATATCAGTCATACTGACCTTCACAAGTTGTAGATCCTGAAGAGATTTCGAAGAAGTTCTTATCTCATCTTTCTTGCTTCTACTACTCAAGTATATATGAATGACAATAAAAAAATAAAATATGTAGTACACAAAGTGACCATTGTTGCAAAGCCCCTTTCATACAGACCATTCATGCATTCCTAATTATTAACAACTAAATCTATAAAGATCCAGTTTCAGAAGTGTATCCTCTTCCAGTTTTACAATCAGCTGTAATATCGCCCCCATGTGCCCACCACAGTCTCGTGCAGGTGTGACTCAAGAAATGGGATGGAAAAGGAAATTTTTCTCTGTGAACTATGAAATGTACCTATATTTTACAATTATTACACAAATTGACATATTTTGAGCTTATATTATTTCATACATAGTTAGGAGTTATGAAAGTCATCTTGAGGAGCCACAAATGTATTTCCTAAGGTCAGATGTGTTTCTTATCTTTTCAAAATGAAAGCATCACAATCAACATGATAAGATTGCCTCAACCTTTCTTGGTAATCCAGCATTGACCACTTCAAGAAACTCAAGTTGAAAAGTTAGTGTACCTTCACCTAAACTCAACTCAAACTAGGTTTTAATCTGGGAAGATGGTTAAATGTTTCACAACAGCCATTTCAGTCCTCGTGAAGTTTTAGGTCTGGGCTATTTTCCAAAGGACCAAATGATAAAGTGGAACATCATTTTCACCCTGGCGGGAACAGGCTCTTTTTAGGTTGACTGAGTGCATTTAGGCATTTGATGCAAATGAGCAACTGCTCGTCATGTCCTCTTTCTGTGGGTTTAGAGATGCAAAGAAAGCATGAGAGAATATGGCAACTGGTGAACAAACAATGATGCCGCCCAACATTTCTGACCCAGAATCAGAACTGGAAGAGGTCAATATGCATCAGTGTCATACAAAAACTGTGTACAAGAGACATAACAAATGCAGATTGACCACAGAGCTGAACTAAAAAATACTCAACCAGAACAATGAAGATGTTTATAAATGTCTTTTTCTGAGACTTATTACAGATGATTGTTATAATAATTGTGTGTACTTTTCATAGAGATGAGCTTCCCACAACTGAATGTTGGAGAGCCACCAGAACCTGCACTGACAGACCACAACCCGGATTTCACTCTGTTTGCCCCCCTCCCATCAGGGAAGCAGTTCTGCAACATCAAAACTCAGACTAACAGGTTCAGGGACAGTTTTTACCCTCAAGCTGTAGCCTCCATCGCCCCACCCGTATCCCTGCCTCTCCTCTCCACAACCCCGACTCTCAAGCTCCAGACTCTGGCCACACATTTTTGCACCACAAACATATTTCAACCTGGGACAGTGCAATCGTTTTATCCTTTTTTGTTATTTATCTTAGATTCATTTTTATTCTTGATTTTACCATTTCTACGATTTATCTGCTGCTCCAAGACGGATTGTAACCAAAGGAGTTTTGTTGTTTTTATCGCGATGACGATAAAGTTTCAGATTCTGATAAACCCAGCAACCTCCAGTAAGCAGCACTCTGAGAACCAAGTCTTCTGCTGAGAGAAATTCGGGACTAACAGCTCTTTAAGATATGATTGAGCGTGGTTGCAAAGAGCTTTACAGGTTAAAAGAAGGATTTGGATTTAACAGGAAGCCAATGAAGAGAAGCTAGGAGTGAGATGATGTGATCTCTCCTGCTATTTCCTGTCAGGAATCAATTGAAAACAGGGAGTTACAATACTCCACTCTGGAAGTAACAAATGCAGAGATTAATTGTTTCAGCATCAGTCTGAGTGAACACTTTCCATATATCAGAAACATACAGGTGAAAAAAGGCAGTCTTATAGACTTGTTTAATCTAAGAGTTGAAGGATAGGCGTCAGTCAAAATTAACTCCCACGTTCCTCAAGACATGTAACTTGCTAAACCACCTCCATCAATGCTGGACTTTGTAAGATGAGGTTTAATAACAGTAGCCTTAAAGGCCTGTGATACATCGCCTGCTACTAAAGATAAGGTGATCTGTTATGTACTAATCAGAAGGAAAATGTCTTTAAACTATTTTCAATTTTTTTATGTTCATGCTGCTGTACATTGTACACTGTACATTGTGATGCTTCCAGGACGTCGTTTCCTTCGGCCAGCTGGCCGAAGACATTTGTTTCGGCTGTGCCAACCTCCCTGGCCGAACTATGCGGGTGCCGCACTGCAGAAACTTCTGCACTGCCGTGTGCTGTGCATGTGTGTTCCAGTTCGCTCAAGACTATCAGTGATATTTTAATCATATTTAGCTTGTAACATCGCTACGGTACGAGCGCCGCAGCTCGTTAAAAAGTCGGAGTGCAGGGTTTTACATGACGCACCTGAACGCATCACGAACAGCTGTCAGCTCCTGCAGTTAATACCCGACCAACATCGCGCTCGGACAAAAACTCTCTCTTTTATTACTGAAAAAGTTCAGAGAAATGTATTTCTGAAAGCACCGGAGGCCAAAAATAAACTGTGCAGTTGAAAAGTTTATACGCCGCATCACAGACGTGTGGCTGCTGCGAGGGGGCGTGGCCTGCGAGTTCGGCAGCTTCTTATCGGAGTATGAACAGTCCTGCCGAAAAAGCTTTTTTTTCGGCAGCTGGCTGACGTCACTGACGAATTTTCTTCTTGTTCTTATGGGTTCAATAAGGGAGTATGCAGGGGCCTTTAGAGCAGGGGTGTCCAATCTCGGTCCTCAAGGGCCCCTTGTCCTGCATGTTTTAATTCTCTCCCAGTTGCAGCACACCTGATTGCAATGAGGGGCTCGTTACTGGGCTTTTTCACAACCTTGGTGATGTCATCATCATTAGATTCAGGTATGGTGATTGTTATTGTCACAAAGAGAAGAACTCCTGTCTACACTCAGATATATTCTTTTAATACATATGTAGTATTCATCACACAAAGAAGACAAAAGATATGCACAGAGCGAGTGGCACAGCCAATGCATTCCTTGTGGTGAAGAGAATTACTCTAAGGATACTCCAGTTGTTCCCGGGGTCCTAAGCCGGCTGCTCGGGGGTAGGGTGAGGCAGCGCGGGGGGTCCAGCTGGGCCAAGGTCCTAGCGACGGGGGGACCTCCCTCCCTCACAACCCTCCCTACCTTACCTCACCTTACTTCACTCTACAATAGGGAACAGTGGGGCGGTGCCTAGGGTGGGGCGTCCAGGCTACTTAACTGCGGTCTGGGTCCTCCCCGACTTTGCACCACCCATAATTTTAGGTGGGCCGGCTCCCGGGGGTGTGGCGGGCTTTTCCGCCGGGATTGGGGGGGCTCTCGGTCCGGGGACCCTGTTCCGGCCGGTCTCGGCTTGGCGGCCCCAGGCCCTGTGCCCTTTATCCTTCTCTTGTGGGCTTCATGTTCCTGCTTCATGTTACTGTCTAGATAGAGCTGCTCAGGCTGGTTCATCTAATAACAGTTAAAAAGTATTTGGATCAGTATGATAACTGCAAACAATATATGTAGCACGAACAAGGGTAACAAGTATGCTTTTATACACGAGCCATGCTGCACTTTTAATCTTTGACACGTCTCAAACTTGTGCTGCTGGGCTGCTGCTTCTCATTGTTTTCAACTTCTGTCACCTTCAGCCGCTCTTATTGCAGGTTCAGTGCCCACACATTTCCACCTATGATTTAAACTTCTTTATGTTTTATGTTTCATTGCCCCCACCCCCGCTCAACACACACACACACACACACACACACACACACACACACACACACACACACACACACACACACACACACACACACACACACACACACACACACACACACACACACACAACATGCACAAATAAATGTGTCAACCAGACACAGTATTTCACACCTCAACCTTTTGAACAATTAAAAAGATTTTTTACCACAATATATTGGTTGCAATAAAATAAACTACAACCTCTTAACCACCTTTACTGTGTAACTATTTGAAGTGTAACTGTTTTAATGTGGAACAGTATTCTTCACTGTCAGTGTAATTTCAAGCACTGGGGAGCAGTGGGAGCCCCCCACTTTGGGAACCACTGGTGTGGTGGTTTTTTCAGGTTTGTCCTCATTCCTGAGCAACATTAGGTATTATGCAATCAGCTGAGCATATCCGATCAAGCTCACACTTAAACTGTGGACTGGAAAGAAGCATGACTACATGCTTTTATTAGAGTGAATCTCTCCTAAATACAGGTTAAAAAAAATGTTCGAACAAAGAGAAATTGATGTGTTTGCATTGTGAATTATGGTCTTGCCACCTCAGGTGTAATTTAGTCTCCGATGTCTTGTTTTGTTTTGTTTTGTCCAGCTCCAATGGCAGGAAAGCATTCCAAACCTAACTTCAGCCACTCTTAGGTGTCTGAGATTTTGAAGAGGTGCTATAATTTGACAACCTTGGAAATTCACTCGCTGCCCAGCTACAGTGACCAAAACTTCTACGTGGTGCCGGGTGAAGGCTGCAAATGCGTCCTGAAGATCCTAAACTCAGAGGACAGCAAAAACCTCGACTTGATTGAGGTGCAGAATTTTATTATGTCATTCCTTCAGCAGAAAGGACTTCCTGCTCAAACAGTCCTGCCCTCCACCTCAGGACAGCTCATGAGCCTGGAGGAAATAGGTAAGACACCAGTTATGTTGTTCTGAGTGCCAATGAATTCCCCATTGTCAGACGGCTGAATGAATATCTTTGACATTTGACATGAACCAATTTGTCTCACACCCGTTATGTCATGTGTGTGTCGTAGCCTGCATTGACTTTCAGTCCTAAGTGCTGGGTGTCTAGTTCCAGTTTCTGAGAGCACATAAAGGCAAAGACTGATATCATTCTTTATAGTTGGATGAAGAGCTTAAAATAATAATTCCATACAAAAATTAATTTGCACTAATAATCTGAGGCAGTTTAGGTGACTGTGACTGGGCCACACCATAAGTCACACAAAAACCCAGGTGATGAAATTGTAAGCAATGTTTCATGTTGTTTTGTCATTCATTTACTAAGCTGGAATGAGAATAACAGCTACTTTCCTCTGATGTTACAATGAGTAGAGCCAAAATCAAATGATTTCCTTCATACAGACAAGACTTGTATACAGTAGAACACAGAATAGTTGAATGAATGCACTTTAAATTAGAACAAAGATAATACATTAAACAAAAAGAAATGACATTCCTGAATCTCGTCCTTAACAATATATATTTAAAGAGTTTGTAATGTTTTTCTTTTAGGATACTAATGATTTCTTCTTTCTTTTTACATTTTGATGCTTTCTAGTTTTTAACATGACAAAACATGAAATACAAATATATTATAGCTGCTGTGACAGCCTGCTGTTTCGTTTGCATTGAGTGTGTTTTGTTGGAAAATGAAACACCACAACAGTAGACGCTAACAATTGTGTGTGTCAGCAGGCACCTGGCCACACAGACAGTGTGGTGTCAAAACAACAACAACTTTTTTTGAGTGCCTATAAACGGTGGTTTCACATTAAACAGTGTTCTCATGTGGATGGCCCCTAAGATGAAGGGAAAGACCTCTAACACTGAGCTTGTCTTTCATTTTTTTTCTTTTTCTTTTTTAGATTGTGGCCATGGCCTTCAGAAGTACCTGGTCCGGCTGTTGACTTATTTACCTGGCACGACCATTTCGCAAAGTCCCTTCAACGTCACAATTATTGTACGAAACCGGCCAGATGGCAGCTACAATGGACAAAGTCCTTCAAGAAGTATGATATCAACACTTAGAAATTGTTTCCCTCGGATAAAACTATACTTAACAGCTATATCTTTAGCTTTGAGCACTCTTAGGTCAATTGAAAATTCAAAAGCTTGGTCAAAGTGTATATGACCACAACTCTTCCCTGGACAATGGACTTTTACATGTTATTTCTAATTGTTTTTTTTATAATCTACTATATGTCCATACATATTTCGGATAGTATCATGTGGATGTGTTTCTCTTGAGAATTGCTCAAGCTTAGCCTATCACACCGATGAACGGACAACTCGTCCACAAAACTGTAACCCTGGACCCTTTTGTAAAGAAAAGATTATTTATCTTATCTTACTTATTTCATTTCATCTTTTTACTCACGCTTGCTGGTGAATGGCGGAACACTGGGTACTTGCTTGTTTTTATTTTGTCACTCAAAGTACCCCCCTCTGCTCTGCTCTGCACTTGGTCTCATTCACTACTATCCACTACTCATTCAGAAATAGTGCATTGCTGTTTTGATGACTAGAAATGTGTTTCACACTATCAGGTACCCAACAAGATAAACAGGCTCCTGTCATTTTTTAAACAAAGAGGCTGTCACCTTCGTTTATGCCACACCTCTTGACTCTCTAATTAAGCTTCAAACTCACTTTGTGCCGTGAGCAGTGGAGCACAGGAAGCCTTGTGACACTCCCGACTAAGAATACCTGGATTATATCAAGCCACAGCGTGAGTACGCCACAGCTGGAAAATACAATATCTAGGTTTGTTATTACAACAGTTATTAGTAATGGGGTTTGTAGTAAAATATTTCTATATATTTTTAATTCATGTTACATGAATACGTTCTAACCAGTCGTGTTCCAGATGTTATCCAGACAGAACTATCCAGATTTCCCAATTAAATTAAAACTATTTTAACTCTACAGTCAGATTTTTTTATCTATAAATTGTGTCTAAGCTATGCTCTATAAATATACTTACCTTGTTTTGCCTATACAATAGAATAAAGCCGAATACAATTGATATTTATTGAGCAGACTGACATTTCCCTTTCTAACGTCTGTGGTCAGTCGGGATTGTCTGAGCTTTTCTCATTGCTCCCATCCCAAACAAGTCATTGATGTTGCTGAGTGGGATTTTGCAGCAGCTTTGTACGACACTCTTCAGTTGTTTTCTGTCTTTAAGTGGGAATGTCTTGTTCCAACAAAGGAAAACGTAAGAAGAGATTTGATAGAATAATGAAACATCGTCATAAAAGTTTGATCAACACTGCAAAATCTTTAGATTACTTAGAAAGACTACGAGCTCATTGACATTTTTTATTTATTTATTTTTTTTACATCGACATGGTGCTCAATGGACAATTTGCTGTCTGTGGAGATGTCGCAGTACTTAAACTGTGGTACCACTGTCACGTTCTGGTTATTTATGACTACTTCTTCAGGAACTCAATCAAGTTCTCTTGCTTTTGGCAAGTTGATGTTGAGGAAGGACTGTAGCAACAACTGACTCACCATTGACTCGTCTTTGACAACAGGGCCATCAATATCGTACTCATTCAAAAGTGACATAATAACCGTGTTCTCAGCCTGTTATAGGGCAATTTTCAAAATGACACTGACATGTATGTGTGCTAATTATGGAGGGCTGACTGTGCCCAAATTAAATCATTAAATACCCCATTAAATAATAAATTAAATGTGTCATTAATTAATTAAAATTGGAAGTAAATACATAAATGCGTCATTAAATGTGTCATTAATTAATTGAAATATGAATAAATTTTATGTAAAAACATATATAGTCATTTCACGATTTATTCATGGCGTATTTAATCATTTAATTTTGGCACAGTCAGCCCTCCATAGTTAATATGAATGAAAGACAACGAAATAAAATGCAGTTCACTCATATATAAATTTGTGAGCGTGTGAACGATCAATGAATAGTAGCTGCACAAAGGACTTTGCACCTTCCAGAGGAGCGTGGGGTCAGGCTGAGAAGAATTCCTTTACTGTCATCATCGATACCATCTTTTAGAGAGATAGAAGAGCTTCTCTTTCTTGAGCATCGTTGTATTTACACGCACTAGAAAACAAGTAGATCACAAGAAGAAGCACAGTCATACATTAAATAACTCTCAGAAAAGAAACAATAATGTGGCGACTACGGCTCTGGGCAGAAAACAGTCTTTCAGTTGTTCCTTGTTGGTTTGTTTCTATATACTTTCTATTCTCCATATGTCAATATTGGAATATGTGTTATTGCATGTTCATGTGTGCTCAACACACACATATGCACACACAAACACACGCACACGTAAATGCACCCTGCACTCACGAGTACAATTCTTTAAACTAAAATCATTTATCTACTCCTCCGTTGAAATTTTTGGCTTTTTTCACTTTTTTCATGATTCAGGTGTTCAATTGTTTTTAAAAAAGGTGAGATTCTCTCTAAAAGCTTCGATTGGTTTTTATATCTCAGCTGCACATCCTGCGCCTCTTCATTTTATCGATTTTGAGTTATACATGCGAAATAAACTTGAACAAGCGTTCCAGTCATCAATACAAATGGTTCAGGGGACAGTGAAGCCTACTGGAGAGCAGACATTACCTCGCCGGCAAACTGGGAAGAAGGAAAACTAAAAAAAGGAAGAAAGTTAACAATAAACAAATTTTCTTTTAAATAATTAATAAAACATTTAAATAAACCGGGGCGAATGCAACGGGCAACGTACATCGTCCTCATGTGCACTAGATCCAATAAGATCGAGCTCTGAATATGAATAGTAGACTAAAATATACCAAAAAAAAACTTTTTTGTTAAAAAATAAATAAAAAAAGCTTTAAAAGAATGTTCAACTAAATAAGGAAAATGTTTATGGTGTCATGTTGCATGTTTCTATTTCCTGTTTTTGTCCTCAATCCTCATGCCATCACTTGTTTTCAGGCTCCATGACTTCCCCTCCTTGTTGGGCGGCTGTGGCTCAGTTGGTACAGTGAGTTGTCTCTCAATCGGAAGGCTGTAGGTTTAATTCCCTACCTGTCCACATGTCAGAGTGTTCTCAAGCAAGACACTGAAGCCCTTACATGGCAGTTGCCTCCATTGGTGTGTGTGAATTAGTCAATATGATTAACAATGTAAAGCAATATGAGGACTGCTCAAGTATTGGAAAAACACTATACATGTGAAATCCATTTTCCTGGTGACAACAGGATATAGATTATTTTGTGTGTCTGTTTTGCCGGTTCGCTTGTGTTTCAGCCTCGGGTGATTCCTGGGATCTCTTCGTCCCTCTACGTCTGTGTTGTGACATTCTTTGAGTTCCGGACTTCCTGTATAATTTACAAAGAGGTGCTTAACTCATCACCAACCGTGTCGATTTTAGCTGCAGTCTGTCAATTGACAATAGTAATATAGCATAAAAACCAAAAGCATGAATCATTTTGCTGGTTCAGGAGAGGTTTGACCCGTGAAAATTTTTGGAGCTGAAAAAAATGCAGTCGTGCTGCCACTAACGACTAACTCTCTAACCACTAATTGTTCGATTAGTATACCAAACTAAATGACTATGTCATAAAAATCAAGTGGTTGCCGTTATTGCTGTTCATTTTATTCTGAGTACAACTCAGGGGCCAAAACTTAAACACTAACCTTTGCTCTCTACAGACGTTTCTTTTGTTCTCCAGCTCCAATGGCAGAAAAGCATTCCAAACCTAACTTCAGCCACTCCCAGGTGTCTGAGATTTTGAAGAGGTGCTACAATTTGACAACCTTGGAGATTCACTCGCTGCCCAGTTACGATGACCAAAACTTCTACGTGGTGCCGGTTGAAGGCTGCAAAGGCGTCCTGAAGATCCTAAACTCAGAGGACAGCGAGGACCTGGACTTGACTGAGGTGCAGACTTTTGCTATGTCATTCCTTCAGCAGAAAGGACTCCCTGCTCAAACAGTCCTGCCCTCCACCTCAGGACAGCTCATGAGCCTGGAGGAAATAGGTATGACACCAGCAAGGGTTGCCACATAAAAAGTAATACGATTGCTGATTACTAAAAGTAACTAAGTTAGATTACAAGTAACTTTTTTAGTTACTTTCAGAGGCTGTCGACAACCCCCCCCCCCCCCCCCCCCCCACCATCTCAGCATAGAAATGACAACCGGTTTTGCCAAAAACTCTGCTGATCACTGCCTGGCTTCCTGCACCATGCTGATACATATTTTAATCTTTTTTAACGTATTACTAGTATTTATTTACCCGGTGATGTAGTTGTAGTCTGTTGTTGCACTGTTTTTCTATTTATTTGTTTGCACTACCTGCTCTGTGTGACCTTTTAAATGCCCCCCTGGGGACAACTAAAGTCTGTCATTGATTGAGTGACTGAAAAAGGGGTGGAGCTTCCTGCCAATACATTTTTAATCAGTAAGATTACTAAAATAGTGTAGCATGTCTGCATTTGTGTTATTGTTGCAATGATATTGTTCAGTGATTTTGTTTGTTGGTTCCGACTCTTTTGTGTCACTTGAACGCACCGTCAGAGCGGGTTGTCCTGTGATTGGCTGAGAGTAGAGAAGGGGGCGTGTCAGATGAGCTTGCAGAGACTGCATGCACTGTGGGTGTGTGTCTGGTGCACCTCCTTCTGTTTATTAATAAAGCGGCTTTGCAGAGTAGAGAATCGTTCTGTGGGACGCTACAAGAGTAACTCAGTGACTTGGATGAGTAACTTTAATTGGATTACTGGTTTGGGAATAGTAACGCTCGTTACTGAAAACAGTGGTCATATGAGAGTAACACGTTACTAATTAACGCGTCACTGGACACTAGTTACTGAGAAATCACGTGAGCTGTAAACTAAGTTGTCTGAAACTATGAATGACATCATTTGGATGTACGTCCAAACACTTCATGACTTTTTCAAGTAAAGTTTTCATCTCCTCATGTACAAATAACTTTTGTCATTTTGAATTAGATGGAAGTTGCAGAAGACATAAAAGCACGTCAGATGCTTTTGAAATGCTCTGCCACTCTGGAAACAAGCGTCACAAACTGACGACTATTTTGTTTTTGATGTCCTGCATGAGCCTGCTGTAAAATGTGAATCACCTGTGGCTTTGAGAGAGAGCTTAAAAGACTCTGTTAAATTGTTGCGAAAGTTTAATCAAATAATATAAAGAAACAATAGGTGCATGAGGCTTATAATGAAGGTAAATATCACTAACACTGACATTGTCTTTTATTTTCTCCAGATTGTGGCTATGGCCTTCAGAAGTACCTGGTCCGGCTGTTGACTTATTTACCTGGCACGACCATTTCCCAAGTCCCTTCAACGCCACAATTGTTGTATGAAACTGGTCAGATGGCAGCTACAATGGACAAAGTCCTTCAAGAAGTATGATATCAACACTTCCAAATTGTTCCCATCTAAAAAAAACCATATCAGAGCTTTTGCACTCTTAGCTTGGAAAAGCTTGGTCAAAGTGTATATGACCACCTTTTTTTTTTTCTTCTTTTATTTGTTTCCAGATGAGACACCCTAAGATTAGCATTCTGGAGAGGGAGAAGTTCATCTGGAGTTTGACCAATGTTTCCCTCCTTGAACCGTACCTGCATCTCCTGGATGGAGACCCTCTTCAGGAAGTCGTGAAGTCTATTATTCATCAGTTCAAGACGTCTGTGGAGCCCCAACGCTCTAATTTCCGCAAGGGTGAGTACAATATTCAGTCTTCAGTGTCAACAAGAGAGTATTCCTACATTCCTCAGTCAGTCAGTTATATAGCCATGCGGTTTATTCATGTTATGTTTTTGGCAAGTCATTGAAATACACGAGAATAGTAAAATATGAAGTTGTCCTGTCATCACTTCTTTAAATTACTACTTTCAAATTGAACATACTCTTTAATCAGAATCTCACAAGCACCCTAAGCCGAGCTGAACATCATCACCTTGGGTAACAAGGCCTTCAAGGCTGGACTGTAGTTCTGAATCATGTTTAGTTGAACAAAGGATACCTGATGGAGTGACTGGTAAGTGTGTTTGGGCTGAGCTCATACCTGCCACGTTGAATTATATTAATTAAATTAATGAAACCTTCAAAAATATTGACTGCCACCATTTCAATCACTGTGTGCACCAGACAGTTTAAACACTTTTTAACGAAATTTGTAACAATTTGATTGAGTCTTTATGCGTCACAGAAGTCTTTAACAAGATTTATTCACAATGTTAAATAACCACCATTGATAATAAATGTAACTTTGATGGTGGATGAAATGGTGGATGTTTTACTGCCTTATTCTTTTAGCACATCAAAAGCAAGAATATATAAAAATAATTTCACCTAAAAATTGGAAGGACTGTCTGTGTGAGCTCACACAGAGGAGGAAGTGCTTCCTCTCGTGGTGGCATGTGCCAGAGCAGAGCTGCCTAATTGTGGGAGGGTCAAAGGAAGAGCCTACCTTGATTGGGATCGGCTAAACCCCTGATGATACCATATGGGGTTTGATTTCTGATTTGCTCGTTGCAGCAACATAATTAAAAAAAAATCAAACACCACTTCTGGGGCGTCATTCTAGGTATGGGGACAATTATTACTGTTGGAACACCATTAGAAAGTGAATTTTGCATAATATGACCCCTTTAAATTAGATTTTTAATATTAGAGACAAGGCTGCTAGGTGTTCATGTTTGACAGGAATCATTAAAAAAAACCTCAGTATATCCTCAGTTTACACTTTCTGGTATGATTTTGTAGTGTGAGTGCAGACAATGAAGTGCATCATACTAACATACAATGTTTTGTTTTGCTTCATTAGGATGATCATATCTCTAAACACATAGAAAAAGCTTCTTGGCTGTTGTAACAATTAGCATAACCTGGATGTGCTTTTATAGTGCCTTTTGCTTAATGTAAACTGCTTTTTCCCTCCTAAGCCATCATCCATGGCGACGTCAATGACCTCAATGTGCTTGTGGAACCTGACGGCAATGACGGGCACAGGATATCTGGCATTATCGACTTTGGGCACGTGCAAAGGGACTACTACATCCATGAGCTGGCCATCAACATCATGTATATGATGATTGAGCACCCCAATCCAATCGAGGTGGGGGGGCCTATCCTCGCTGGCTGGGAAAGTGTCCTTCCTCTAAAGGAGGCAGAGAAAGACTGCCTCTATGTGTTGGTCTTGTCTCGCTTCTGCCAGTCCCTGGTGCTTGCTCGTCACTCTGTGACTTTGCATCCAGAAAATGAAGAGTATCTCATGATTACAGCAAAAAGGGGTGTTTATATTGTCACACACCTGTGGACACTTGGAAAAGGGCAGGTGGAAAAGGTGTGGTTTGAGAGTGCTGCTCAACTCAATAAAAAAATGGCGGTGTGAAGAAGGACCTTCAGAAATATTGTTTGGGACTATTACACAGAAAATGTCAAAAGTCTCACATTCAGTTTCAAATTTTCATTAAAATGTACCACTTCTTTACTCTTTTATGGCTGCAGTGGTCTGCTGCAGCTGTGATTTAGAAATTCAGCATGTGGTATGTTTGTGGTACATTTTTCCAACCCCTCTTATGTCTCTGTACTGTCACTTTTTTCAGTTCTGTGGTGAATAATGGAATTCAATAAATATACACAAAGATGTGTCACATTGTCTGCTGGAGTCTCTGAGTTCGCATATTTGATATATATATATATACTATTTCATTTTTCATCATGTATTATGGTGATTGGTTGTACAAGACGGGTGTACTTTATTGTAATGGAAAACAAATAAGGTTTAGTCGAGTAGAAGCAAGGCAAGGCAAGTCGAGTCAAGTTAGGCTAAGCAGGTACTGCGTTAATAGGCTGGAATGTTGTTGCCAGTTCAGGGTGTGCCTGCAGCTTTTCTCAGCCGGATTAAAGTGGTCTTAGCAGGTATACTGTACTTCCTCAAAGTCTGACTTTAAGGACATGTGTTCATCATTGTTGGTGGTGTGTGCTTGTTTTTTTTGTGTTTTGTTAATGTATCTTGCTCACAGGACTTTGTTTTTCAGTTCTTCTTCACCAGCGTCCACTGGAAGTCTCACAAGATAACCAATGTGGTTACGATGAACAGTTTTTTTTCTGCACCCAAACTTCTCTCTGGCTTGATCTTGCATAGTGGCAGGTTGGGCAATTATACCATAACAACGTCCGGCGAGGGTCTCCATTTATAGTTCAATGTGTGTTTGCCTATGACCCCAAAGTTTCTCAGCAGCGCTTGTGGAGAACTTTCGTTCCAACGGAGCAGGGCCCCCCCGTGTCTCTGGGTAACCAAATTAGCAGCACTTCCTCTGTGGTCCTTCAGAGCTCTGTGTTCCCGACAAGAAAATTTATCCCAACCTTATAATTATTGTATGTATTCAGCAGAGGGCAACACAGCATCATAAGTTTGTGTGTACCTCTTCGGGCGTGTTCACATTCCCCTGTTTGATCCGGACCAGAGTTCTCTTCAGGGAAAAACCGTTTCGTTAGGGTCAATGTGAACACTCCAACGAACTCTGAACGGGAGCTAACAAGCAATCTCTGGTCCCCTTGAAAACGTGGGTCTCGATTCATTTACAAACGATCTTTCGAGCGGGCGGGCTGAGAGGACAGGGGGAAAGGACATGACGTAGTGTGCAATGCATTCTGGGTAATAAACAAACAAAGCTGACACCGTGAATCAGAAGAAGCACACGTAGAAAGAAAAAGTTGGAAAATATCTTGCGGGCAGACGTGGAGTAAAGACGAAGAATTAGTGAGAAAGGCGCTCATTGATATCTGGTCTGAAGACTATATATCGTGGTTGTTTGTGGCTACCTGCCATTAGCCGCAAGATAATTGGCCTGGCCACCACGGGCTAAAGCGGCGAGGCTTCCGGTCTCGGTCTGGACCAATCAATGAGCCGTATTTCTTTTTTACTTCCTCTCTGGTCAGTGTTTGTGTCAGGCGACAGTGCCCCCAAACTAGCAGCTGTGGTAATTGCATGACATTTTCCACACCGTTTGGTCCGGTCTCAAAAGTGAATGTGAACGCCACCCGAAACAAATGAAAGTGTGAAAATTCCCAGCTCCCCTCCCTCCCAAGTAAACTGAGTCCCAGACTATTTGAATGTGAAAGGCCCCTGATATGCAAACGGTAATAGAACTAACACGGTGGCCAGCATGGCCATCACGTAACTGGTTAAAACACGAGCCATAGTATTACACAGTATGGAGGTTAATGCAGCTGGATGAAAATGAATGTCTTTGTCCTTGACCTTTTAGAAAGAGGCTTGATTATGAAGAATTTTCACAATTTTTATGCACAATTTTGATGCTGAACACTCTCTTGTCCCCCTCAAATACAAATAAGAGATCTGAACAAACATCATCTTGTCTTGTAACTCTCCACTGGGAGATCTTTGCAGGTGTCTTAACAGTTAGTTCTGTCATCAACAGTACAGAATTGACATAAAATACACACTTTTTCCCATAGCACCAGTTAGTAGTCCAATTCAGATGAGGCAGTTGACAAGTTACATATTACATACTGTACATACATACATACATACACACATGGTAAACCTGTGAACTCCACACAGAAAAGGACATAGGTTTGAACCAGCAATCAATATTTTGTGACGTGACAGCGATCATCCACATAACATCGTCATCGTGCTGCTCAAACAAGAAACATGATGTGACAAATGACCTTAAATGTCAGACATTGTGAACCATCAACTAAGATTTTGAAGAGGAACAATGAATAAATATATTATTTTCTGTTTCCTTACAGAAAGTCAATACTTAAAAAGAAAGAAGTAAGTGCAGTTTTTTCTGAGGTGACATACGACAAGACAATAAGCAGACTGGGTTTATGTGGTTCTTGGCTCATGACGGAATTTGGGGAAATCTATAAAACAATCATCATTTCATATGTTTACCAGATACAATATCCACAGTGGGCAAAACAGTGCTATAAAAGAAGCAGCAAGTGTTGGTCTGTGGCTTTGGGCAACATCATTCCTGCTTGTTATTGCGGGGTAGTCTTGTGGTCTCTTGCCCGATGGGACAATGAAAGGAATAATGAAAAAACATAAACAAAAAGCCCTCGACAGTCAAGCTGCTGATGTAAATTATTCTGCCCACTATTCATTTAGAAGTTGTGCTTTGCTGTTTCACACTAAGGCCCTGCTAACACGACAACGAATTAGAGTGTATCCGCAAAACCTTCTTCACTTTTGGGGTGGTCCGTTTACGCGGCACCAGTTTGCGGATGCACTGTATCCGCAAAGTTTTTGATCCGGCTCCCAAGGTGGAAAGATTCTTTCACGGCGCAAATCCAGTTCTGCAGAGACTGCCGGAGGCTAGACAGCCTGTTACTGCGCATGCACAGCCCTCCCCCTCCCTCCTGCTCATTCAGTTGTAAACAAACATGGCGGCCGCGTAGTGGTACGACCCGCGGTCCATATTCTAGTTTTATCGTCCAGATCAGTAGTTTAATAGTTGAGACTCTCCGCTGATAGCATCCGATGTGTCATCAGTCCATGCGGATGTCGGGTGCTCTCCATTTTCTTCATGTTTATAGTGTTTTGTTCTCTGCACACACGTCTGTGTAGTTTCATAAAAAAATCAAGGAACAGCGCCCTCCAGTGGCCCGACATACTAACTACATCATTGTCTCTGTGTCCGCTGCTGCAGTGTAAACACGCTCCTTTTTTTTTAGCGGAGTAGGTGTTGTCACGTGAAACGTTGTCGTGTAAACAGGGCCTAAGAGGTAGCCTCAATGAAAATAGGATTCTGCATGTGCCTCTGGTTTTACACCAGTTGTTTTGTAAGACACGCACACGCACACACACACACACACACACACACACACACACACACACACACACACACACACACACACACACACACACACACACACACACACACACACACACAGAGTATATATTGCAGGGACCCCTTATGGTAAACAGTGGTAAGACTCTAACCTACGACTCTCCGCAGCTCACATGTTACCCTCAATGTAACTGTGGTCCCATAGTTGACTGTTTATATTACATAAACCATTGAATGGCTGAAAGTTACCGCCAATTTAACATATCTATATCTGAAATAATCCAGTTCGGTACCATAATTCTCCCCACCTGCATAGACTGCCCCAGTCTCCCGTCTACAAACAGTCAGTAGGGAAATGATCAGTTCCGTGGCTCCTCTGCAGTCTCCTGCAGTTTTCATGAAATCATGTTTGATTCAAACAGCTGTAACAGCTGAAAAAAAAACAAAAAAACAAAACACACACACACACACACACACACACACACACACACACACACACACACACACACACACACACACACACACACACACACCCTCGGTGGGATTACAGTTGTTACGTTTGTCTTTCATCAGACTGTAGCAATGGAAGTATTAGTGAGGCAGATGTCTTCAAACTCACTGTTGAATTTTCCACCCAATCGTCATCATGCCAATAATGTGGCTGTCCTCCTACAACAGGTGGGCTTGAAGGTCTTCGGTTATTATATGGCAATACAATGTAAAGTAAGGTTTATGTGTTAAGGGTGGATGGTTGCATCACAGCAGGGAATAAAAGCTCTCAAACTTTGACGGACCCCAGTCCATTGTCCTTCAATGTTTCAGTGGTCCTGTCATGGACTTGTCATTCATTCATACTGAATTAATGACTGAGGGAGTCGTTCAACGGTAGTTCTCCTGCAAAATGGACCGTGCAGTGTGTGTGGGTATGTTTAAAGACATTCCATACTGGAGGGAGCATCAACCACCCTGGCCTCATCGAACAAGGAGGGAAAAAAACAAAAAAAACAAACAAGAACAGCAGTAACAACAACTGTTTTGTTGCTCTCTAGCATAGATGAAATTTGTGTTTTTTCAGTGATTGCACATAAAATACAAATATAA
Organism: Lipophrys pholis; assembly: GCF_963383615.2. NCBI lineage: Eukaryota > Metazoa > Chordata > Actinopteri > Blenniiformes > Blenniidae > Lipophrys > Lipophrys pholis. The sequence continues at coordinate 23,944,126 of NC_137640.1, read as the reverse complement.
AAATGTTTTAAAAGAAGGGAACTTCAGGGTAATGTTGAAAGACGGATGTGTTGATATCCAGTACGATTGCATTTCCTCCTGTGTGATGTGTTTTTTTTTAAATCATTTTTATTCATCTATTTTTGGGTGGAATGATACATTCTGTGGAAATGTAGCTGTTCATCTGGTAAGTTCAATGTTCTAAACGTACAAAATGCACCAATTTAAGTTCTTTGTGCCAAATTTTCACAGTAGCCACAGCAGATATCTGATGATGTCCATATTGGCTATGGAGTGCCAATATGGGTCAATATATCAGACAAAACGCAGCTGTTTAATGATGGTTAAAAAAGAAAGTTTAGTTCACATACAGTCAATGTAGAGACAACACACACCAAAAAAAAAAAAAAAACATTGTCTGTTACATGTGTGGAATCCACATTTAATGAACATTCAATTTAATGAAGATTACATTTAATACAAACATTTGGAAGATCATACAATTCTTTTCGACAACACTTTCAGATTAATAACCTCTATTTTTTTCCCTCTCACCAAAAAAGATGGTATTCAAGTATTTACCACTAGAGGGACCCATTTCCCCACGCAATCGCTGTCTTGGTGGTTTAAGCCTTCCTTTCTTTTTTTCCTTTTGTCTAAAGGAACAACTTTTTTCAAAGTTATCCTCAGGCTCTAAAAATGTCCCAGATAGTTCTAGAACAGATGGGGGAACTATGTGTCTTTGATGGTGAATCAATAGATATTGCAGTTTTGGAAGAGTTTACCAGCATTTACTAACGTTCTTAAAAGTGTGGAAACAAGTTATACGTTTACGTGCAAGTAAAAGAAAATAAATAAAAATGCTTTTTAGAAACAATCAAAACTATCACATATGGAGTGTCAGTGTTTTCCTTGATTGAAAAAACAACAACAAACAAACATATAAAATTGCCCCCAATATTATTTAATCTATCTGTGTCATACAACGTTTGTGTGCAGCTGTGCTCCTCACTTTAAACCTCATTTAAAACACGCCTTCTACCTTTACTACATTTCAACCTCCCACCTCAAAGGAACCAACCATCTGCCCTCTGCCCCGGAGCAGCTCACAATATGTACCGCCAGTCATGCAGAAAAGGTGGCACAGTGTTGCGCCTGTTAACGTCTGCCTGTGTTCAGGTTTGTGCTCCGTCCGTTTCCCTGTAGTTCAGAACCATCTGAGAACGGTAAAGCCTACAAGGCATACGTGCAAGCCTTTGTGTTGTTTTCCACACCGGCCTCAGTTTCCCCTTTCTCTATTTCTCTCTCTCTCTCTCTCTCGCTCTCTGTTTCTATTTGTCTCTTCCACCTTTTCTCTTTTTGTCGTAAGACTTAACATTTGTTTTTTTCACTAATTAGAGCCAAAATAAAAATGGCTTGAAGGACTTGGCTTAATACGCCAACTTCACTTATCAGTGCCATTAATCCTCTTGGCATTTCAAAACAGAAAACAGAGCTATGCCTTTTTTTTATGAAAAAACAACAAAAACAAGGCAGTGAAATTTTATTTACACTCCAAAGACCACCAGACTTCAGGCTGTTAAAGTTTGAATTACTGTTTCAAAAATGTGCTCCACGCTTTGTCAGACTTCTTTAATTATTTGTTCTTAAATGTCTTTCATGTGCATATTTAGTACATTTTCTTCAAACCAAAAGTAACAAACCAAAAGTAACAAAGTCCACTGTATTCAATAAAAGTGTCAAATTAACAAATACAGTCCTCTCATTCAATTGCCCAAAATATTATTTCTAATTTTCTTACAGCAAATTGTTCTTGTTGAAAAGTTTTTCAACAATGCAGGTAATATCAGTGTGAACATTGTTTTGGGATTCTACCGTTAGATGCTATAGGGAAGAATATTTATGATGAGCTACTGTTTGCAGGGGTAATAAACTGTGTGTACAGCACATTGTTCCTCATTTCTAGAATAAAAAGCATATCCCTGCATTACTTCCTATAAGGTTTGCTTTTGCCAGAGATATAAATTAACAGATAAATTGCATAAATCACCAACATCTTTGAGTAATGTCACAGTCTATTGTTTTTGATCTACAGCAAAATGTTCCTTTTCGAGGTTTTGTGACTCCAGGCAGTTTCAATGCAGGAAAATCTCTGATTTAGTAACAGCATTTATACGTTGCTCATTTTTAATGTCAAATATAAACTTGACGGCTGCTTTGAAAATACAAATTAATCATCAACCAGGTCGTTCATTGACAGTCAAATGATATTCATTGCATTTTGAAGCTGAGTGAAGTTTATCCTGTTAATTTTATGCTGCCACTGTTCTCTGCTTATCCTCTTTTTTTTTTTTTTTAATACCACAGTCAATGAGCCGCACACTCCATTGGTTTTAGAAAGGTAAAATTGTTGAAAATCTCCAAAACGAGTTTAGAGTAAGTATGAAAGCCAAAATTCGAAGTTTTATTTTGATTTTTTTGTTTTTAACTGACAGGATTCCTGAAAAAAAACAACTCCTACTACATCCTTAATTTGTCTTTTATATTTTCTCAATGACTTTGTCTGGGAAGGGTCAAATTCAGTTTTAACTAATTCAATAAACTGTAGATCTATTCACATGTAAACAATTAGACTAATAATATTTACAATCCTTGAGGAGTCTCGACTCTGTCAAATATCTCTTATCCCGCAAACAAACAAACAAACAAACAAACAAACAAACAAACAAACAAACAAATAAACAAATAAATAAATAAATAAATAAATAAATAAATAAATAAATAAATAAATAAATAAATAAATAAATATATAAATAAATAAATAGTATTGCAGTTGCTGTAGCAAATGAAAGCACAGAAGAGCCAAAGTCACGGTAATTTTGGAAAACAACAAGACTATTGAGCTCTATATTACAAAGGCCTGGTTGCCAAAGTCACGGGGGAAAGTTGATCTGCACAATGTTCTTTGCTTGTGTCCGAAAATCAGTGTGAATACAGGTGATTTTTCTGTTTGGGGGATGTCATCATTTCTAGCAAATTGTGAACTTAACAATAATCTGACAAATGTCGGATTCAGATTTTTGGCTATTCTATTGACAATCATTATCACTACAACACTGTACACTGACGTTAACCTGAAGCACGCGTTACACGCCAAAATAATAATAAATGCAAAGTGCTAATGAGTCTACTTGGCTGCTTCATTAATCTGATGTAGACTTGGATCGTTTTCCTGTCGGATGTTCTTCCCCAGAATTCATCTGTGGTACCCCTAACGCACAGTCAAAGCTTAACGTCATGTTTAACAGGGGGTAAACTGTCATTGGAACCTGGTCTAGACAGCCCAAACGATGCGGTACTAACTAACATGCAAAAGCCTCACACGAAAAGAATCAAAACAATTCCTCCAAGTCAGTCCTGTGTCTTCATTTATTTGTCTTTTGTGCTTTTGAAAACCACTCTTACGCTCTATGCTTAATGTATGCAGGCGCGCAGCTCGTGAGGTTTCGTTGCCAAGGTCTTCACCGCTGCCAAGCTGACCCGTTAGAGCTAATTCACTTCATGGATCCCTGACAGGCCTTTCTGTAATGCCTGTTCGCTCCACGGCCGTATGATCTATCGTGGCCACTACATCAGAGTTGACACAGAGCTAATGGTTCTCTCTCCTCTGTTTTCTCGTCCGTTATGTTCGCTCGACAAGCTTGGCAAGGTTCTGAACTAGCAAGTTTTACACAAAAACGTGTGTCCATTACCTACGTATCGCTTTGAGCAAAGCAATTAATTAGCCGACACTTATTGATTGCCTTTGCTTGCTTGTATTATCAACAACGTGGAGGACGGAATCATACTAATTATCTCCTTTATCTTCAACGCCGCTGAAAGAATTTAGTGGCGACAGTATTCAAAGCAAAGCGTAAGAGGACAAAGTCACCTCCAAAGTGTGACAACTTTCTAACATGCATAATCATAGAAGCATTCAAGCCGGTGGAAAAAATAAAAAAAATCACGCAAAAACAAAAGGGATGCACGTCGCAGTCGGGAGTGAGACTGAGGAGGCGACAGTGGCCTGAATTAGTAAGCTGTTGTGGGGGCTCAGCGGCTTCTCCAGTCTTATCGGTTTATTTCAGAGCGTCTGGGCTTTACAGACGGACGCCGTTCGCAGGCTTCTGTCATCAACTGTTCCCCATCAGGCCGACAAAAGTCACTAATGGGAGAGCAAAAGAAAGCCGCTGGCATGAATTCATTGCAACTTTCACACATTATCACATGTCGCTTTTTCGGCGGACGCCTTGGACGTCACATTTGCTGTAACAGGCGTTCTGGCGGCCTATCTGCACCAAACAGGTGGGGAGCACAGGGGCCTCTCCGGGCTCCGGCATTCGGGAGGTGCGTGGAGAAGGAGAGCTAATCGATTGGACAGACTGGATTTACTGGGCCGACTGAGTCACGGGGTGACTGCAGAGGCAAAAAGAAGGAAGTGTGTGTGTGTGTGTGTGTGTGTGTGTGTGTGTGTGTGTGTGTGTGTGTGTGTGTGTGTGTGTGTGTGTGTGTGTGTGTGTGTGTGTGTGTGTGTGTTAACATTGTGGGGACTGAAGACTTTTTACACTCTTTGCATTGTGGGACTGAATTTTGTTATTTTTTCAGGGGCAGACCGACGTTAAGATGAGAGTAACGGTTAAGGTTAGTAGTCGTTGACTGAGATTAGACTCGGTTTGCCAAAAGTGATTCATTAATAGAACACAGATACAAATCTGTGCAGATGGGTGTGTGGGTGTGGACTTGCATCCCGCTATTTGTGTGCACACATTTGAGAGTTTTGAGGGCTACAAAATCATCCTAATGCAACGCAACTGAGATGAGGTGAAGATTATGGTGAGACTCTGTGAGGCATGCCTCGGTTCAATTGTGAAGAGCACGAGTGTGAATAAAGTAGTTTTGACCAACAGTGCATACTTTCTATTTGAATACTGTATTTGTATTTGATGTAGTTATTTCTGAGAGCATGTTGAGCCAAGATGTCAAGGTTTTCTTGTTTTTCTTTAATATTATCTATGAGTACGTTTCAATTTTTCAACTTTAAAAATCCTCTTTCTTCCCCCAACATTTACTTAATTGATTGCTCAAGAGTTCTTTGAGGTCTAAAAGTCCTTATAGTTTAATGTATGTTATTTGCTATATGTATAAACATGTAGTGTTTAGTGGAACAATTTATATTGCCAAATAAAAACATCATCTCTGTCAGAGTTGAGTCTAATTGAAGCAGTGCAACTGGTGTCAATCTGTCAGACTGAAAGGTTGGTAAGACTTAAAAGTAGTGCCAGCAAGACAACGTTCACTTTATGCACCCGGAATGGCAAGAGTTTGGTTTCTAATGAAACATGAACACATGTGCAGACGGTTTTCATCGATGGCGTCAACTTTCTGTTGGCGCCCATATTAGCCTGTAATTCATTCAATTCCATTTTCCTTCGGCCTTTGTATTCAACCTTTTAGAAAATCATCTCTAAAAGGTTGAAGGATTAAGGCACCATGATATGCTAATCAATGTCTCCATATAGCTGGAGTCTTCTTTAAGCTGTTGACACCAGATCGGTATAAAGTTTTATCCGCATTCTATTGAATTTTACCCACAGCACATTACATTTTTTTTTTTTTCATTTTTGCGTGGTTTAACCTCATTTTGTCATCAGAAAGTATCTAATCGTGTGGTTGATGAAAAGAAAGGCTTCATTGGAAATTGCCTTAAATATTAAATGAGAAAGTCACAGAACTGTTGTTCTCCCGACTTCATGGGGAAGGTCTCTGTGTAATCTAAATTTAGCTGCTAATGTTGCATTCCTAAGTTTATTTGGAGACTTCAGCCACAAACCGAAGTCGATTATTGCTCACCAAGTCCTTACTTCTCCTTTCAGCCTGACTTGCTGTGGTACGGGTCAATCTATGCCATGTTCATTTTGCTTTTTTTATTAAAGAATATATGAAACGAAACGCTGGCGTTTAGACCCAGCAACATGTCAGGTCATTGCAGTTTATGGTCGCAAACAGTGGAACATCTAGTCTCATAGTCAGTTGAATAATGAAACATTTCAAGAGTGTCCATTTGGTCTTTGAGATTTTATATACAAACCAACCTTTACAGCAGCTTTCACTACAACTATTTATCTCTGAGCTAAGACGTGTGAAATGTGTGAACCACCTGACAAACATTGAGGAAGTTGAAACTGTTTTAAATGAAATATTTGCAATGAAACTGAGAAAATGTTGCCGTGATGAAAACCAGATCTTTCTTGGGGGAAAAAAAAAAAATCTGAATATTATCAGTCATATTTAATGCACTTTTGTATCTTTCATCTGCTCTGTTATTCACATTGTTGACACTGTCTGACTCGCCGGTGTTGTGGGCCCGATCCTCCTACGCAGTCAATAAATAGCTGGAACTGAAATATAAAAAGTAGCTCCATTATATATGGCATTTGAACTTCGCTTCTAACGCCCCCGCGTGCCTCACAGCCATGCAGTGGCCACAGAACTCCGCAGACAACTCCTGCCACTTCCACGTGTGACCGAAAGTTAAACTTCTACTGCAGCACCGTCAGACTTGCAAATGTATTAATTAGCAACTCAAACAATTTAACATGGCGCACACTTATTTAGCACTTCCCTGGCGAAATGTTTGGCTAAGATTTGATAACAAAAAAGATTAAACAACAACAAAAACCTCACTCAGTATTTAAAGTATTTTAAAGAGGAAAAAGGTTTCTTTGAAAACAATGAACAGAAACTTTTCAAATTCACTGATCATAAAGAAACACAGTGCAAGGGCAGTTGTTCATGTCAGTACTAAAACAATAGATGACACATACTTAAGGCTCCGTCTGTAATTATCCTCACTGGAGACGCAAAGCAGATCAACATTGAGCTTCAGCGATTACCTTTGTGAAGGTACATTTTCTTTCAAACTCCATCGTACTTGTTCATTTTCTCACGAAGCATTCACTTAAAACTGCTCTATGGTGTCCTCAAATATACGAGTCTTGTTAGAGCGTAAACGCCGATAAGTGGCCCCTTTGCTTTACCGCTTGAATAAGTAGAACTCTTCAGCTCTGATTAGCATTTTGCTTAATGATGTTTTCACACTTGCTCCTGAACATCACGTTATTGAAAAAGGCATAAAAAGTAATTAGTCATGTTCACTATAAGAGATAAAAGAAGATGCATTTCCTGGTCCAAGCAACCCTACTTACCATTTGATTAAAGCTTCTCTAATGTTTGGTTAATAAATTTAAGCATTCATTAGAAAGCAGACGCTATATCTGATGTCACTCATGATTACAAATTGAAATACAGTAGCTTCTTAAAACTCATAAAATATTGTTTGGGAGATGTAAAAAAATTACCAATCCAACTTTTTTCCACTTTCCCCCGATGATTGGGTTACATGTGGCATTTCATTGGTTACTTGTCTGTATCGCAGTTCAGTACTGACATTTTGACGTGAGTGGCACCATTAGATAAATCTACAATGAAATCAGTCCCTCGAATTTGATAGTTCTTATCATAGATGCACAAGATCTAAAGCCCTCCAGTTATGTACTTAAAATTGTACCTTGTAAACTTTATTAATTTTTTTTGCAAAATCACCATATTTCCGTATAATTTCCCTTGATATAAATTGCTAAGTACTGGCCAGATTCTGTTCAGTCCTCAACTCATTCAGTGTCCTTCCTTCTATTCAGTGGGATGATGAATGGTATTTAAAGGGTGGAGTGGAAGCAAACTCCGCAGAAGATAAATATACCCTACGAAATACTTCTTTCATTTCCCTCCCAGCACTCCATTTTTTTTTTTTTTTTTTTTTTTTTTTACGCCTGTCACTGACATCATGCACAACGCCACAGATATATTCAACTCTGGGTGCCAAGAGCAGTGACCCAAATCACAGCACGTCAAAAATTGAAGCTGAATGTGAGATTGCAGGAGGCGGGCATTTGTGCTACAAACAAGGGCCAAAGCAAACGCGAGGTAGATAGGAAATGTGACGGGTGAAGGACAGATTTTATGTCCTTTATAATCGAAAATCATTGTGAGAACTGTGTCCATACACTTGGGGGGGCTTATTCACGAGTGACGGGGAAGAGAGGTCTTGAGATCGACCACAGATTCCTCGGACAGGTGGCTGCAGTGATGTTGTCACTGTACCAGGATGCCGTGGTGGAGAGGGAGCTGTAAAGCAAAGCTTTCTGTCTACTGGTTGGTCTACATCCCCACGCTCACGTGTGGTGAGGAACTTTGGGGTCGTGACCGTCAGAATGAGATCGCAGATACAAACAGCTGAAGTTTTTATCCGCAGGATGGCCGGCGTCGCTCTTTGTAAGAGAGTGAGAAGTTCAGCCATTTTGCATTTTTGATTTTATTAAAGTTTGTTTTTATGTGACAACATTTTGAAAATGATGTCCGTTTTCACAGAAACTGCAGAAAACAACGTAGTGAGCATTCCAGTCATTGAGTTGGTGCGGTTGGTTGTTTTTGTAAGCAAACCACACACACACATGCATGCAGTAAACAATATACTATAAACATTAATGGGGTATATGGGAGTACACAGTCATTCCTATGTATGTGACACACAACCCAGTTGGATTGTTATTACGGCGACTCTCAACTATAAAACTACCAAGTCCCAGGAGAATGTGGACTGGGAGTCAGGACGCTCTGGAGGGAAACATTGCTGTTATTGTCCATCTACTCACACGTGTGCAGAATAACTATTTGGAATGTGGTGCGCATGCAAAGTAGCGGTGTGTCAGAAAAGTTGTGTTTCCCGCCGTTTCCATGGAGACGGAGTCGGAGCGTTCTCTCAAAAGTTCCAACTCGGAAGCCGTTTTCAAAAAGTTTCCTTTGAAGTGGTTCCAAGCAATGTTGTCCTGTGAACCGACACCCTAAACGGAACAAAAGTGGATGGATGGATGTAGTAGTTTGAAGAATTATATATGCTGAAGTTCAGATTCAAATAGTTTTATTAGCACAGTAAAATAATATGGTCAATGGACAATGGAATTGCTCAAAACTGTTTCCAAACCTTTAAAAGCAAAATCATGAAGGTCATTTGGCGAAAACCGCGACGGTACAATGTGTCTGAATCACGACAAATACTCACAAAGAACATATGTGTGAGTTTCTACAGGAAGAACATGCCTGAATAAAGCTGCTCTACAGTCGTCATGCTTAATATCTGGATACGCAAAAATATCATGGGGCACAGCAGATAATGACAAATCTTTACAATAGTAATACAATGCAGGGAAAAAGACGAGCAGCACCGCGAAGGGTAATGTGATACGATACATTGAAGGACACAATAAGTCACAACAGACATTCTTTTGCTATACAGAAGTATGAGTGAACTAAAAAACAGGTCAAGTGGATCAAATGCTTAATACAAATGGCAAGAAATAGAACGTGAATGCATCCACTTCAATAACTGTCCTCAGTTACTTAAAACCCTTGTCTTGCTACATACCCTGGCTGTGAGTTTCCAGGACATGTACACCTCACATTCATTGTAATTCGGTGCAAGCCTACAGGCTAAACATACAGGAAATGTAATAAGAAAATTGAAAGACTTTGCTGGTGTTTGTTGCTCTGATTAATTGGGACTTAACTCAAACTCTATTAGGTGCAGTGTTGTAACAGCTGCTTCGCTGTCACAGCAAAACAAAAAGAAGTTTAACTTTTCCCCCACCTCCAGCCATTCCGCTTTTTTATTAAACACATTGAAGTGCATCTGGTTTACGTCTGCAGGCAAGTAGTGTGTGTGTGCGTGCGTGTGTGTGTGCGTGTGTGTGTGTGTGTGTGTGTGCAGACACCACAAGATAAGCAGAAAGGACAAAAAAGAACACGAGTCTCCAAAGAGTTGCGTTCATACATTTGTCAGGTCTATAGCTGTAAGGTAATTTGAGTATCAGCTTACTGAGGTTACAACAGCACCACGAGAGCGAAAGTGAGCACACCCTTCTTAATTCGGTGGCGTCTGAATCAAGAGAATAAGCGGTTTGATGAAACGGACTGTACAAGTCAAGCACAGTTCAAGTGTCGTGTGGCAAGGTACAGTCCTGTGTGGGTGGGTCATGTGTGGCGTGTGTGAGTGAAGGTGGGTCGGCATGTGACCGACGATGGAGTGTGTGTTTGTGTGCGTGAGTTTCCGTGTGTGTGCCAGAATGTGTGTTTATGCCTTGCAACTAAATAAGTGGACCGTTCTATGTACAAACAGCCTGGTAGTTTGGATGGACAAGCAGCCCGTAAGCTTCACTGGGAAATTGTGGACAAGAGAAACTGATGTCACTATATACTAAAACTTTTGGGATCAAAATACGTTAAAAGAGTCCAAGAAATCCTTAATGACTTGCTGAAAATGTGTGTTTATCTCGCTCTCCTTTGTCCATTAAAGACGTTGAGACATTAAGAGAGAAGCTGAGGGAGGAAAGGCTCTTTTACAGAAATGATAAAGTCGTGCAAAATTACTCGTGTGTAGAGGGGGCAGAAGAAGTTAAGCCAATAGAGAGCCTTTGCCAAGGCTCCATAATGTCTTTCTTTATTTCTAAGTCACAGGCCCTCTGTTTTCAAGATAAAATGGGCTTCTAATTCAACTTGTAATTTCCAGTCATTCTGGGGATTCTGCTTTCTTTGAGGGGAGAAATTGAGGTGACAAGAGGTACATTTTTTGTTTTCCGGCTTTTTGGCAAGATTAAGAAAACAAAATTAGGTCCTTTCATTTTAGCTGTTGTTCATTAGTTTTTCAGCACTCATGAAGGCGAGCATAATATTTTGATTCCTTTCCGGATTAATCGGAGGATGTTAGGACGTTCCACCCAGGACTCATGTTACTAATACAAGTCCACATGTGAGCGTGTGATGCCTTGGTTGTATGCGCTTATAATTAGGAACACATATGTGTTCACGTGTTTACAGATACATAGTCTGTAAGTAAATGGCAGTGGAGACAGAGAAGGGAAGAACTCACCACCACTGGGAAACAAAGATGGCAAAAGATCAGGCAATGGAGACGAGAGTGAGTGGGAGGTGTGGACATCTGAACTCTGAATCACCAAGTGAGCGTAAGGGGGGGTCTGCATTATCCTTCATGAACCTTCACGCCCATAGACACGACGCCGAACCCCTCTGAGGTCTATTGTTGGCCTCCTCTGCTTGTCTATTCACGGAGTATCATGAATGATTGTGTACCCATGAGGCTCCTCTGCAAACCACAGCCCAGATCAGTCGGTCTCAGCTTTAGCGGCGCTTTTGAACTACAAATAGAAAACATCATATCAGGAGATTTCCTATTGCTTTCCCTGTTTTGAAACTTGAAAATGGAAACATATGGAGGAAAATCACCGAGGTCTGCAGACACACATTTAGACAAACTTGGAACATGTATATTAATCCCATTTTGGCTGTTATGAACAATCTGTGATTACCACATAAGTCTAACAGCAATGAACTCTTTCTACTTGTCGCCACATTCCAGGTAAGCAGGTGGTTGTAAACATGAGCATTAAAGTCACTCAACAAGCCTGTACGGTCTATCGCTGGTGAGCTTTCTCAGGATCCACGAAAAGCGGAACACTCTGAACTGCTGTTTGACGCATGAGCTCAAACAAGTTTTCCCCAACAGCCTCAACTAAAGGGACAATCTCCAACTGTGTGGCTGCCAGCTGGGGACTTGTGCATTTCCCCAACATCCTGTGCATCAGCTGAGTGGGAAAGAGACCCCCCCCCCTTTTGATCACAGAGCTGACACTGACACTGCATGTTGATGAACGCAGCTCATTCCAGCAGGCACCTCTCAAACTCCTGCGCCCGCTCTGACTTCCCCCGCAGCAGTGAGGTGTGGAGGACGCCACATTCAAAAAGCAAGTCTCTGCTGCGGAGACCCACCCTGGTCTGTCAAACAGAAAAAAAAGCACCAATACCTTGTTAGACATTGCAGGCGGTGGAGCCACAGAAGCCTCCAAACAAGCTTATGAGGGCGGCGCCAGACCAGTGTACATGGGCTACACTGGCAAACGCCATTGTCTGCGTGGTGTACCAGATCGCAGGCCTGTATGGGTGCAACATGTCCGATAATTATTCTTTTGGCCATCTTATGCAGGAATCTCAATGTTAAAATCAATCAGAAAGCAATAAAGGGACTTTAAACTTAATTATTGTGTTCTCTTATTTGTTGTTGTTAAAAATGTTAACGCTGCTGCTTTCTCATCGACCTGCCATCAATTGAATGAATTGTGGAATTGTGTTGAGCACCTTATTGAAATGACAATTCCAATAATCCAACCAGCATGAAAATAGTGAGGAATATTGTGGCGATCGTTAAATTAAATAAACATCTTGGGTGAACTTTGTATCTGTTTTTCGAGTTTAGTGCAACAGGTTTCACATTTCCAACTGAACCAAAGAAAGACTGAAAACCAGGGTGTATATGAATGACACAAGTCTTAAATGGTCATATCGTGGTGTAGTTTCAAGAAATGTGTGACCTTCGCGTCCATTTTAAGGATTCTAAAAGCTTTGATATAGTACAAGATAAATGATTTTGGCTGTCTGATGATTTTACTTGGAACATCTGCATAACATTCAGAAGATATATTGTACAGCTGAATGATGTAGCCACATCGGAGCATGTGTAAACAGAACAAGAATGGAATATCTGAGGAACTCCACAATAAATAAGAGCAAGAGGAGCGACACAAAAAGGTTTATTGGACGACTTCTCCATTGCTGCTCGCACTTCTGTCATGTGTTGAAAGGCATGTACATGTACGCTCGTCTGTATCACACAGAATACGGACCCGACGCACGCGCGACCACTTCATGCTCCATTAATGTGTAACGAGAGCGTCTGAACCTTTTTGACTCAACTACTTTTACAGTTTTGGATGCGTCGTATCTCGACTTCCCAAAACAGCGCCAACAGGGAGCGATGTTAATTCGTTTATGTCACCGCCAGCTTGTAAGTTCTCTTTAATATGAAGTTCCACCTGGTGTAACTGGGGAACTCCAAATACAGTGGCAAGTTTTATTAGGGCCCCTATTTCTGTAAACTGTCAAATAATATATGGAATCACAATATGTTTATAGGCTATGCAACCTTGCTTTTAAATTGTCTTTGCCAAGAAGTTGATTTTTGGCAGCGCTGTTTCATACCTCTCCTGCTTCCCTGTTTCCTTGCAGTCTCGAGTTTGATTTCCCCTTTTGACAAGATTACAATCCTCTGTACTTTTCTTGTTTCCTGTCCTCAGCAAAGTTGTGAGTCTGTTTTTGCTATACATATTAAATTTTTTCTATTTTTTTTAAAGGATTGCCTTTTTCTTTTCTTCAGTCTTATTTTCGGAACAATTTTGCTAATATTTCCTTGGTGTGGATTTTAAGATTTCTTGTAGAGCTGGCAAAGGTTCACATAGTCTACACAAATAAAAGAACAAATACCTGTGTAAAACAGGCAGGTTAAAATTATATGTACTGATTTAAGTCCTTCACCAACAAGTAATAAAGTATGTATGTATAAATAAACCAAGCAATTACCAATGTGCTCCATACAATTTATTGATACTTTATAGTGACATTTTCCATTCTGATTTCCGCCTCGCGATAATCTTATGATGAAATTGAAAAGCTCATCACACATCAATTTGCCTTAGATGTGTTTTGGCTTTAAAGATTGTGTCTGATAACTACCAGTGAAAATGATGATGCCTATTATATGGTCTTTGTCAGCATGGTAGCAATGGTAGAATGCCCCCTTAACATCTAAGTGCCCTAAAACATTCCACAAAGTGTTTTTCAATGTACAGTATGTTGCAAACACTGTGCAGCATACGGCTGCAGTTATTGCACAACAAGATTCTCTACTCAGCATCAGCTGATAGACAGAGGATGAAGGAACTGTGGGAAAAGAGGTCAGATGCATTGTTTTGGCTGTGTGGAGCAGCCTCATAAATCAAAGACTTTATAAACTGGCTTTGCTGAGAGAATGACACAGAGGCGTTTGTTGGCCGGCTGGATCAGAGGCCGGAGAAATGAAATAAAAAGACTGTTTACGTGTGAGCCTGTTTATGCATTTGTTTTTAAGTTCAAACATACCAGTGTGTGTTCACTTGTATACTTCCTTTTCCCATAAGGACCAGTCAAAGCTGCATGTGCTTATTCATCATTCAAACAGCTGATGTTTTCCATATTGTTCCGTTTCTTTCTTTGACTTCAGAAATGTTTACATATGTACCCACAGTTTATGTGATCTCATGTCATATGTGAACAACATTTTCATGTTTCCATTGGTGCAATGAGGGAATTTCCCAATTTTGTGGCTGACATTTTAATTTTTGGGGCAAATTTTGCATTATTGAAGGTTTTTCTGACTGACTCTTCTGATACATTCATGTGACCTCTACAGCACAGGCCAATGTGACTCTGAGTGACATCATGCTAATTTATTCAGAATATTTACATATGTGCAAGGCAGTGATGTGCAGCCACTGGAGGCAGGGGAGGCCCAGCTTCACCTGTGATGATGGAAAGAATAAAACATAGAACAAAAATAACATTAAACATATATATTTGTCCAATGGTTTGAACCACAAATTCATTCCAGAGTTCATCTGATGTGAATAATGTGTTTATTGAATGCAGTGACAAGGCAAGCAGGTGAGGCAGGAGTTCTTATGCCTCTTTAGGGGGCGCTCGTGAGTCCAGAGGTTCTCGTGCTACAGCTACAGCGGAAGAAACCACACGCTAAACCTGTGTTTACAATCTGTGGTCATAATCAAGAACAGATCCAGTTTTTACACGAAGGAGGATTATATCTTCAAGATCAAACTAATTTCTGAACTGGACTTTCAATCAGAGCAGGAGGTAATAATTAATGGGATTTCTGTCCTGAAAGATCATGAACTTCATTTATAAGTTAAGGTAGGACCATAATGATAATTATATATATATATATATATATATTGTTTTAAATTAAATATGCATCACGTGGTTAACGATCGTCAGTTTAGATATGCTGTCTGTAACTCCTGTTTCCATTCTATGTTTTTACAATTCTTTTACTTTTTTCCATCACTTTTGGTTTCTTTCTTCCTGGTGTGTTGGTGAGTTTTACTCTTCCCTGCTTATTCTCAGACTTGACATTAATTAGATCACTGGTTGTTTATGGGGATCAGCTCATCACCTCTTTGTAAATAGTTTTTACTGTCCAGCCCTTCACCGTGTATATATTTATTAACAATTTGCCTTGTTCATATTAATAATTGCTTGCAAATATTAATATTTCCTTGTGAATGGCCCTTGTATTTGAACCCACGACCTTTGATGGGTTTCAAATAATTTCGGTGTAGAGTTTGCATGTTCTCCCTGTGTGTGTGTGGGTGGGTTTCATCCGAGTAATCGGGTCTCCTCCCACAGTCCAAAACCGTGCCAGGTTAATTGGTGACCCTAAATTGCCCTTATGTGTGAATGTCTGTCTCTCTGTGTTTGTCCTGTGACGGACTGGTGACCTGTCCAGGGTGTATTCTGCCCTCGCCTATCGTGAGCTGGGTTTGACTCCAGCGCCCCGCGACTCTGAACAGGCTAAAGCAGAATAGAATCAGTACCAAGTACCCTGTGTCTCACCAGCCAGGAACCTCGTGGCGACGTCACTGGTGCAAGGTATGACTCAAAGTCTCAGTGTGACCACTGTATTTATTTGTGAGCCCTAAAAAGTGAGCTGAAGAGATGCAAGACATGCACTCAAATTTGTTTTTGAGAGAAAATATCCAGAAAGTTCTTGTCTTATATAATTCCTGAAATGACCATCAATATGACAGCAAAACTGAACAATATCAGGTGTATACCCCTTGAACACATTTTGTCGTATTAAAACGACAAATACACTTTTATTTTATTTGGATCATTTTTTTTTTAGATCAACACATTGCGCCACATACAGAAATTCTAAAGTGGAAGGAAATTGATACATGGTTCAAATTTTTTTTTTAAATTTATTTATTTATTTATTTATTTATTTATTTATTTATTTATTTATTTATTTATTTATCTATCTATCTATCTATCTATCTATCTATCTATCTATCTATCTATCTATCTATCTATCTATCTATCTATCTATCTATCTATCTATTTATTTATTTATTTGTTTGTTTGTTTGTTTGTTTATAACAAATAAAAAGTTGGAAACATCACAACTATGCACAGTTGTGCAGCACATTGTGTTGATCTATTACATAACATAAAATACATTTAATGGGTGTCTCAAGGTACGTACTTGCAACCCATTTCGCAGCTAATAACTGCCAGTATTCATGCAATCGTTTGAATTTTTCAGATTAAAAGAGACACTAACAATGACACCTCAGTCGAAACGTCTTGGACCAAGCAGGGAAATATATTTTGCGTCGCTATTTGAAGACAAAATAGTTCAAAACGGTTCAAGGGAAATTTCGCAGGAAATTTAATTTCTGTAATTATTCACACTAAAGGCAAATTTATCATTGGAATCAAAAAATTCTAGCCACAGGATCTGTAAATGGTCTCAACAAGAAAGCTGATCTACCCACTTCTGAGACTCTGACAGCAAGTTGCAGTTTCAGAGAAAATAGAGTGTGCCTTCACTCACATCCTGGAAGTGCATAGCTGAAGTGGTGTCCTCAAAAAAGTGTGATACTGATCGGTGACAGCTTAAATTTAGCCTGAGCGGCATGTGACAGCCTTTGCAAGAGCCATGCAAACTGACACCACTGTGATTACTTTTAGGGAACATCAGAACCCCAGAGAACTGGAACTCGGTTGTTTTCATTCATAAAAGAGGCTTGCAAGGTGACAACACTGTTTGAGACCAGTCTGGTAAACACACGTGGATACTTAGAGACATATTTTTGATAGCAGTGCTTTATATCTTGTAAGACTTTTCAGGATTAAAAGAAGTATGGTGTGCAGACGTGAAGATTTTTCCCAGCTCTATTTTCACACGACAACCTACAAATAGTGCTGCATCGGGGCGATTGACCACTTATAGTTAAAAAAAAAAACCTTTATAAACACAATACACAAAGTGGAAATACAGAAAAACGTACAAAGGTTTTAATCAATTCAGGAATGTGATGCATGTCTTTTACATATCTTTTTTTACTTCAGATATTTGTGTTTTGCATGCATTGGGGCACCGGGTGCTGGATAAGGTCACACAGAAGCGTGCAGAAGTTTTAAAATTCCATAACATAGCCTTACCAAATGTTGCTGGAGCCAGTGCTAAAAAGCATTTTTTTTTTTTCTTCATTTTTAATTTAAATTTTTTCAAATAAACCTCCCTCATCTTTATTTTGTCAAAAAAGAATGTTGTTATTGAATTATGTCATATTGAATCCATCCTGGAGTTTTGAGGTAATAGGTAAACTGAAACAAGAGCATCTTTCTGATTTAATGTTCCACATCAGTGGAAAACAATTTGGTCTCCCTTATTATTTATATGTCTCTTAAACAAATATTCTCATTGTTTAACTACAGAAAGCGCTTTAGCTCAACCATGATGTGCACACAATGTGGTGAGTGCGCACAAGGGTGAGTAACCGAAGCTTCAAAGTGTGACGCTGCGTCACGCATGCCTGTAAGAGTATTTATACAAAGTTTTCATGTTTGATTAACTACCTCGAATGACTTTATTGTTATTCAGTTCTACTTTGCTCGCAACTTCCACCGTGCCATCGATTCTAACCAAGATCAACACGAGAGAGCTGCTCCCCCCGTACTCTCAGAAGTGACATACGTGCCTTGTTCTCCTCTTTAATTGGGAACGTTTATGTTAAGGTTCTGATATTCAAATTCGCAGTCAGCAGCGCCGCTGATTAGCTGATCAGATGAGTAACAGGAGAGCACGTTGGGCTGTTTTCAATGCGAAGGCAACGCCATCGACAACAAACACTAGTTACATCACATTTAGCCAAACCACAAGTGCAAACCTCCTGTAGCTTCAGACGTTAAACATACCACATCCTTCACTTGATCTCTGTGTTTCAAAGTTAAGCTGCACGAAGACTTCTGAAAATTGTGAATGTCTGGATTCAACGTGTATTATTTGGAGGATTGTTGTTGGAACTCATTAACCATTTTGAGACGACTTTGGCATGCAAAAAGTATTACGTTTTAGATTTAGACTTTTATGAGACAGATAACTAAGGCTTCATTAACTGCATTGCCAAATGTGGACTTTTTTTTTTTCATTGACTGCATTCAGCTAAACCAAAGAAATAACCGCAGGTGCCCATGAAGACAACTTTGGACAGTGTCGTTCATTGCACTGTCCTCCTCATGTGGTTGTGAGGGGCCAATCAGATCATCTCTACTCTGCCTACCACATGTGTTTGCTGTTTTGAAAGCAGCCGTAGGGTATTCTCTCTGACGCCTCTCCTTCTCATATGTTTTAGATAAGCAAGTAAAATACAATCGCTGTTTCCCTTGGAAGCTGTTTGAGGAGTTGGGAAGATTTATTGATTGTTGCACACAAGAAAGGGACTCTGATTTCCTGTTTTATTGTCCAGGGGGGGAAACTATTTACAGAAGTCCAGAGGTGGCAAATGTATGCACATTTTTCAATTTAGTAGTGTTCCATAGGTTGGTAAAAAAAAAAAAAAAAAAAACAGACCTGGTGAATTAGAAACATCGATTCAACTTCACTTTCCATACGCAAAAGATTGAAGTTTCTAAACTATATTCAAAATATAAGAGGAAATACTAGTCCATGTAGAGGTATTCTCATTTTTGTTATATTTTGAGCAGAGAACTTTTTTGGATTAACATTTTTTAAATAAGGTCATCTATCTATCTATCTATCTATCTATCTATCTATCTATCTATCTATCTATCTATCTATCTATCTATCTATCTATCTATCTATCTATCTATCTATCTATCTATCTATCTATCTATCTATCTATCTATCTATCTATCTATCTATCTATCCATCCATCCATCCATCCATCCATCCATCCATCCATCCATCCATCCATCCATCCATCCATCCATCCATCCATCCATCCATCCATCCATCTATCTATCTAGTAATTCTCATTGCCTGTAAGAAAGGCCATCGGCCAATCCTAAATGTGTGACTTCCAAAAACAATATCATGACCATAACGGAAGCTTTGAAAAAAATAAAAAATAAAAAAAATCAAACAGTAAGAAAACGATATACATAAAGTTTATATAAAAACATAGATTTTGACCTAATTATCTCAATGGAGTCTCTACAAGTATTACTTAACCTCTGTCTTTACACATGCCCCTTTAATACTTTTACCATGTGTAAAACTGTAATTTATCCAACCTTGCGTGAATCACTGGTCGTTCATCAGCAACTTGCCTATGATTTAATAATGGTGACACTATATCCATCTTGTTTGGCAGGTCCAATATTTAGGCCAAAATGTCCCACCACATCAACACCGGCAACCCCCCCCCAGAAAAAAAAAAAAATGAAACCCCTGAGTAAAAAGAGAAAGGACTTTATTTGTCTTATAAAATGTCTTCGGACATGGGTGATGAAACCATTAAACGGTTATAGAAGAGGTAACCCTGCTGACACTGATGGCTTTGGAGATAAGTGGGCGGAGGAGCACACCGGGGACAGATCATGTGAAACTCAACCTGCCTCCTGAAAGCCCTGTGCTCCACCTTGTTGTGCATGCACCAAGGGAGATAGGCTGCCTGGAATTCCACTCTGGCCTTCTACCCCCCTCCTCTCTCTCTCTTTCTCTCTCTCTCTCTCTCTCTCTCTCTCTCTCTCTCTCTCTCTCTCTCTCTCTCTCTCTCTCTTCTTCTGTTCTCTCTGTCAATCAGGATCAGATCCAAGTGTTCCCACAATGGCCGCCACTACTCACTGTTCAAGCTACCATTTCCAACCCCATTCTCCCGCTGACTAATTAGTGTTATGGTTAGTTAGCATTTTTGGCAGGCTGGGGGTTCGCTGTGACATTACGTCTAAAGCGCTTGTCAAAACAGCGGTCGGAGAAGCCGTGCTGCCCTGCCTGGCTGGGGAGGTCGAGGCAGCAGGGGTGGTAAGTGGTGAAGGTGGAAGGGGGTTACGAGAGGGAGCCAAGGAAATTGCGGGTGGGTGAGAGAGCCTGGCGTCTCAGGCGAGGCCCTGACAGCTCCAGTCTACAGGCTCCCCTGCCCACAAACAGCACCGGGAATCGGTAAGACAGGCGGCATTAGCTGAGGTCGGCCGGCGCTAGAAAACTCATGCTTGTTGCCAGGGTTGGGAAGGTTACTTGAAAACTGCAATCCGTTACAATTACAAGTTACCTGTCAAAAGAAGGAATCGGTAACTCACTCTAAGTACAAAAATACAAAAGTAACGTACCAGAGTACTTTTAGTTACTTTTGGATTACTTCACCGGCAAACATAAAAAAAGTAAGACCAGAAAGAATAGAATGTGTCATCTGCTCAGTGTATTGACAAATCTTATACACAGCATACACAAATTGCTGTGTATAAGATTACTCGCTCTCTCTCGTTGGTTTTAATGTTGTTGGGGTTTTTTTCCGGAATAAATATAAATGTTTGATGGGTTTGAGAGGCTGTATATGGCAGCATAAATCACTGATTGATAATAACTGAAAAAACCCTCAAGCAGACTTAAAAAAACAAACATTTATGGCGTGTTTAGCCCCAATTAATACCTAAAACATGAGATCCTCTAAACGTATTGAGAATGGCTTACTACCATCCACACAAGTAATGGCATTGGCAGGTTACTAGCAGGTTAGCGAGCTAATAAAACTAGTTGACAGATTCCAGGTGTGTGTCAGTAAAAGTGAGCGGGTTGTTTCCTACCTGTAGATGTTTCCATCAGGTTAGACGTTGACAACACTTTCACGGCGGGGAGGTATCATTTGCATTGTTCAGAGAGGTTAAGAGCCTTCTCCGACTTGTTTCTTTCCCCGGGAGCAGCCACGACCAGAGCAGCTGCCGGCAGTAGCCATGGCAACGCGTCGTTTCAGACGTGGGTTTGTTGTTGCAGTCTGCCTGAAAGCGTCGGGAAGTGTCGCAACGCCAGTGGACGGCGCATGTGTCAGGTGTATTTCTAGTTTATGCGATCTGATTTTCTATTGTAATCCCAGTTTTTATCCAATATACCTGTAACGAGATTACACATTTTTTTATGTACTGTAACGGATTACAGTTACATTTTTTTTCGTATCCTAATTACGTAACGCCGTTACATGTAGTCCGTTACTCCCCATCCCTGCTTGTTGCCCAGAAGCAATAGTCTCCCTTCCTTACAAATCAGGTTAAAGGCAAGTTTGGCCACTATAGTCATTCAAACGTAATCTCACTGAACGTATGAGTGAAAACAACATAGGAAAATATATCTCTTATCTTTCCCCATCAAATGACCCTTTTGCTCTCACAGTTTCGGACTTGTTTGTTCCCCATTCCCGCTCCTCTGCTACTGCTGTTTTTTCAAGTGTCTTCTGTTTATACGAAGTCAAACCCCCTGCTTGCAGCCCATTTACCTCAGATCTCCCGCTGATAAGCTATCACTCAGGGAAACCTCTATGCAATACGACTTGTTATGAGAGTTGGAGTGAATAGTGAACTCCCGAGTGGAGCACAGCAGCTGAACAGTTTAGGCATTACCTCAGCCCGGCAGTTACAAGTTCAAATGGAGCATAAAGTAAACATTATATTCAAAATCTGACATATGAAGCTGTGGCCACACTCTTAGGTCAGGAGGTAAAAGGTTTAATTAAGAACCTTTACACAAAGTATAAGTGTATATTGTTAAACACATGTATAGCATATAATTGTATGACAAAATCATTGTTTTTTTTTTTGTTTTTTTTTAATTCTGTAAAATCTCCCCAAACTATTTTGTATCAGGTTTCAAAAGTTTTAGCTTCCATACATATATGAAATGTGTATATGAACATACATATCTACAGCTTTTACTTAATGTTGCCATTGGGACATGAGACTGGTTGAATGATTGGTCTAAAGACAGCTGCCATTCTATGAGGGACTACTAAGCCTCACACATAGTCACCTCATATACAATCCACTGCCCGCACATAACTGTTAAAAAAAAAAAAAAAAAAAAAAAAAGTAGAAAAAAAATCAGCCTCCTATGACCTGCCCCCCCCGCCCCCCATCTCACAAACCCCTCTTCTCTCGAGTCCGGTATTTATTTAAAAAGTACAGTCTACTCACGTTGATTTATGGCTTTTAAAAAGGCGGGTTTATGGTATCCTTGCCAGTTAAACATTCCCAAGGTTGCAGTTTTTTTGGCTTGAAGCTGACTTTCTCTCAGACAAGACCATTACTCGTCATCTTTCCACACAGTGCAGTGCAGTCCCAGGTTCACATTCTCAGACCAGTGTACAATACCTGCACTCTGTGAAATGCCATTTGCTTTGGTTTTTGCAGTCAGCACAGGATGTAGACTTAAGTACAAACTTTAGTTTCCTTTGAAAATTCTCCGGAAGCTTCCCTTTCTCCCTGGGGATATAGTGCAGATTTTTTTTCCCCTCTAAGTCTTCAGCCGTCCTCATGTGTGGTGGTGTTGGAAAAGGTGGCAGGTTTTCATATCAGCCATTTCTATCAGTGACCCACAGTGTGATTTCACACCACAGGCTGTTTTACTAAACAGGCTGACTGGGCGGAGTGCAAAGAGCCAAAAAAACCCCCTGAAAAATCAGTCATGCATCCTTGTTCAGACTGTTTTATCTCGAGCACTCTGTCTTTCGGCGATTTTTATATTCTCTTAACACATACACATATATAAAGGACATGCACTCATGCATCCATTGTTAAATGGTAAAATACTTCCCAACATCCAGTCCTGCTTCATCTCGGTGAATACTGCTGCAGTGGAATCCGTCTGTCTGTCAGAGAGCTGAGGAGCTCATCAATAATGCAGCAGAGAGGAGGCGATAGCTGAGTAAGGCAGTGAGGAGCACCTGCCCTCAAGGCTCGAAGGTCTGGTCAGGCCCCGCAGGCAGAATGATCGGCTGGTGCCCTTGGGGCAGCAGGCCACAGACCTCAGTGTCTGCCGTGAAATCCTACAGAGAAACCCTGCTGTCTGGATTAGCTCTGCCAGACTCTGTGTATGTGTGTGTGTGTGTGTGTGTGTGTGTGTGTGTGTGTGTGTGTGTGTGTGTGTGTGTGTGTGTGTTGTTCTTTCTCTGTTTGTTTTTTTGTGCTAAAAGAACAGTGTATGGGGCTGCAACCGTGTATCATCAAGAACCATTAGCACCTCCGATTGCCATCGCTTCGGTTCAATGCTGAGCCGCAGGTTGAGGAGTAGATAAATAAATAAAGCCACGCACTGAGTGAAAGCGGCAGATGCATTCGTGCACACGGGTGGATGAAGCCTTCCTGAAAAATGTGGCCACTTGCCAAGTTCCTTTTGGGTAGTACTACCAGCCAGTTTCAGCCAAACATCGATACGGCGTGCTTGGAAAACCCATGAAGTGTCATGGCAGTGTTATTCAGTCCTATTGGTTGTATAACAATGTGGTTCTGGAACGTCACTCTTTTTGAATAACTTTGCTTGGGAAGTGAACTCGCCATCAGTACTTCCTCTTCCCGTAATTACAGCACTGTGAGTGTGTTGCGACAAAGCATGTTGTGTTTGCCGCTCACCCTCCTTCTCCGACGCCACCGTTGGGGTAGGAGATGGTGGAGTTTGATTTAAACCTGCAGGTGGTTCCAGTGCTCTGCCTGTGGAAAACATTATCGCTGTGGTGATCCTCTGTTTGGCTTCATAACTCTGTCCCGTCCTCCCACCAGGCAGAATGACATTTATAGGGTCCCGTGCAGCCGTCTGTGACCATGAAAACCTCCGTTGCTCTTCAATGCACATCGCATCCTTCCCGCGCCCTTCCTGCTCCACAGCATGGCTGTCAGACGGTCGAGAGTGTAGGGATGGAAAGTCTGCAGGGGAGGATGCTTGACTGACTTGTGCTTGGCCTGCTTGCACTCAAAGTATGGAACTCAGCAGCAAGCTGATTTTAACACCACGGTGACCTACAGAAACATACGTGCACATTTTCCTGCTGTTGTTGTGGGCTTCTTTTCAAGGGTGAATTATATTTGATACCTAATCTAGTCCATTCCTGAACAAATATTGATAATGTTTTACGAAGTTGTAACTATCATGACTGGTACCAGTAAATTACAAGTACTCACATCCATGTGATAACTGTGAGTAGTATATTATTTTAGGAACTTTATATATATATATATATATATATATATATATATATATATATATATATATATATATATATATATATATATATATACAATGCACATGAGAGTCCACCCACAATTGAAATTATTATTATTTATTTTTTTAGCTTTTTTAACCAAGGAGTTTACATATCTGCTTTACGTTTTCTATTTTTTAAGCATGGTATAATATTGTTTTATACTTAATTGCTTGTCTGGGAAAGGAGTGCATTCAACAAAGATATTTCAAACAATTATTACATATGCCTGCTCTCAGCAAAGCAATTACACATAGTTAAAGTGTTGTTGTATGTTCTGAATAGTATTTGCAGCGAGTACTTTCTTTTTTTTTTTGCCTTTACTCAAGTCTTTTTTAATTTAATAACAGCCTTTTACAAATAATCAAGCATGTTTCAATAATGTAACAGTCGACGTACAGGAATACACATTTTCAGGACTCTTTCCCACGTCTAATAATCATCTTTATTTGCTTAATATACAGTAATCTGAATTACATACATTGTTTCATCAACCCTTATTAAGTGAAATGTAAAATGGAGGACATTATATACCTGTAGTTCAAAAACAATCTTCAAAGGATCTATCTAAATTGAGTATTCATTTAATCAAAAGTGAGAATGAGTGTTATCCTAAGCCCCGTTTTCACAACAACAATTGACAAAAAATGCCATCGTTTTTAGAGTTTTGGTTTCAGAAAGGTTTCATGTTTAGACAGCAACATTTAGAAAACAATCACTGTATACACAAATTCTAAATTCGATGTCGTTTTCCTTTGGGGCCACTACTGGATGCTGTGTTTATGTAATAGAAGTAGTGGTACTCTGTAAACATTTAAGTTCACTTAAATGGTCTTTCTTTGTCGTATAGGCCCACTCAGTATCTGGTGTATGAAAAAAATGTGGATCCACATGGATCCAGATGACGGTGGTAGTAAATGTGCACTTTCTTGGACAGGCGATGTTAAACTTGAAATAGTGGGCAGCACAAACACGTAGGACCTCCATCATTATTATCTCTCTACTCAGCCAGGCGCAGAACTATTTACTACGACCGCAGTGTGCATGTGCAGTACCAGAGTATCAGAAAAGTCCAGTCTTCCCTGTTTACACTAGACGGAAATCTTTTTCAAAAGGTTCTGCTGTGACTCTTGACACTGTTGTAGCGTAAACAAGCAGCCAAGACGCACTATAGACAGGGCCTTGACTGCCAGCCGGCCGGTGGGTTCATCTGTTTTTTAAATTGAGCAGCTCCTCTCGGCACCCCATGAAGATACCTGTGGATACTCCGACATTTCTTTTTCTTCTCCTCCTTACCGTATCTCTTCTGGGGGTAGTTTTCCAGTGTGTGGTATGGTTTGAAGAACTCGACTTGCAGCGTAACACCACATTTCTCACAAACTAACAGAGTGTGTCCGTCACGTCTTCATCTTCTCTGGCATTTTCTGCTCCGTGTTGTGGGCCGAGTGGTATTGGTTGTCAAATATTACCCTCACCTTTTCTCGAACGATCGAGCTTGTTTCCATCTGTAACCATTAAGTGTATGTCGGTTTCTGACACCAAAGTTTTTCCCTTTGAGCAACCTAAATGGTCTGTCATCGCAGATCATATCATTATGAGAAAAATAATTTGTCTCTTTTTCTCTTTGTTCCATCCATCCATCCATCCATCCATCCATCCATCCATCCATCCATACATACATACATAAATACTGTAACCTGAAAAGATAATTGGCCCTTTATGTCATTTGTTAAGCTTAAACCCATCTATTTAAAGTGTAGCAGGCTTTTGCCAGTATTGCAGGTCTTGTTCTCTAAATTCCACGTAAATAAATCATCTTGAAAAATATATCTTTTTGTTTCCCCGATGGTATGAAAAATTGTAAGAAGAAAAATACAATTCCTAACAGAAAAAAGGCACAAATGGGATGTCATCATACTGCTGTTTCTGACCTAAGAACACTTTTCTAAATGTGTTACTCTTCTTGGGAATTAATCGGTTACATGTTTTACACTTCTCTGAATAAAAATACGGTTTGATGACTGGTACTAAATTTAACAATTTAATGAGAAGGGGTCCCCCTTCCTCCCCCTCCCTTTAAATAAACCATGCTCTTCAAAGAGCATAAGTAATGGTGAGCCAGGAAATTGTGCTGGTAGTGTTTCCCATTTGCTTGTACGACTGGACAGATAACAACACACCGGTAAGGAAATCAAACAGTCGTTGTTGTTTGTGAGGAGGAAAGTGCAGGAATTGTACAGGGAAATGAGGTTTGTCGGATGTCTGACATTAAGTGTGTCTAGTTGGCCGCCTGGTTGGTTGGTATAAGCACCTCCTCTGAAAATGCATGCAGGGAACAGGCAAACATATTCAATTATTTTACTGTTTCACCTTAAATTTCCATTACTGCACTTATCTATAGTTTCGCATACACATAAACAAACCCGGCAATGCCTTTTCACACTCGGCTCTTCATATTCAAACACGGGGCTGATGAATCCCATAGGGCTCCTTTATCATTTCCAGGTATTTATTTTACACTGTTTAAAGTACCGCCTGTCAAATTCGTGGAGGAGAGTGTGCTCCATTGTGTTGTTTTAAGTGAACCTTTAAATAGACCACTCGTTCCCCCCCCCCCCCCCCCCCCCCCCCCCCGTTCCTCTTTGTCTCCCTGTTTCCCTTACTAACCAGAACCATATTAACCCTGCCTTTGAACACAGCACACCCAGAGCAGATATAACTGTAGAAATGAACTGACTGGGTCCATTTGAAACTGGATTGAAGCCAGGCTAATAACCGCACGATATTAGCAGGTCCCGCAAAAGCCATGTTTTTTGGATGTAGTTGGCTAAAGTCAAATAAACTGATGGTTTCCCATAAGTTTGCCGGGTATTTTGAATGATTACCTTGTCAAAATTACTTTGTGAGAATACTCGTACAGCTGCTGATGAAGCTATATCCACAGCTGTAAGGTTTGTGCTCTTGTTTCTTAGATGATGTAGGTTTACTTCAGTTCCCAAAATGTGATTTCTGATGGGCCACTTTTTTTTTCTTTTTTTTTTTCTAATACAATGCATGCTGTTCCCACAGTTACAGCTCACCTGTCAGTTGTGTGAGTGGAAAAAATTTATTCAACTTCAACTGATAAAACAACTGATAGAAAAGTGAAACATTGAAACAAACAAAAAAAAGCCCACCAGTTGGTTTAAAAAAAATAAAGAAAAAAGTGCGTACACACGCATACTGTATTCTGTTTTCTTTGTCTATGTAAGCACACTGGCTGCAGCATTCTGAAAAAAAACAAAAAAACATGACTTCTAAATAAATGTATGTGTGAACCGGTTCTCACACTCTGGTTGGAGTATGAATCACCTCAGTTTGGAACGATTTTGAGATGATAGAAGACTTTGAACTTCCGATTTAGCGTTCGTCATGACACCAACGTTTCTGGCATACTAACTTTATTGAAAAGCGCATAGTGGTAAAATGTATATGGCTTTAGAAGATGAGTTAACAGGATACTTGGTCTGACAGATGCGCAAAATAAACCATACTATCTATTTGCATTTACCTACATGGATATGAAATATCAGGTGGAGCTACCAGATTGTGCAAAATACTGTGCGGAATAAATAAATGAATAGACGCACAACTAACAATGTGATTGACAATGTGTGAAAATGTTTGCCTGTATGGTGCTGCTATGGTGCGAAGATGCATTTACTCACTGGTTGGTCACAAATTTTATTTGGGGACTTTACTGTGATATAGTTGTACCCATTCTTAGGTCTTGCAATGTTTTGTGACTCACCTCTGTCGCTTTTCTTTTTCTCTTATGCTTTTGACATCGTAACCCACATTGCATCTTTCTTTTCTTTTCTTACCTTTTTTTTTGTGTCGTTGCCTAAGTTCAGTATTATTTGCTGTAACGCTCCAATATGTTTGAGGAATTCCTCTAACACCAAGTTCGACTGTAAGCTGTCACTTGTCATTTTGTGCTCGCCGTGGCTCAGCACATCATCCAGTGACTTTATGGTGAGACCATAGAATTGAGATACGGGAACAATACAGACCTCCTGGAAACAGGGCCGAATATAAGCAAACCCCTTATTTAAATGACATGCTCGTAATGGTGTTACTTTTTGTTAATCACTGACAAAACGTATGCAAAAGAAAACCTCAACTTGTTGGCGTGAAGATACTATTCAGAAAGATTTATGCAGGATCTTGAGAAATAATACCTATTGTATGTTTTGATGATGGCACCAAGAGGTAGAATCATCGAGGTAAACAGTAGTTGATCAAATATCAAGTTAACAAAGCTAACAAGTAAAGAATGATCTGTCCTGAAGGTGTGACACTGCAATCCCAATGGAGTTGTTTCTGTTTCTTTTGTTATTTTTAACAAGAGGTTTTAATCAACTCTATCAAGAGCAAGACTCGTATCAAATAATACCAGGACGGACAGTTTGTTTGAGCCGGTGTTGTCTTTGAGTTCATTTAATACTTTTACCAGTCTACCTTTTTTTTATGCTCAAGCCTAATTGGTACACATGTCATGTCTGATAAGCTATTGGTTCTCAAACTACTTTATTTCCAACGTAAAGAATGTTTTAAATAACCCTGCAGATTTGAACAGTTTTGTTGAAAAAGATAGAGCTGTCTTTGTATACTACTGCTACTACTAATAATATCAATAATAATAGTAATCGTAATTCTGTGTGCGGTTTGCATGTTCGTCACGTTTCGGCGTGGGGTTCTTCTGGTTTCCTTCCACATCACAATGACATGCATGAGATTCATTAGTGACCCTATATTACCTTGAAGTCTGTATGTGGTTCTTTCTCTCTCTCTCTCTGTGCTTGACCTGTGTGCGCCCATAGTTAAGCTGGGATTGGCTCCAGCGCACTGCAGCCCTGCACATGATAAAGTGGCATAGAAGACAGATAATGATTTTGAAAAAAACACTTTTTAGCATTTCTCGAAAAAAAAAAGGAATTGGGGTAATTCCCTGGCACACTTTAAACCTTGTGTGTCGCTCATGTCGGCTCATGTTTTGACTTCTTGTTTGATGTCTGTCATGTGCACTGGCTCTCCCCTAATCTCAACTATGTCATTGCGGAGCCTGTCTTGTGTTCCACCTGAGTTCTTACCTTGACTGTTTCCACCTGTGTCTTGTCAAGATCAAGCTCCTGGTATGTGTGTCTAAACCTCACTTCTGTCTTTGGAAGTCTGTTTATTCCTTTTATTCTTAATACCCAGGTACCCTGGTACTTAGATTCCACTGATTTGTAGTATTTGAAAATCTGACAGAATAGTCCATAGATGATCCTGGCCTGAAAAAATGTAAACCAAATGAATTTAATTCTGGAAATCCTGGCTACGCGACAATTAGCTATCCCCTTTGGGATTTACATTGTTTTTCTGTTGTCCAGAATAATATAAGTCGGGAACTGACCCAGGGACACAAAGCGGCACTAAATTCCTTGACAGATAAGTGCAGCCATCTTTTTGTGTACAGCGGGATGTTTAGCTGCTTTAATGTTGGACCTGCATCCAGTTGGCCACCAATAGGAAGACAACCTTTTTTTTTTTTTATGGGTTATAGTTGATAGCAGAGCAATAGATAGCTCGGTGATTATACTCTTGGGAAAGACAACACACACACACACACACACACACACACACACACACACACACACACACACACACACACACACACACACACACACACACACACACACACACACACACACACACACACACACACACACACACACACACACACACACACACACACACACACATTTGCATCCTTGAATGTTTATTCCAATCCTTTCCCCTCTCTCTGTTGTTTAATGCATGTTGTCAAGAAACAATAGAAGTTTAAATCAAAACAGAACCTGTGCTTGGAGGAAGGCAATGGAAATCATTAGAGGACATCATTCCTCAATATTTATGTGTGTGTGTGTCTGCATGTGTGAGCGTGTACGTGTGCATCTGTAAGACCCCCTTTTTACAAGCTGTTGGGTGGCGTTCCGCATGTGTGAGCCTCGGTCACGTTGTGGCGCAGTCACACGTCTCTACAGTCTACGTGCATCTGCACAATCACTCTGTTTACAGGCTCCGAGAGCCAGAAACGACTCCAGTTTAAACCATTACTCATGGCATTACAACTTTTAATAGCAAACCAAGTGAGATTTGACTCAGTGGAGACTCATGTGTAGACAATAGCTCGATGATGTTAGCACTATGTCACTCCTACCTTCTCACTCCCTCTGCGCTTGGAGGTGCTGACAGACTGATGGGCAGCTATTGTTCCACTTCTCAATCGGAGGAAGGCAAGCCGTGGCCTTTCCCCTGCCCTCTCGCTTCCCTCGTTCACTTTACTGGCCACTTCTCCTGAACGACCTCTTAATTCCTCGCCCATTTTCACCCTCTCCCTTGTTCTCTTTGCATTCCTTTGAACGTTTTCATTTCATAGGTCTCCCCCATTTCCTTGTTCGCTCATCTCTTGCTCATTTCCCTTGTGTGAGAGTGTGACTTCCCCTTTCTCGTCTCGCTGTCTTTTCCTCCCCCCCCTCCCTGGCTCTTCCCCGCCGTGCATCTGTCATTCCCACTCTCCCTCTCTTTTTATCTCCCGACTGTACGTATCCGTCTATCCAGGCCTGAAGTGCCATAAGCAACTTGGCAGGTCACATTCTTTGCTCCTCCATCTGCTGGCTTGATCTCCAGTTTCACTTTATCGACACTGTCATCCTTTTTTACTACATTGTTCCCTTACTGTCTCCATCTCTTGCTCTCTTGCCCGGTCGTCTATGTCATCACCTTCATTTGTTCACGAATCTGTCTGCCCCCATAACCCTCCCCAGCCAAATGAAACCCAGGGGGCCAATCTGTGGGGGACTTCACGGGGAAAAGCATGTTCAAAGTTCAAAGCGAACTTTTCTCTGCAGTGGCAGTTTAAATTAACTGACTTATTATCTTCGAAAATTTTACACAATGGTGTGACACTCTGATAATTGCTTCAGCACTTTGCTATAATTGGGGCGTTATCAAAATTCCTCTGTGGTAGCCAAACCAGGAGTCCTGTGCCCAGTTGATGCACACACCAAGAAGGAATAATGTTGTCATTAATAGTTCAGTGCATAGGTGCATGGGCGTATGTCTTTCGGTAAAATAGAATAAATAAATGAATATTTCTGAACTTACATCTTTACTTTTTGTTAAATGCGAGCAGTCTAACTAGAAACGACTGAACTATCATGACTTATTTGATGAAATTCTGAGGTCTGTGGGGGACAACATGCTGCATTTATGCAGCGCTAGTTCTCACCCAAGTAGCTTGCCGTCATCTTGATTATAATAAAATTTGCATTATTTTCACAGCACCTTCTTAAGACTTTTTTTTCTTTTCAATTACGCAAATTGGAGTGAAGTGAAACCAACGCAGTTGCTGCGGTAGATCAGTCAGTTAATCTGGATACTAACAGTCTACTATTTGATGTACTTCTTTAAACCAAAATGTCGGGACATTTTGAGGCTGTCATCAAATGCTACTTAGGGAGCTATGGTTTTAGGGTTATTGTGGTACACAAAAACTGTTTAGAATAAGATCTACGTGTTTTGTTTGAGATCGACGGGGTCGACCTGTGAGGATAAGGGGCCTTTCTCTCTGGAGTTTATATGTTTTTCCTGTGTCTGCAACTCTTTTCTCTGGACACTCTGGTTTCCGACTCAAAAACATGCTTGTTATTCTGTGACTTTGTGCCGGCTGTATGTGTAAATGTGTGTGGGTAGTTGTTTTTTTTTCTTTGAGTTTGACTGTCAACCTGTCCAGAGTGTACCCTGCCTTTTCGCTCTGTATTTGCTGGGAGAGACTCAAGCCCCCTACAACTCTTGTCTAAATGAAGTTAACGAAGGAAGATGGATGCTGACCGGCAGACTTGATAAATACTCGTCTCAAAAGATTTACAGTTGCAGTGAAATAGATTTGCAACAAACTTGTTCAAAGTGTAACGCGTCAATCCATCAGTATACGATGAACCAGTGAGCTGAGCCCGGTGTTCTTGCTGCAACGTTCTCCACTCATCCATATAGATTACATGACGCAGTTTAAAAAGACAGTACGTATTGTAACAGCTGTTCCCAAGTATGTAATTGAATCTCAGAGGAGAACGCCTCACTCTTCCTCACTCCCCTCACAGGTGCATTCTGGCATCAGTCCACTGAGTGGCAGTATCATGTCATAGCTGAGACCTCTCCCACACTGATAGACAGACAGACTGTCTAACAAGCCAGTTGGAAGGATTGGTAAGGCACACACACGCACACACACACACACACACACACACACACGCACACACACACACACACGCACACACACACACACACACGCACACACATGCACACACACGCACACACACGCACGGAGGCATGCTCGGACACACACATGGAGAAGCAGAACAACCTCCTCTGTCTCTGACAGCACCAAGTGACACTTTACAATAACAGCAGTCTGAGGGGAGAAAGGAAGTTGACTTAACGAAGTGTCTGGGAATGGAAGGTGGCATGTCGAGCTCACTCACAAAAAAGGTCAAAGTGGAGCAGCCAGAACAGGCCAGTCTCTCGATCGGAGGTGTTATGCTCTCCACTCTATCACATTTAAAGAGCCTGACCACTGGAACACAAGACACCCGATAGTTCAAAATAACGGCGGACACAACCATGGAAGCATATTTTACAGAAATGACAGAATGTTGGCCTCATTTCAATGTGTCATGATTCCATTACTCATAAATTATCTTCGCAACAAATCCTGAAATCGACGGACGATTTGCCTCATATTGCCTTCATCAAATTTCACTTGCTAACAGCGGATTTTGCAGCCTCATTGACTTTGGCTGACTGACCTCACATCTTTGACTCTTTTCCTCGAAAGACACTGCAGCAACATTTGTGTCTCTGCTCCTGCCGTATTCTACTGTACACCCCCCCCCCCCCCTCCCCCCTCCCCCCTTCCCCCCCTCCATGCAAGACAAATTCACCCTCTGCAGAGCGTCTCCCGTTTACTTGTTCTTCATTTATGAAGAATGGAGGAGCAGTAAGCCTGTTCCTGGCACGGAAACCCATCACATACTATACACATTCAGCACAGACAAAAAGCTGTTACCTCTTTAAAGGCCCACTCCGTAAATAGTGTGTAGTGTTGAAACACTGCTATGAGACAACTGGCTGTGTTTCTATAGTGATTTATTGCATTGAGGACACTGCTCGCGTGAAAGTTACTGTCGGTGCTTTGGCTACAAGGACTTGCCAGGTCTGACAGCTAAATAGGAGTTTTGCATGCATGTGGAGTTTTTAGTAGATGTGTCCATTATGTTTTTATAGTATAGCATTTCTGTATTGGGAATTATGTTGTTACACAATGCATATTCAGTCCTTTGCATGTGGACTTTAACTGCAGGCCTGGACATCTTCTGTGGTTATTTATTCATGTTTTTGTTTTTTTTATCTCTTCTCCTTAATACTGAGAATCCCAACACACCAACTGAGAAAAAAAAAAGCTGATTTATTACATTCTTTGTTGGTTAGCTCAACAACGAGCAAAACACATTTCCCCCAAAAAGACTGAAAACAGTTGATTGTGGTCCTGAAGCAACTGTAAAACTGTAAAAAAAAAAAGAAGAAAAAAACATCTCAAGGCTAAGATTGTCATGAAATATGTCATACTATCCCTTAACTTACATTTTAGAGGTGTTTTCCAAGAGTAACTCAAGAACCTCTGGAGGCAAATCAATTCATCTTAGGATAGGGTGGAACCTGCACGAGGAAGCAAATACTACATATTTAATTCAAATCTCATTGCGTTGGTTCAGTCGCTCTAGTCCCTCTCATAACTAAATGTACCCCAATGTGTTTTTGTTCTGAAATGTCAAACATGCCTGTGAAGTTGTGTTTGTTGCTTACAGATGGGTGTGTTTCCCTGCAGTCGTCACACAGCTGCCGGATCCAGGAGCAACTTGCGCCCCTCAGACATTTCACATTGAATGGCCGTAACGTTTCACTTACCTTTAATATTACAGTGCAGGAAAGAAAAGGACTTTTCCTTTGGTTTATGTTTGTTTATAAGTACAAGTGGTACAAACAAATCTTTCCTCTCTTTTGATTTGTTTGGATCCAGCTTTAGAGCGGCGACAGCAGAGTTCCATTGTAGTTCTATAGAGCAGAGCAGCTGTAGATTTTGTGTAAAATTGCTACTAACTGTGATGCTAAATGCAGTCTAGGGGGATTAATATTCGCCGTATGTTACTGTAAATGGGTGAGAATTAGAGGATCAAACATGTCTTTATGCATTCTGAATTTAATTAAGCGGTAACCTACAGTTAATCAAGACTCTGGGATAAAAATAAGTAAGTCTGTGCCACTAAAGTGATACTGAGCAGGAAAAGCAGACAACAGTCGACTACAGTGGAGGTGAAAACATGTTGACCTTTATTGCATCATCAACACAGTTGGCAAATTTTCAATAAGAGAAACAATTAAAAATAAAAGCCAATTACATGAACGTTCTACTTTTGAATTGAATCCAAATTTACATTTCAAACACTTTTTTTTTTTACAACTGGGTGTGTATCTATATATAGTGTTGAGTTTTGGGAACAAAAAAAAAAACAAAAAACAAAAGTGATGGCAAGAAAACTGTGTCTTCCTGGGATTTACCCATTCCTGGAATCCAAATATATGCTTGTTAGGTTATGTGACTCTCATTTAGTCATAGCTGTGAGAGTGTGTTTATGTAATTGTCTCTGTATATTGGCTCTGTTTGCCTGGGTGTACCCAGCCGTTTCTTCAGTGTTGACCAGGAAAAGGCCCCTTGTGACCCTAACTATTTCTGTGTTTATATCCTGGATTTGACTGCTGGGGAGCCAACAAAACACACTCCGTACATATTTGGGCACTTCAGACGTGACCTATAATACACACGTTCAAGTCAACACAAAAGAAGAGTGCCAAGCTTCATCAGAAGCAGCTCATCTTTTACTGTCCTGATTTTACTATCCCGTTTAAATCTGCTCCGGTCATTAAATGCAGCTTTGATTGATAATGGTTGTAAATGTAACATATGTAATTGGGGTGGATTGTCACTCTCCATGAAGTTTTAAAGTGCATTGTTCCTTTTAGATACAGCAATTTCCTTCTAAATCACAATTTCCTTTTTTTTCTTTCAACTTTGCTTTGTTTTTATTTGTGAGTGGTAGATGCTCAAAATACTCTTGCAATTTCAATTGTTTAAAGATGTTTTACTTTGCTGTTATAAAGATCAGCAGAGCCAGTGCTAAAATACTTTACAGTGCTGAGATTGTAATCGAATAGTTTCTTTTCAAAACTGAAGTAATGATATTTTTTTTACCTTTATTCTGCATTGACACGTTGGAGGGGAGCCACATTAAGGCAACCCGGGGAGCTGATGGCGTTCGAGGGACTTGCTCAGGGACCCATGGTGGTGACCGAGCCCCCAATCTTCTGATCCCAAGTCCACCTCTCTCACCTCAAGGCCATCATCCCCCCAAAACCACTTTCCCTCCTTTTTTTTTTTTTTTACCACCACCATCTTAAAATATACAAACAAATGAAGCAACTGTCCACGATCTGAATTGTTTTCTTTTCTTTATTAGTTTATTTGGAGAGGAGAGTGCACATTAATGGGGCACTCACTACAGTCACTTTGTGTAAATGCGGCCGATTTAGCCATGGGCTACTTTCCATCCGTCGTCCTCGTGCATTTAAGACAACAACAATTATTTAAACACAAACAAACATTGACATGCAAACCCCTGCAACATAAACAAATTATCCAATCTATAACATTTAATCAGATCTTGCAAGTGATCACAAGATTGATTTGCCTTTAACCATAGTTTGAGCTCTTTTTTAAACGCTGTAAAAATGGAAAACTCTCTAATATTAATTGGAAGACTCGTCCAGCTCGTTAACCCTTTCACTAAAATGGTGTTTTGTCCAATGGTGGTTCGTCTGAATGGAAGCTCACAGTCTCCTCTCGTGGCTGATCTCCTTCCAACGTTACTGTCTTTTCGTCTAATGAATTCCTCCAAAGGGGGAGGGGCCAAACCATGGAGGGATTTGTGGACGAGACAAGCATGTTTAAACATTCAGAAGTTTTCAAAACTCAAAAGATGATATTTCTCTACAATTGGACAATGGTGAAAGGAGTATTTTTTTATTATTTTGTTTTGCAAAAACCTTGAGGGCTTTTTTATACAGCTGTTCCCCAGGTTTTAGTGCAGTGATGCCAGCAAATGACCAGACAGTAGAACAGTACTCTATGTGAGAGAAGATCATACAATGAAGATACGATTTAACAGCAGCGGTGGAGACAAAAGGCCTGATTTGTTTAAAATCTTGGAGGTTGAAGATTATAGTGTTGATAACCTTTTTTTTTTATGTTTCTTGAAGGTAACGTTTTCAGTCCAGTATGACTCCAAGGTAATTGGACTAGTTCAAATACCTCTCCATCTATAGAGACTGAAAGGTTTTTTCCACTTTGTTGGTCTTTTGGTGAATGTCATACACATTGTTTTTTTAAGTATTGAGAACTAGACAGTTATCGCTGAGTCAGAGCTGGACCTTTGTTGAGACATTTGAAAGCTTGGATGACATTTTGTCAGTTGCTGAACCATGAGTAAAAATAACTGCATCATGTATAATAGTATTTTAATTACAACTGTCCCCATAGCTGGAGCTGTTTAATTGTGGATGAAGGCTTCACTCCACAAAATTCTAAATAACATATGCCCTGACTGTTGAGGATAGCCTGCAGGAAGATGAAATGAAGTTAGACTTATCTAAGTACAGTCTGAATCCTGGCAATAATTGACTGCAGAGGAGAAAACAAAGGTAGCAAATGGTGTATAATGGGAGAAAGAGCCTTTGGTTGATTTGCGTGTGTGTGGAGATGGCAGGGCGAGAGCTTCCAGATGTGGAGTGGGCAACCTGCCTGTCAGGACCCAAACACAGGAACTTCCCCGACGCCGGAGATTAATCAAAGCCAGGGGAATCTCTACAGTAAGATGAGGAGGTAGAGTGTGTGTGTGTGTGTCTGTGTGTGTGTGATGAGTACATT
This sequence comes from Lipophrys pholis, assembly GCF_963383615.2. Taxonomy (NCBI): domain Eukaryota; kingdom Metazoa; phylum Chordata; class Actinopteri; order Blenniiformes; family Blenniidae; genus Lipophrys; species Lipophrys pholis. Next base: position 23,906,704 of record NC_137640.1, on the reverse strand, counting down.
TTAATCCGCATGTCTACCACATTCCTGTATAAATGGAGAGATTGTAGTCCTTACCGAGTTTCCTGATTTGTCATCCAAAATGCAGAAAAAGAATTTAGCCCCTCTTGTTTTCTTTGTTGGTTTTTCTTGCATGGTGCCCTCCGGGAAGAGACTAATAGTAGCGTTATTATGGGAAGCATGCAGTCATGCTGGCATGTGCTCAGTATTTACAAAACAACCAACCAAGGCAAAGTATGATATTTTTCCTGAAATTTCAACGTGATTATAAATCAGTACATGTGTATATACAATAATCACTCGGTCAAAACACATTTACCGCATCCCTAATGATGGTTTTCAGATTCAAATTCTTGCTGAGGGAACTTCATGAGCCTGTGTCAGAAGCAATCAAAATGGGTTTGCAGCCTTTCATGGAAGACTTACAGACTTTGCCATAATCTCGAGGGCTTGGTGCAATTTAAAACTCACTCTCTTGCCCATCACTATCAGTTGAGGGCTTCGCTAGGTTAATGGCATTTCACTAACTTTCTCTTAATGCATTTTTAGTCTTTGATTCACGCATCAGTGCGCTCTTTTGCAGCCCCTCCACACTATCTGAGGGGACATCACGTCTTGGCGTTTATCAATTAATTGCACACTGCTCCTGGGTGCCATTGTGAGCCATTTGAGATTTTTTTTCTTCTCTCTCTTCTCCAGTGAATGAGTGATGCATGTCTCCTTTGATAGAGAAGAGTAATTATTCACAGGTAAAGCACTGACCAGCTCTTTGGGTCCTGTCGCAACCTACATTGACATCAGCACACATGTGGGACAATTGATACTTCAGCTGCAATCTGGAATTAGTCTGAAACACTCATAACTGTCACTTTACACAGCTTTATTTGTGTGTGTGTGTGTGTGTGTGTGTGCGTGCGTGCGTGCGTGCGTGCGTGCGTGCGTGCGTGCGTGCGTGCGTGCGTGCGTGTGTGTGTGTGTGTGTGAACAAGTGGAATATAGCTTGAGGAGCACAAAATGAACGGGATAAAATAAAGGCAGAGCAAATGATATGACTTTACGCTGCACCATTAGGGCTGAGTTCTACATCTCTGTCGATACGATGCAAATGGCAGCCGGTTGTCTCGTCACCGTCGTGGACCTTTTGAAGTTCTGCTTCAGTAATTCGCCGGGAGGGCGTTGAGTTTCTGACGTGAAACTGCATGAAACTTTGATTGTTGAGTTTACTATCCGACACGTGTGTCGTGGCACGCGTTCAACTCTTTTGAAGCAAACTGAGTTTTATTTTGCGTGAGAACGGGAACAAACTGGAAAACATGGAGTCGATTGGACCAATCGCAGCTCTCGCGGTCTCCATCCCTTTCGATGTGTAGTAACACATTATTTTGGCGGTGCATGTCAGGCTCTGCGGCGGCGGTTTATTGCGACACACAGGGTTTCTCGCGCGATGGCGTCAATGTGACACGTTAACATTAGGCTTTAGCCTCGGTGTAACTAATTAGATTCACAGTGGGATTCAAGCAGACTGATAGAGCAGACTTGCTCATGACAGCCTGGCTAGCGTTTTTTGTAAACATCCATTGCATTCTTGGGTGCCCCCGTGAAATGTTAATAACAAGCTTCGGACTGCAACACCAAAATACAGAAATTAAACAGCATCATTATCACCCTGACATAACAGGTCCTCTCTGGGCCCTGCTTTCTTAAATGAAAAGGCATGCCACGCCCTCCTCTTTAAAGGGTGTACCAATGCAAGTAACACAGTGTCATCTCCATGGCAACCACCATGTTTCCCATGAGAAAATATAACTGGGGACAACAAACAATCATGTAGGCTTTTAGTTAATTCCCACATGATGAGCAATAAGAAGCTACTATCATATACATGTTGTTGTTGTTGTTGTTGTTGTTGTTGTTGTTGTTGTTGTTGTATTGCTCCTGACATCCTGCTTGTAGTACAATTGCTTAAGACTTTAAATACAGCAAGTTTGAATCTGGCCTGTGGGTGGAGATATTGTGGAGGTGTGTGTGTGTGTCTGTAAAACATATTATTCCAACTATTACATAAGAGTCGCTCAGTTTTGTGAAAAGCCTGAAATGAACACACAGATTTCGTCTTAAGCAGCTCAAAAAAAATATTAGTTTTGGTCTTTGTTCTCATAGCCACGGATCTTAGAAATACTAATTTGGGGATCAGCTATTTCCTCAACACAGAAAAGAACCATGACACTGATCATTTGCTAACTTAAACTAATACCATTATTCCTATTTCCATAGGACTACATTTCAATATTTTAGTGGAAAATGTATTGATTAAAATTATATTCTAAAAATGTGTTGAATTTCAGTCAAAAGTGTTTTAACTCATTCATCATATACAACCATTGTTGTACAATCATATACAAAAATCAACATCTGTCAACACTTGTACAGCGAGAGGTGCATAAAAGTCTTCTTGGTTGACGAATGTGGTAAGAAATGTATTCACTGTATTCTGACAGCACCAATAATTCAGAAGGCAGCCATGTAGTTTATTATTAATATGTGAAAAATGTATAACTGGGAAATCGAACCTCACAACTTGTATCTCATTTTAAAGCTACTTACGTAAACAGGACATATCATAACATAATAGAAATGCACAAAACTGTTTTTCTGAATTAAATAAACTGTTTATATGAAAAAAAAAAACATCCATTCAATGCAAATAATGCCACAATATTCTAAATTTATTTAACCTTGTGTTATTTTGATATCAGTCTAATTCTTGTAGTCTAATTGTCCTGTCTTAAGCCACGTTTACACGTACCGGTGTTTTAAAAAAACGGATTATTTCCCCCTCTCCGTTTAAATTTTTTTTTTCATTTACACAGACCCGCATATACACCTGGTTCAGAGCTACTATGACTAAGTATTATGTGTAAACGCGTGGCCCAAATGCAGAGAAACATCAACATTTTTTCAAATACCCGGGTATGTGTTAACGTAGCCTTAAATACATGCATACAGTGTCTTGTTTATTGAAAACCAATATTTAGCCTTTCCTCTGTCTAGTTTAGCAAACATAAAAAAATATAAATAATTGGGTTCCAAACAAGTGAGTCATATATTTAGTTATTAATGTAGTATGTCGAGTCCAAGGCTGCCAACTCCCAACCTCAATGAATGAGACTCACGTTTTACTCGAACACGAGCTCGCATTTCCTTGTTGTGCCAAAATGGAGTTAATAGTTGAGTGTTGAACTTCCTGTGAATTGAATTCAATTGATATGAATTCAATTAATTGGAAATAAGGACTTGGACTTTCATTCATGGGACACATCCGCTCCTGGTCGGGCATCCCAGTCGCTTAAATCATTGGCTTGGCCTGTACAGTGACTATAATTCTTGTTTTCAGCATTTCATCATTTGTCACTGGCATGACCTCTTAAACTTTGCTCGAACTCGGGTAAGGTTTGTATGTGTCGGTAATAAATATTCATATGTACCTCCTTGAACCCAAAACATTTACTGTACTGGTTTAGTATCAGATTGCATCATTCCTCCAATCTCTTGTGGTCAAGCTCTGTGGATAAACGCACAGTGTAGAGCTCTCATTTTCTTGTATGCCCAGCAATATATTTGCATTTTAAAACCGTGCTGATGTTACAAAATTCTGGTAAACCGTACTGCATGTTGAAGTGCCTCGTGAACTCTTACTTGCCCTCTTACTGATAGCTCTTTTGGATAAGGGCATCGGTTGATGTTTAAAATGTAAATGTCATTCATACCCACCCAGGGTATAGTGCGGCTGAGCAGCTTTGTATTTAACTTGGAAGTGTAAAATATGTCAGTGATGTGGAGTCGTGGCAAAGATGTCTCAGGAAGATGAGGAGAGCTCTGCAAGTCCAAAGAATGTGTTGTATGGCAACGTGCTTGACGAGGCCTGGAGTTGTGTTTGTGAATGGGTATTGCCACGCTGTAAATAGATGGTGCTGAAAGTGAAATGATTCCCATACGCAATACCACACAGCTGAGAACAATTACAGTTCTTAGTTGGAATTAATTGCAAACAGCAGCACACATATATAACACAATCGCTTTGGTAGATAGCCTATCAACTAGATTATTTCTATCCCTTGAATATATTTATATTCGCTTTCTGTCCGCACTATCAGCATAATTCTCCTCCTCCTCATGTTTTCCTGCAAGACAACTTTATGATGCAATAGCTCCATTCAAATCTGGAATGCACAAGATTATTGTAATTACATGGATGTGCTCTCCCACCGAAATTAGGAGCGTTACATTTGTGACCCCTAAAATGAGGGAGCAACTATCTCTTAGCAACCCACGCTAACAATGAAAAACCTCCTTGTCAAAGGGGCTCATACTGGCATGCTAGTTGGTAATGTGCTTTTTTTTGCTTTAATCCACCGGCGCAATTAGCATTTCCATAGGCTGTTGGAAAATTGGCAAAGGTGCCAGGCAGATGGTTCATATTGATTCCACTGTTCATGTTGATGGAAAAAAAAAAAAAGAAATAATCCCGAGACATAATGACTGTGCCAAAGCTTGTCTACAATTGGCATTCCTGACAAGACTATACGCAATGATGAGCCATGTGTTCAAGGTACTAATCACAGTTCTGATTATAATTCAAAACATGAATGTGCGTTTATCCTTAAAATATGTCAGGATGCACGTGCAGAACTTAACTGTATACAGTGAAAAGGCATTTAAAACATGTCGCTGTGCATTTCTATGATAAATGAATGCTCTTTTTAGACGCGGCAAAAGTAGAACGTCAATAGATTGAGAGCTTTCATCAGGTTTAAGTAGTGCATCATGTAAACATAACCTCACAGCCCAGGCCTGTGAATATCCTAAGGGATTGCCATGATATGCGTATATGCTAACATTTTGGACAGCTAAAACTGCCGGGGCAACAGGGTTCAAACATGCCCCAGATCCCATGCAGGCTCCCTGAAGGAAACCCCGGGGCGCAATGTTTCTGCATTTCCTCAGCTTCCTTGATGGCGTTGTACCCCGTCAGTTCTGTGTCACATCTGTGAAGCTGAGTCAGCGGCGAGCAGACGCAGGATTGTGGCGCTGTCAGAAAGCGACACTGGTCCCCGGTGTAGAGTGGGAGGGGTCAGAGGTGGGCTGTCTCGTATTAGTGTGGTTTCCTTGGTTTGTGGTGTTTACATGTTTATGATGCCACAAGAAGGAGAATGGAGCAATGGAAGCCATCTATCATGCTGACATTTACATTTTAGGCGTCTTGCTGCTGCTTAACAACCCACAGTGAATCCAGGAATTGGAGTCTTGCACAAGGATGCCGCGGCATGGTGTGTGGAGGTTAATGATCATACTGACTGTTGCAAAAATGGCCTCAGTGGCAAGCAACTGCATCATAAACAACTGTATTGTCGGAACATTTTATTGCAGTCCGTTGTCCTTGGGTGTGTTTATTCAGAGCTTCTCATTAGGTAACTTCTATCCAACCGTTTTAAATGTTATGAGAAGGTTAACCGGGGTCACTTCATTAGAAAGATAAAAATGCCCCAGGTTCATGGACAGAGAGGGCTATTTTGCTTTTATTATTTATACACTACAGGCTTAGTCAATCACCATTACCACAGGACTGGCTGCATTTGCTCTTTGTTGCTCCCTCTGGTGTTTATCCGCCCCTCTGTCTTGACCACCTATTAACAAACACAATGAGATAATGTAACTAAATACAAGCCTATATAATAGAAAGGATTTATTTAGTGCTTCCAGAGAATCACTAAATGCTCTTTCCTGCTCCCGCCTTGCTTGCTGATTAACGGGTGGAGGTGATTTGATCTACTTTTGTTATTAACTTTTCTTCATCCTTGACTCTTTTGCTCCCTCTCCATCTTCCTCTCACATATTTCCAGAGTCTTACCTCACCTCATGAAAATGTGTCACAACTCCTCATTAGAAGTTTGTCTTTTGTAGTCTCCTCAAATGGCTCGCTTGGTCATGATCTGCCTCTTAAACAAAATTCATATCATTAGATATCTGTTGTTTTTATAAGTGTAAACCACTGGTTTCTTTCTGTCATGCAGCCCTGAGACAATTTATTCTGCAAAATACTGAATACTACTGTAAGAAAGTAAAGTAACACAAGAGAACTGGTGAAATAAAACATCACTGAAGTTTTGTCAAAGTTAAATATTGTATTGTTGGAGATTGAGAACTTACTTTTTCAAATGAGACAATGCTTGTTCATGAGAAACACTAATTATATCTGCACAAAATTTAAAAATAAAATAAAAATTTGTTATTAACAAAAGGTTGTGAACACCCTGCTTGATCCTGTATTTGCCAAAACATCACAGTGAATGCTGCACACTCACTAACAAACAAAAGCAAGGCGCTCAAAAGGAAAATCAATAGGCAAAAGTGCCTTTTCATGTTCTGAACTAATTTTCACAACAATGAGACAGATAATATAATTTTGTACCATATGAGCACTGAATGCCGAAGTTAAATTACAGGTTCTCAGAATAAGTGCTTCAAAACTTAGTTTCTGGTTAATCAAATCTCTGAGCCACTGAGCTTTAGCCTCTGCTGAAATAACAGCATTTACTCACCTTCAATAGGCAGCGGAGACGGACGGCTCACAAGTTGACTCACAGGCATCACTCCAGGCAGACGAGACACACGGGTGGTATCTGTAAAACGTCGCCCTGCCATGTAATGCATCGCCCTGTCTCCAAACACTGTAGTTTTTTTTTTAATCTCATCTAAACTAAAGTAATGAATAATCTATTAATCCATTATTCCTTTATCCCCCCCGCGTTGACCAATCCTATGTCTAAGATGTGGAGGTGCAGCCACAGGGAGCTAATAGGGGTCAAGGGTCTTGCTCAGGGACCCACAGTGGTGACACATCAGCTGTTGGATTCGAACCTGCAAACACCTGACCCCAGTCCGCTTCTGTGAAGTTATTGCACCAGAATCCACACGGGAAAAATGGAAATATTTATAACCCAGTTTCACTTGTTGATGTACATCTCTAATGCCGCTCTGAAGGAAATGCGTCATTACACTCATACAAACACGTATTTCCAGCATTCAGATTTCGCAGAACATACCGGGGTTTTGTTGGCGTCTTGCGTTCGCGGAGAGACCCGAAGATTACCGAGGCAAGATGCTGTTTGTACAGTTGATCGCTCGAGATCTCGATTCGCACTGGCAAAAATGATCAACGGTCATTTTCACAACATTTAAGACTATTCTCGTGGCTTGAATACTTTTTCTTTGATAAAGTCCAGCTTTTTTTCGGACTGAATCGGTCATATGTTGATATTTTCGCTTGAGCTGCTTCAACGCCATCTTTGATATCCCAGAAACCCCATGGCTTCAGGTTTCCAAAGATGACGTCAGTTCGTTTGTTTGTAAATATATCGACTTTGCTGCGATCGATTTAATCGACTGCAGGTCGGGAAAATTGTGGAAATGTGTGCTCATGGTCTTGTTTTCATGTATTGGTTTATTCTCTGTGTAGAAGTGATACATTTTATAGGAAGTTTAATTTTAAGATTTTTTTTCTGGTACAGTCAATTTAACCTCCAGAGCACAACTGCCCATCAGTGATGGAGCCGGGCAGTGATCTCTTTCACACAGCATATGGACGGTGGATCTGAGCTTTCATCACACAGTTGTTTAATTCCTTCTTCTGTGTGAATTAAACATCCACATTTAAGAGTCAACAATGCGTGAAGGGTCATGATTACTGATGTTTGCACTGTTTTTGGTCTGCAGATGTCAAAAAAAGATGATAAATGACTTTGATGTAAATATATTTCATAGGCGCTCAGGCCACATGTTGCCATGTGGTATTTGTAGTAAATGTTGAGTTATTTGTAAAAAAAAATATATATATATATGTGAAAGCTGGACTCTGGTGTCATCTCTCTACCGTAACAAAGTCTGAAACTACTCTCTCTCTCCTTTTCTCTCTCTTTCTCTCTCTCTCTCTCGCTCTCTCTCTCTCTCTCTCTCTCGTCTGTCTGTGTCTTCCTGGCTCTGTGTGAGTCTCTCTGTCTCTCCAGTTTTGCATCTCAGGTTACAGGGTAACTGGAGCTGTGTTAGTATGTGGCGTTCCTCAATCCCCTGGAGGAGCTCGGCTCCATGTTATGGTTTCCATCAGTCTTGTACATGGCTGAAAGGTGTGTGTGTGTGTGTGTGTGTGTGTGTGTGTGTGGGTGTGTGAGTGTGTGTGTGTGTGTGTGTGTGTGTGTGCGCGCACATGCGTATGTGTAGGTTCATAGTAGCCTGCCTGTAATTCCCAGCCACTATGTTTCAATTGTATAACTATAATAGATGTATAATGCACTTCACAAGTGCCTCATGTCAACCGCCTGATTTAAATGTTACCACAGTTTATATTTGCGATGCTTCACATCAACATATGACCTCATTCGTTTTTCATTCTACTACACTTACTTCCGGCCCGCAACATTTTCCCTCAGCCCTCTTTGGATTGCATGTGCAACACGAACGGCTCTGGACTTCGTTATATGGAATTGTGTGTGAAGCATACAGTCTGCTGCCTAATATTTCATACCACTGCCCGTACAACATAACATTGCTCACTGCTGATGTCAACCGCTCACGGTCGATGTTATGCAGTGGATGTTGGAGCTCTTAAGTCACCACCAATAAAACAGGAGTCAGTGATGAAACAACAAACAAAACTGCACTTTGGCCTGTGCTTTCAACATACTGCCGAACAAGAGGTGAAGCCTCACATAATATGGGAAAGTTTCTGCACTCTTAAGCAGCAGGGTAACTAGAAAGAGTGTGGCAAGTTTCAGATTTGCTATATTACTAAAAAAAAAGACATCGTCTTTCTGGCGTTATAGGTATGGTCTTTTATAAAGATAAAATAAAAACGTTTTGTTTTTTTTGCTTTTGCTTAATTGAGCAAAGTCTATTTTCATTCTCGTCAGATGGTCAGATTGTCATCCAAACACCTGCCAATCAACTTGATAAACCAAACCGCTTGAAACATTTAGCCAGAGGCTGGGAGTAATAAACCTTCGGAATGTCACTGTGAGCACTGCAGGAGCAGACAGTAAATACAGAAAATCAGCAGTAAAATGCCAATTACCCCGAGGTTTTCAGCCTCACTGTACTTTCGTTCTGCTGTGGCTGTTGTTGCACTGGCTTACTGGAGCTTGATAACCACAGCTCAGCTTATCACGAGCTAATGGTTCATGCTTCGGATCACCCGGAACATTTGTGAAGAAATTATTGCAGACAGCAACTTTTCTGGCGAGTCACAGACCACTCTGTTGTTCAATTACATTTTCAGGTCACCAACATTGACTGTTGTGACTACAAAATAAAAAAAATAAAAAATATTAATACTGTTAAGATTTTCTTAAGATTTGCCAAATCCAATGAGGCAACTTAGTCTCACAACTTACAAATATTATCTAGATTATATTTTTTATATGCAAGGCCAAATGTGCTTCATGTTGAGCAGACAAAGCAAGTGTCTAACGTCGTATTATCTGCTGATTTCTGTCTGTGCGCATGTGCGTGCGTGTTTCTGAGAATCTCTCCTTCACCTTCGGAAAATAAATTCTTGGGGGTCCCTGATTTAAGATAAACAATCATGACACTGTCTTCTGTTCTGCCTTGAGGCCTTAGGAATGGTTAAATGGACTTCACTTATATAGCGCACAAGCGGCATAAGGAACGCTTGCATGAAGTAGATTTTTGGCTGATCCAAAAACAAAAACAAAAAAGCAACAACAACGTCATAATTGCTAAATGAAATGCAGCATCTGCATCTTGGATTTTATTTTGTTGCTATGACAGCAAGATCATAAACTAGTGCACATTGACTACACAATGCATAAAGTTATGAGGGCACGACTCATGCCTGCAACATTCATTGCTCGGCTCATTAGCTTCTATAAATGGGTTTTGCTGTCTGATCCATGATGTTTCTGTCCAATGTATGAAAAAGCTCAAAATAGACAAAAACAGCCATACCAAGCTTCTCGTCCACGGTTTTTGTTACGAGTGGAGATGAATGACTTTGCATTTGATTTCATTGGTTGTCTATGACTGGGCTAGAAACCAACCTTTCTGAAAATGTTGTAATGCAGACAGGTGAAAGTGGTCTGAAAAACAACATGGTGGATGTAACCTTTCATAGAGATTTGTAAAAAAATATTTATAAAGTCAAAACATTGATAATGAAACGCTCCAGGGCAACTGGGGACATTGATTTCCCAGTTTGATGTTTGCCAACAACCAATAAGCGTCTGTCATTGAAAATAAGACGCTGCAGGTGAACAAGGTGTCGTCATTTTAGTTACCAGGAGAAAGGCAAATCACAATCACACAGGCGTATCTGTTTACTGTAGTTGGATTTACCATTATCTTGAAGCCTGTGGTAAGTATCTTTTCTGTTCTTACAGCTTTGTTTATACTGGCCATTTTTTTTGTTTTAAGATGAAACTTTATTTAAGTGAATGGTGTAGCTGAATGTCTTGTGCGTGTATTTGTATTTTTATTGCTTTAGGAAGATGGCACTGTGATAATAAATCTACTTTACTCAAGTAATGTGACATCACTGAATTTCTAAGGTGTATTTTTAATACTTCTAGATGTTGGGTCTCCTTCTTTAACAGTGTAAAGTCCAAGTGACTTATATGTTTCGCCTCTTCCAGTTTTATTTTGATACTCGTCTGGGTCTTCTTCATCGATCCACACATGCCTTTCCTGTCTGTCCTCCCGCTGTGTGTCTAATTTCTCTTTATTTACCATTTGTGTCTCACCTGTGTCTTTCCCTTCCCCTCTGTGTATTCATCCATTTCCCCCATGGGTCCATTGCCAGTTCATCTTTGTATCCTTGAGTTGAGACAACTCACAACATCTCACTACCTCCACATCTGCTGCTGCGCTCCAGTACATCGAGTCCTCGTGTCGCCTGGTTTCTGGTGTCACGCGTCTCCTACCTGTCCCTCGGCAGCCCTGGTTCGACACTACCATGAACTTTGTTACCAGATCTTTGGCCTCAGAACGTGACACTGTTGTACTCTCAATGGTAGACCCATTATCCACTTCTTGCTCAAGTTGCCCTCAGACAAAAAGAGACGGCGGAGGTTCTCTTCTCTTATTTCTTGAATTGAGACAAGTTCATTTTGCAGTGTATTAGTCTCAAAATATTGAATATTATCAAACAATATTTCTCAAACGAGAAGGGCTTGTATTGAAGTGAAACTGCAAATCATAGTACTTTTGTATCACAGTTGGAAAGGTTGAAGTCCAGGTTTTGAGCCTTTCTGTGTATAGTCTGTATGTTCTGACTATCCAGGTCGTCTGGTTTCATCCCAAAGCCCAAAAAGAAGTGTTTCATCTGAGCTGTTGTCTCTAAATTGACCACAGTTGTAAATAAAAGGGTGTGCAATTTTCTGTCTCTTTGTGTTAGTGATTGACAAGTATACACCAATTTTTCATATACAGCATGTAGGTACATTATCACTTGAAACTCTGATATTTTGCAAGTTGCCGGTACGCTCGTGTGATATTCTCCAACACCTTAACTTCTAACTAATGCTTTAAATGTAGTTTTCACACATTTATTAGAACATATTGTCAGTCGAATCAGCTGTCTCTGAAAAAGATCTACCACTATATTCAGGTATTTACTCAGCATTCTTAATAGTTACAAAGTGCAAAGTCATTGAATATACTTGTAATAATTCATATGGTGATTGTACTAATACGACTCCTTCAATTCACCGATTAAGAAGTTCACTTTGTTTGTGTGTCTTTGGGGGAATGAACATCATTTAAAAACTCAAGGGCCTCACGGTGAGTTTGCATCTGCTTTATTCATGTGTCGTTTATCAAAGTTATTCATCATGATTGTTTTTATTTACATTCAACATGCAGTTGGATAAGGGGTCTGTGTTTATACAATAGCACGAGGAGCACATGAAAACATTTCAAATCCTATGCGACCTCGGCGTCACATGATCCACATGACATGTGTAAGACAGCAGCGGCCTTGGCCCTGACAGCCAGTGTGGCCGGCTTTCTTGTGGTCATCGTTGACAAATCAAAGTTGTCTGTTAAGTCTGCGGTTTACAAGGTCAAGGCCTCAATGGGGGTTTTTCTCTCATAGGATTAGGGCGGCAGAATGCAGTCCTTATTTTCAGAGAACGGGTCACGTGCTAATCTGAGAGCTCCCTCTGTGATCGTCTGACTGCAGTTTTGGGGGTTGAGGTCACTGGATAGCTCCTGATTAAAATAAATGGAACCTCTTGACCTCTTGTGCAAACCACCACTTCCCCTGATGAGTATTTGTCATTTGTATACAGAACACCTGGCCCTTTGGATGCCATCATCTGTACTGATACTGGATATGTTTATAGGAATCACATAAATGTCCAATTTATGCATTGAACTCTACATCAAATGCAAACGAGTTTGTGGAGGATGAATGTTTAATGCCTTTATTTTTTTAATAATAATAATAATTATTATTATTTCTGCATTGTTAGTGCTTATTTTCGTAGTTATTTCATTTTATTTTCTAATAAATATTCACCTAATATTTACTATTATGTTTAGTTGAGTTTGGTTGTTTGTGGTTGCACTCTTCTGAATTGCCCAAATCTAAATATTTGTAGGATGTAGGTTATCAAAACAATTTACCAATATCTTCTGATGAACCATTTATGATTAACAGTTCTACTACAGCACAAGGGATGTAATGCGTACCCTCCAATAATTCCAGGTGTAGCTAATGATTTCCTAAATACTCATTTTTGTGGATTTTTCTTTCCTCGTAATTTGAAATGACTTCTCCCCGCACAGTGTGGTTCGTGTCACTGCGAACTCCACATTTTGCCTTCGGTGTGTGCAGCCAGATGTGTGCTACCTCTTTGACACATGGTGTTGCAAACGGCTTCTTTTCTCCTGCCAGCAAAGCACCTCGGTAGGGTGGTGGAAGGGTGCATGGTTCAGTCAAATCGCAACCCCGCCAACACCTCAATAAATCAGTGGAAGTGTGTGGTAGGTGGTGTAGTGCTCCACTGGAACCACATGTGATCAGGACCAGCCAAACACAAGCTACAGAAAGGAGGGCTGGGACCGATGATCTCTGTAACAGCGAGCAAGAATTCGCCTCATGGGCGCCTCTCAGTAATGGCTGTCCCTCATTTACATATGCAAAGAAGCTCTGTAAGTGATGGTATTGACATGCAGTGCTCACTTTACGAAAGCACAACCATCATCAGCCTATAGTACAAGTTCCAAGGGAAAGTGTCTATTGTTAGGAAAGTGGTCTTAAATGGTTGATGCTAAGTTGGAAAGAGTGGTAATATTTGCCAAAGGTTGTAGAAATGAGTTTCAGTGCTCCGTTAAATGAATGATTACTGCTCCAAACAGTAGTCAAATTAGTTTGCTATTTCATGAACTGTGCTTCTAATAAAGATGATAGTCTGTCCACAAATAAACGTCTCTTTCAAAAACAAAATATTGCAAGAAGACAACATCCCGTAGAAAACATCAAAACACTAGTGCAGCCATCAGAAAACCAAATAGTACAACACACCAGACAGCCCACAGGTTTTAATCTGAGGCATATTAAGCTCCCTTGAAAATTAGCACAATGGTTTATCTCAGCACTCCATGCCTGCTGGGAGCAGTGATGCTTTAGTTTGCCAGCCATCAATAGACATCAAGTAGAAAATGAAAAGGTACAGGTGGTCAAGGAGTCATGATTTTGGGCTGATGGAGAAAGGACGACCACATCCAGACAGTCCACTCACCATTATACTGAGGCCTGTGGTAAGTCTCTGCAACTGTATTCCTTAAGCTCTCATTCATGCAAGTACCGTTCCCGTGACATGTTGTGTTTTTGCTATTAGTTTAGGGTTATTTTGTCAGTTCTTTCTTGGTACAGTTTTAGTACTGCTGCTGTCCAAATTCAATGTCAAACAAGTAGGATGAGTTGGGTCTCAGGTCCAGTGGGACTCAAATCAAAAATGTCACTTTTATTTTTTTAAATCCCTTATTAAGATTTACGTTTACCTCATGGCTTATATCGATGGATAATAAATTCACATTTTATCAACTTATTTTGTATGTTGTATAATGTTACAGTATTTAATGCAGAGACTTCTACAGGCAGCACGGCTTCTAAAAGCTTAACGTGCACTTTCAACCATAGCAAGGATGCAGAATCCCAAGGGTGTTTAAAGTCGTGGTTGCTTGGTGGAAAAAACCTGCCACACAGTCCAGCAGAGGGGTCACCAACACGGCACTCTCGTCCAGGCTTTCTTCAAGAGCGATAAAGCCTTGATCATTTTTTGGATGAAATACAGGCAAATTGAGAGGACTTGGAATACACACAGTCAACGGAGGTGTGTGAGGATCCATCAGCCTCTGTCATATTGCCATAATTTATGAGTGACAACAGGGATATGATAAGAGAGATATGGCTGAGTAAATCAGATTCCCAAAGGTCAGTGGCAAGGTCTCGGGGAGGGGTTTCATTATATCAGATTTTATCAATGTCATTTAGGTGTGTGTGGGTGTGTGTGTGTGTGTGTGTGTGTGTGTGTGTGTGTGTGTGTGTGTGTGTGTGTGTGTGTGTGCGTGTGTGTGCACGTGGTAGGTGACAATAGAGATCGTGAATGAGCACAGCAGGATGGGCATTTGGGTACAAACAGAGCCAGACCAAAGTAAGTGGATCCCTTTGAAAGTTGGTTTACTGTCGCTGCTGTGATGTTTTCAGCAGTGGCTCAAAATGTTCGTGCTTTTGCGTGTGCTTTTGCGTGTTTGGTCAAAGGTGTGTTCTTCTGCTTTGTTGCTGTCTGCAATAGGCAGACAACACCAACTCTGTGGTTAACAACACATGTTGTTTGTACAGATCTTGGTGTGTTTCTCTGAGAAGGAAAGAGCTGGGCTGTTGGTGCAGGGTAGCCTCGTTCCTTCTCTGCTTTCTGGCAGTATTTCCCCTTCACTCACGAGTGTGACTGCAATTTGCACACTGTCTTCAGGTTTGAATTTATGTCCTCTCCTGGCTTTACTGAACAAAGTATGGGATTGAAGGCAGACGTATCCATTGGGCCCCATCAAGCCCAGTCGTTCTGACTGCCACTTAATTGATGCCAGATCTTTTTAGGGGCCAATCCTAAATATTGGGAGGTTGGAGAGGAGGGAGGGGATCATTGAAAAGTAGCACACTCTATATGTTCATGATGTGGAATTAAGAATTGGCATGTAAATCTCAGAGCCCATCTTTACCCTAAGTACTGAAGCTACATTGCCTGGGCATGCAGCATGGAGACAATCCTTTACACCTGTGTGTGTGTGTGTGTGTGTGTGTGTGTGTGTGTGTGTGTGTGTGTGTGTGTGTGTGTGTGTGTGTGTGTGTGTGTGTGTGTGTGTGTGTGTGTGTGTGTGCTTGATTCTGCTTTGGAGCTTTCTCACAAGTGTCAGTGCCTCACTGTGGCGTGAGTAAGTAGGGTGTTGACCCCATCTATCCCTGGAGAGCATATGGATGCAATCACACAGAGTGAGTGAGGGAGAGAAGAATTCTAAGAGCTTGAAATGAAGAAAAAGAGAAAAAGGGGGGGGAAACTGAGAAACAGAGAGGCTGAATAAGAGAAGAGCGATAAATTGGCGTCTGGCTTGTGTATTTGGAAGACAGAAAATCTCCCTAATTCCTTGTTCTTCCTTTCCTTTATGGATATGCCAGTGGAGGGTTTTGGTTAAGTCAAGCTGTGATGGTTTCCCCACCGACTCTTGTTAAGAAGGCGAGGGCTGATTGTGGTCACTTTGATTCAACTTTTTGGACACAGCCAGTAGCTAATTAGCACAAAAATAGTCGGATCCCTTCCCCCCGTTTTCTTTTTTCTTCTTTAAATTGTAGGAAACAATAACTTCTTGTGCTGGTGTGTGTCACATGTATTGAGTGTTTATGAGCTCTGTTCGCTCAGTGAGAGCAGTGGGGAAGAACGAGAGTAGAATGCCTGACTGTCATGCATTTGGACTGTAATGAAAATGATTGCTCCAAATGATCAGCTATAGTTCCCCTCCAACATTTAATACATAAATTCATGGCAGCCATCATTTGTAATCGTGGCTCCCTCTGGCATGTTGTCACACATGCAGAGCCCCACATTGCGCCAGTGTGATTCTGTTCATTTAGTCTGATAAACATCTCAGCGCACTCGGAGTCCATTACTTGCAATTTACTTCTCCCCCCGGCATGTGGACACTGGCGATCCTTATTGAAGTAACCTCACATACTCTCTTGTCTCGCGCTGCAGGCATCATGGCATACCAGAAAGAGAAGTTGCTAAACTGACTGGCTAAGTAATCACCAGAGAGATACCTTAATTAGTGTATCAGTGTCAACATACTTTAAGCAAGTTGTGCTCTGAGGTAGGTTTTTTTTTTATTTTTTTTTATGCAATAGGCAATATGCCCCTATCCCCATCCCAACCCATGTCTCTATTCCTACAGCAGTTCTATGAACGATATTCATAAGTGACACGTGTTCCAAATAAGTTGAGAACAATCAACACCATATGCTAATTCATCGGCACATATACACACACACACACACACACACACATACACACGCTGTAGTCATGGTCTTTCACAGTTAATCGAATAGTCTCCTGCTCTGTTTTGAACCCACATTTCTACCTAAGCTCTATCTGAACTGGCGTGCAGCTCAAAACAATGAACTGCATTGACTGGTAAAGGCTTCTTAAAAAAGTGACTTGTTTTTTGGGTTATTTGCATGTCAGAGTCTGAGGAGAAAATCAATGATGCTAATTAGTGTTCCAAAGGCAGACTTTGCCGTGCGCTGATTACTCTGAACTAAGTGCCAGGGGATTAGGGTGGACTTGCCTCACAGACTCAGGAGGCAGAGCAACTATTAATTAGGGAGCGATGTGTGTGTCTGGCGAAGTGTGTGCGCCTGCTTGCACATGTGGGCCTAAGAGAGTCTAACTGTGTACCATTATTTTTTCCTGGGCTTTTTCCTGTTTGAAAGATGGGAACCAAATAAACACTGTGCCGCGCATGGCCCTGCTCATGCATCCAGCCCCTCGTGTATGTTGATGCATTGCAAACATTTACCTGCCAAAAACAGTGGGGGTCAAGCAAGAGGCTCTCAAAGGCACTGCTCACGAGGAGAGGTGTGTTTATACATGTGATTATCGCTTTGACCCCTAACCCTGAGCTGAGCCATTTGTAATACAAACAAAAGGAGGCACCCTGCAGATTTCGCAGCGCTTCATGTCGCTCCCTTCATGAGTAAAGAGGGTAGCTCTCGACTCCTCTCAAAGCACCTTTCCACTTTGGAGGTCACATGTTTCCCATTGAGAACAGTTTACTTCCATCCAGACATATTTCTGTAAGCCTTTGATTCAAACCAGAGACAAATGAAGGTCTCTCCCTTTTTCTTACAGCCTAACATCCTCTTCTCCAAACTCTATATCCTGAATTGATTTTGTACCAGCAGGGATTTCTGTGCACTTCAGTTAGACACCTACGCGAGTTATCCAAAAAGGTACATAGAAGGCCTATTTTTACTATTCATTGCAACTAATGGACCCCGAAAACATCACATGTGGAACGACGCAGAACTGGCAATGAGAGGAGGCGTGTTCGCTTTACAGAGTAGGTCGAGTGTACGTATTTATTTTTCACTCGCTCCAAACCCGGGCTGATTTTCAATAGGGATCCGATTTCACAGGCTGCCCAGCCATCTGTCTTTCCGTTTGGATTTGACATGCTCTAATCATCCTCAGGTTGAAAAAATTGATAACGATACTACTCTCAGACGTGTTCTGATCAGCTGCGTTAACCTGTGCCTTTCATTCTCACTGGTCACTTCATTGTGTTCTCTAGTCTCTGATCTCTCGGATCACACTGACAGGTAACTAGAGGCTGCATTACTTAAATCGGTAAAAGTATGAGCAATTACCTTTGGGGAATTTGATGATACATACGCACAACTGTAGCTACACTAACATGGTTGACTTTTTGTTGTTTTGTCCTTTTTTTATTTTTATTTTCAGACCTCTGACATCTGGCCTGTTGCCACCAGGTATGATGTAATGTTTGATTTTAGAAGTGCAGTACAATCATACCACAACGTCAAGCGGAAAAGAAAACTAAAGAAACCATCCTTTGAATTGCCATCAAATGTGCAATTGCATCGCCAATTACAACAAGCCAATTTTTGTTGCTGTCATTTCTTCAATAATTCCTCACAGTTGATCCAATGAATACTCGCTGTACTGAGAGGTTCATGTCAGTTGTTGTGAAGTGGTAAAGGGTGGACGGTACCCGCAAACGCCATTGGACTAAAGTCTAACTAGTATGGGCGCACACCTAATTGTCTAATTAATTTCTTTTTTTTTTGAAAAAAACATTAATGCTTCCATGTTCCAGAAAGAAATGTCCTCTTTAGACAAAATATATTTTTGAAAGCCTTCATTTAACCCAGTGGACAGCTTTGTTTATCGAGAGTCTTTGCATGCAAATACATCTCCCGCTTTCTGCTATTGTTCCAACTCATTCTCTATGCATTTAAAAAAAAAAAAAAAAAAAAAGCATTTGGCTTCAGTGCAAAAAGTAGATATTTTTAGTGTGTCAATAGTTATTCAAATCGCACAGTGCCTGAAAAAACATTCCAGTCTGGTGTAAAGTGAAGATGGAATTGAGTTTGTGAAATGTGTGAGCTTGCAGAATGCAAATGAGTCACTTGATAGAAGACCGTTGCCTTGGTCCAAAACTGTATTTGTTTCTCTGTTCAGTGTTGCTGGTTTATTGGAAAAAGTGGATGGTAAATAAATTAGCTGTCGCAACAGTTTATGTTTTTACTTCCATATATGGAGCATGTTATTCTAAAATGTACAAGATATGTTATTGTAAAAGAATAAATAACGGTAACGCTTTGATCTAAATTCAATTCAAGAAGTTTTAAATCTCTCACAGAGAAGCAAACCGAATGGTTGATCAGTCTCAAAAGTCCTCTCTAATAGATAGACAGTGGTGTAACTACAGCAGCTTTACACAGGGTGAAGCTGCTACTGTAGTGCATCGAAGTACTTTGAGTACGAGTGGATGAACTTCTCTTGGGCTGTGTGTCTGTGGTCTGAAGATTTTCATAAGCAGATCGAGATGCTTTTTGATGTCTTGGTGCAGTTGCACCCCGTGGTGAACTGCTAAAGCAGCAGGGGTTCAGCTCGAATAACACCCACACATCAGTGCCACACACAGCATGGATGTAATTCAAAAAACAATAAACTAAATTTGATTGTTTGTTTTTTTCATTTTGTTTTTTTGTCAGCTGAAAACCTTGCATTGTAATGGATTTTAGAACTAAAGTAATCTGTGGTAAAACAATTCATTATTTTTTAAATTTCTTTTTTTATCATTTTGCAGGCTGAACTGTATGGATTTTTTTTTTTTTCGGCCATTAATATAACTATAACAATCCGGTTGCTATTTAAATGCTAGATGATATTCAAGGGAAAGCAACAACACTGACAACAACAAAAACATTTTTCAAACAGAACTCTTTTGCAAACAAAAACTTTTTCAAATGAAATTCAAATTATGGGATTCTAACTAACTAACTAACTAACTAACTAACTAACTAACTAACTAACTAACTAACTAACTAACTAACTAACTTGTAGTTTCTGTTTGAAATCAGAGAAAAAACAAAACACTTCTACTCTCCTTTTGATGTGTGGGGTATTTTTCAAATGAAATCACACCATAAGGCTGTTATGCTGTGTTTAAGATAATTTCCCAAAAGCCTTTAGCCAAACCTCAAGATGTTTTGTCATTTTAGAAGCACATTTTCCCGAAAGGCCTTTGGAGCATTCAGTGTTCTTCTCAGCAGTTAAAAGGAATTAGACAGCAATTTTAGGGGCGGGTTGATGCATATTACCTATAATTGAATTACTCCTCCAATCCCTTCACCCCCCCCCTTCCCTCCATTTAAATATTAGGCACCAGCACTTGTGTCACATTCGGCCTTCCCTCAGTGGACAGGAGGACGCTTATTCAATAAAGGCTGTATTTAAGACGCAGAGCTAACACACCCTTAATTGTTTTCACCCTGCTTTAATAAAAGATGTTATTAAAGGCAAAGAAGTTCTCTGAGTTGGCGGCCCCTCTGGAGGCATGTTTGCATTTCGCCAAGATGGTTGCGATTACCTTGGAGGGCTCTTTTGAACTGAAAGCCTAGAGACAATATTCCAATTATGATAAACACTCAGGAGGAAAAGAAGCTGGGACCAGGATGGGACTAAACTGTGACCATTTACAAAGGCCCACATTATGAAGGCCAACTTGGGACCTACAGTAAGCTCTTATATTTCATGAGTGAATAGAAGGGAGGTGCAGATACAGACACTTTTATAGACCTGTGGAGAGGCAGATTTTGTGTTGCCCTTCTTGACACTGCAGGGGTTTAGTCCTGAGATGGGAATCATGCTGAGGTGTTACTATCGGTCTCACTGTGTGTCTCTAAAAAAAATGTGATTCTTTTTTCATTGAAAAGTTATTTTTTGTTCTATGCAAACAAGGGGAGGGGGGATCCAGTTTTCTGAACCGTATCCCTTTTAAACCTCCATTGAATTGGAGGACTTTGATGACCATATCTTATTGAAGGGGATCATGAATATACAGCAGCAAAGTCTCATCTCAGCAGACCTTAAGTCAACACAGCTCCTTAACCCTACAGCCAAGCCGACCTGCGTGTGTGTGTGTGTGTGAGTGTGAAGGGATAACTTGTGCTGCTAAAGGTCGTGGCGTGGCTCACCATCAGGTCATGGTGTGTCGTGTCTCCCATCAGAGGAGAAAGGCAGAGAAAAACAAACATGAAGAGAGAAAGATGAGAAGGGAACCCAAAGAACATTGGTGGACAGAGGGAGGAATAATAGTTTTTTCTTGATGTTTATTTGAACATGGCACAGGAATAGAGGAGGTCACTGATTTAAGCGTGAGGAATAATAAAGTCAAGATGTAGTCAAAGCCCCCTTGCTGATACAGGTCACTTTACCTCAGTAAGGCCCCCGGAACTGAAACTGGAGGACACTATTTGTCTATTCACACCCATGGGAGAAAGGTGGCCTGCCAAATGACATTAGCATGCAGGGCTTGTTTGGCCATGTTGCTTTAAACGATGGCATCCATTACTGTGTTAATAGGGAAGCGCAGAGAGGTGGATAGGTGAGGATTAAGTCTACAGCGCTACTCTTCCAGAATTAATAACAGGAAAAAATACTAATCGTGGATCTTTTTAGCTATGCTTGTGGTTTAGCTTTTGGGTTGGTCAGTCAGTGCAAAACCTTCATCCCGTCTGAATCTTCTCAGAAATGATTGCATGTATTTTAATATTTCGTGCAGACTCTTGTGACTCTTAAAAGGTGGCTATTGCAGACTTTGATAATACTGTTCTTTTAGGCCACTCCAAGTTCCACATTTCTAAAGTGTATATCTATTAGTCCAGCGGCAAGAAGCTTTCAGTCGAAATAATCCCGATGTCCCGGATACATAATGAAAAAATGATTATTACATGTTGTCCAATTTTGGAGTATTCAAGTATGCCTCTGCACGGTTGTATGACGTGTTAGGCCACACGCCCTTTGTCTCAAGCCAAGTTGTAGTTTTTGATTGAATGCCTAACTTTCTAATGTTTGTTATTTGATAAGATTATGTTGTTGTTGTTTTGTTTTTTTAATTCAAAAATGTGTGTTCTGAAAAAGAAAAATAGCTCCCCATTTATTTCTTTATACCATCATACTTGATGCTATTTCACCTCTGAAACTCTCTGGAGACCCAGGGAAGGCCAAATCCCATAAATGCCCTTGTGAATAATATAAATAAGTAACCGTTTTATCTTCGTAACATTACCTTTGAATTGTGTTACCCTTAATGCATATTCGTACCACAATCAATGAGTCTTCCATCACACATGTTATTGCTTTGCTGAGCCTCGTTATTAAGTGTTTCCCTCCATTTTTTATTCTTCTCACTCAGGATAGCGCCGGACTTCTACTGCATGTTAATGGTGCTTGCCAGTATTACACCTTCACCCTCACACTCCTTGAGACAGACTGATAGGTGGAAACGATAGCTTCCATAATCACTCCTATTAATCAAATGCTTGACTACTGGGATATTTTTTTTCTTTTTTTTTTGTGTACAAGAATGTTTCCTCTCCCATTTAGCTCCCTGTACGTAAGCCATGTGTTCACCCTTTTTTCTTTTTTTTTTTGCCTGTTCCTCGTCTTATGTTTTGATCTGGGCTGAATGCATTATTTATTAGATGTTAAGGGCTCCATTGCGAACTTTAAGTGGCAGTGTGTTGTATTTGCTTAATGAATGGGTTTAGAGGAGATCAAAGCTGGGAATATGACAGATGAAGGGGAGGGGGTAGACGCAGAGATCTTGTCTGACTTAATTGCTGCCTTGCAAGCAGAAATCTCATCAACTGAGATTTTGAAGAGTTTATGCCTGATCTCATGCTCTTGGTGAATATTTTAATGGTCTTTAAACAAATGGTCTTTCCACCGCATTTAGCTTCTTTAAGCTTAAATTTTTATTATTGTTTTAACCTTCTTCATTTTGCATGATCCACTATTGAAAAAAAAAAAAAAAAAAAAAAAAAGAAGTCCCGAATGTAAGGGTAAGTAAAGTGCATGACGACATTCACGCACATTTATTACAATGATACTGGTGTCGTATAACGAAATACAACTTTTCACTTCATTTAACTGTGACATGATAGTGATTTGAGGTTTAATTTATCTTGAATCTCTATGAGTTTAATTACGTTAAATATAATATCAAGTAGTGCATGTGGTAATATCTGATGAGGTGGTTTTAAGTATCAAATGACTCCCCAACAGTAGTAGGCATGACCTCATTAGAGGGAAAGGAAAAAAAAAAAATCAGTAGCAGGAAAAACTTTTCAGTGGACTTTCTACTTGATGTCCTTGTCTGCATGGCGCCTGTGAAGCTCGCTGCCTCGCAAGCCACTCCCCCTCACTCTCTCCACAGATCATTAGCAGTCATGCTCCTACCCTTTGAAGTCTGTGAGGTCTGCTGTGTCTGTCATAGCCATGCAAATCCAGGGGACAACCCCAGCCACCTGTTCCCAGAAACATCTGTCTGCGGACCGAGGCTTTACTGCGCCACTGTTCAGCTGCTTCACTCGGCTCTGGTCCTCAAAGGGCTGGAGGATGGCACGGAGGTTATTTTTAGGGACTTGCTCGATAATGCTGGTGCAGATCTTGTGCCGTCTTATGAACATACTTTTCAGTGTGAGTGCAAACTGAGAACTGAAAGTTGTTACCTGAGGACACAGCGTAAACTCCGAACTGTTGAGTTTGAGCATAGAGTGGGATTTTTATTTATTTATTTGTTTTAGCAGTATGCTTTGAGATGATACAAACACAATGTCTTTAACTGCGATAAAACAACGACATAACATTTCACATTTTGATGTAATAGTTAAAGCGAATGAATAATATATATTTGGATTTTTCACTCATAAATACATATTGTAACCCCCAATAATTTATTTCGAAACACACCTCTGCATAATATTTGACAGAACTTTTTGTTTCGAGAGTACAGTTGAAGTGACTTTCAGTTCAATCAGAGTATCCCTTCAGCACAGATATGCTGCATTGCTTTTAATGAAGTCCTTATCTGTAAGCTGTAAGACTTCTCCAGCCTCTCCTTGCCCTCAGTCAGTAAACTGATGTCTGTCTTAGTTGGTGAAGAAGCAAGTCAGAGCACTCAGGTCCCCGCGGGAGGTTCAGCTACAGTGTGATGACCACAGTCATTAATAATGATAAAAATGTTTTTGTGCTCGATGTACTCCACATAAGACTTTGGGATTGAGATGCAGCATGAAGCTCTAAGATGATTGACCTGTTGCTTATGTTCTCCCATTTGGCTTAATCAGGAAATGTTTGATGTCTGCTTGGTCTTGAGCAAACCGAAACACCTGGCGTCTGCAAATAAATCATCAGTATTCAGGAAACAAGGCAAAGTACTGTAATGCCCATCCCTCGAAAACTGTGTGACATGACATGACGGTCGCATTGTGGTAGTAGACTCCTGCAAATAGAGCAAAATGATATAGGCCATGGATGACTGATGACTGACCATCCATCATTACTTTGACCTCAATAAAAAAAAAAAAAAAGTGAAAATAACTCAAGAAATGAGCAAAAATTCTGTGGTTGTACCTGTTTTTTAAGAAACTGTGAGGCTCAACCCTAAAAACACACATCTTCTTAAAATCTGTGGCCAAACTTGGACTGAAGTATGCGCTGTAGGAGAGTCTATTTTAATGCCAACATCAGGAAGACATTATTGAACAAAGAACTGAAGAGGAGAATACAAATACGTCAACGATAATTTCCACAATTTCCATGCATTGTATTTTAATTGTGCCGGTAATCTGGCACAATTACCGAAGCCCGCGTTAACACTGACCCAGCAACTCCGGGATCTGTCAGCGACTTGTGTCGAGAAATGTAATCCTCAAGAATAAAGTCGACACTGTCACTGTACATTATACAACATGAAAAGTAAAGTAAAACAATACACAGCGGATGCAAAGCAACCCTAGACTCTCGAGCATAGAATCAGTGGATTGTTGGACGTGCTGAAATGTCGCTGGGGCTTGGTTACAGTAGCTCGGCGCTGTGTAACGCTGTACGCGGAGGCTTGGGAAAGTTAGCAGCTGTGTAGCCTTTCCCTCTGCAGGGAGAAGGAGATCAGTGGAGTGTGTAAGAGTAGATGTGCATGAGGGGGAGACCTGCTGATCCAGGTGTTGAATGCTCTCTGGCACTCTGACAGCTGAAGAAGAGAAAAACACACACTTTAGCGCTCATTGAGATACTGTACAGATACGTGCACGTGCATAGCCGACGGCAATGCGCACACGCAAGGTCCCAACACACACGCACAGGCAGAGTTGTACCATATTGTTTCCACCGGATGCATGCTGCATTATCCTGCCAGCCATTCATCTGGAAATGCATGAGACTGAAATTCCCAATGGGTGGGTCCGGTGCCAGAGTTTATAGCTCAACACTGTACAACTGTCCTCTGTGTCTGTGCTTGGAGGTATGATGATGATGATGATGATGATGATGATGATGATGATGATGATGATGATGGGGCTGAATCAAAGCTTGGGCAACACCCATTTGAAGTTAGCCTGACATCTCAGGAGGAGCCGACTGTTGTGTTGTGAGCCAATTACAACAACGTGCCTCAGCACATTGTACATTCTCTCACAGCTCGAATCTGTGAGGAAAAACCCTCAGACCCAGAACTCGTTGTGCCTCTGGCAGCATCTGCAAAAAATGTGGCTGTAGCCCTAATTAGAACCAGCTTCACACGCTATCGTTGTTTCAAAGACAGCCATTTATAAAAAAAAATAAATCTGCCACACTTATGCTTCTAGATTTGGAGTTCACTTTCATAACCGGGTAGGTTTAATCACTTGTAAATAACTTTATACGTAACTTATTTATACCAAAAACATCTACTATTTTGAATTCCCATGTAGTCATTCTTTGTTCTCATAATTTCACAGCAGTTAGGTCAAGTATTGGTTGTACATTTTTAATTTGATTTGACCATAGAGAAGGTAAATCTGTATGATATTTCCGAAACATTTAAAAAAAGAACAAAAAATCCTGTTTATCTCATTGCCAATCTAATTACTGGATCATGAACTGGATCATGGATCAGCCCTAATTAATCGTGTTCCAAATGAAAACAGGGCTGCAACCATGAGGTGTGTCAGAAAACAGAGAGAGAGAGATTGAGACTTCTACTGCATTTCTGGAACTAAATCTGTTAACTTTCACCCCACTTCCATTTTGTGAGAAACTTAATGGTAAATTATTGAGCTGGCACCCATTATGTGGTCTTCCATTATAGGCTTGTTAACAGGCTGTGATTCAGCGTACTTAATTCTCCACACATGTATGACCACAAATGCATTGTTTTGTTTATCCTACCATTTACTTCTCATTTAAACTCGGAGGCTCGGTGCGGCACATTTCATTTCAGATTATTGTCCAACTTCATTTTGATCTCATAATGACTCCCTGGGATGACCCCTGAGCTCATTATGGTTGGCCTTACAGTACATTATGAATGCACTTACATCGAACATGTCCTCCCACATTTTCACATTATGCTGTCCAGATCTTGCGAGGTGATTGAAAACTAATGGGGTGCTTTCCGATTGGGAGGCCTGCGGCTCCCAAGCAACCAAAAAGATGAAATCCATCTCAGGCAAGGTCATCTGTTCACACTGCAGTGTAATTGTAGGCAAACAAAAGATTTTTTGACTCGAAACCTTACACTATGCGCTTGGTATGCCATTTGAAAGGCCATCATACATGCCAATGACCATCGCGTATGACTGCTGGTAACATTTAAGGAAACATCAGCATTTTTCCAATCAGTCCCTCAAGAAAGGACTACAGTGATTTGTCTGTGGCCATTTTGCCTGTCAGAGATGTTTAACTTCCTTGCACATAATGGCTCTTGTACTCTGGGTAAACAGCCATTACTAGCCTGTTTATTTGAAAGGAGGGGCTCGCTTTGGATCTGACCTGGTTTTCAAATGACAACCTTTACCAGAGAGATGAAGGCATGGAGGGAAGAGGAGGGGGGGTAAAGAAGAGACTAGAGAGGAAGACCCAATTTATTTTGAGTAATTGGCTCCACTTGAGCAAACACCCTTTGCTTGCCCAGTGGTCGTCTCAATCCAAGTCCCCCCCTCCCAAAATAAAATGAAAAACCCTCTCCGATCTTGTAGTGTGTGTGTGCCTCTCTCTCTCTCTCTCTCTCTCTCTCTCTCTCTCTCTCTCTCTCTCTCTCTCTCTCTCTCTCTCTCTCTATATATATATATATTACACACAAACACACCCTCTATATTATCAATATCAAACCCTTTTATACTGCTTAAATAAGTTGTAACAACATAACTCAGGCCCTGTTTACGTGACAATGTTTCATGTGACAACACCTAATCCGTAAAAAAAAAAAAATGTGTTCACATTGCATCAGCGGACACACTGTCAACGACGTAGTTAGTATGCCGGGCCATGGGAGGGCGCTGTTGCATGTTTTGGTAATGAAACCGCACAGACGTGTGCAGAGAACAATACCTTAAAAACGTGAACAAAATGGAGAGAACCCAACATTTGTATGGACTGATGACAAACCGGAAGCTATTACGGCAGAGTCTCAAGTATTAAAATGCTGATATGGACTGTAAAACAATATGGACCACTTTCGGGGCTGCCATGTTATTTTCACTGGTGCATGAGTAGAAGAATCTGTTTACCACGGGAGAGTGCGCATTCCCTTGAAAGAAAAGTTCCACCTTGGGAGCCGGTATAAAGAAGTCACGGATGTAGCCGATCCGAACTCCGGTGTCGCGTAAACGGACCCTCCAAAAGGGAAGAATGTTTTGCGGGTACACTCGTTTTCATTGTCACGTAAATGGGGCCTCTGTAACAGCCTTCATAACAGCCTTCCTGGCACTATATGCATTTTTGTTACAAAAATGAAAAACATATACAAAAGTACTGAAGTCTGAAAATTACATTTGGCAAACTTACAAAGGCTATTGCTCTTTTCGTCACTTAACTTATAATTTGACACATTTGAATTTAAAGAAAAAAAAAAACATTATTTAATTGGCCTTTTTAGATGTATGGCTTAATGAGTATGATTAAATAGCATTAAATAGGTTACATGTTCAACTTCATTTCCTGGTGTAGTATTACTGAAAACCATCGGCTGCAGCTCTTTAACAAGAGTAACTAAACAATGTAATTCATCACCAAATCAGACAGCTGGAAAGCACTCTCCACAGTGGAGTGGAAAAACACACTCAGGCAGACCTTTTGTCAGATAGCATGCTAACTGGCAGGAAAAGTACAGGTCTTTCTTTAAACCACGAACATCTTTCATGGTTTCAAGTGGCCCTTGGTGGGCCGATGGCCCTGTGGTGCCCTGAACACCCCCCCAACCCCTCAAGCCCCCCCCCCCCCGTCAACGTTTACCCACCCAGTAGGACTGTCCTGCACAGGAAAGAGGAAGCCCCCTGAAACAACACACCTCGCTTATTGATAAGTGAGCCATCTCAGAGCCTCCTGATAGATGGCATAGGGGGACATGGACGGGGATGCTGGACACGCCTATGAGCTTGTGGGGCAACATCAGGGCAAGGTGGAGTTATGGCAGATCCCCTGAAGCAGTGTCACTGGTGGGTCACTACTGCTAAGTTATGAGGCAAACCTCAGTGTCAACATGTTAGAATGTGAAACGCAAAGTGTGTGTGTGTGTGTGTTTACAAGTCTCCTTCAATGTGTGCATGCATACATCGCATTTGATGGTATGGTTTGCTTCATGCCATGTTTTTTTGCAGTGCCCTGATATTAGACCGTCTTGTGGTTTCTCCTTCCTGAGGTCACCTCAGATGTCACACACCATGTGTGATACACACAGCTACCTCCCTTTAAAACAGAGCACACACAGCTTGTTAACTTACCTCATGTTCTAGCATGCTTACCAACAACGGCACGAGCAAATTAAGGGAACAAAACAAGCAAACAATACTAATAAACCAACATGCAAAAATGCAATTTTCAAATATGAAACTGTCCATGTTAGTGTTTGTCCATTTGAACACAGGCAAATATTTTCGAATATAAAAAATCTCAGATCCCTCTCCATCTAATCTTAAGAAGTAGTCTGTTGACCCACTCACCTCACCACTCTGTCTTTTCATTTGAGGAGCAATTAATGAAAGTAGGGAGACATATTTGCTGTGGCTGCCTAAGAGTTATTGGGGTCAAGTGGACATCCCTGAGGCACATTTAACAGCCTAAACTCAAATGAAGAAAAAACGCTTAGCCCTAATTGTTGCCTGGAAACACTCATGACTTGCCAAAGTGTCTCGTCAAGCTGCTAATCACAATCCAGCCGGCGATCTACGCACAGGACTATGTCCTTTAAATTTGTGTGTGAATGTTTTAAGTGCACATGCTGTACATGCATATTATAGGTAGACTCGTTGATCCTGCCAGTGGAAGGCAAGACTGCATATTGAATCAGATTAAAATACATGAAATGATTATAGTTGACATGATACACCAACATAACAGGGTGACATAATGTGGTAATCTGGTAATATATGATCATTTAGGTATTGACCACCAAAAATTGTAAATTGTCTTTAAAAACACAGTGGTTATAGCGCTTTTCATTTCAGCTGTTGGAGTCTGTTGTGCCAACTGTCATATTTACTGTCAGAAAAAACTTCAGTTTCATTGTTTTGGTATGACACTTGTACTGGTACCAGTTCTTGTATTTGTCAGTTAATTTTTGTGTGAGATAAAAAACTGAAAAAATCTATAAAAAATCTAAGAAGGGTTCAGGCAAATACAAATAATTCCATAATTCGGATGCACATAATATCAGGTCTGTACACGACCTGATATTATGTGCATCCAAATTATGGAAGGTGTCAAAAAACACAGAGGATCATGAACGACAGATAAATAAAATAACACACAATATCCATGAAATGAGTCTGCCTTCGAGAATTCTGCATATCGTGGAAGGATATGTATAAGCTAATAGTTTAATCTACTTAACAGTGCCTGAAAACATTATAGTATATATTCATTTTAAATGCATTTGAAAAGGTTGTGTAAAATGGTTTGGTCTTTGGCAGGGATGCTGCTGTTATTGCATTATTATTATTTTCATATCTATATTTTATTAAACCCCTTGGGGACATTGACACCATTCTATTCATAGCGGTGGAATGATGGGCATATGATTCAAACCTGTAAGGCAACAATGACACCACACACTTAAAACTATGAATGGTAGGCAGTGATTTTTTTTTTCTTCTCAAAAACAAAACATATCCATTGTATACAAGTGGGTATTCCCGGTCCCAGACCATTTTTTCTCCACCCAAAAGAAATGATCTTTCCGTGTAAAACTCTAGGTACAAGGTATTACACTTTGTTTTTGTCATGATGAGCTCGACGTGTGCTGGTGGGTGACTCCAATAAATGAAGGTCACATCAAGGCTAGTCCTTTCATAATGCAAACCATTGGTAGTTGTCAGTTATTAGAACTATTATTTAATTGACTGAACTGAAATCGAGTAGTTAACATGAATTGCAGCACCAACAGAAGTTTTACTGCCGTGAACAATCAACACATACATGATAAACCTACAACATAACTCTGCTTTGTCCCGTATGACTTTCGTCCGCGAACCTCCCAGAAAGTTTCTCACTGCCCCACAACGCCGCATAAACATGGGTTAAACCAGATGTCTCTTAAAGTGCTGAATCCAATTCCGCTTTAAATCTTGACGGCCCCTATTTTGTTCTTTTTGTCAATCAAAGCCACATCCTAAGTGGGGACTCTTCACAGCATGAATCTTTCCACACTTTATACCACCCTGTACTTGTATTTTACAGGTTTTACTCTTCTCACTCAGCATGTTACTGTAAAGTTAATAGGCCCACTGCAAGCGTTAGTTACAGCTCTTTGAAAACGCACTGCTCTTCACATGGACAGAAAACACGTGAACGACCGGAGCTGAACTATTATTCTTGGACCTGAAACGGACTGTCACATTTATTCCCCTCTGTTAAAAGTGGGCTTTGTAAACACACGGGGAAACGTTTGACAGTCTCTGCAGGGTGAGCAGCCCATCAGGCCTTATTAAAACAGGTAAAAAATATCAGCATAAGGATTTTGCCCCACATTTCCACAGGCCAGAGAGGAAGAGGAATGCGAGGATGGAGATGAACTAAGAGGCGAGGCGTGTGCGGTGTGGTCCAACCTGTTTATAGCTGTTGGATTCCTTCCACCACATAATTTCTTGATTTCCATGGTTCAGCTTTGTCTGTGCACTGTCACTTTTGAGTGCTCACATGAGCCATTGTGGTCAACCATAGTCACTTGTGCACACACACCGTAGCTTCTTAAAGAACAGGGGAACTCTTGCTGGTTTTGAACAAAAACACGGAAAAGTGCAGTCAGAAAAAGAGAAGAAATTCCCAAAAATACTATTGAATTATGGTAACATATGAAGCAGATTGGATTTTTATTGGCAGCAGGACTATCAAATAATGTTCGGACCAGATCTTTTTGAATTGTTTCATAAATGCTAACACAGCTTGGATTTCTGCGAAGAAATATCAGCTATTCGTTCATGTGTGGGGGTTTTCTTTTTTTTCACCGTTTGCAGAATTAGGGCGTTAATTCATTGGTCATAAACTGTGCATGTGTCTAAAGATATGATTGATGGTGTTTTGGCCTGCTGGGCCGTAAAAATCTCTATTCCAGTGATATCACTCCGGGGCTCCGAGTGCGAATGTTGATCTGGGCTCAGCGCCAGGATCTTGTCCACTGCTCAGGACACCCTTGTCTCTCCTCGGCAGGCCCTCTGGATTGAATTGCGCCATTTTGTTTGGCAGAGTAGATGACCGGCAGCAGACATGGGTGATCTCACCCTGTGAGTATCATGCACCAAAAGCTGCCTTCACCAAAGGAAGGTTTTGAATTTCTCAGTGAGCCATTCTGTGTCACATTGTATTAAAAAAAGAACAAAATAAAATTCCAAAGTTCAGACAAAAAAGCCAGCAGGGTGGCAGCAACGTGCCATATTGTTTTGACTTTAATGCTTTCATTAACATTTGGAATCTTTGCATTCTGTTCAACTTTATAAACTAAAGACACATCAAAATTATATATTTTATGAAATTATCTTTATTCTTGGTAAGGCTGTATTTTTTTTTTTCCCCAAACACATCACTTTTCCACAAAATGCACATTTAGAATCGCAAAGACAATTTCTCATTTACTCTGTGCAACTTCTTCATTGTCACAACAACCAAATAACACCCCGTGTACAACTGCCCTCAGGGTGTATATTGTGGTGTATATTCCAGGCGTTCGTGGTCGTCCTGATTTCGAATAATCGGGTATTTCAAGCTTCAACGCTTGAGAGCCCATAACAAAGGTGAAAATAGAGAAGGGAAATCCATTGGCTAAAAGGTATGAAATTGTGGCCTATACAGGCATGATTAGTAAGAGAAATGCTTTTAAGTCCATGCAGGAAAGACTGCTAACAGCGTAATCCTAAAATAGCATCACTATGAACTGGTTCAAACTCCCCTCATCCAGGCTATACTTTAAACCTGCCTCTAGTATGGCCTTTATATCACACAACCATAATACCATTGTACATGCAGTATTATAATAAAAAAATAAATAATAATTACAAACTAAATCCAGTCTGAAACTTACAGACTTTCAAAATTCCTCGATATGCATTATAGATTAGTCTCTCACTGCTGGTTAAATTTCCACTGGCAGTAGGTATTGTAATAACTCACCTTTTTTTCTTCTACTACTGTAATTTCCGGACTATTGAGCGCAGCCGAATATAAGCTGCACCTACCAAAATTAAAAAGAAATAAAAAAAAGGTGTTACTTGATGCACCTGAAGGCATCACCCATGTATTGGCGGCATGAAGCTCGTTAACCCGTAAAAATCTGTAAATTAGCCACGTCCTCGTTTAAGCTGCAAGGTTCAAAGTGTGTGAAAAAAGTAGGGGCTTAAGTCCAGAAATTACGGAATACAAATCTAATTTACAAAAAAATGTGGCGCATTTGAGAGAATCAGTTGACACCGATGTCTCCGTACGACCCCTAGGGGCTGATGCTCGTCAGGTCAGTTTTACTCTCATCACTCCTGCCTGGTCTTCAAGCTCTCCCCAGGAACGGCATCTCGATAATTCTTGACGTTGGATAAAAGTGGGATACACCAAACCATATTCCTCCCAGAGCCTGGCGACTCTTGTGTTTGGCGGCGAGCTGATCAGACTGAACTGACTTTGGGATGCAATGGAGGGTTTCAGCACTCACATTGGTTCCCAGCTGAAATCTGCAACTCAACACTCGCTGTGACACACTTGAAAGAAGACGTGGGATTTCTGCACCCCGCAGTTATTTCTTTGACGAAGAAAACAAGAGTTCGCTTGTGTGTGTGGAGGCAGCACTGAGGGACCTACTGGTAGAAATATACATAACTAAACATCCTCAGGTACACATAGAAATAAGCAAGAATCAAGTTGAAACAGGGACCATCAAAGAGGGGTTCCAGGATGTCAGAGGGGGTGAAAGGAAAGAGGAGGAGGAGGAGGAGGGCTGGAGGGGCCAGAAAGCCTCCCTGGCTGCACACAGTGAAAGCATGTCCTGTAAAGAAGGAGTCTTGCCTTTCAAGGATGAAAGGGTGGCAACATTGAAAGTCAACTGAGTTCTCAGGTATTCATACTGCCTTAAGTCTAATAAATGAGTCAGCATGATGGTTGCAGCAAAATTCAAAGGAGGGTGGGGGGTCTGCTTCCAGTCATGTGTTTTAATTAAAAAGGCCAGGCAAGCATGCTTTTGGTCTGGCTATGGCCCTGTGCTCCTGCAGGCAGGTTCGGTGCAGAGCATTGAAATAGTGCGTCTGTGAGTGGGTTTGATTTATTCCAATCTCAACCGGCCCTTTTCTTCTTCTATCAACGCCTTGGTGCTTTACCCACCCTCAAATGAACTGCATCTATCTCACACACTCACTGGGAACAAAGCAAAGCAGCACACCAAATTTCTTGTTCCATTTCAAACAAAGCGATTGGCAGGAGCGTGACTGGTTCCTGGAATGTACCTTTCTGTTTTGATATCTCCTAATAAAACGGTAATGATATGCTCTCTCCATCTGGATCCAGTTGCCAGTCTGCGCCAGGGGTAGACGTGTCAGTTGTTATTATTATTTTCCCTGTGTGATGTTTAGGTCTGCTTATAGATGAAGGGAGGTCACCGGGCATACCTTGCATGCTCTTATGTTATTATGGAGTTACTTGTTGAAATTCACATAATATGGCTTCTCAGGACAACATATGTGCATGCTCGGTCGATATTGTTATATAAAATATTATTAGAAATTAGGTGTAAATTATATATATATATATATATATATATATATATATATATATATATATATATATAATTTACACTTCATTTCTACTCAATACAATTTTGAGTAAATCAAAGGTTTTTAGTTATTTTGATTTTTTTTCTTTCTCAGAAAACATCTTTTGTTTTAAATAACATTTGCTTTAGCTCATATATTGTGTAATGTTCTTTTTACAATCAATTACCAAGAGGCGGTTAGTTGAAAGGATTGCACCAGATAATAAAAATGGCGTTTTGGGGGTTTATTTTGAAGAGCCACTCAGCCAAAACATTGTCAGAAAATGCCATACAATCATTTATAAAATACACTATCCCTCCAGTGTTCAGATTGAATGGCTCGACAATTGTCCAAAAATGTGTGAACTGAAAGCTTCTGCCTCACATTTCAAGATGACTTCAACTTTGAATATATGTCATGAATTAAAACATTACTTTGTGTTTTTGACCATGCAACGAGGCTCATGTTATGAATGTCTGACAAATGAGTAAATCTTCTCATCGTGAGACTATTGTACTGTGGAAGTCCTCGGGACCAACGCAGTGTGTAATATATGGCCGCAAACCTCTGTCTCACTGTTTTATCCAGCAATGATGTATGAGTATAGGGGTTTGACAACAATCTGCAATTATTTATTTCCCTCTCTAAATTTTAAAGTGCTGATTCTCATGAGTCCTGCACAATCTTATATTTTATTTTTTTTCCCCCCCATTTCCCATAGATTTCATCTTCCCCAGGGATGATGCACTCAGCAGGAGAGGCATATTGTAGTGACAAGGCTGTCCGCCAGCCTACTAACTCCATGATTGTTTCCAGAGAGGTGTAGTTGCCCTCTGGACAGCACGTCTCTCAGTACTGGAGTAATGGCCAATTACCAAGAGGCAGTTTGTTGAAAGGATGCAGCCAGGGAACTACATCTGCCTTCAAACAGCTCTCAGATCCAAACATATGCTCTGGAACAAACTACCTTCAGAGATGAGATGTATTCAAAAGAATCAAACTACAAGCTTATATACATACATATACACACACACACACACACACACACACACACACACACACACGAAATTTAACTTACAGTTTAAATGCCACAGTACATTTATATCTAATTTATGCCGATCCTACTTTATCTATTTTCCAATAGTAATACGAATGATGTAGTATTTCACACTACAGTCAACACTTGCACCTGCTGTCTTTTCACCTGGCTTCTGCAACGTTGAAACGAAATTATTTCAGGAAACCAACAGGGGTTTTCTTTGTCACCATGTCAGCACCAGCAGCTCAACATATTGCCCAATACAGATCTGCTGCTTTTACAACCACCCCGAAAGAGCAAGACAGTGTCAAGACCAGAAATATTACAGCAGGAAGAAAATCCTTCCTCAGTCCTGTTAAATATTCACTGTTTGAACACCAAGTGTCTGCCAGATGTTCTCTGAAGTCTGTGATTATATGCCAATTTTGGATTAGTAACCTGCAAGGAAAAGGAAGGAGGTAAGCTTTTTTCTTCTTCAGAATTCCTCACAAACACATATAATTGTTTATATGAAAAACTGAAAATGAAATTTGCAAAACATGGACTAATGTCAGTTTTTGTAAAAGTGCATTTCAAAACAAATATGAATAATTTCAGAGTGCAGTATTATTTCAATGAGTGGCAATAACTCTTAAGAGTAAATGTAAATATGCTAACACCTCAGTGGGCTTTGTTGATTCTCATACTGGTTCTCATGAAAGATTCCCAATGCAATCCGATAAGTATTACGTGACATCATTCAACGTTGCCAACAGCTATGTAAGAGAACACAAGCGATGTCCGCTGTTTTGAGATTCTTTGATAATAATAAGACTGTAAACTATGATCTGTTAAAATATCGAGGAGGACAAAGGATAGTTCATACAACACCAGCAACTTCATCGCCAGAGACGTTTGGGCCAGCTCGGTAGATTCCAGATGCATCCTACATCTGGTCCTCGACATATCAGTATACAGTATGAGTTAGGCTTCATAGCATTTGATAAGTACTTGGTATCGGCAAGTAGCTAAAGGTTAGTACTGCATACTGCCCGTTAAAAAAGTGGTATTGGTGCATTCCTATTGTTGCGTCTCAATATTCTCAAAA
Organism: Lipophrys pholis; assembly: GCF_963383615.2. Classification (NCBI taxonomy): domain Eukaryota; kingdom Metazoa; phylum Chordata; class Actinopteri; order Blenniiformes; family Blenniidae; genus Lipophrys; species Lipophrys pholis. Next base: position 23,870,449 of record NC_137640.1, on the reverse strand, counting down.
GGAACTGATCTAATTAAATATTCTATGATAGAAATTAACAAATAAATAGATAAAAGAGATGTATCTGAAAGATGTGCTTCTTCAGTGTCAGAAAAAAAAGAAGAAGAAGAAGAAGAAGAAGAAGAAGAAGAAGAAGAAGAAGAAGAAGAAGAAGAAGAAGAAGAAAGCCTTCGTCTTTGACCCGTAACCCGGTCATTGTTTTGACCTGTGTGTTATGAGGTTGGCTGAAAAGGCTGAGTATCACGTGTTGGGTCGGCTGTGTTCCATCGCCACAGCTGCTTCCTCTTACGACTGATAAAGAGCAGGTGGAGGCACGAGCGGCTGGCAGCCAGATATTGACCGATCAATCATTGTATCGTGACAGTCCTAACTTTTCATATCAAGGGATGTTTACAATCCAATGTTTGTGCTTGAGCCATGCAAATGATTTAAACTTTGCTTTCCTGCGATTTTGAAATATTAAACGATATAGTCAAAAGTTCCGATAAAGTACAAACCGGCCCGAAGGATGGTGTTCTCTAGTAAATTACCATGCATTGTAGCAGACGTCGCCATTGTATATCAACTCTAATTGTCTGTGTGTCAAACATGTCTTGCCATTAAATATTACAAACCATCTCTTTGTGTAATAATGTTTTTTTGGCGTGAACCCTGCCAGTAAAGCAACCTTTCCTTCAAATACAGTCACTTTATAGGTGAGAAGAGTGAAATCCCGCTGTTTCATCCAAATAAATTCTGTGGTAAACCTCAAAATTTGTTTCCACATTTTTCATGGACCCTCTCGACTTTTATATAATCTGCAATTTCCTTCTTTCGCAGCAAGCACTGCCTGTGTGATTGTGCTCACCGCAAATTTGGACAAATTAGGAGACTCCTTTAATCTTTTGATTAGGCACTATTGTGATAGTGGATATCCATGGAGCATGAAGATTGATTGACTCCTCTGATTCAGTTGTGAGAGTCCAAACAGTCCCGTTTCCACTGGTGATGTCACGACGTTGGAACCAGGTGCAGAGGCCACTGGGTCCATCAGAGGAGGCCCGCTGTAATCCAACGCACACTTTACAGCTAGTCAACTTGCCTCAATGTGATCCTTTAGTGTTTCTTAATAGTGTTAAGTTAAATTCCTTGAGATCATGTGTTTCAAATTCAGACAGCTCCTATTTCAATCATCTAATTGTCCCTGCACCTTTTATTCGGGACTCTGCTTCCTCTATTTTTGAAAATAATATGCCGTCAAGTGTTCAAAATTTTGAAATGGAGCAATGGGGCCTCAGGGTGAACTTGAACCTCCACCGTCACATGCATGTGTTGCCGGGATCTTTTGATGATTTTCCACAGCTATTGCTGCATCCCTACAGGAACTGAGAAAATAAAAACATCAGCTAATACTGGCAGCATCCTGTTTTTTCTGCCTCCAATGTGCTGAAATCTACTTTCTAATTTTCAGGTTCCTGTCTTTGGTTCAACTGAAGCTGCACAACGCCGAGTATCTAAACTTTCACACATCATGTATACATTTCCAAATGTATGCCTGTTCTGGGTTTATTCTGAACCATCCGCGAGCACCACGGAAAACCGCTGCAAAATATATGTAGTTTAGGGTGAACATGCTCTTGTCACTCATTCTCTTCTAACAGTCATCTCAACAGTTAGTATCTAAGCTACTAGGGGTGATTCAGAAACCCCACTCTCTGAAAGTCAAAAGTTGACAAATATTAGGAAAGGGAGTTCGCTTGTTGCCAACCTTATTGAGGATGCGCTGATATGTGCCACACACTAATCTGTCAACAAAGAAGTAATCCCCAGTGAAAGACTGGCCTTGCTATGTTATCACAGTAGGTTTCAAGAAAAAATGCTATTCCTGATGGCTTAGATTTGTAGGTGCTTTTGAATCGAATCGAATCGAATCAAATCAAATCAAATCGAATCGAATAGAATAGAATAGAATAGAACATCATTGTCATTGTAACTGGTACAACAAAATCAACAAAACTTAAAATTGTAATCCAATCTGTACATCATACATAACATTCACTAAAAGTACTTTAAAAAATATATCATTGACTCTGCAAAAATAAGTTATTTTCTTTTAACCCTCTGACCTAAATACAATCAAAGTTAAAGTTTCAACAACTTGGTCTGACAAGAAGAATCACATTCGAAGACAGTAGGAACCCAACTAGTAGGAACCCAACTCTTAGGGGCCTGTGAGGGAAAATAATTTTGACTATGTCCATTTATTTAAATAACAGCATGGCTTATGGATCATCTGTTCATAATACTGTTAAATAACAGCAAAGTTGACTCTGGATATGAGGTAGTCCCAGATGGGAAAGAATGGAGAAGAGCGAGCCTGATAGTGGGTATCCAGGACCAGACCGCCACCCTGCTGTCTTATTTAATCACAACTCCATATTCCAGTGGAGTCTGCAATCTGTTTTTTGAACTGCCTTGCATATGGATGGCTACATTCCCACTATTATTCTCGAGGGAATTGTTTATCTGCGCCACAGTGTTACTACGTCTGGACTCTATAAGGCTGTTCAGTGCTGAATTAAAGATGCTGGAGCTCTGGCCTGCAACACAGCAGTGTGTGAAACTGTATTCTGCCTTCACTGCTCCGGCTCTATCACTCAAACCTCAGGCTCGTCGACCCTCCGATGGGATAAGTGATTCCAAATCTGACTAAAGCTGTTGCAGTGGCACTCGGGGTATAAATCTTGGCATCTAATTCGCCATTGTAGGCTTGGTAGGGTGATGCAACTGGATTGTGATTGGTCAAGAGGGCGGGAGTCCTTTGGTACTCCTCTGTGTTTACCAGCGTCTGGTAGCCAGCAGCCCACATCTCCACTCCGGGACCGTAAGACATGCTGATGGGTATGATTAACAGCTTTTCATTTTAAAAATCATTTCCCCCACCTGAGGTCCTACCGCTTCTCCGTCTAAATTGCTTCCTCTTAATCGGTCTATTGCTATAGGTTCAAAGGGTTATTTTCTGTTTTACAGACTCCTGATTCATCTCTCTCTTAATGTGCTGTGTTGGTGGGGGAGACACGAGTGAAGGGTTGCGCTGAGGCTTTTATTTGATTTAACTACCTTAATACGTCTTGCAGGCTCAGATTTGGTTTCTCCTTGGCTGGTTTCAATTCACTTGCTCATAATCACCATTCCTGAGGAGTTTCCACTTTATGTCCTTCTGTCTTCTTCTTGTCAAGCAACAACAGCAGGTAATCTCATGAAAAAAAAAAAAAAAAAGTCCAAAAAGCATTGGCTGGTTTGCTTCATCCTGATTTTATACAGAAGGTGATGATAGAGCAGAAACACAACCCATCTTTTTTTGGGATGTGTTGCAGATTTCAAAGTTGAGTTTCCATATGAATCTGGCTGTTTATTATACTTTTTTTTTTTTAATAAAAAGCTAAATTAAAAAGTCACAGTGTAATCTAGCAAGATGATGTCACACAAGGGAAGAGTCCAGCCTTTCTCTACTGATACTACAAAAGTAAAACTCAGTGCATACAAGCTAAAAATGCCCACATGGTAGATGTTAATATTGAAGCTACGTGAATAGCAAGTATTTCTGTATTTAATTGATGTTCTTCATATAAGAGCTGATCCCCACTGATTGTAATGCTCCATTCTATGGAGATGTGTTATGTCCTTTTAGGAACCGTGTAGGTCGCTTTCAGCTCCAAATATAAATGTGGATCATTGACAAAATGCTGCAGTCTTTACGTTTACGTTTCTTTTTTAATGACAAAGTAATGAACTGTGTTTTTACCTGAATGACATCCTTCGATGGCTTCCGCAGTCTTTCTCAGAGCGTCATAGGATGTGTGATGATGTGTCGGTCTTTATCAGAATCTGTCTGTCCAGCCACGTCCCCCATCGTGTGATGATCCCTGCAGGATGGAGTCCCAGGTGTGTGAGAGGGCGGCCCCCTGGTTCCAGTTCACGGTCGTCCGCTTTCTGATTTTGACGGCCTCCTCGAGCAATGGTTGGTGTTTGTTGGCCTCCAAAGTTATGACCCTTCCCTTGTCCCGGCCCTTGATATGGTTGTTTCTTTTACTGTGATCAGTGACGGCTGATTCTGTCTTCGCTTGCTCTGCTTGGTCTTTTTGTGTTCTTGTGAGTCGTTCTGCTGTTTCTTTTTTTTTTTTACATTCTGTTTGATGTTCTTTTTTTTCTGATATTATATTCTCCAATATATGCTTTGTTGCATGATTTACATGGAATTTTGTATATGACATTGCATTTGTTATTCGGATGTAGTTTATCTTTGGGGTGTACAAGTAGCTGTCAGGGTTTTGTGTGTGGTTTTACTGCTGTGTTTATGTTGTGTTTTTTTCATTATTTGTTGTATGGGCTCTGTTATCCTCGGATGTATGGGATGGTGCTCGTGTCTCAAATATCATCAAACGTCAGATGACACTCTGAGAAAGACTGTGGAAGCCGTCGAAACATGTCAAGTCCTTCACTACTTTTTTGGTAAAATAGAAATTATATCATAAAGTTAAGATGATAAAATGAACAGAATTGAGCTGCTCCAGTCTTTGTTAATCCATTTTGATGCTTCCTAAAAAAAAGGAACCATTCCATCAGGGAAAATCTACCTACGGGTATCAATAAAGTTACCTCTGACCTTTGACCTTTGACGGGTGATCTTTTTTTTGATGTTGTGTTTTTGTATTACGCAGACAGACGAAAGATGATCCGACTCAAAAATGAGACCAATCATCTGTAGACCTGATGAGTAGTGCAACTCCTCTGATCACTGGTCACTTATTTGTCACTTAATAGGCCTCTCAATCTTGGACCCTTTCATCACTCTTCAGGAGGTTAACCAACCATCAGAGCATGCATCGGCCTGTGGGAGCCTATGCATGTCCTCATGTGTGTCAGACATGCTCATGGGTGGTTGAGTGAGACCTAACGGATCATTGGCTCTCTCAGCTGTTGTCTTCTGTTTTATTTGGAAATAGGGCAGGGATGACTTCATTTCCCTTGACTTTTTCTTGTTCATCAGGCTGTGAGAAGCCCTTATATGCCTTTCCCTCCCTCTGTCACAGAGGTCACACACAGCACACACAATGTGCAAGCATGCAAATGCCCTGCAGAGAAGCCCTGGACCAGTGGCCAATTATTAGGTCGCACAACACTGCTGTTTGCATTAAAGAAAGTAATCACACTTGTGTGACTTGAAGTGGCGTCCTGCTTTGCCAGTCACTCCAATAAACTCCAAGAAAAGGGAGATTAAATCTCATAGAAATTGAGTGACACTGGCGTTTTTGTTAGCAGGGAAGGGAACAGCAATTGGCCATAATGGCAAAAAATCATATTTTTCTATGGACTGCGAAGCATATAGGCGTGTGAAGTGCCTACCAGAGGATTAATGCAGTGCTTCAGCTGCTTTGTTCTTACCGAGCAAAAATAGAAGTCAGACTGTAAAAAGAAGTGAAAACACTTAAAAGCCCCGAAGACATTCATCACTTTGATGCATCACCATTCGACGGTTGAGACTCGGTAAAACAAGTGGTATCCCACTGGTTAACCCAGATTACATTTTGTGAAGTGAAACGTGGAAACATTGTGAAACTGATCCTCTCAACAAAAAAAACACAAAAAAACAGGCAAAACTTTATGCCCCTTTTATTGTTTTATGTCACATTTATATATGTCCCTGTAGTGCAAAGTATTAGAAAAAAAAAACCCATCAGGAATATCTATTAACTTATTCTAGAGGAACAAACAATATAACATTCATTTAACCTCATGGTTTTCTACTAAAAGTCCAAGGTTAGGTTTCTTTAAAGTAGGTCAAAGAGTGGAATTCAAACCCAGGTTTACTTTATGAGCCTTAGGTTTAATCATAAAACATGAATGCAATCCTTCCATACTTTCCCCCCTTGCCAGGACCTGAAAAACACTGGAAGGTTAAAGTATGACAGCAGTGTATTTAGAGTGACGTTCCAAATTCTCAATGAGAGTTATAAAAATAAGAAAAGTGTCATTCTTTAGAGCGAGAGCACGTATTTCACAATCGCTGTTAGGGAATCACAGGACAGAAACCAGCTCAGGAGTAGAGGGCCAGAATACACTATGAGGCCCATTAGAGGCTCAGCCATGGAATCTGGTGTCTCCTGCATTCATGAGGATCTGTGTGTGGTTATTTATGCAAGCTTTCTCACAGAAGACACAACCAGAGCATACATTTCAAAGGCTTTCTCCCTGGTGGACCCATGTCTTTCAGGGTTTCTTGGAGAGAATATGCAGGTTCTTTGGGAAGGCGGATGTAAGAATACTGAGTATACTTGAAACAGACTAGAGATTAGCCAAACTCTTTGATGGCCACAAAGAAAACAGTCAATGTGAGAGGTGTAGTCGAGAAAAGGAATTTAGGCATACTCCAGAAAGCGTGGGGATCATTTTGATTCTACTTGATTAGGAAGCCAAAATTCTGGAAAAAAACGAAAGCAACTTTTGAGAGACTGTGCGTCGACTGACTTATGCATAAAACATCATCAGAATCATCTCAATCGGAATTAGTGGGTTACTCCAACATAGTAGAATAACTGCATGCCCCCCCCCCCCCCCCCTCCCTCTTCTTCATTTAATACACACATCACACACACAAGTTATACAACAGCTGTACAATAGTGATGCTATTTCATTTTCATTCCGATCCAATACCATTGTTGAATCCAATGTGTTGTTGAACTGCTTAATGTGTTTAGGAAACTGACAATTCCATTCATTTTTATTTATATAGTGCCAATTACAGCACAGCCATCTCATGGCGTGTTTACAGTCATAGAAATTACACAGAAAAAGCCACAAATGAACGTGAGCAGGCATTAGTGACAGTGGAAAGAGAGAGAGAGAGAGAGAGAGAGAGAGAAAAAAGTCCCTGTCCTATTATGCTAAGAAACCACAGCAGAATCACACTCAGTGGTGGCGGCTTTGTGTTTGCACTGGCTATGGTAAAAGGATAGTGTGAGAGGGAGAAAGAGAGAGAGAGGGAGAAAGATGATAATCATTTTTTTGGGGGGGCTTTGTGCATTAAAGTAGGTCTCTGTGCAGTGTCAACCTATAGCAGCTCAACTAGAAAGCTGACCAGGGTGATTTTAATCAGCCTGTACTAAAAGACTGATCAAACTGAAACGTTTTAATCTTGTGAGTGGAGACTATATCTGCTTCCAAACCAAAACTTGAAGCTTGTTTCACAAGAGAGGAGTCTGATGCCTGTCTGACTTGTTTTTTTTGGGGGGGAGAAGGTTTCGAAACTTCCAATAATCTTGGACTTGGAAAACGAAAAGAATAAAAAATAAAAATACCCTCAGTGTTCTGCTTATGTAATATGTTACCAACAGCCCTGCGTTTTGTATTTTACAATAACATTCTTTAGTTCTGGGTTGGCTTTTTACTTGAGACCAGTGAAGAGACACCATTATGGCAGAATTCTGATCTCTTCGCCCAGATTCCTGTACCATTGCAGAAGAATTTCAGCTTTAAGCCAACGAGTTCCTAATGTTAGCAATATTACGCAGGTGAAAGATGGCAGTATTGCAAATGTGTTTGATAGTGGACTCATGCTAGAGGTCTATGTAATACAAGCTGGTATGATCGATTGATCGGTCTTTTTAAAAAAAAATTTAAATAGAATGCAGGATAAAGCGTTTACATTTACAACATTTAGAAGGCATGAAGCTCCACGAGGGGAGTACACAGAGTTATAAAGTATTTACTGGTTACTATGCAGGGCTTTCTTATCTGATTCAAGAGGAGTATCCCATATGTGGGTGTCTGGATTTTCCAGCCGCTGTGGATGATATATCTCCCAAAACTTCTTCTGTCTGATAGAATCCATGCACACGTGTCAGCAATGTTGCAATATCCTGAAAGTACAAACTCATCAACGGTCTTCAGTAGGTATTTGACCTGTAGCTGTCTGATACGACGGTCTCCAATTTCCACTCATCAAATCTTTGGCTTAAAACTAGAACTTACAACAGGAAGAACAGAAGCTCTAACACATAACTACTCTGGAAGGATTCATTTGGTTTGGGGCTTTTTCAGCCTTCTCAAGAGACTATGTAATCCCCAGGACATATTCCCTATAACATTCATCTGCTCTGACCCCCCCCCCCCCCCCCCCCCCCCCCCAATCCCAACCCTCTTTCCCTAAAATAACAGGACATTCAGTCCATCTGTGGTCTTCACTGATGCACAGATTAGTGGGGGGAAAAAATAAAAAAAGGCTTTGTCCACTCACCTTTTCCATGGCGTATCCAACCAAGACAAGCGAGGAATCATTTAGCGGTTCTCCACTGCAGGGGCTCTTTGTACATGTATCCTTATATTTCCACACCATACCACCTTAGGCCTTTTCATCCTTGGCTGCCCTCGAATGTTGAAAAATATAGATCTCGGTCCAAACCTGTCTCTGGACAGTTTCAGTTTTGACAAAAGCCAGGACTCTTTTGCTTGGGGTTACCGTTAGCACGTTAGCCATCAGGGGAACAGTGTCTGTGTACACATCGTGAGACACAGCACGCCAGGGAGAGGAACTTAACTTGTGTTTCCCTGACAGAACAGAATATCTTGCTTTGGGAACCGTGATAACTGCCCCAGGACCACATTTTCAACTTTTACTGAGCTGTGGAAGGTTTCGAATGGTGGGAGAGTCTCCTGCGCACATGTGAAGTGTTGTGGAATAAAAAGGTCAGCCAAGCAAGGGTTAGCTTTTCAGAACATAGTATGTTATGAATAAATGATGCATGGTTTGAGTGAGGACACTGTCAGGATCCAGTGTCTGAATTATACCTCCACTGGAGAAATGCTGTAATAAAGATCTGTCAAAGGAATCTTGTAGTCAGTACTTATCGAATAGTTTTGTGAGATCGGAAAAATTATCATTTCAAATGTGGAAATCTAGATTTCTATTAACAACACGGAGTAAAAAAATATTAAGTAAGCCGTGTGTGTACTTGTGTGCATGCAAGTGCATAAGAATGAGACGTTAACATGCCAGAAGAAGAAATAAAGAATGAATAATATGGGACTTGTAAACGTGTCTGCTTTCACGATAATAATCCATAATATTCTTAATTTCTTCTTGTGCTTTGAAAAAATGACGTTTATCATTGAGTCAATATATAACAATACAGTGTCAAAGAAAAGCAGACCTCTTTAAATTAAGTTTCACTTTTTGGTTAAACACATTCAGTCAACGTACGTCTCCGCTGTAATTATGAAGAAACACAAAAGTGCTTAACCTAATACCACACAAATAGTTGTGATGGTTTTATAATTAAAACATTTAAAGTACCGCTGAAGAAAAGAAAAAAAACAAAAAAAACAGGGGACCCTTGGTTTAATAACCAGTCAAATATTAATTTGTGGTGTCATGCATGATAGAACTAATAATTATACTGAGGTGCACAATTACTTCATAGTATTTTATGCAATTAGAATTTGAATACGCTATGCTGGGACTTATACCTTCCTGAAGACAGATATCTGGGAAGCTAATGACAAATGCGTTACTAAATTGCACGAGTGATTCATATCTGTTTGTGTAACATAATCATTGATTATATTTCAAATTAAAATCAACAGCAACCAGTGTTGTGCATGCAGTTCTTAGTGTGTAGCCCAACTGTATACTTTGTAAACACGGTCTGGTTATAGAATATGACTTTAGAGATTGAAGGAAGGTTTTTTTGTTTGTTTGTTTTTTCCAATCATAGAAGCTGTTTGATAGACTTTTGCTCTTCATTACCTAAAATGGAATTGCTCACAAATAAAGGGTGACAGACTTTATTTCCCCACATATGAAGGGGAAGGTGATTAATTAGATTGCGTTTATTTAGCTGGAAGCCTTTATCCTTCTGCAGGAGAAGGGGATAAAACCTTGAGAGAATTAAGACACACTGTGCGAGATAACGGCTTCTTCCTGTATCAAAGCCTGTAATTCGTTAAGCTCCTACGAGGGAAACGATAAGCTAAAACAAACAACAGAATATTAATGATAATAGTGATCATGAAAAAAAAAAAATCATGCACTACATTATAACTGTGTAATCTGTGTGTACAAGGCAGCGAGCATTTGATACTTTGTGACCCAAATAGGATAGTGTTTAATAAAGTCAACATTAACTTGGGAGGCATTTTGGGGGAATTTATAATTGTGTTTTTACAACATATGCAAACTCGCAGACTTTAAGGATGAAAAATGGCCTGCGTGTGAACGAGGGAAAAGTTAGACCACCGAATCTGAAGATAAGGCGCAACGCAGCAGGAAATGGTTGCCTGTCTCACCACACAAATCTCCCCCATGTAGCAGCTAACAAAGTGATGATAAGTCTGAATGAGACTGCGGCCCTCTGGAGAAGGATTACTCTGTGGCTCATCACTTCTTCGCTGCACAGAGACTGAAATATTATGGTCGCAAGGGAACAACATTTCACCGTATTTCGAGGCCAAAGCGGAGTGTGTCGTCGGGACAAAAAGCAGGCTTTGAGGGTCTGTGATATACTGTGCTTTAGAGCATGATTTCGAAGAATTAGAACGTGTGATGGTCGGATGTGGTGTGTCAGAAAAGGGAAACAACTCAAAATGCAGTGCTACTCCGGGTTTGACGTGCGCTTCATGTCGAAAGTCTTTGTAGCTGGGGGTTTCAGCTGACAGGAGGGGGAGTACAGCGTGTTGTTTTTGGTGGGCCAAACGAATACTTGAATGTAATTCATCTCGGAGCTGAGGAGTAATTTCTTCAAGGACTCACAGATGTATCTCCCAGAGCTGTTTGAATTCCTTGAGACCACCATGCAAATCATCCCCAGTTTAATCAAAACGTCCCAACGCAGCATAATCGAGGAAATCAAGTTATCGGTGTCTCCAAAAGTTGGGACCAATCTGTGATCACTCAACGTAAGCAGGCAATTATTCTCTACCGCACTGGATCCCGACCTGGGGGAGAAATTACAGAAAGTCCAACGGCTTTGCCTGCTCCGAGGTTGTCAAAATGAGATTTGAATATGTCAAAGAACACCATAATAGCACACTTTCAAGAATCGTGAGTGGATGTTTACTGTATTGCTCAAAAGCAAAATGGGATCTACGTTCTGAGGGGGGCTTCAGTGAGTAAGATTTCAGAGACTGCTTGACTGTTTTGTGCGAAGAAGCACGGCGGCATCTGTGTTTGATCTCCCTCGTATTTTGGAGCAACGCATTCGTTGTGACAAACAAAAAAGGAGAAATTAAGAAGTGACATGGCAAAATCTCTGCCTGTGGCCCTTCTTCAGTGTCTTCATCGATAAGTACACTACCGCCATTTCTATTTAGAGCCCATCAAATTTTTCAAAACCATTTCAAGAACATGAAGATTAGATGGAAGAGGAAGTTAAAAACAAAAGCTCTGACTGATAATTCGAAACAAACAAGGAAAAAAAACCCACTGACAGATGGATAAAAGAAGGACTTGAAGTGGCAGGTGTAAGACAAGTATTGCTGCTTTTCAGCTTCTTTCTCTCTCTGTCAACCCAGCCCCCCCCCCCCCCCCCCCCCCCCCCCATCCTTGTTGGACTCACTCTGTGATCGTTGCCCCCACTTTGGATTAAATGAAGCAAGTATTAATAGTATCTCTAGATCAACAGGAATCTGAGCCGTTTGTGTTCTGTTTTCAATAACTTTGCAATTGTTAAGCTTTATAGTTTCTGTTATAGCTCCCAGACTTTACGCATTGAAAACCTTTGTTTGGATAATGCATGTCTTTGGAGTAGCCTTGCCTTTAATGGGCCGCATTATTCAGGCGACGTGACAGTTTATGTCCGATCAGTGATGCCAGCTAGCCCATTTAAGAGAAAACCAGTGGATGACAGAGTTGTGCAGACAGAAAATGAGATTTTTTTTTTTTTTTTTTTGCCATGAAAAATATACTGTAAGTATTTGTAGATCCAGCAGCAAAACCCTCTAAAATATCACACTTGTGACAGTTGCAAAACCTACTCACCTTACTTGTACTGCTAAACACCTCTAACTGGTGACACAAAAAACAAAATAATATAATAATAAAGTCTGACATCATGTGCAACTACAGCTCAGCCATCAGAGTCTGAAAAGGGGAGCAATTGTTGATTTTTAAAGAAGTGAAGTGAAATGCAATCCCGTGTCAACATAAAATCTTTACTTTTGAAAATTACGTTTTATTCAAAATTTGTCTGTCAGGTCGGAACATCCTGTCTGGCTCAATGTCATCCAGGCAGAGTGACGCAGCCACTTCTGGGACAGGCAGACGTAAGGTTCTGCAGCAGCCATTGGTAAATGGATGGATTTTACTCATATAGTGCTTTTCCACCCAGTAAGCAGTCCCCAAAGCACTTTACACTGTTAATCACTTATTCACACACACATTTGCACACCAATGGGGGCGGCTCCCATGCAAGGTGCCGTCACTCCACTGGGAGCAGTTTGGGGTTCAGTGTCTTGCTCAAGGACACTTCGACATGTGTGACATGTGGACAGGTGGAGATGGGAATTGAACTTCCGATTGGGGGACCACCGGTTGTTTTCACTCACCAAACTATTTTTTTTCTTACCATAGTTTCTTCTGATCTAAAGTTTTAAACTGAACCCAGGCTGGCCACATTGTCATACTGCTGGTGAGGAAGGACAGTGCTATCATTCTTCACAGGAAGTCATAGGAAGCACCCATTATGCCAGAATTCTACCACTGCAAGACTGGTCATTAGAGTAGGTAAACATTGGTTTTGACATAACACTGTACACTTGTTTCTGCCAGGCTCTCCTGTCATTGTCTTTACAGTACGACTGAGAAGGATGAGCAATACTGTGAGGAAGCACCTGGTATCCATTTAGAGTACATTCTATTGTGCTTGTGCAATGCTGCACACACAGAGAGAAGAGAGCTGCTGTTCATGGTCAGTTAAAAATAGACCCCCCCTCCAAAAAAAGTGGTGTCATGCTCAAGAGCGTAAAAGGACAATTAGGTCATTTGGAACAGAAAGGGAAAAAGAAATGCTTTGCAGTTAGCCATGGAGGTTAAGTTTTTGTAAATGGCACCTTGTCTTTGGGTTTCCCGCTAGAAGGGTGATCAAAACAGTTTCCCAAAGATGTCATCTTGGACACAGTGCCGAAATTTCAGACAGCACACCAACATCCACGTACACTCATTACCCTTGAACTCTCAACTCACATCCTTCCCTTGGTAATAACATTTGGGTCGTATCCTCCGCGGAGCCGCCTTACTGGAAATCTATCTGGTCGTTTTGTGTATCCAAGGAATCTGCTTATCTGATGTTGACTTCCTGAGATCTTGCCTGTAAACAGACCTGGAGTCCGCTTCTCTGTCTGAAAATCACCAAACGGTCTCCTGGGTGGGTGGAAAAGGAAACTGAGGGGAAAGAGGGATGATGCAGTCAGATGAAGGGAAAGAAAGAGATGTGAAAGGAGCATATGAGATGAGCTGAAGTTGATATACAGTTGGAGATTAGAGGGGGGAAAAAGTTGGGACAGATGGTGAGATTTCTGTCTAGATTTCAGTCTGTGTTTCTTGATTCAACAAATTAAAAGTAACAATGAAAAAAGAAAAAGAAATACCACGTAACTCATCCTTAGCTCCGCCGTTCGATTCTCTCTCTCTCTTCACTTCCCCACCTCTCTTAGTTTTTTTTTTCGTTTTTTTTATCTTGTAATGATGTTCTACTCCAACTGTGGTTAATGTTATTAAAGCTCCGATGGCCTCTGTTCCAACTAAAATAAAACAACAATGCCTCCAGGCTTGGAGAAACCTTACAGCTGGACCTCGAGTAATTCAAGACTGGAGCGGTCCGACACTGCTTTCCGGTACATGTTGCACTCACTTTCCAGATCTGCTCCAGACTCCTTGTTAAAAGAGAATGGGGATGTGCTAATGTAAAATGAGATATCACTTTGTGGGAGCGAGATATGTCAGACCAGCAGACAGTTTCTTTTTTCTTGGGGAGTTTTCCAAATTTAAATATTGTGTTAGTTGCTGTAACCGAGATACCTTGAGAGAGGAATCAGCGCGAGTGAACTTTTATTCAGTAACGGCAATGGAAGTGTTCAAAAATGAGAAGTTTTCATTGTATAATTTTAGTAACTTTCAATGAATTTTACAATCATACAGTAAAATTTTCATCATATTTTATGTGTGTTCTTATTTTGTTGATATATATTTAAATTCCATTTTTTTTGTGTGTGTGTGAATTAACTATAGCAAATATCATTGCTCTGTTCTCTTACATTTAACATGTGTGCTATAACAAAGAGTAACATAACTTCTCTGTACCCTCAACAATTTTGGGAATATGCATTTGAAGCAAGGTTGAGGAGTGACACAACATTTCTGAAACCTCAAGTACTGTGACTGGTTTTCAAAGGTAGAAAAATCAAGCCATGATTTTTGGTGGATTTATACAAGTTAGGATCACCTAACCTGGTTGGTCACAACCTACATTGTACAAAAGGCAGGTTGTCACTCTGCCACAGGGTAAAGCTGGCCAAAGGCACATAAACGTACACGCAATTTACCAAAACTAACATCTCTTTGGATTGGGAGAGGGAGCTTGAGTACCTGGCTCCGGAAGAACATCCAAACTCAAGTCTATCATTGTTATTGTAAGAGCAATAGTTTTCCTGACAAGTGATGAGTGATTTTAATACGATGCTTTTTCATATAATGACCCCATTTCTGGTCGTGGATCAGCTTCACAAAATTACATTTCGTTCAATTTCATTCAGAACCAGCAAAATGTAGGCAGGAGTCATGGAGAGTAATACATTTGCTCCGAAACAAAATAATAGTGGTTAGTTGAGGTGAGATGAAACATCCTGTTTCCCGGAATTACGGAAGCAATCTGTGGTGTCTAATCCTTAAACACCTTTTGGTGAAGGTCTTACTCCTCTATAGACCACTGAGTTGCTCTCAGTAGTTTTCAATTGGGTATTTCGTGACTTATGTGATAGAACAAGATGTTTGCTCAAACAATGCCCGAGGAAGGGGTGGTTAGCCAAACCCTATCAGTTGGGCTGCAGCTGTCTGTGTCACTGGATTAGCAGTCACACCTCATCATCCTGTGTGTCGAGCTAATCACAGGATTCCCGGCAGCCAGCAGGAGACCATTAAGGCTCAAGGGCACCATGCTGCACAGAGCAGGTATGGCCATGGACAAGCACTAACAGGCACCACTCTTGTTCCTGTGTACTTGTGTGCACATACTGTATATTGTTACACATTCATCAGCATGTACAGTCTGCGGTATCTCAGCATTCATAGACAGACGAGTCCTGTGCACTTGTCCGGCGCCGCTCCAAAACAGAAACTAAATAGCTCTAATCGTGGGAGAGCAGTGAATGGCCGTTTGATTTCAGCATGTGTGTTCATTTCCTGACCATCAATTCCACAGTCCATTTGGCTCAGCATGCACTGGTGATGCTGACCATTGCAACTGGAGAAAACGCAGCATCCTCTTTTTTTTTTTGATAACACAGTCACCGTTCAAGAGGGAATTACAAAGAAAAGTCAATGATTAGCTGTTATTCCTAATTGCGCAAACACACAGGGCATTTTTTTTTATTCCTCACGACGGTATCAGACATATATTTAGCCTTTTGTTTGGATAAAATAAACTGTGCAATTAAATTTTTCCTGTTTCAGTGTTGACTTCAAACACCACAATCAATTAGGAAAGCCAAACAACTAAACGTGCCAAGTTGCCAACCACTTTGTTGGCTTTGTTGAAAATACCACAATAGTTGTGGCTATATAGGAATTTTAATTAATATTTAGTAATACTCACATGGTTTTGTTTCTTTTTTGTATGAGGCTCAGCTTTTATTGTTCTCCTACTTGGCAAGAGCGGTATAGCAATGTCTTTTTGAAGTGTTTGTTTTTATTCAGGGGCAATGGCATCCGGTTTTTATGTAAATTAATTTCATTATTAGGGCTTTTCTGTGTATGTCTGTTTTTGCAAAGCCAAGAAGATTGCACATGATCTCAACAAAAAAGCCATTTAATGACACACCTTCAGAAGTAATTCATTTGGGAATGTCTCCAGTTTTCTGAGTGGGTGTGTGCAGAGACGAGCCTCACATCAATAAATGATTCTTGTTTATTTTATGCATTCTGTAATAATGGCACAGAGGAATGCGCAGCAACGGAGGAATGATTGGAAAAGGAAAATAAACATTTGAGTATCACAGGAGGCCAGGAGATATTTGTGTGACTGGTCTACCATTCCTATTTGACCCAATATATTTTCAAAAGTGGATGCCAAAACAGTTAGTCCACTGTCATAACAATAGCACAATTTAGGAACTTATCATTCTAGTATATTATGATAAGTGAGACAAGCTTGTGAGATTCCAGATTCTGTTTAAGAATCAACTAAAAACCTTCAAAATCATTCAAAGATAATGAGATATTGCTGTTACTATGTATGCCATTCAGATATTTCAGTGCATCGATGATAGCAACAGTATAGGGGCGTGTACAGCGTGTAGCATGATATTCACACAATGAAGAATGATATGTGAGCATAAGGGTATTATAGCCCATTTGAAAAGCATTTTACGTTATTATTAACTCATATAAACACAATCTGTCATGCGAGGCTTTCAATCTCAAATGGGAGCAATTTGGGATTCAGTGTCTTGCTCAAGGGAAAATTGGCAATGGACACGACGGGTACAGCATCAAACCCTCAACCTGGCTATTGGAAGATGACCTGCTCTACCAACTGAGTCACAGTTACCTCAATATTGCAATGCTGAAACAGACGCGCAAGGATTTAGTCTACTAAAGTGAAAACAAATAAAAATCTGGTCGATGACAAGTAAGCATCTAAACACACATGTTGTATAAAGAGTGACTTTTCTTTTTTATTAGTTTTTTTGTTGTTCATGTAGATTTCCACATCATGGTATTAATAATGTAGACAGAAAGATACTCTATATAGTGGTAAACACAGACTGTTTATCAAAATTTCCATTCATGTAGTGTTGTGGTTCCCAAATGTTTCTTTAGAAATATTTCCAAGGTCCCCCTTCAAGACATCCATGCACTTATTTTTACTTCTAAACTCCACTGCACATTTTCTTACTAATTACTAAAATCTAATATCAAACCAATCAAATAATGTCAAATAATTATTTTTTGATCACAGATCAGAGATTATTAAAAGTGCATGTTGTTCAATTTTAATTGTCAACATTCACTGATTTCCCCATTTTATAAAGCACAAAGGGTACTCTGAGTAGGAGAGAGAGAGAGAGAGAGAGAGAGAGAGAGAGAGAGAGAGAGAGAGAGAGAGAGAGAGAGAGAGAGAGAGAGAGAAAGAGAAACAAAATCTGAACTTTGCAGAATCGAATAGGTTGGATTTGAAAATGAATTTAAAAAAAATATACACTTGGACTTTAACAAGTCAGGCTTTTAATTAAGTTTGCTGTAACGATCACATTGGTGAACTCCTGCTCACTCCAATGGGGCGCACCCAACACCTTGGGATCAACTGACGTAGACCGGTTTGTATACTAGTCTCGAAACTGTATAAGATACTCCATACCATACATGCTACATAGGACAGGGCTCATGCACAACTAGACACTCTGGGTGGCACCATGAAGACTGTCTTTGTTAATTTTACAAGTGGATTAAGTATTATTCAGGCTCAGTGAGAAGATGAGGCAGATGAAGCCTGTTCCAGTCACATGGGTAAGCGACTGTCTAACCCAGAAACCACAGTATGTCCGCCCACAGAACTGTGGCTTTGTGACCTCACACAACATTTCGAAGCGGTAACAGCAGA
Organism: Lipophrys pholis; assembly: GCF_963383615.2. Taxonomy (NCBI): domain Eukaryota; kingdom Metazoa; phylum Chordata; class Actinopteri; order Blenniiformes; family Blenniidae; genus Lipophrys; species Lipophrys pholis. Next base: position 23,852,600 of record NC_137640.1, on the reverse strand, counting down.
CTTTCGTAGCTTTTTTTGGTTATTTGCACGACAACAGCATTAAAAGTCATTAAAAACAGCGTGCAGAGCACATTGTTTTCTAAAGGCCATGGTCTCTGTATGAATGGACTGAACATAACTTTGCTGTGATGCAGTACTGCACATGTGCACTACGGTCACAATCAAAACCTTGTCTCTTTGATTAGATCAATAGCAAGAACAATGGGAGATCCCAGAGCTGGATGACATGCAGAGAGACATTTTTCAAAGACACCAGACACTGAGTGTCCCTCTATGATGAAGAAAGGCATATTAACAGAGATTAAATGTTTCTCTTGCATGGATGCATGGCTGGGTGTTCACAGTGATCACTAGTGGCACAATATGCAAACTACTGGATTTTCAGTGTGTACAGTGACCATTTTTAAAATGCATTTTGGTGTAATAATGCAAGTAACTGTTAATTATTGATTCTTGTTCACTTTATATAGAGCAGACTTCCTCTTTTGCAGTGATGGGGCTTCAATCCAAAGTTCCTTGACTACTCAACAGTTAATAGCTTGATCAAGGAAGGAGATTCACAGGAGTAGAGGGACACTGAGGACCCAAACAACCATCTGCTCATTAGTGTGTTTAAGACCAAAACAAGAGACCCAATTCAGTTGTAGTCAGCATCAGAGGCACAGAAGTAGAGCTACTATCCAATCTGGTGTACATAGTGTGTAAGGGGAGGTAACAGGAAGTCTGCAAGAAAATGGTGGGAAGCTCACCTGGGCCTTCATAAAAAGCATTATCCTCACAGTGAATCTGAAGTGTTTATCTCGATAGAGTATCCAATGCATACGTGTACTTAAGTGTTTGGTTTGAAGTGATGTGAAGTGGTGGTTTATTCATAATATGCTTACGATTTGACTTCTCTCTTGCATAACTAACCCCCTGCCCCCCCAATAGTCCCAAATGTTTTTTTAATTTAACTTATAAAATAATTGATTAACTGCACTAATTGCCCAATCCTCGCTTCATTTACGGCTGACATTCAAGCCCCTTTTCCCACAATCGACTTGAATGGAGACAAGTTGTTAATCTTGTCCCTGGTAAATAAAATGTATATAATCTTGTACAGCAGCCCCTGGTTCTGCTTTATTCTGGGTCTTGTGGGAGAATCACCAGGTCACGCTTGGAATAACTCAACCAACTGGAAACTGCTCATGGACATTTTGGACAAAAAATGCCACCTGTATATTTTACGACAGCTGAGATTTGTTGATATCCGCAAAAGCTTTTTTGTGCATTGTTTGCCACTCAGTTAATGCTCGCATTTGCTTTTTTGGAGCGGTGTACTTGGGAAAGGGGGCTTGCACTGCTTATGAAATGCTGTCTCTATAATAATTGCAGGAGGGCATCCACTAGCAAGTCACTGGAAAGAAGATACTCTCCAAACTGCACTCCTTACGGTAAAACCCACTGCGCCGTATACATGCAATGGGGGTACTTCAGCATAGCTCCGTCAGCAACAGACAACTTCTTTCCAAGGTGTAACTCCTGAGTGCGGGATCAGTCCTTTCGTCTGTTTGACTCATCTTTTAACTCATATTCCCGCAAAGAACAAAGTGACAGTAGTAAAAGTAGCATCGATTTTTCTTGACGACTCAAGTGTTTTCACATGCCTACATGATGTCATCATGAGGGTACTTGTCCTTGTACAACGGTACAGATTTTGGTCCCGTTAATGCATTAGGGACCTTCTAAGACCATGTCCAACTCTCATTGATTAAGTTTTTCCATGAAACTCCTCAATGTTCTCGAGGCTTTGCTTGGAAACACAACAAACCTCGCAAAAGCATTTATTGATCAACGGCCATCCTGGACCTCCAGGTTGTAGGATCCACTAGCACTTAAACAGATGTCTGTTGCCTCCACCTTTTTAAACCACTCCCATTGTGTCACTGTTGCCCCCACATTGTTGATTTTATTAACAGCAGGAAATCACCCCCACCCCCCTATTGCATAATGGACCAGATCAATATTACTGAAATTGAATTAGTCTAATGCTGTACTGTGGTTGATAAAGTGTTTCATTTATTTATGTATTTATTTTAAGCACGGTATTAATCTGGTCTGTGTATCTCACCACTTTGATGAACACGGTTGTTTTGCTGTTGCCTCCGTTTACTCATTAATGACAGTTAAGTTTATTAAAAAAAAAAATGCTGAGCAATTGAAGTGATTACAGTATTAAAACATTATGCAACAGTCAGGTTTATAAACCGCGTGACTAAATAAGGAAATCCATTATTTTTATTACCCACTTTACCCGCCATCAATTTTTAGCCAACCTCCTGCATCTTGAGTCTTGTTCACATACTATTCAACTTGAATCAAGACCAAGACAATCTATTATTGTATAATTGTGGTGCAACCTTCCTATCCACCTTATCTGTAATTATTATCATAACTTATGGGACGGAGTTCATGGTGTGTTTTTTTTTTCACTCTGTGGCTTCAAAGCTCTGTTAGTGAAAGCACCTAGAATATAAATAGAAAACTATTAATCTTCATACAGTGTTCAAATACCGGCTGCTTTCCAAGGCAGTGATAGCAAACGCTGTCAGACCACAGGAAAAGGAAGGTGAGCTCCCATCCCTGTCTGTGATGATCTGCCTTTAGAGCTTTTTCAAGCACATTATTTAACAAAGAAGTTCACAGCAGTGACAGGAAGTAAATCACAGAAAGGAAAGGGAGCATTAAAGAAATTAAACAAATGTTGCCAGACAGCTCGCCCGGGTGCCTCCCTGCTTTAGTTGGAATAGAGGAAAGCTCAGGGTTTTGAACAACTCACCTGTTTCTTCAAACCTGAAGCAACTTAAAGGATAAGTCGAGCTTATTCAACCTGCTGTATTTCCCATTAATGCAGCCTTTGGGCTGCAGCGCCGACCAGAGAAAAGAGTGTGGGCTTCCTGTAGCTTTCTAAGAAATGGAATGTTTCTGAGCCTTTTAAAATATTTGTCTTTGCCTTTTATTAACAGCATCAATGGGTACTCACACTCTGGCTTAAGTATATTAGTGACTATAGATTAACAACAATATAATTACACAGCAAAACTACAAGTTAGAGGACCTGTCAACTTTGATTATTTATTGTGAGAATATAAATACATAAATAAATAAATAAACAAATACTTCGATACATAACTGTACCAAAAGTGTAGCTGTTTCCAGATGCAGTGATGACCATAATCACACCATTTATTCAAAGGCACCAGTGAATACATATAAAGTTAAATTTCCTTGCATTAAATCATCATTAAAATGTATACGTGAACAATAAATAGGAGCAATAAAACATCCATAGATGGAAACATAATAATAAGATAATACAGTAAGTTTCTACCTAAATCACAATATTTCTGATCAGTTTCTATTTGTGAGCGACAGAGAGCCTTCTTGACCTCCTGCTGCATCGTGGGGTTCTGCAGCCATACAGAGGAGAACAGGAAGCACCTGCAGTGGGTGGGGAGGGAAAGGTAGAGAGTTTTAAAGCACGTCATAAATTGACCACTCCCTCTCCTTTGAGACATTTACACAACTACAAAACAAAGCTACACAACTACCAAACAAGGCCAGTGGACATCACTTGCTCTCTGGGGGTACATAGATATTTTTCCCAAAAGGTTTCAGCAATAGCTGCCCATTGTCATGGTTGTTTACATTGATAATATATTGTATTCCGCTCCAACATTCTCGCCAACATGTTATCAATGAGTGGTATAGTTGACGGTCTTGGCAGTCTTAAACTTTGTATTGAGTTCATCGCACATTTCGTAATGTATTTATCCGGTACTTTGTCACCAGTAAAAGTAATTACATGAGCAGAGAAAAGGAAACCAGGTTCTTTTGGTGAACTTTAGCATGAAATGGAGGCCACCAGAAGTCATTTTCTCCCAAACAAACTGCTGAGTTCTCAGGTTTGTCCACAGTGGTAGCTTCCTGTCTGGTACGATACCCTTGCTGCAGTCGCTGCCCTTGGATTCTAACCATCTCGGTAGCCACAGCTATGGCTTCCAGATGTTTTTTAGGGAAGAGAAAGGCACTAATCTAATAATAAGGGTGGGCAGCACAGGATAAGCCTTGAAGGTGGGGAATAATATTAGCACATCTTCGTAAATCAGAGCCTTGGGTCCAACACATGTTTGGTTAAGGCCTACAGACCACCTCGGTCACAGGGAGCTAGTGGCTGTGAAAGCACAGCGCACACCCATTGCTTGTCATTTTTGTACTTTTTCTTTTGTTGGAAAGATTCAATTAGAAAGCATGCTAAAAGTAATCCAATAAATATGACTTCACTCATTGAATCATACAATTAAAAACTTCACAATACTAAGTCATTACTTGGAGGTGTTTTCTCATTGATCCCCCTAAATACATTTCCATAACTCTATATTTCTCTTTTATGTATGAAAAGTCTGAGCGAGTTGGACGTATTTGTTCATTTATTTTGGGGAATGGAGTGGAAAATAGTGTTTTTGTGCTAATTTAACCAGTTCAAAGGAATCAATCCGAGGAGAGAAATTCCCCAGAAATAGCATTAAATTGTCTCAATGAGCATGATCCTTATCATGTGGGCTTTGGCCCGGGCTGCACACAATCACGAGAAATGCTGCATCACAGACTGGAAACTGTTAGTGTGTTTGTGTGCGTGTGTGTGTGGTAGGGCAGGTTCCTTTTGCCTAAAAAAAAAAAAAAAAAATAACATTAATAAGTTCCTTATTTTTTTCTTTTGTGTGGACTTTGAAGACTTCAAGAAGTGTTTAATTGCATCAGGAGTCAGGGAAGCTGGGATATTTCTAACTGCATCAAGTCCTCCTGCTCTGTATTCCTTTGCAGAAAGCCTGAAGGACTGCCTCAGACTGGGCTGAAGGCTCAGTGCTGTCAAGACGTTATGTTTGAGAGAACCAAAGAGAATCATTGAGATTCAACAGCTCAACTGAGCTTGCCGTTTTATAATTTTTTTTCCCCTTTCCCCCCACCCCAAAAAAACCGCCTGACTCTAACTTTCTCATACAAGCCCAAGGTAAAACTACCTTTCTCTCTACAGGCTGTTGAAGAGGTAACGCGTTATTTAGATATTCACAGAAGGAAAAGGCGTGGTACGCATTCAAGATCGACGTGACCAAAGCGTTGGCCTCCGCCATCAAAAAGACACAGCTGTCCTGAGCCTCTCCAGCTGTCATACTCTCTGTTTCTCATCTGCAAGTACTCCTGGTTCTGCCAGATTTCGCTTCCTCCCCATCTTCCACACTCAGCTACTTCCTCTTACAAAACTCTTACTTTTCTCTGCCGCCGCCTTAATTTCCTCTCCCCAATTTCCTCTTTGCTTCCTCTCTTTTTGAGGCTTTTAGTTTCTTCCTCGCTGGCCACTTCGTCTCTCCGTCCCCTTCATGACCTTTCCTCCCCGGTGGAATTCGGTTGTGCGTCGGTTAACGGGACGGATGCTAATGAGCAGGTGGTGTGGAGAGACACACGGGCATCCTTTCACGTAAACACAGGGGAGGGAATGTGTTGACACCGAAGCCACATGGACAATCAATAATGTTTAACGCAATCACCTGAAGGTCTGATTAATGTTTGTCTTAATCAGCGGGACAGGAAGACATTTAGCTGTGGGTGTTCGAGTGACAAAGTGGTGGAAAAAGAAACCGGTCGGATGTATCCCAGTATATGAAATTACAGGGTTTATATCTGTCCGTGCATATGCTGTCCAAGTCATCTAATAGACTCAAGTATTTCACCAAACTTAAACTTTCCCCGTCTTTCCTTGTATACAATTCTGAGTACATTTTCTTGACTGTCTGACTTATTGATTTATGTGATATATGGCTACAGGGACTGTTGTGGGTGGTGACATCCGACTGCTCTGATTCCCACACACTGTCTTCAGAAGGGACAGTTGAGTTGTATGTCCAAACACTGCCTGCAGCAAAAAAAAAAGAAAAAAAAAAAAGTAGAAACTTTTTGTTTAAAAGCACTTTTGTCACTTGACAAATCCAGTACCATGGACATGTATTTATTCTATAGATCCTTATTCAATCAAGTTGTAATTTTGGATGAAATCTTACAGTCTCATTAGCTGAGAGGAGAATGTAGAAGAGAATGAGCCAAGATTTTCAGCTGAAAGTTTTACAAACCAAATAGTTTGATCCCCTAAAGTTTATTTGATTGTTTTTTTTTTTTTTTATTACAATTATTTTTTTAAACAAACAAAACCAATTTACCGTTTAGTGAATCTGGTTTTCAGCACTGACTTCATATGTTTGAATGAAAGTTTTATTCTCCGTGACAGGATTATGTGATGGGGACTTCTCATAACCACTGGAGGCATCCGTTCATCCAATCCGTTTTTAATTTTAGAACACATGAAACAAAAAAAAAAAAAAAAAAAAGGTTGACCAAAGTGCTTTCCATTCAGTCCCAGCAACGCACCCAAATGTGATCAGACAACAGCGGAAACCCCCCCAAATAAATTAATGAATTAATTAAAAAAAATGCCTTACTGCAGATGGGCCTGTTGTCATTACTTGGATTAGAAACAGACTTTGCAGTTCCAGAAGTTGAGTATCTTACTGTGGTTTTAACAGTTGTGGCAGAGGAAGTGTAACATGTGGCCTGGCTGGATGATCATTCATTGTGAGCCATGTCACCCCTCCACAGCCAAGGGGGTGATTTTCTCACGGAGTGGAGCTGTATTTTCTGGGTCTGGCCACAGCATGGCACTCTTCAAATTGAAATGTGACCTCTTTCTTGACAGTTCTGCTCCTTTGCCGTGACATTTTGAGTCAATTCTAGGGCATCATGTGATATCCTCAGTACAGCGCTGCGACCTCTTCCTTGTATTTAGATTTCATGATGAATCCCATCCGTGACAAACCAATTACACATGGCTCTCAATGGAGGGACAGTGCTACAAGTGCTCAGCAGGGCAGGGGAGGAACTTTCTTTGAAATTTGAACAGGACAACACTGAAATGAATCCTGCTTGCCCGCTTCTTCTGTTCCCTTTTTTTTTTTTTTTTTTTTTTTATAAACAAGGCAAACCTCCTGAAGATCTTCACTTTGTCTTCCCAGAAGACGCATCTCATTACTCTCCAAGTTATCTGGGAGGTCAGTGCTATCAAGTGGAGTGGTGCTATAAAATAAATTGAATCTTTCGCCGAGGCAGACGGTGAAGGTGACGGACAGGAAGGACCCCCCCGGTTCAGAGCCACGGCTCTCTCCATCTCCCTGGGGTGCTGCAGGATGGGACCTGAGCTGAGCAGCTGGATGAGCGGCTGGGAAAAAAAAGCTTGCAATCAGAATTAAACATGAGCAAACCGACCACTGTGGTATGTTGCCCATCCGTCATCCTGTGCAGTTTGAAGAGGCTACCTGTGCACATTCAGTGGGCCTGTCAGGTATTGGAATAGACACACTTGGCTGCACAGGGCGAGAATCAGAATTGCAGATGGGGCAGGAGAGGGAAAAGAAAAATACAGACAATCGATGTGAAGTGAATGGTTACAGTCCCAAGCCACAGGGAGATGGTCTCTATTTCTCTAGTTTTGGCCAAGGATAATGTTAGGCTGCAGTTACACTTGTCATTTTAATGTGATGTTTGAACTCTGATTCTAAACATCATAGCTTCTGACAGAAAATGCACTTTAATTCACCACGAGACCTGAAAATCTTCAATACATTCCCTTTAATAGATTGCTGCCTATTTTTGTTCTGGATCCCATTAGAGATATCCCAGAGTCATGTTTTCAGCGTCTGCCTTGTCAGTGGTTTTGTCCAGAGAATGTGGTTTGTAATAATGTCTGTATTTACATTTATTCGAGATTTGCTGTACCCTTGAAATAAAAGCAATTTGACCATATTTTCACAAGTGAGAGGCATGAATGAATATCATAGGATGTCATTCAAAATCACTAGGGGAAAAAGCTGTGCTTATGTTTTCATGAGCGTCTCTATGGTGGCCAAAAGAAGGAACAAAAAAAAAGGCTTTTCTGCTGCTGTTGAAATATAGTTGGATCTTAATTACCTGATTCAAAGGTTCTGTAGCTGCAGTATTAAACTCATCTGACAAACGGCTTTGAATTATGTGATATTGTTTGATAATTAGATAAAGGTAAGAATAAGTTGACCAGTACTTCTTCGTTCCCCTCTATAAATGTTGAACGTTAACATAATTCTGTCAAGTACTTATGGATGTAGTGAAAGGAGGACATGTCGATTAGTAGCGGAGGTAAAATAGTGTAAAATGGAACACACGTGCACAGACACACGTGCGCACACACCGTAAATATTTTGTACTTTATACTGCACATCCACACCTCCATATGTAGTGAAAATCCTCTTGGAGTGACTGGATGACAAAAGTGAGAGTGAGAAGCAGAGACGCTGCGTCTGATTGGAACCCAGAGCCTTGAGCGGATCACTTTCTCACAAGTGCAAATCTCTGTACGGAGAAGCATATCTATCAAGAAAGAATGGCAGTCTTCTCTCTGTCGCGCTCCAGCGAGTCTTCACAGTGTGTGCTATATGCGTTCCTGGTTTTTGTGAGCTCGCAAAGTATCACATTTTATTTTCACATACAGTAGGTTTTTTCAGTAAGTGGTACACCGGTGTCATATTTGTATGCTTTCCAACCATAAAGCACCATAAATAATTCATCAAAACCTGTGCTGCAAAGAGAATAGTTTGAGGGGTGGGGGGGGGGGGGGGGGGGGGGGGGGGGGGGGGGGGCAATGCTCTCGGTGTACCGCGTTGGGTGTGCTTGTAACAGCCGGTAACGCAGCATTGAAGTAAAGGCTCGCAGGCTTTGGCACAGACACATTTGAAATGTGAGCTCAATTATATGTATTCATTCCCTCATAAATGACATATGTTGTCAGTTATAGGGTGTAACTAGTTCAAACATGGATATGCACTGACAAACGCTTGGGCAATTACTCGGCTGCAATGATTGAAATAGGGCATGGTGAGTCAGACAAATTGTTTAAAAGTCCGGGGGAAAAAAAGATGGCTGCTTCAGCTCTGTCTCACACGGCATTCCTTTGTGCAGGAAGTGGCTGTGATATTCAGGAAATAGCCAAGCTTGAGATTCGAAATTAAAGAAAAAAGAAAGAAAGAAAAAAAAAAAAAAGATTAAACGTGCAAAAGAAGACTCCGGCCTGCTTGCTGGTTTGGAGTGAGCTCACAACTCCTGACAATGGACTGTCCTCCAGTGCACCGCAGGAGAAGCAATTTGTTGGGAGAAGGAAATCCATTTAGCCCCAACTGAAAGGTGGCAAGCCAACTTAATTGAGGTCTCTGGTTATATTTAAAGAAGTAAATAATTTTGGGACGCAGCAGGTTATTTCGAGCAGCCGTCAAATCGCTGAATGCCCATTTCAGTGAGGGAAAGCCGGCTTGAGAAGAGGAACGGTCTCTGATTCTCGAGCCACGCGAACTCAACGTTTTCTTGTCACATCCTGAAAGATGCTCAAGTCTGTCCCACGTCTCTGCGTGACACCCCAGGACGATTAAGTCTCTTTTGTTGTCTGAAAATGCGAAAGCCTCTGTTAGGGCTGAGTTGTGTGTTCTGGCAGAGGAAACACTGGTTTGAACTTCACAGCGTGTCAGCTGCTCAAACCTCAAAAACGCTGTGTGAAAATACAAAATTGTTTAGCGGAGGAACGATAAATAAATTATTTTGATTAGTCACTTTAGAGTGTTAAGAAAAGCCATCTCAACAAAATGAGACGCATGCATACTCGTGTAGTCAGACTTAAAAACACATGTTGAGTATAAAAAAACCCCACCTGCCTCGAGGCTTGAATTGAGACGGTCCAGAGCCAGACAAGTCTTTGACGTACTTCCTCTAACACCACAACTCTAAAATCACAATAGAACCCTCCTGACCTGTTGGCCCGGGGTCTTTCATGACAAGTGCCGTATAATTGTGCTGTCTGGCTAAAATGATTCTGTGTCTCTCAATAATGTGAACCTTTTTGTCTTTAAGTGGCGTTTGTGGCCTCTTTTTCCCCCTTCTTATCTGCTATTTTCTCATTTATGTGTCGCCTTACTTCGCCCTGTGCTTTTGATTATGTTTCCATCCGTGCTTTTACTTTTTTTTTTTTTTTTTTTTTTTTCAATGCATCAACTTGTAAACCAATTTAGCTGCTGGCGCCCTAAAACTATCCTGGCATGAAACAGCTATTGCAGCATTTAGGTTCCAACCCCTCCCCCCCCCCCCCCTACCACCAGTAAATGTTTAAATATGTTGCCGTTTTGTTTGAAGTACTGTGTCACTGCACATGGCCAGTCAGCAGATACCATCAAGATAAGGCACACCTTCTACTTAAGGATTTAATGGCGGACGTCGTTCTGGTGTGGTAGTTAAATCGGTCAGTGGTAAAAGAGTGGAGTTTTTGTGTTGCACAAACAAGCACCATTCACAGACTGCTAGCACAGTTCACATTTCAGGGTCAAATTATTTAGGAATCTTTCAGAAATAAAGTGTTTGTGACGGGAGATTTTATGTTCTACACATGATCAGATCCAACGATTGACTGGGTTGTTTCTTCGGGGAGAGGAGGGGGCACAGGCCTTGTAACTTCATCTATGTTGTGGCCACTTGACCGTGGATGTTCAGCTGTTTGAAGCCAATGACTGAAAGTAATATCGGCGGAGGAGCAACAGCTGGAGACACACACTACGGTGGCAGGCATCCAACTGATACAGTCCTATCTTCTTTTTTCTTTTTTTTTTCTCCAATTGTACTGTTCAAAGTCAATAAGTCCATAAGAGAACAATATCAAATATTTGTACCATTCAAATCAGTAGAATGTAATGCAATATCTGTAAAACTACAGGAAGATAAAGTACAAATAAACGAGATGTAAAATACCCTTTCACCTTTTAATCAAGTATATTTAAACTGAGTCCATGCTGATTCCATACACCACAATCATTTCATTGATGAATGATGATGGGCAAGTTACTGAATATCGGCACTTAGTGATATTTAACATTCATAACGAGTGATTTAAAATGTTAAAAAAAACCATTTTATAATAAAAAATATAACTTGAGATTTTTTTTTTTAGGATTAGTTAATTTTAGTTGTACCTGTCAGGGTCAGATTAATAGAGTTTGGGTTAAGTTATAATTTTAATTGAGAAATAGCTGCAACTAAACAGTTGGGATAAACTAAAGAGATGAAGAGCAGCAAACATCTCTTATAAAGTGCATCTAATGTTAATGTAAAATAAAAAAAACATACATCACCAGTACTCAGAATACAATATATTTTTAATGTTCGGCTAGAGTATTACATAGTTCATGTTGCTGCCAAGTTTACACAACATTTGACAAAGTGTTGTTGTCACGTTTTTGTTTCAGAAGAGTTTAGCATTTACACTGTAATGCTTTGAAAATGATGGGGATTATTACAGTATGATGAGGATGCTTCTTCTTCTACTACTTAGTTGCATTTTCTATCAAGAGTGACTCTCAACATTAAAACCACCAAGTCCCAGGAGAACGTCGACACGGAGTCAAAAGTCACTCTATTGTTTTTATTGTGGATCTATTTACTGCTCTCATGGTGCACATGTAACAGCAACTGCGTTTTCAGAAGTAGCATTTTCCCCCGTTTACCTGGTGACAGAGTCAGAGTGTTTTCAAAAAGTTGCATTTGCAGTGGCTCCTGGTGGTTACGAGCTTTGGGTAAGACTTCAGCAAACATTTAGTGAATATCAAGGGAATAATAAAGGACGACTGCAGCTTTACATTTGTTTTCACTCAAAAGTAGAAACTTCAGTCGCTTATTTTGCTTTAGTAATCGCTTACAACTGTGTGACTGCTTAAAGTACTGACCACACTTTATAACTATATATTCCTATCAGTGCCTGTGAGTAAGCAGAAGCATCCCGTGTCATTTATAACCGAGGCTGTTCTCATTATGAGCCTTACATTTTCCTTTTGTCTTTATGACACTTATTATCCCAGGACCAGGAGATGACAAGTGGCATCTCGCAGTTAAAAGGGCAGCTGTAACTGAAGTCGATCAATAGCGTGAGACGGATGACACTGCTGGTCCAGACACAGGAGGCTCTCCATTGTTTGGAGCCTTATGAACTTGTAGACTTCCACCTGCAGCCGTCCTCTTTACAAGTTCCAAATGTCACCCACTTCATCACTGCCACTCTTTGATTACTTCTTCCTTATTAGTCCTTTATCTAGAAGGCCATAACTCTTCCGACGTGTGTCATCATTTTGAGCGCGGCATTAAGTGAATCAATATTTTGACACCTTGCCTTCCCAATGCAGGTAATTGAAGTCACAGGTGTAGTGGATAATCGAGTTGTGGACGGACAAGATTGACAGGTAATAGGATAAGGACTCTCCAGGCTCCCAGGATCTGACATTGTTCCAGGAACCTATTCTCTGCTTCTTGAAAAATGGATTTTACTCCGTAAGGTAAAGGGGTCTTATACATACAGCAGTACGAGTGTTCTCACATGAAGATGGTGGGTTCCTCTTGTTGTTGTTTGTTTTAGACAATATCAATTTTACTGTTAAATTAATTAATTTTATCACTTTGGTTGGTGTCGTTGTTCAGTTCTACATCCTTTTGACATTCCAGCAGCTTTTGCTGATGTTGCATTATCATTATTAGGGACCTCGATACGTTGGGGGTGAAGATTTGAAAAAATAAACGTTCTTGTTTATTGAAATGACAATAGAAATCTTCAAAATGGATGTTACGTTATCAGCTAGAATAGGGCCGAGCTGGTTTAAAAAAAAAAAAAAAAACAAGCCCCAAACTCCTCCAAGATAAAAGTCTTTGATTATTAACAATGACACCTAAAACCTTAAACTGTGATATTTAGGGTTTAGCTGGGTTAGACCTTGGCTGGCTTTCAAAATAAAAGACCCAAATCTCTTCAAATTAAAAATTAGTGTTTGTTAAAACCTTCAAAAATATATATATATATTTTCAATATTTAAATCGGCCAGAGGCCATGATCGGTCCAGAGACCATCAAGGCTGCTTGCAGCTTTATTTATATTTAAATTTGTTACTTTTATTGACTTTTTTGAATCTCTTATTTCTCAAAGATTTAGCTGAACCATAAATTGTGACAATCTTTGTGCCCATCATGATCACTGTTTGAGACATTTTTGGTCAAGTAAACAAAACCTGTAGTTTATAGCCGCAGGTTCTATGTCTAATGGTACTGTAGGTTTAGTTTAGTTTGTTTATTTTTTACTAGAAACAGACAAACATCAGTACACTATAACACTTGCTTTGAATGTTTAACAAGGCAACACGTGTTGTTTTACTGACTATTAAGCTCCTACTGCTACCTGCTCGAGGAAAGCTGGTAATTCTAAACACTTTTATTACTACAAATTTAGTTTACTAAATTTGAGTTTGTGTGGTGTCTGATGTGTACAGCATCTGAAACTTTGAGATTTGCAAATGCATACATTTATTTGCAATATCTGGACCTCAGTAAGCAACAGTACCACTGAAAATAGACCAACAGCCAAGTAGCTTCTGCACTTCACTCTCCTCTCCAACTGGTGATAACTTGATCAGATTGTTGTAAAAACATAAAAAAAAGTGTTCATACTGTCCTCCGCCTCCATTTCTACTTAGGAGTCACTGCAGTTATTACCCAGCAGCACCTGCTCCTCCGGAGGCAACTTGAAGCAGACACTATACCTCATCTGAGACACTGGGAGAATTAACGTGAATGATTCATGAACAGAAACCAGTCGGATTTGGATAAAAAAAAAAAAAAAGAAGAAAAAAACCAGAGGAGTGGGCTGAGTCTGATGCGTTCATCAAGAACACCAGTCTGCTGTAGATACCTTTTTGTTTTTGTTTCTAAAGTCCTGGTAAAAGAGTTTGCACCATCAGAGAAAAACATGCTTGATGATTAATATGGTATTCTATTATGGGGTTTTTTTTGTTTGTTTTTGTCAAGAGATTAACTCCATAATATATTACTTTTAAATGGAAGTTTATTTTTAAAAGTGGCAGCCCACATGCTTTGAGTTTTGAGATTAGTATTCTAATGCATGGCAAAGCATCTTTAGTTGACGCTTTCTTATGAGCTAGTTAGTTGCATTATTTTATTATGAATTCCCATGCTGAATAAAGCCTGTTATGATTGTCCCATTTTTATTTAAATTTTGTTTTGTTTTGCTAGACTAATAATAGAAAAAGCTTAAACAAATCTCCAAGTCATTGCTTCACAATCATTTACTCAGTGGACAACTTTTTGCACTATATATCAAAGTATGATTCCTTATTTCTATTGGGGAAACTATAAGAGGCCTCTGGAGTGTCCTTTCACACCATTTCCGCTGGAACTGTTAGACTTAAGAAGTTTATTAATCAGATTTTCTTCTTTTGCAGTGTGACTATGGCTGGCCTTATCTTTCTTTGCCCAGTGTTGCGCTTATCTGAACTCAGGGTTGCGCAGTTATGCATGGTCAGCGTTAACAGTACAAGGCTTCTGTGGGTTATGTTGGCAGTTTGTGTCTCATACCTATCTGACTGAGTAATGCGTTTCAGTTTTTTTCATGATGTGAACTTCAGACAAATTTTCCAACATAACTTTTTTTAGGGGGGAATAATCAGTCATTTCTGGGAGACGTCTCATGCAACTGCACCGCAACTTGGACGCCTTCTCACATTTTAGATGCAATAAATATGCACTTTCAGGAAAAAAAAAAAAACAACAACAAAAAAAAACAAACACGAAATACTCTTTTTTTTTTTTTCAAGCATGAGCAGTGCACTTGATCTCTCCAAGATCGTGTGTTGTTGAAAGCTACAAATGGGTAACCCATCAAAGAATCCTGATTCTACTTGGCAGTCAAGCAGCACACATTTCATCACGGTGACTTAAGTTATACTTGAGGTGGCCTTGACCGGGCTTATCCCCAGAAGCACCAAAACGGAAAAAAAAATAAAAAAATAAATCTCTCATGTGGAAGGCATATGCAGTGCTTTTACCACCAATCCTTTCTTCATCTCTCTCTTATACACACAGAGAGGATAAAGTGTTTATGACCCCACATTTCAGGGTTCACATTCAGAGTTTTATTCATTACTCTGTCATGTCAAATGGTTCTATCAGCTTTCTCGATCCCGTGCATTTATGTGACTGAGGTGGTTAAACAAAAATGCGGTGAGAGGTGCTGACCCTGACCTGTGACCCAGTAGAAACGTGCATACAAATGTCAAGGCAATAACTGGTTTCCTTCTCAGAGCAAGCGATCGTCTAAACAGGAGACGTTGCTGACAAGTAATTCATTGGCCACATCAGACAAGTAAGAAAGGATGGAAAGAAAGATCTTAAAAAAGTGAGTGTGCGTGGGGGGGGTGGGTGTTATGAAAGGTTCAGTCTGAATAACCTTAATGAAACCACTCTGAAGGGAAGTTGCTTTTATTCTCATTATAGTGTTTCACTGTTCTTATCACAAACTGTTTCAACATTCTCTGGGATGAAACACTGAGGGACCTTTAGATGGCAATAGCACTCTATCTTATTGTTGTCTTCCATACGTGTACCAATAAACACATTATGTACGCCATGAAACAACACATGCTCATGTCATTGATAGTTTCCAGATGTGGAAATAAATAAGAAATACAGATTTATTTATTTTTAATACGGCCACTCTGCCCAGTTTATGAATCTGCTTGTAACCAAATGATCATATTTCAAGTCTTTGAACCATGTCGTTTGAGGTATTTTGGGCTTTTTAAGGGGAAAACCGGAGGACCCTCATGCTCGCTCCACTCATCTGGAGCTGGCTTTATAATTCACTGTGGGTATAAGTTCAGTGGGGCCAAAGCAGGGAATGATGGGGCACACACACTAAGCCTCCTCCAGCTGGGAATATGGACCCTGGTTAGCAGGCCAGGGGCAGGAGGCCTAATAATTGGTCCGTTTCAAAGGGATTTATAGATTTTCACATTCAAATGTTAATATCTGTTCTGTCTTTGGGAGGTAAGTGGATAGCGTTACCTTTTTGGGCCAGTTTTACTTCATTACTCCACAAAGGAAGAGAAAATCAAGTCGGTTTAGAAGGGCTTGTCTATATCAGTATGAAGTAGAAGCCTAGAGAATGCATGGAAAATGTTTATATCTTACTCAATGAAAGTGAATATTTACCATATGTGGCAGTTAGAAAGAAGGTCTTCATTGATCTGTTTTTGTATCCATTCAGTTTAATTTGGTGCCACATAGTTTGAGATTGTCAATGAATTATATACTTCTCCGTCCATGTTTTCTGATTTTGATTACTTCCTTAATAACTCTAATCAGACGGCTTGAAAAAAATAGTACAGGAAATTAACCTGTCTGAACAAAACACAGAGCAAGATAACATTTGGCACAGTAGTGTCTACAGTAAAGCAAAGTTTTGGCTGGGATGATTCTGTTCTTATGAATTATATGTTCATATTTTGAGCAATGTGGGCTTTTCAATATTTCACACAGCCATGCTGATATGAAAGTTAAACTGTAAATCGCAGATGTTGGACTAATGAGCAATTCCTCCTGGGTAAACAAACTCGAAATGTTAAAGAATAGCAGCATTAATACACTGCGCCATGTGGTGTAGGTTGATACAGGAGAGGCTAAAACTACACAGTTGTTTGTTTCTGCTTTTCAATTTGCATGACAGACAAAATAAAATAGCATCTGTTTTAGGCCGTAAAGCCTTTGTTGTTTTTCTTGTGAAAATTGGTTGCTTCTTTTCTGAGTGAGTCTGCTTCACGTGCATAGACGTACGTCCTGCGTTTTCACATCTGACTGCTTGTCAATACATATATATTGTTTTATATTGTTCCCCATCATTTAAGAATGGTGGAAAATCGAGATCTTGTTCACAAACCCATTCCCTGGACTAACAGCCTTCCATAGTTCTGCAATTATGTAATTTCCAGCTTTTGCAACCACAAATGTTACCAGGTCTTGTGAGTCCACTGATCATTATGCGAGACCTTGTGTGAATAATTGTAACTGTCTTTCCAATAAATGAATTAATATAACAATTTCTTTTTAAGATTTGGAAATCACTCAAATCAGCCTGGAATCATAATTATTGACAGTATTTTTGACATATGACATGACGTCATTCATAGTCACTTTGTCGAAGCCCTCCTGCAGACACCCTGTCCAATCTCTGATTTGACAAACCTTTACAGTGAAGCCAAACACTGACTGATACTCCTGTATTGGTTTAAAAATTCAAAAAAGCAGCCTCGAGATTAAAGCAGTGGCCGTTTACACGGTCTTCTCTGCATTCTATAAAGAGTCTTATTTGTTTTTTGACACATGCAAATCTATTTCTGACAACCTCCGAGTGTTCAAAGCACCCTACATCTCCAATGGGTCCCAGACCTCAACCCCGCCCTATAGTAGAAGTACCAGTATTAAAGCAGGTTTTCTTCTCTTGTGTTAGAAGAGACACAGGCGTAATAACATTTACAATTTGAGAGTGATGAAACCAAAACAGACTCTTGTTTTATTTGGTGGTCGTAAGGCAGACATGCACTATTTCCATAAAAATAATTTGACTCACCATAGACAAACTACCAGAGGAAACACATTGTAATGATTAGGTTTACTATTTGTTTTTCTAGATCCTGGTGTTAATGTCAGTCTGTCATCTTGGTGGAATAAAGTTAAAAAAAAAAAAAACGCTGAAATTTGACGAGCTGCTTGTGGAAAGCTATAAACTGAGATCTAACAAGGAGAAATATAAAATTCATTGCACCATATTATAGCGAATGTCAAGCAGAAAGCAAAGCAAAGTGGCTCATTTTGAAACTATTTGTCTGCTGTGACATGGACACGTGGGTCCCGTCGACCACCGGGACCCATAACGTTCTCATCACGTCTGACACAGCTGCTTCACTTCGCCTAAACGTTTTCCCCAAATGTCTGAAAGCGGGATTTATGTGTGCATGCTTTTGTCTGTGCGTGTGCGTGAATGTGCCAGTACGGAGTAGGAGAAGCAGAGGAAGCTAATTCAAGATGGCTTTATAATAATTCAAATGGCTCATTAGTTTAAGTTAATAAACGCAAGCGGCGGCTAATGGGTTTTAAGACAAAGGTTGTCTTGATTTAGCACCGTCCTGTGACACCACCCCGTGTTAGTGCCAGAGAATGTATCTTCAAATACAACGTGTATATTTCTGCTTTTAAAAAAAAAAGAAATGACATATTTGTAATTTGGCCTTTACTAATGCGTTCTGCAGTGGCTCGGCGTTGTTCACTCTTTGCTGAGAGGTAGTGATGCTGTGTGGCCTGGCGGTATTAAGTGACATCTTGTACTGTCTGCTAAGAACATGACCCCACCTGAGAGGGCAGTAGGTTGTCTCCATGGGGGGAAATGGAGACGGTGCAACCATTCAAATTCTGTCAGTAGAAAAGCCGGCTTCCTGGGTAGAAGGTCCTGTAAAAGGGACAGTTAATGTCCCTTGGCCTGTTTACCTTCAGGTAAGTGCGCCTATAAAACAATGGGAAAGTAGTTTTAGTACGGTGAGCAAGTGAACCACTTAGTTTTTTCGGATAAAGTGTGCATTCACATACCTTGTACAGCCCCTCACATAAAACGGCTTGTATTTGTACTGCAAAAAAACCCCAAAAAACTAGGTGCTATCGTGCTACTGCATCTACAAGTCTAATGAAGTGTTTCACTCAACGCAATTTGACTTGTAGATTGATAAATACAGTGCAGGCTTTTCTTTTGAACTTGTGGGAATCCAGGGAGTTCTGTTGTGATATGACAAAGTATTTTGTAAACAGTTTTGGATGATTTAATTTTTTTTTTTGTCATCTAATAAATACATAATTGTTGCCCCTGTTTTCTAAATGCCTTGAATATTTATGTATTCTTTCTGTGCCTTTGCACTCAGGTTGTAAATGCGTCTAGCTTATATATTCAAACACAAGAGCGTTGCCCAAAAAGAAAACAGCTTTATGGTTAAAAAATCTCAGTTCAAACTGCAGAAATAGACAGACAAAGCCTCTATAATGAGTAGAAAGGGGAACCCAGAGGGCATCGCGAGTTCACTTTGACACTTCAATTCATCCTCCGTCAACCATCTGCTGGTTTATTTCTTGCCGTCACCTTCTCAAGCTCCATTCCCATGCTTGTCGCTATGATTTGAGGAATCCTCTTATTATCCGCGATGTATTTCAAAAATGCCTTCTCCTGCACAAACCTTTTCTGATGTAACCAGCTTCTGACATCGTTCCATGACTCATCGTTTCAGCATAAAGAAAACTGTCAATACGTTTCCAAAATAACTGGCTTCAGGACCGAATCGCTACACAAACTGTATAGAAGGAGTGTAACTCAGTATTTTCCCCTAACATTTCTTCTCTGGCATTCAGATGTAAATGGGAATAGTTATTTAGCTCTAAATGACATCGTAATTGAAGGCAGACCTGCTAAACACTGAACAGACCAACAAAAATTGGTCCTGTTGGTATTTTCCTGTTACACATGCCATTTCCAGGCCCATGGGGAGCATTGTTGTGTGTCTAGTTTTCCCCTTCAACACTCATAAGTAGTGGCACTGCATTCTCAGCCAGACTGCCACACTTTGATGTGGCCAGGCATTACCATTGTACCAGCCTCCAGCCCATTCTCTCACTCTAAATGGCCCTCTTGGCTTTATATTAAATCAGAAGAGGAACTGTCAGGAGCCACAAAGGCCTCAGCTTGGCCCGCTATCAGTATGTGAAGTCATTATCATATGCCTTTGTTTAGAATGGCATTCTTTAGGGTGGGGTTTAGTCCATCTTTTGTCTCAACATCAGCGGACGCTTTCAGTGTGCCCTAATGAACAGTAATCTCCCACACGTCTTACTACTGTTAAATTGGCTGAAGAATTAGTGGATTTCGATAGCCAATTTAACTGAGCGCTAATGAAAAAGTGGGATAATGACAGCTTTAATCACCTCGCACGGGAGTTTTGAAGTTTTTAAAATCCAAAATGATGATGCTCCGAGTTATTCCCATTCCTGACAGCACAGAAATACATTTCACTTCACCCAGCAGAGTGTCACCAAAGATTTATCTGCACGCCATGCACACCACTGTTGTCCTCACTAAAAGGAACACAGAAAGGAGTGTGAGATACGACACTACCCCGTAATTGCTTAAAAAAAAAAAAAAAAAAATTACATTTTAGGGCCTCTTCGGTAATCGCTTCTGCAATACCACTCGGGAGAAAAGGACATTTACCGTCATCTCAATAAGGGAAACATTAAATAACTATCAAAGCTGTCATGAGAAATATTTTACATGATTATGGTGATAAGGTCATATTTAGAATAATCACCAAAAAAAGTGGTTTAACTTTGATATAACTTTGAGATTTTAATTTCGCGAGCAGGCAGTGGTGTGGTTTCCCTGTTGCAAGACTTCTCAGATCTTTCTTTATGAAACACATTTATCATTTATTGGGCGGCGAGCCAGAGGTCCACGCTAAATGACAAGACACGCCGGTTATATAAAATGCTAATAGGTACAGAGAAGTCAAGTTGTTTGACAAAAAAAAAAGAAAGCAATAACTTGAACATTTTTAGAACTTACAGAAGGGAAAGAAAATTAAAAGTTGTAATGCTATGCATCTACTGAGCACTTTGGTGGACTATTATTAAATTACTGAATATCTCTCAAGTCAAATACGTGGTGGTGACCTTCTCCTACATTCTACAGAGGAGCCAAGTTTCACTTACTCTCCAGAGCACCCCACTGGAAGTTCTGAACCAATACAAATATCTGAATATTGCATTTAATAATAAACTTACATTTCATATGACAACAGATGGACTCATTTAAAAAAATAAATAAAAAGGGCCATCAAAACCAATATTACCTGAGCTCTGCTCCTTTGGTGTCAGCAACACCATCCTCACCATATCATGTAGCATTGAGGGTTCTGTACAGCCTACGACACTGTAGAAAACAGTTATGGAGCGTAAACTTGGAAATGGACTACTTTACTTAAAGTCCAGCTCACGTTATACCAGTCAAGAGGCAAAAACAAAAAAACCTAACAAGGATTCCCCCAATGTCAAGGAGGACCAAGATGGCCATAAATGTGTTTCCTGTTGCTTCAGTATCAAAATCCTAATGTTCAGTCCAGGTCACATAGAGACAATTGTTCAGGATTGATTGGGTCACATCAGTGTAATCCAACCAAGCTGCTAATGTGGCTCCATGAAAATGTTTATACCGACGCCTCAAAGCCGTGAATGCCTACACAATGCTATCAAATATGTACAGTGACTACATACTGTATGTAAGTTACATCCACTTTGGTGGAAAAGTGAAGAGACATAAACATGACTGCCGGCCATGATTGGCCGGTTCGGACATGAGCCACAGGTGCAGGTGATTAAGCTGATCACACCTGAGAGCAGAGGGGGAGGGAGAGAAAAGCACAGGAAGGAAAATAAACCAACCCACAAGCCAAACTCAACTATACTGCATGCCTGGCATGTAACATGGTTATAAAGATAATCTTCCCCAAAATCCATTAATTCATTTTCTTTGCTACAATAATCCTACTTTCTCCAATATTACCATTTACTGCCCATTTTTGTAAACACAAATAAACTTAGTTGTTTTTTTTTCTTATGATTGCTATTCGGGGATAATGTTTGTATGATTCTGATGAAGATATTTTGTCTTAAGACATTTTTCTTAGCACCCTCTCAGGTGAATACCACTTGCATATTGATGATATTATATTAAAAAAATTGCACAGAAGTTAAGTGTTCATATAAAGTACAGCAGCAAGTATTCTGTTATAAATCACACTCCTAATTAAGATGTAAAAGATGCAGGGGTGTAGGTGGATTGACGGGGTGTTGACAGAAAACAGCACTTGGCAACATCTTACAAGGTTCAAATGTGGAAACGCGCACAGGGGTTGGAGTACGCGTTAATGCCTCCAGCTAATGTTTGATACCGAGGCTCCTGTTTCTGTTCCCATTACGTAGTTGAAAGTATTGATCCGCTAACAATGACATTTTTGAACGTCTCCACATCTCCACAGAAACATCCCTTTTATCAGTTTTCTTTCCCAAGTCTCTCCTCCCCCTGTTTGTTGGTTTGTGCCCACTCCTCTCTTTCCAAAAAAGGCTTATAATTACCTCTCATTTGGTGTTGCGAGCTCATTAATACATCCAGAGAGGGAGAGCGTGTCATTGATTAGATTCTCACCCAGGGTAACGACGGCGAACCCCGAGCCGTTCTGTTTGTTTCCGTATCGTCTGGCTGGACGTTAATGAGATGTCGGAAGGCAGCCGAATTTTGCTGACTCCGTCCGCGCTCAGAAGATGTGAACCAGCCTTATAATTGCTAATTTACCCTTCCACACAGCCAACCAGCTTTCAAGATGCTGTCGAGACACACCACAAGGAATAACTCTGCTCTTAATGTGTCTTCAAAGCAAGAGAGAAAGGCCCGAGGGAGGGAAGATGACATTTGTTTTATGAAAAAAAAATTAAGATATACAAGTTGGATAAACAAAGTAAATATTGCAGGGGCGAGTCCCAAAAGCAGATAGGGTGCAGATTGTTTATTTAGTTTATATCAAACACTTATTTGCAGTTTAAAAATAAATGAAAAATCTTAAACAGATGGACAGAACTGAACGAAGCCTCAGAAATTATTTATTTATTTATTTATTTATTTATTTTTACTTTTCAGCTATTGAAAGTTAAAAAAAAAAGAAAAGGTGACCAAACAAGATTAGACATCCAAGAATATTACCTAATTCTAATTGAGTGTTGTTTTTCATTACCTGTTGTTGTTTACAGTTAACAATATAAAAGATCCTCTTTGCTGTACGGACAAACCTCTGATGACCTTTGTTACTCACATGGAGGACTGCAACTGTTCTTTTAGGGAAAGTCTGTGTCGTTTCTGTTATTTTCTGTTATTACGCCCACCTTATTGTGAGATATCATGTTACTAAATTTTCTGAGCAAACATGTTTAATATAAACCTGACGACAATGCCCTGACACGCTTATCGGACTTTAAAATTTTTAGTATTTATTGTGCAGACTTGGGTATGGATCTCGTCCCTACTATCCTAAATTTGACAAATATACCTTAATAAAAACTAAATAAGTCTTATAGATTTAACATTTTTTTTAAATGTAAATATAACAGAAAGAATGTTATCTAATATAGAGGACTTCATATACATTCATTCAGACGGTGCTCTCCTTCCCAATATACAGTACCTGTACACACCCAAACTCTATATAGAAATACACATGCAATCACCCGTGAATAATCCCGTTTACAGTGCAAGAGACACCCTATAGTTTCCTCCCTGTTCTTCATCCCTGTACTCGGCTACTATATTAAGTCTGAGCCTTTTTTATTTTAAACAGTTTCATGCTTGGACATTGTTTCCAGTCTTGACTGAGTTTGTTCCAAATCCTCACTCCGCTGACTGATGAAGAGCTCATCCTCCTCATTGTTGTTCAAACACTCTTGGTTCTGAAATCCAGATTCCCCCTGTAGTATCAGGGAGTTTTAGTAGGCTGGAATTAATAAATAAGGCATTAGTGTGGTCTGAACAAAGGAAAGATTTGTACATGGAAAATATGCTGAACTTACTTCATACTTCAACTAAAAACCTCCAGCTACTGTCAACTCCGCTCATCCAACAGAAGGCCTGATGTATGAAGATCCTGCATAAAGTACAGCTACATTTCTTTTCCCATTGCTTTTTCAGTTTGTGAGCATGTAGTGGCTGATTTGTTGAGTAAGAATGACACCATAAGTGATTTCACTCGCAGACAAATACATAAAAAAATTGTTTCCATTAGGACCTTGCTGAGTTGCAGAAAAGCAAATACATTTTGAATTCTGCATGGAAAAGGAGACACAGACATAAAAGCAATCAAGATGATTGTTCATAAAGTTAAAATGTGATGTGCAACACAGAAAAGATCTTATAATATAATCTGCAAACAAGAGTTGGGGCGAGCCCGATGCATCTCGTCACAAGATCTGCAGCCTCTCTGCTGAAGGCTGACCCAATTCAGCCAATCATAGGCAGTGAAAAGCGATGCAATAATAAGCAACGCAAGCATTTTCAGAGGCAGTAAATCACACTACACGTTGTACAGTAATCTATTAGCATAAACGCTTCAGGATTTTGAAGATTTGGGAGACACATATTCTTTAAAACATGCTAAATCAATAGTATGTGATATTTGCATGTCTCAGGTGCCTCATTAGTCGTTCACTTTCCACAGTGTGTTTGCAGTGTGGCGTCTATATCATGACTGTGTCTGTTTTAGTAGATTCAGCCCATAGGGTCGGTGAAAGTAATCCCACCTAACTATTATGTGTGTGTATTTTGTCTGACACACACACACACACACACACACACACACACACACACACACACACACATAGACACACGCTCACACTGAAGTATACACTTTAAAATACATTTGGCCCTGTGTATGCTTGGTGGCTTCTGATAAGCTAACAAACACAGCTTTTCAGTCCATCTCGATCATATGCACATGATCACACAAGCAGCAACAGACACAGAAACCCATGCACACAGCCACACAGCCACACAGCCACACAGCCACACAGCCACACAGCCACACAGCCACACAGCCACACAGCCACACAGCCACACAGCCACACAGCCACACAGCCACACAGCCACACAGTCACAACTAGGAATTCCCGATGCAGACTTACACGCTCTGCCCCGGAGTCACATCATTTCCTCTTACCCTTTTTTACCCCATGCTGTCAGGAAAAGATCAGCATCTTCTCCGCCTTACTCACCCATTTCGTATGCGTCTCCTCAACACCACCTCCATCTGCATTTGTACGCCTATGTCTTATTTATCCATTCCTCTCAGATAAGGTCTCGGGAGATGAGAGACATCTGCCGCACGTACTTTGAAGATGCATCGCATTGCTCAATTGCATACAGGGCCGAGGTCTCGTTTGCATTCAGTGGCATGGAGAGTGCATCACTAACAGGTGGTGGGAGAGAACATGCATGGCAGGGCGTTTGATAAATAAAATATATTATGGTAATGTCACTGAGGAAAGGGAGAGATGCGACTATTAGGAAATTGGCTTGCATTACATTCACAAGCAGAAACGCGTGGATGCTGGAGGAGGTGGACGCTGAAGCCACACACACACACACACACACACACACACACACACACACACACACACACACACACACACACACACACACACACACACACTAAAAAAAACATAAATAATGTGAAACATATCCCTTCTAAATGTGAGAGCATGTTTATTCCCTGGGAGTAGAGCATAGATTAAGTAGATTTGCATACATTTCCAAATACATATTCAAAAATGCTTATTTGTGAAAATGAATGCAAATGAAGTGCGCCGTTGATGGACTGACATGAGAAGAACATAACACTCGGTGCTGGCAGATGGTGCTGCGCCTCTTTTGTGTGTGTGTGTGTGTGTGTGTGTGTGTGTGTGTGTGTGTGTGTGTGTGTGTGTGTGTGTGTGTGTGTGTGTGTGTGTGTGTGTGTGTGTGTGTGTGTGTGTGTGTGTGTGTATCCCATTACCTTAATGCAAACTTGAGGCCTTACGCTGGACAAAAGTTGGACAAGCACTCTACCATCAAACCAAATAAAGAATGTGCATTCAGTAAGGAAGGAGGGGGGTTATGGTAGGGGGTGGATTAAAGCAACATCTTGAAATCTGTTTTGCATAGAACTCTGTGGACACACACACACACACACACACACACAGATAAATGCAAGACAAAGCTGAAAAGCGTAAACAAAGCGCTCGGTTTAACTTCAGTTCAGCATACGACCCACTTGCATAATCTGAGAGTTCACCTGAGGTCAAAGGTCTTTAGACTCGGGGGCATCCCATCTTGGAAAATAGGAGCCTTGCAATTAATCACGCATTTGGTCCACAAGAAGACGTTATCTGTCCATTTTGTCAGAGGTGAACTGACCTAATGGTGACAGCTTCCACCAGTTCAGTGTGACTTTAATGCAGATTGAACATGACGTACGAAAGACGATTTCTTACCAAAAGTGTGGTGAAGCGGCACAAGGCTTTTCTTTATAGTCCATGATCTTTTGTTTGTAAGATAATAGTATTAATCTCTAAGTTTTCAAAGAAGTAGGAAGCAAAAACCTTATGGGAAAAGTGATATACCTTAAAGTTTAAAGTTTAAAGCAGGAAATTCTACCTTCATTAAAAAAATAAAAAATAAAAACGTCTTTGCTGCTATACTTATTTTGGCAGAATCTCAGGGTGAGGTTGGCATTTGGGTTGTCAATCTCAGCCCCAATAAGAAGGGCATGTTGAGGCTGGGATGAGGTTAATACATGACAAACAAACAAGAGAGAAGGAGGCCCTCTGTTCTTCTATGGTACATACCTTCTAGTGGGAATCAGGCCCAGATGTGCCATGGGTAACTCCTGGTGGAAGTAGTGACTCTGGGGGTCACGCTGGGGCAGCTCCTACACTCTTCATTGCACACAGCTGTGCTTGCCATGCAGAAACCCCTCACCTTTGACTTTGCGACCCCTTTGGTACAACTTTGATAGGAATGTTGGGTGATTGGCTCCTTCGCTCCCCTTTTCATTTCCTGTCGCCTCAGTTTTCACATACAGCTTCTCGAGTCACTCGATTGCCTCCCTGCTTGTGCCTGAATAGGGATCTTCTGAGTTACCAATGGATTGCCTTCAGCTTGAATATGAATTATGGATGGATTTGAAACTAACAGTAAATCAATGATGTCTGCTCAGAAATGCATTGGACTCGTGCAAACTCATTATTCGATAAGCAACGCCGGCACCGTAATCCCTGGTACTCAGGTGTTAGAGCATACTTAACCAGCCTGACACAGTTTGAGTTTATAATTAAAGGTCATGTATGAATCAATATTTGGCCACAAAGGATAGATTTCTATTACATTTCAAGGGGGTTTTCAGTGTGGCAGTCTCAGATGTGATCATGCTACTCGACTAAATTACTACCTATTATATCTCCTTAGTAGATCAATTAGTTATCTCTGGTTTACATTCAGTAACCATTCAACGCACATTTACGCTTTAAACATCAGTAAATGCAGCACAATTGCACAGGTGTTGTACTCAGTCAAGGTGGGTTGTGGATTTCAAAGGCGTTCAAGGACAATGAGTGTGTCTTTTTGTGGATGAGTTGAACTAGCTCTCTTTCTTTATGGATGAAAAAAAAATGTTGAATGCGCAGATGAACAGCTTCCTATTGACTTTGAATTTCTCTCATCTCAGTTTGTGTCTCCTGATATTGACTTAATTCTGTTGAGATTCAGTACAAACATCTAAACTATATAATGAATGTGGTTAAAAATGACAGGTTAAGGCGCTTTATTTGTTTGGGCATTCCTCTTGATGAATGACCCTTTCTCTCATCCTGATTGCAATCTGCTTTTTCAGTCTATTGGCCTTCATCATTTTGTAAAACCCAACTCCAAGCTGGATCTGGACTTTATTTAAGGTAACGGTGCCTACGAATGAAACGGATCACATGTTGATGGATTACAAATGTTTTTTGAGATTCCATCAAAAATTAGATCGATTTCTCAATTCAGATGGAATGCAGCAAGGTCTGTTTAAAGCTTAAAATAACCTTTTTTTTCTTTAAGAAACCCCCCTCCTCATTACAAACTCTCCTCCTTGAGGGAAGTGGAAGGATGGGGATTTGGACTGCCACAGATGATGGATGGGTGCTGTGGTGTAGATGAGGTGAGATGTGAGACATTCCCTCACTTTTCTTCTTTTTTTTCCTTTTTTTTTTTTGTCTCTTCTGAGGCCAAATTAAGATGAAGGAGAGTGGCGTTTAAACTCGTTGCCTTTGTGCTTCATCCAGTCTGAGTCTGGGTTCAGTTGTCTCTTAGAAGCCTGGGACAAATCCATTAGCTCTGCTGTATCTCAGCTCCTGCAGGCGTCACCTTAGTTGGTGTCACTTTGGAGACGGATACAGATAAAACGAGAGGCACAAAGAGTGAAAGGCGGCAGAAGTCAATTAAAAGTAAGAACAAGATCAGTCCCCTAAAGTTTACCAATGAAACTATTGGTTGGGTTATTGATTTAGAAAAAAAAATAAAAAATACAATTATATATATATATAATTAAATTTATATATATATATATATATATATATATATATATATATATATATATTAAGTCTGAATAGGAGATAGAGCTGACTGGTTGTTAAACAAAGCAAAATTGGGCAGAGCCTGTTAAAATCCCGTTAAAATCTTTATTCACCCAAGTGTGATTTGTCTCTTTTTCTTTTTAAAACAATGTCGATATTAAGTTTCAGTATTATCTATACAACATCAGTAAAACTAAACTCATTCTCTTATGTAAGCCTAAACAGACGTCGCACTCACAGAGAGTGAAAACAGCAGATGTACTCCATCTACGGGAGATCGTACTTTAATATGCTGACAACTTGAAGTGCACATTAAAATTCAGAGATGGCTCTCTACTTAGTGAGTTGACATTTACAGATGACCAGAGGACTGTGATTGTATTCCTAGGTGCTGCGTTATGCTATTATAGTGTTAATGTAGCCTGTACGTTTCTTGTAAAAGGCAGCTGTCTAAATTGAAGGGACTTGTAACACCATGACGATGCGCCCCACCTACAAGGGAAACGTATCCGGCCAGCAGTTAAGTCTTTGTACAAAGTGACATGAGTGTGATCTGCCCTCTGCTACCAAAAACAATTCCATTTTCATCAAGTTCAAATAAACATAGCCTTTTTGTCTTTGCATCTGATGATAACCTAGAAACGGGTCATTGTAATTTGTTGTGGTTGTCCGTTACTTTTACGGTAATGAATGGGGCTTGTCATAACAGGGAAAAACAAAGGAAATATCTGAGACACAGACTGGAATTGTCCTCCACTGTTCATCTTCTTCCCACTTGAACTTGTGACACAATAAGGAAACAGTGATGGCGAGGAGTTGAAAGGTTGGTTGGAAGGAATGTGTGACGGAGCAGCATTAAAAACAAGGTTGTGATGAAAGAAGGGGGGGGGGTGAACTCAGAGGCAGCAGTGCAAGATACAGCTTAAGTATCTACATTTTAATTCACATGAACAGTTTTAATCAGCATTTGAACATTTTACAGAGAATGTTTAATATATTCAAATGGGGAATTTCTGCTTCCATCTTGGGAGCGTTTACATGGAAATAAAAAACAACCAAAGGCTCTATTACATGACAAGCTGCAGATCAATGAAAAACTACATTGACATGACGCGCATATTAAATTTTGCATTTGAATTGCAGTTTGTTTATAGACTAGATGTCTACACATTAGAAAGCACATTTAGTCTTGTGCCAGTGACATCTATAACAATACAACAAAAATAACTCACAAGTTGCTTTATTACAAAGTGCATCATCCGCAAATTCAGCTGAGCGAATTCAGTTCAATGAACAATTTCTACAGTGGGAGGCTTTGAGTTTGACAATAGCAAGTGTATTTTCCCACTTTTCTCAAATGTTACCCCTTTTCAATTACTCTTGAATGCAAAATTCACTGTCTACTAAATGTTTACACATGAAATATTCCGTTGGAATAGAAGTAGGTCATTTTGAAAATGCATCATATGTCCACTATTTAACCGATTTACAAAGTTTTGTGACTGTGGCGAACATTCGAGGCCGATGAATCACTTCAATATACATGTTTTATTTTTCAATTTTTATTGTTACGCACAAATACTCAGACTTATTGAAGCAGGATACTTTTTTCCCTTTGAAAATCTCCTATGGTGACATTTTGGCGGTGGATGCAGTTTTATGCGCTGAGCAGACAGGAATGTCAGACTGTGTGGTCCTAATTGTGATAACTATTCCACGGTTGTTTCATGCAAATGTACTCTCTTAGCAACTGAAATTCCCAGTGGTAATAATAACAGGGACAATAAAGTATTGTAATATATTCTATTCTATTCCAATGTCAATCCGCTTCAAAAGTGAGTATAGTGCCTGTTCAAAGATGGTAGCCTTCATAGTGAGGTCCTAGATTTTGAGATGCTGTTGTACTCTGAAATCATCGAAGCACCTTCGCCCAGAAAACTCTGTTTCTTTGAGTAATAAATATGGCTCAGTTGGAAGAGCGTTTTGTATTGTAATCCCAGTGTTTACATTTGGATCCTTGACCCCTTGTCCAAGTGTCCAAGTGTACCTGAACAAGAAGGTGAACCACAAGTGGGTCGTTGGTCCTTGCATGACTGCTGTTACCATTGGTGTGTGTTATCAACAATTGAAGTTATTAAGAACCGTTACTGTATACTAACATTAATCAAGTGGATTTCATTATATTTGCTGGGTAGATATTTGTGTTAATGAGCAGAGGAACAAGTGCGACTTAAGTCAGTAGCTTTTATCATTTAAACATAGAAACATCAAGATGCACATGGTGAAAATCTTGACATACCATCAATTAGTACTTCAAGCACATATGAAATGGGGCTCATGTAATGGCGCAAACACTGAAATCTGTGTATATCCTTAATTGTTGGCAGGTGAGTGTGTGCGCTTGCATTTGTGTTTATTGAAAGATTGTGACTAACGCTATAAAATGCCTTGAGGCTTGTAAGGTGGGGAAATGGTGTTATATAAGTGAAGCTCATTTAATTTTACACAGAACAATTGTGTACTCTCTTGATCGTAAAATGAAATAAAAAAAAAAAAACCACTGCTGTCCAGAGATGTGGTAAACAATCACTTGTATCTCATTCGGGCAGCGCAACGTGCCAGATGTTGTGTCAGTAGCTCCGCAAACTGTCTTGATGCAGTAAACCCCGTCCAGCTGGTGCTTCAAGGAGATTAAAGCAAATATTGAAATACCACTTGACCGTTCTCTGAAGCCTGAGTCTGATAGAGAAAAAGTAAGAAGTAAATTCTGTAACATGTTTCTGAAAGAAAGAAAGAGCTTAACATAAACGGAATAGGATGTCGCACAGTGATCTCAGTAGATTTTTTTTTGAGGCTCTCTCAACAACTGATACTATATTTTTCTTTAGGCATTTTCATTAGAAAAAGAAAAGTCTGGGTTTCGTGTCCATATGCATGAACTATAATAATATACAAACAAAAATAACTTAATCTGATCGCCACCGCTCTTTTGATCCTGAGATCCGCGGGTGAGAGGTGAGACTTGTGCTGTAGACACAATAACAACTCTTGAAGCCGTGCATGCTGCTTTCAAAAGCCCTCGCGAGGTTTTCACTTAATTCAATTGCTGAAACGGCTCCAAAAATACATAAAATATTTTCAACTTAAACCACTGGTAATGGAGAGATTACCTCCACATCCCACAATGGCTGAAATGATTACACACTGCTTCCCTGCGATTGATTTTAGATGCCATTGGCAGAGCGGCTTGTAGGAGAGGGGAGACTTCCTCTTCTATCGTCAGACTGAGGGAAGCAGTTTGATAGAATTACCAGAGGGAACACTATAATCAGGATGAGGCTCGATCTCTGAATGTCTGTTATTAAAGCGGACTTAAATTTTGATCTGAAAACAAGTTGTGAGGTTTTTTTTGTTTGTTTTTTTACATTAACATTGCCTTCAGAAGATTTCTCATTTATCAGTACTTGTTAGAATCATGTCATCTCTTGTATTATTGTATTATTTTTGTTAATGAAAAGAAGAAAAAAAACTACTATAGTATATATAAGTATGTTCTCTGCAGCAGGTTCCCTTTCTTTAGTTCTCCCACACCCTGACTGTCTGATTCCTGCACTGACTGTAATGTTTCTGAGCACCGGAGGGTTCAGGTTTCATACCGAGGTATGGTATCTGCCAACACGGCTGTTGGCATGAGCCCCTCTCATCTATCCATGACCATGTCCCTGTTATACCTGATACACTGCACAAGCACAAATATGTATTCTCTCTATCCTGTCACAGATAAGGTTTTTTTGTCTGAGG
The DNA here is from genome assembly GCF_963383615.2 of Lipophrys pholis. Classification (NCBI taxonomy): domain Eukaryota; kingdom Metazoa; phylum Chordata; class Actinopteri; order Blenniiformes; family Blenniidae; genus Lipophrys; species Lipophrys pholis. The sequence goes on along the minus strand of NC_137640.1, from coordinate 23,820,539 downwards.
CTCACAATGTAAGCGTTATCTCTGCAGCCACAACTCCGGTGTCCAGTGTTTTTCTTTTCTTTTCTTTTCTTTTCTTTTTTTTTTTGTTCAAGAGCATGTCTGACACAGTGCATCGAGGTAATCATAGTACAACCATTGCTGTGATTGATACTTCCCGCAAAGCCTTATGGGATGCCGTGTTTTTACAGAAGGAAAAGGGTAAGCATTTTTGTTTCTCCAAATGAAAAACAAATGGAGCTGGATGGAAAACTGTAGCGGGATGGAAAGGGATCACTACTTTTGTGGTTCCAAGTCAACCACAAGGTCACATACCAGAAATCAGGATCCCCCACAGTGGAAGGAGTTTTTTTTTTCTTCTTTTTTTTTTTTTTTTTAACAGCAGAACATTTTAATACGGTCATGGCTGCCATAATCATGGGAATTTGCCGGTTAACAATCCTTTAGTTGCTTCAACTGTCAAATGCTATCCTTAACATGCACAGTACCATAAACTGTATGGTATTTGTCCTTTGAATAATAGACTACTGTAACAGGCTAAAGATGCTTGAAGCTCAAAATCCACGGTATCCAACGATGCCTGGTAGCGACCGACTGTAGGTTGAAACTTGACCACAATAGCATGCTGTTCTGTGGCATTTTTCAGTGTACCCCAGAGACATTAGACCAATTACCTCATTAAGTAATGTGTCTCTCTAAGTGAACTGGTCTGTTGAGCGAGAGACGGGCAGAAAGAAAGCAGGGGTGGGCGAGGATAAGAGACTGTTTGAAAGGGGGGGGGGGGGGGGGGGGGCGCAGAATATGAGAGTGAGGCAGTGAGACTGTGTGTTGTATAATGAGTGAGCAATGGGCTCTTTTTCGGAGTATCCAAAACATTGTTCAATCGCTACCAGATGGCAGAGGGAAAATACAGTGGGGGGGGCTTGATTACCTCTAAGCTTTTTCTCTTAATTTCACTGGAGCTGTGATGTCCCAGCTATCACAAAGGCTGTATTTCTTTACAGCACATAATAAAGTGGGTGTGGAAGAGCTATAAAGAGTGCCATCAGGTACTTTACACGTGCAAAGTGATTTATTGAAAGAAATGGGAGGATATGGCACGAGCGAGGTTGTCGTCTTTTAAAATTGGGGCAATGATGTTCTGAATATCACTATCTCCAATGAATTAGCACCATTGTTCTGCAGCTGAATGTGTTAATACTTTGATAGATGCATAATTTTGGCTCAAGAGTACCCTCATTGGGACGATAAAAACTGCTCACACTTTATCACATCTTCTTTGTCTTCATAATATTCCGAGTGATGGAGCTGAGGGTGTTTTCACTGCAGTGCTTTGCTGAAGCGTGAAAGCTTCGACAGCATTAAGAGGTCATTTCCACTTCCTCTTAGCATATGACCATATGCCCAGGCAGCTGGGTTCAGGTCTAGTGTGAGCCAACGACAGGACTGATGAGATCATTAGTCAGAAAACGTTAGAGGACCTCTTGGGTGTCCCATATATGTCATCAGGGGTCCTGTAGACCCACTACTTTGCTGATAGATCGCCACTCCAGCAGGAATAATGTTTTAAAGTGAATGCTGGGTTGTTGATGGACACCTGACTACATATTGACACGTTCTCTTGACTAGAGTGTCTGGACAGCATGCGATTTTTGCATCTCTGGTTAACTGTTTTAAAAAATCTACAGTGCCACAGCTGATTTGATCAGGTTTGTGGCCTGCCAGACTGTGTTAAATTGCCCAGAGTGCTCGCCTCGTTGTCTCGTCACAGCAACTGTTATGCACACAATTGGTCCTGGCTGCCATGCTGGCTGCGTCGAGGAGTCTGCTTTCTACCTTGTGTTGCAAACAAAAGTCAATTACACCAATTAATCTGGCGGGAGAATGGAATGGAGTTCAAGATTGTTTTGCATGAGTCAAAACAAACACAGTCCTTTTTCCTTTTTTCGCGTCGGACAGATTACCGTTAATGAGGGTAAGTCGTTGCGTTTGTGACTATTTCAGCAATGTGAACATTTAGTAGATGGAGATCATGTTGTGCATTTCGTGCTGGCAAGATATGGGCAAAGCCTGTTTATGTTCCGAGCCCTGAGCTCTCCTCTGGCATTATCAACTGCAGACTAAGTGAATGGGGAAAGACAGACTTTCAGAATGAGTTGGTTACAGATGGAGAGGATCATATCTTCAAAGGGACAGAAACACAGTTCGGTTTGAAAGCAGAACAGTTTTACAAGAGTGGTATGTTTTAAATCATCTTCCGAGAAGGAAGAGCAGTGAGTAGAGTGCTATAAAAATAGACATATAAATGTTTTTTTTATAAAAGTTGAATGACAGAGATATGAACCGTGCTTTAGACAAAAGAGAAACATTCCTTGTGCTGCTCAGGTGCTGTTGTCGTCCTGATTTGTTCGCTGGCTGCATTTCTAATGAAGCCCAGAGCTATTTGCTGTATTCAGGCTATTGAAAGGTAACCCAGCCGGTGGTTTATTAGCGAGGGCATTAAATCGACCACTTTCTTATAAACTCTTGTACCCGAGACTCATAGAATCTGCAAAGTGATGATGAAGCCGTGTTTTCTGGGTGTGGCGCGCGCACACCATGTGGCTATCGTGATAAACCTCAGCAGGAGTGGATCAAAGCATTGAGAGTGACCAGGGAATGTCTCTTCCCAGCTCCCAGACATTATAGTTATTTTTATTATTACTATTCTGCACGTGGGATCTTTGTGCTTGCAAGTGACTACAAAAGCGGAGTTGAGCTTTGACATTCATAAAATATTTACTTAATAGTATTGCATTTTTAGAGCGCTTGCTCTCACTATAAGCCATTACTCATGAATTATTGGCATTTGTCGGCAAGCTGAAATGTGATATTCTTGCCTCGCAGTTTTCTAAAGGGCATTTTAAATTATTAGTCGACATCAGGGTAGGCGTTATGGCTTGCTACAAATAGAAGACGTCCTTAAAAAGTTGATTTGTCTTTGTGCGGCACCAATTCATCATGCTGTATGTGTTAACATTATTTTCATTTTCTCACATTGTTCTGACTTTGTGGCTTGGCTCTGACAAATTAAAGAACCCTGATTAACATATCTATGAAATAAAAACTTAAAAATTCGCGACCTCTCGTCTTGGCCTTTGCACTGAAGTCCCCTGACTTCTGAGAGAAGTGCTGCTAGTTTCCTCAGCTGTTCCTGGGTCTCCGGCCGTCCGATAAGCTGATCCGGTAGGCTCATTCCTGCCTCCCTGACTCCCTGACTCCCTGACCTCTCCGCTCTTGGTGTAATTGCCTCTGAATTTGATGGACCAGTGTCTCTGAAGCAGATGACGTCTCTCTCTGCACCTTGTGATAACAGCTCAGAAGGCCTCTTCCTCCCTGCTCACCACAAACCCCTTTTAATGAACATGTTAACGTTGGTGGCAAAGGAAGTGCTTCAGCCATCTGCTGATGAAATCGAATCTCTGTTCGTCAGCCCCACAAACCTCTGGTTTTCATTTCCACTTGGGGGATAACTTCAAGCTTTCCATCATGCACCTTTTAGCAAACACTTACGGTGCCGGGATACTGTATGCGGCCTGTTATATGTGGGTTTCTGCTTAATACAGATGTCAGAAATCCCTCTTCCTCTTGTTGTGATCAAAAAACGTTAAAAAGGATCCCCTCCTTTTTGAAACATGTTTTTGTTTTTCATCGATGGAAGTTTTGCCAAGCTGAAGGGTCTCTCCCAGCCTTCTGTACCGCATGTATTTCCACCCAAAATATAATGTGATGTCTATAATTACATTTAAGTGACAAGATTGAAATAATTAGCAAACCAGATAATGGGACAAAATACAGGCTTATAAATTGGATCACATATATTCTGATGCAAAGCATATGCCGGCAGAGCGACGCAAAGCCGAAAAATTTTCACAAACAGTAAAACAGATGTTTGCAAAGGGCTGAATTTGATCCAGCTTAGAAACCATAGGACTTGTTCTCTTATCTTGTGTTTTAGAGGTTAATCAAAATGTGCCATCCCAAACATCCAGGGTGTAATGAACACAATAAAGACACGGAGTATTTGCTTGGAAAGCTGAAAGTCACATTTTTTGAGGGATCGAGAATGGAGTTCAACATTTTGATGGATGTATAGGCGCTGAGTCATGAAATGCACATGCAGAAAGTGTCTGGGTTTTGGACTGCCCCTGAGCCACGGTGGTGACGCAAAAGAAGGGTGGGTGATAGATGAAGATGTACGGCTGCAGATAGACCATCAGATTAGTGGTTTGTTATATCTAATGTTATGGTGTAATCAATCCCATTCATCTCCTCTCTGTCCCCTCCTCCCTCAGCGATTAGATCTGGTATCCCTGAATGCACAGCCCCAATGACATCCAGGTACACACACACACATATACACACACACACACACACACACACACACTAAACCACCACGCAGTCATCCCTCTTTTGATCTCCTTGTTGAATGTCTTTCCCCAATGCCATAATGGAAGACAGCCCCTAAGGTTTTGCTTTTTTGTCACACATCTTTTGGTGATTATTTCCATCTTTTCTTCTTCCTCTAAACAAAATGTGACGTATTTAAGAGAGTTGCCCTATCGCCAGGGTTCTCTAAAGTCCTGCCAGCTCTGTTGTTCCTCATAAAGAGATGAGCTAATTGCTAATGGTGCACTCGGAGTGGATAAAACACACCAGCGGTCATATTTACTAAGTGAAATATGTGCGGCACATGTTAACAGAATTGTTAGGCTATAGAAGTTTGGAAAACAGCCTGATACACTAACGTGAATACTTCAGCAATATTTACCATGGATGCAATGACTCACCACTGGTGTAAAAACCCTGATTACGCAAAGTTAATTAAAATGTCACAGAACGTCTCACATCTTGGTCCCAAACAATAACAACTTCAAAACGTCTCTGAGAAAATGGTTTGTATTAATCCGCCTTTAATAAATCTCCTTGATGGCAATCCAGTTGTGTTTGATTTTTGTCTCGTGTTTTGTACTACAGATAAATGTATTTGACTATTTATATGTACTTTATGATTCATGTAAATGAACTGTGAACAGCTTGGTGGAGGGCAGTCTGGCACTCAAATATAAAGTGATCAAAGGTCGGTTGTCCTCATCTGAAATATCCACCTTGTCAGTTTTCAAAATACCTAAAACCAAAAAATAATATGTTTTTTTTTTAATTAATTTTTTTGCTTGTCAAAATGCTCCTACTTTCTCACACATGTGAGAAATCCACCCTAAAGACATGAGTCCCGCCAGTTAGTAGCCATTTGCCAGACCTCTGACTCTGTTGTCAGGGTTGTAGTTGCAGAGTGTGACGGACCTAACATCTGGCAGCTATGACAGGTAAAAAGAAGAATAAAGCACTATTCCACCATCAGCACTAATGGGAATAAATGGCTCACCTGAGCCAGCTGAGATCAAACCACATCCTGCTACCAGCACCTTAAGGTTCTCCGTCAATCTAGGGCTCCGAACAGGCCTTTCAGTCAGGAAAAGAATGTCTCAAAGCAAAGCGAAATGTTTACGCTATGAAAAACGCTTTCTTTGCTAAGATTGGAGAAAGGAGGAGTACCTGGGTGTGTGTGTGTGTGTGTGTGTGTGTGTGTGTGTGTGTGTGTGTGTGTGTGTGTGTGTGTGTGTGTGTGTGTGTGTGTGTGTGTGTGTGTGTGTGCGTGTGCAAGAGCGTGAGTGCGTGCATGCCAGACAGACGGGGCTGACAGTGTAAGTGCGGTTTCCCATAGATTTAGACGTGAGCAAGTCTTTCCTGGCATGACTTCTGGGGAACTTGGTCAAAGTGGGCATCATATTTGGCTTAAATCATTGAAGTTACAAGAAGTGAGATTAGCAGAACTACCAATGCTAATTAATATCACATGGAGGAGGAACGTAGTCATTGGGGTTTGGGAGTGCCATCTTTAGGTGATGACAATGTCAGACATCTTGCAGTATTTTGTGGTTTGGGAAAACTCCCTGCGAACAATTCTGTCCATGACCCAAACCAAATGATTAGATTCTCTCCCTTTAAGAAACGTTCCGCCAGCGAACATGTGAAAGGAAAATGTCGAAGTGCAGTATGCACATCAGTTAAAAGCATTGCTCTGTTAGAGCAACTGTTACACCTTTGATCGACTCTGACCTTTCATTCCAAAGTCATTTTTTCCGCTCTCATGTAAATCCGATGGGTCACGACCCGAACCAGCAGAATTTAAAACAAACCCAGAAAAATATTATTTCACGCTTGTTTTATATCCGATTAGTTCAAACCCTGTAAAGCTGCAGTTCACCTGTTTCAGTTCACATGCCACAGGGATCCCACTTTTTAGGTTTTTAGAACAAATAATTCTGTCATAATTAATTGATTTAACCAAACTAACATAGTCATCATATGCAGATAGAAGCATCAATTGAGTATCTGAGGATACACACTTGATGTTTTGTGGTTGAAATCTTTGGGTTTAGGGAATTCAAATGATCAACAATAAGATTTTAGGAATTATAAAAAAGTAACTGAATAACTGCTAAATAGCAATAACAGTCTTGTTGCATCAGCATTTAAAGCTAATCAACAGCCATAACATTATGACCATTGACAAGTTAACATCGCCGATTATCTCTTTACCTTGAGAGTCGGATACATCAGGCAAGAAGTGGACATGTTGTCCACAAAGTTGATTCGTTAGAAGAAAAGTGCATTTTGCAAGGGTCCCATATGCGTGACTGCATGAGTGGGTGAGAGCATCTCTAGCACTGCAACTCTGGCAGGGTTGTTCCCCGTGCAGAAAGGTCAGACAAGGAAGCGAAGGACTGAACTGACAAGGAGGAAAACTTTCCTAAATGCACGTGGTGCTACCGAGACCTCGCCTCACAGACGACAGTCGTTAAAAGATCTGCTGCTCACAACACAGCACACTCTCACGGGTCTGGTGGAGTCCACAACTCAATGGATCAGGGCTGATTAGTGTAGAGCCGTGTTGTAAACATTCATTTAAATTGTTAAACGAGCCAACAACAAAGACTACAAAGATGGAACCTTTCTTAACTGTTTCAAATTTCTGCTACATCCCACGTCAACTTATGTAGTCATTTAAGAAAAATAAACGTGCCCTCTCTCTGCCCCCCCCCCTCCCATTTCCACGGTGGGCTAATGCCTGACCTGGAGTGTGTGTGTGTGTGTGTGTGTGTGTGTGTGTGTGTGTGTGTGTGTGTGTGTGTGTGTGTGTGTGTGTGTGTGTGTGTGTGTGTTAGAAAGCCGGTAGCAGCATGAAGGGCATCTGACCTAGAAAACCAATTCTACAGTGCAAGTTGCATTGATTTGCTGTGGCTTTGGACAACTGTTAAAAAAATAATCAAAAATAACATTTAAGCCCACACGCATGAGAATGCTACTTTTTGCTTACATCTATCAGATGACATTTATTTCACTGCAACAAAATAATAATAATAAAAAAATAAAAAAAAAGGTAACAAACCCAACTTTGGGAAGAAGAACACAGAAATGACATGACGGTGGGTCTTGTTTACCAAAAACTGTTATGAAATCTTGTTAGTACAATGAATTTCTATCTAACATAGCCCCACAGCCCCAACCCTCCAGCCTGTAGCTGTTTGTGCTGCGTTAGCTTCAACAATGAACTCCACATGTGAGAGCTCTGAAAAAAGTAAAGAGAGGATTAATAGCGAGAGAGGAGAAAGACAGGACGGGGAACAACGTGGAAAGGGAATAGTGCCTGATCAAGCGATAAGAGGAGATAGATACTGATGCATGCGTGTGTCGGATAAGACAAGGAGGTGTAGAGAAAAAAATGGTTAAACATTCTGGGGAGTGGAAATAAATGCATCAGGGTGGAGGGAGAGAAACAGAGGACGTCTGCAAGGAATGAGAGCATTTAAAAAAAAAAATGAAGGAAAGTGCTTGACAAGAGAGAGGGGGTGCTGGAGGACTATAACTGAGGCAGTATTCACACTGCAGTTTTGAGTGTCCTAGTTTTGACCCCCACTCTTTTGGTTCTCCAAGAATGATCTGATGTTTTGCTATCAGTTGTAAGAGAGTAAAAAAAAAAAAAAAAACCCAGCCCTACTAAAAAAGACATTTATTCCCACTCAACAATACAAAAATAACATTGGAAAGTTGTGGAAATCTTTTGTGGTAAGACACATTTCACTGTGTCTTGTGTCAGTAGTTTTTACTCCTGCAGCTATGGGGAATATTTAGGTGGGAGCCTGTATTGCAGTAAAAAGGTAGTCTGGCAAGATATGTCAATTAAAAAAATAAATGTTGAGTATTCTAAAACGTTAAATGTGCAGTTGTATCCAATTCATTAAACAAACATATGTATAGGTGTTGGTGTGTATCACAATAGTGAAAGTAAATACAAATAAATAAAAAAAATGCACCTGTCTGGTCTAAATTTCAGTGATTTATGAGGAGATAAAGCAATAGCTAGTATTTATTTCTGAAATACTTGGATTTGCAAGTCGGGGTTGCAGACCTCCGCGAGATGCACGGTTTAAGAATTCAGTGTTAACTTCACAAGTGTGGCTCATAATTTTGGAAGAGGACGGAGTACTTGGAGAAATCCCAGGCAGGCACAGGAAGAACAGACAAACGTCATACTTGGTGGTCATGTATTACAGTACAATGATTATTTAGTCTAAACCTGGCAACAATTTTAGTTGCATTTGTGCTCAGTTCAGCACTGTTTCAAAAAGAGGTTCACTCTTGTTGACGAAAGTCCACAATATAAAAAAAAAAAAAAACTACAACAAAAAAACATGAATAGTTGTGTAGCTAATGTTTCGAAAGAGCTTGTTGTTGTTGTTGATAAAAAATATATCTTGGATACTTAAAAAAAAAAGAAGGAAAAAACAGTCTCAGCATTGGGAGTCAGCATCGCAGTGACCAGTGACGGGTCTTGTGAACACAGAGAAGCTTGCAGGATGCGGTTGAGCGACTGGTTTCAATTATCTGCTCTTCCCCACAGACCGACATGTCCTGAAGCCTGGAGATGACTTTTTCACATAAATTCTCATACAACTGTGAAAGTTCCAGTTTCGCCATAAAAAAAAACCAACTCGATTTTATTAGTTAGAGGGAAGCTCTAACCGGTGTCAACATCTGAAAGTTGTCTGCATTTTTTAAATGTATTTAATACATTTTTTAATTTTTTTTTACAGTTTATGGCGCGTTTAAGTGTATGCATGAAGTCTTTTGTCAGGTGACCTTCTCTTTGATCGCTTAAGACAGAGCGAGGGCCACTGGGGGAGACGGGGCACTGATATGAAAACATGTTCCGTAATCAAGATGTGTTGAAAACACATGCAGGGAAGTGTGACATTTCTTACTCATTGTTGCTCGGCATAACATGCAAATGCAATTAATATTGAATCCAACAAAAAAAAGTTTCACTTTCATTTTTTGTTTGAAGCCCGGGCGGCATGAATGATGCCTCTGGCGAGAATTTATAGGAGAGAAACAAAGTACTGCTGTTATTCAAGAGGGTATTTTTTTAACAAGAAGACTGTCGCCTGACATCCCAAGTTTTGCACTGTGATGATTTGTAATAACAGACATCAGAGCTGTCCATAACACTGCGCCATTGCAAGGGGAGTTTTATTCACTTGACTGAAATCCAGCCCTGCGTCGCAAAGTTTAGTCTGTGCTCGGCAATTTCTGAACGATATAAATGAGCACAGTTGTTTGGTTTTTGATAAGCGGCCTTTCTCTTATCATGTCCTTTTCCTGGAGGAGTGAGACACACTGCAGATGATGGATCGCAGTTAATTTAAGTTTAAGAGTGTTAAGTGACCCGAGTCCGTTTTCACATGTATGCAAGATTGATGATCGCTCGCCCACCTCTGCTTGGGGATTTATAATTTGTCAAGAAATGTGCGCTCCGCTACATTACTGATTATGTTATCCAGGGCAGTTTGAATAATCAGCTCCATGCAAAATAACATTCTTGGTACAATATACAGGGCTTACCCTTCTTTGTACAATAACATCACTAATAATGCAAAGTAGTTATGGAGTGCTTTCTAAAGCACGTTAATAAATGAGATGTAACTTGGCAGGAAAGATATCCTTTTTTTTTTTTTTCTCCCCCCGAAATGTCAGAACACAGCTGGTTTCAGGAAAGATGGCCATTGGTTAAACAAGACATCTCTCTGTCTGATAGTAAAAATTGGTGAAACGGACTGATATTAAATGTCTCATGAAAATGACCTCCTAGGTGTTGTGATTGTGTGGGAGAGTCTGGATCACTTAGTGCTAATCCATCTGAGAGTCATCTGTGCTTTTCTCCCGCTCACCTTTGCCCTTTCTCAAGCTCTCTGGTCTCAATTCCATTGCCGGCAAGGAATTGAGGCGGGGAGGGGAGCGTTTGTAGAAGGAGAGAGGACGTTTTTCCTCTGGATGTTTCCTGTGGTTCGGAGCATTCATAAATGTTTCCAAGCCTCGAGGTTCCACGGGGCTTTTTTTTCGGCAAACACTGTAGGGCACGCACATTATTTGTTTCTGAGTGAACACTAAAAGAGAAAAGGGCAATCTTTAACTAAACTAAAAGGCACCGAAGGGCTGTCACACACTGTCCAAGTGAGCTCCCTTTCTCCTGTGCTACTGCAGCCCTTCAACGATAGTCTGCCGTGTGGGCTGAGAAAAAAAAAAGAGAAAAAGTTTCTTAAGTTCTATTACAAGTTTTTGTTTTGTTTCTGTTTGGCGTTGAAGGACAAGGGTGCTAGGAAACTAAAACCTGTGTTGACCCACCGCAAAGCTCTTTTAAATGTTTTCAGAAGGGGCTTCGGTGATGGAAAAACAGGACAAGAAGATAATTGAGTGGTAAGCATAGCTGAATAGTTTGCAATGGGCCCAGGGGCTTTTAAATTAAGACCCGCTTTGACACTTTAGAGGGAGCCCGGACCAGTTGTGTGAGATGAGATTCTGTCAAGGGCCACATCAGGCAGGAAGGAGGGAGCGGGGAGGGGAGGGGAGGGTGGAGTGAGGGGGGTAAAGGCAGAGTGGCTGATGATGGCTTCAGTTAAGGTAGCTAACCAACCCCCCCCCCCCCCCCCCCCACTGAACCTACCACAGCTACCCCTGAAACCCCTCCTCTGTGCTGTGCTTGGGGAGGAAAAGTGAAAGCGTATTTTGGTAAGTACTGGTAAGGATTGGGGTGGAAGTGGGGGGTTGAAAATACAAAGTGCAGTGTGGCACAGGACAACGTCTCCATTTAGTGGAGCAAAAAAACAGCTGCCCCTAAAATATTCCACCCAGTAAGCCCCGGAGACAATACCTCACATACCCCCCCCCCCCCCCCCCCCCCCCCCCCCCCCCCCAACAGGTCCTGCTGCTGCTCTCCCACCGTCCCAACTCCCGGACACACATACAGAATATATTTTTCTTACTGACTTTTCTTTTGAAATGTATAGACATTGAGCTGTTATGTACTTTTCAACACCTTACTCTTCCTCACAGCCACACCTTTTGGATACACAAACACCAAGGAATGTCAACAGTCTTCAGGAGGAAATCTTCCACACACTCGTACCCATTTTCTCCCAACTTTGATTTTCCTCACAACTTCTTACCTTTCCCAGGCTGTACAGAAAGTGAATCAGCAACTCTCCGAAGAAATGCCACCACCTGTGGACCACCCCAGTTCCCGTCAGCTCTCCTCCTGAGCCCCAGAGTCTTGTTCAAATAAACCAACACAGATTTAATGACGATCGGCTTATGGATGGTTTCTACTGGATGAAACATTTATGGTGTACTTCAAATATATGTGACTGAATAAATGCAGAATAGGCTTTTTTTTTTCTTTCTTGAGTAGCTTTATCCTGTATACACCAACACACTTTAATAACCGTGTCTTTCTGAATGATTTATAACACCAATTGTAACAATTTACCAGAATCCTCACAGTTTTGACTTCAGGCCAAGTTTATACCCTTTTGCCGTGATCTTGCTTAACTCATAATAATAATAATATATATTAAAATAATAATAATAATAACAATAATAATAATAATAATACATCTATTTATTATTGTTCATTTATTTATTTTTCTCATAATAGTGGAGTAACACCATTGCACAGTAACCAAAATATTTAAGCCACTATATAAATAATATTATTTTCAAACACTTTTTCTAAACTGCTGTAAGCATTTTAATCCCTGCGCTGCTTGATCGAGCGCTACAGAAGTTTCAGTGAGTGATTTCCAACTTTTTTTTTTTTGCTCTTCTCCAGCAGCTGCTTATTTTCAGTACCAGTTTATAGTCCGAGGAGGATTACGATTCTCTAACATAATCCGGGGACTTTAATAAAGATGGATGCTTGCTTTTATATCCCTCCGCACTGATGATTTTTCTTGTTGATTTTCTCACGTCTCCAGGGAAGACATACAGCATATATTTCAGCACATCTCCGAGAGGAGCACGTGTGCACTTGCACAGCAAGGCAAAATCACTGACCCACTCCGAAATGTTTACTTGAATTAATCATCACGTTGGCTGATGTGGCTGGCACAACTCTGCTATTATTCCCAGGATGACAACCGGGCTCATTAGAAAGAGGTCTTATTCATTCGTAGAGGTGAGCCCGTCTGACTCTTTCTTTATTCTTAGACCATAATAATTTACAAGGATCTCACTCAAGACAGCAAATTTATTATTCACCATCTCTAACATTTGCAACTCTCGTTCACTCTGAATCTAAAATGTAATCAGTAATTTTAAAATACTAAACGCAGAAGCAAATTTCCTAAGGTTAAAGTTGACATTTCAGACTCAGAATAAACTATACTCGACTGTGCTTCCTACAACGATAAACAGATGTTGCATACAAAATATCTTTTTTAAAACACTTTTCAGAGTTATAAATATGATGAGAATCTGCATATTCAGAAATCCATTGCCCCAAAATGTCCACTGTGTTATTGACCTAATTCTTACGGATCACAGATAACATGATAATTAGGCTGAAACAGATGTGGGCTAATGTTCTGCACTCATTCAAAAGCATTTAAGGCATTTCCCTTTCCCACTCCCACCAGTTAAATCTGGCCTTCTCAGGTTCAAGTGCAGTTTTAGGTGAGGCTTGTGCATAATTTGGTTCCTCAAATCACACATGAATACGGTAACTGCGTGTTGATGTCAGGAGGAATTAGCGTTGAAATTGTTTGCAAAGGTTTGGGGTATAGGGGTGGGCGAACGTGGGCGGGGAGCAGGGTGTTACTGGTGACAGAAGCGAAGCTTGTAATCAAAGCATGTGTGAATGTGATTTACTTTGGTCAAGACCACCTCACTCCATACAGGAAGTGAATACTGTTCGGGGGTCAACAAGCCACAAGGCACCTACCAGAGTTAAACTTATGAAATCCATGTGAGGGGCTGCTGCGAAGTGTTTCAGGGGAGTGTTTCAAAGGAGGCGCAATTAAACGCAATCGCAACCTCCAACAACAGCAGCAGCTCACAATGGTGTGAACACTTATACACTCTACACGGCATAGCTGGTGGTCCTCGTCCTTCCGAGGGGAGCACATTCTGTTAATTTTCATCACCTACAAGACGGTCCAAATGTGGAACACCGCTAAAGGAAAAAAAAAAAAAGGATTAATCATGCGAGTGCTTGCTTTAGATTACAGACATTTCAAACGCCCCTAAGGTCAGGAACATAAACACAGGCTTGGTCAGACATGCTTTAATATTTATTTAATAAGTATCAGTGTAATGAATGAGGTTGGAGAGATATTACCCTCCTTTTGATAATAAGCTTTCCAAGAAAAATAATATCACGGCAAATGTCGGTGAGGTTGCATATACGATAGCATTGGTGTGGTGAAGCAATCAAAGCACACGCAGTTATGATGTCTGAACATATCATTTTTCTTCAGTCTCAACCTCATTATAAGCGTATTCTCTGCTGTCTGAGACCATTTTAGGGCAGAGGCAGTGTTGTACACACATGCCGTCAATGGTAGTGGTGAGTAGTGATGCTTTCCAGATTCTGACTGACTGCTTGCACACACACACACACACACGTACACACACACACACACGGACAGTCACACATAATCACATGACCACAAACTGAGACCCTCTCTCTGTCACACATGTACACTAATTTTTACACACATTCTCCAGCCCACACAGGCACACACCCAGACACCCGTGTCAAACTGTGCCGACTGCGGTAAAAATATGGAGCGCTTTTTTTTAAAGGCGCTCTCCGAGTCCTCAAGGAGGAATCCATTTGAAATGTTCCCAACCTCATTGATTTTGAAAGGGAAGTCAAACCAACTATTGTGTTGCGTTTATCACCGTGCGATGCTACGACTCTTAACTTTGAATCTATTCACATAGCACACAGCCAAGGCCAAAGGAGGGGATCAGGCAGCATTGATAAGAGCAGTGTGCTAAAGGCGGGACGGGGGTGGGGCTGCGTGTGAATACAATTATTATGTTATTATTGCAGATGCAAGATAGTGCTAGCCTTTCACTTTGGTAATTGAATCCATGAGAGAAGCTAATTGGTTTTAGATTGAAGCATTAAGAAATAAAAACCAAGGACTTGCAACGTAAGAGTGTGTCCAGTCACTTTCAGTGCAAAGGCACAGAAGGGCTGATATAAAAAAAAAAGAATACAATATTGAACAGACCCTTTGTAATAGAAATTAAAATGTTAATCAAGTATAGGATACAATACCTGTTCCTCTATTTAAAGATATCAGGTACTCCAGGAAGAAAAAGCATAAGCATGGGGAAGCTCGTTGTCATTATTTCACTTCAGACATAAAATAAAATGTGTTGGACTCTCTTAAGTATTTGCAACATTAGGACGGAAAAAGAAGTCCATCTGTCCAGCAATCGTTGGCGTACCGGCTATTGTGAGCTGCCCTTTACTAATCAAGTATGTCTGTGAAAGGCCAGGCTTTTGATCCTGACAGAGGCATTCACAAAGTCAGCAGCGTGTGTGGGCCACAGTCACTGCATAGCCATACACGGACACACACACACACACACACACACACACACACACACACACACACACACACACACACACACACACACACACACACACACACACACACACACACACACACACACACACACACACACACACACACACTCGCACGCACGCACGCACACACACACACACACACACACACACACACACACACACACACACACACACACACACACACACACACACACACACACACACACACACACACACACACACACATACTCTGCAGCCACCAGGGCACCTTCCCACAGTAACTGCACAGCACATGTTTTTTGCTACATGGCTGGTAGCTCAATCATGAGGCTCTTGGATTTTTAAACGCTGTGTCAAACTTTCTTGCAGCCGTGACTGGTATGTGAGCTACATTTATTGGAGTCATCGTTTTTATCCATCATCATAATTCTTGTGTTGCTATTGGACAGCTGATCCTGTAAAGAGGCTCTCAGCTTGCTATTTCCAACCTACTTTGAAACATTATCAAGTGCATCCCGACTGTCAAACTGTTTAACCTGAAGTATTATTCTTTTCCGCTGTCAATACTACTTGCATAATATCCACGATTTGCGATGTTCACTAAATCTAATTTTGCTCATTCTGATGGCATTATCTTCTTGGGTTATAGTTTTCGTAGATGAACTGACTCTCAGAATACTTTGATTGTCATCGGTGCTATGTGACGTCAGGAATTTTGTGAATTTGCGATTATTGAATGATAAGAATAAAAATCTGACCTGAAAGAAGTCTGAACATGAATAGTAGGACTCGCCGGAAAGGGCTGGTTCGGGTGTATAAAGCTGTAAAAACGATGGATGAACATATGGATGGTAGTAGGCTTTTTGTATTTAACTTCACCTTTAGGATATTTCTGCTTGCTTATGGTTAAAACAAAAAATCCTACATCCTCGTGTTTTTGTTTTGCACCACGTGAACGGCATAGGTTTATAATAAAAACAAAACAAAACTGAGCATTTGCACTGAACATCTAGATATTGAAGAGAAAAATGTAACCAAGGGGAACAATCCAACATAATATTAATGTTGTCAGTCATATGTGCCATATTTACAAAAAGAAAATCAAAAAAAACAAAGAAATCTTCTAACTGACCAGTCAGTTAATTTCTATTTAGCAGTCTAAATTTCAAACAGAGGCGTGTGTTCCAGCCTTAACCTTTTTTTATCTGCTACGAATGCCCCCACTCTATTGCCATTTGCCACGTATCAATTAGTCCTTTGTGAATAGTTACAGATGCAGAAATTTAAAGTGCTCTGGCTTTCAGAATAAACTCCCAACACCACTGACCAGTCTGTCACCCAAAAAGCAAATTATTTTCATTATTGTATTGTAATAGAACTAATACGTGTTTACCGGAATTAACATGCATCCTATTGTAATTAAGTGTCGTTTCTTACGCCATAGCAGTTTACTGCTTATTGAACAATGACAATAAAGTGTTAGTTGTTTTTTTTTTTTTTAATGTCCAATTCTTAACCAGGTTTGTGGCCTTTCAAGGATGTAAACACATTACTGTCAAATTGTACCCAGCTTAATATAAATCACACAATGATTATCTGTTTCTTCACAAGGACAGACAAACCAAGCCTTTGGTGATAAATATAAACCACAGTGAATGAAAGCCTGTGGCTTGATAGCAGAGGGCTGTGGCGGAGGGGGCCTGTCAGTTGACCCCCTCTGAGACGCTGAAGGAGTGGGTGAAAGAGCCACGGTCCACTAAGTGTGACTGGATGGAGATGGAGGGTCGACTAGGGGCTGCCCCTGTAACCATCACCACCGTGCTGCGCTCCTGTCCATCCTTCATTCCAAAAATAGAGTGCGAAAAAAAAAAAAAAAAAAAGAAAGAAAGAAAAAAGTACATTTTCTGCCTGACCCAACGGCTGATGCTGCTATGCTGCCTGGGCCTTCATTTCACCTTTTTGACAGGTGTCATGGCCCAACACCTTGCTGCCATTTCCTTGCACCTGTGACTGACCACACTAAGGAGCTCCCTCTGGTTTCAATAAAACATTACCCCACAAAAAAAATAAAAATAAAACACCATTGTGGTCTATGACTGCTGCCTTGAATTGTTGGGGTGAGATAGTGTCTATTGTCTCTTTTTAATTTTAATCCGGCACATTTTTTTCTGGCATTTCAAGCCCGTACCATTGATTCTGTTCAATTCAGTGAGGCTAATAAAGGCTCTTTGGCTGCAGAGAGAAGTGTTGGCATGCTTGCAGTGAAACAGTGCCAATAATGTGACACGAGTTGACAGATAATATAGTACAAATCTCTCTGCGTTTATTCCTTTGGCTCCTTTTCCTCTCAGCCCCTGTTTTCACTGCGAGGCCTGATTACAAATATACCACAGCATGATTTATGAGAGATGTATGATAACATTATGCAGCAACTGTGAATAATTTATTTCCTGTCATATTTCTTGCGATGTAGTTAAACCCCAAACACTCAACTTCTATTGTGAGAGCAATTGCTTTGCTCTCACTCAGATCTCTCTTCACTTTGGGTCAGTGTTGCGTGGATTGGTCACAACATGACATTTTATCATCTGACTTTTAAGGTTAAGGGTTAGATTTTGATGAGCATGAGCCTCACCTCACAGAACTCGGACAACAACGGTGCTCGGTGTCAACAAAAAAGGCGATTGTTTTGGTTAAGTGCAAGATTAGTGATATTCAGGTTAAGATAAAATTATTAGGGCACATGAGATACAAAGGCAATGAAAAGTAGAGATGTTTCTTCTGTTGTGTAGACAGTTTTATTTTGAAATACCTTCTAAGACTCTTCATCAGGGGTGTCAAACACGCTTAGTTCCGGGAACACAAATGGCCCAATTTCATCTCGAGTGGGCCAGACTGGAAAATTATTACCATAATAAACTTTAAATTTAAACTTAAAAGTGTGTCTTTGTTGTCCTGCAGACTAGTATACGTGATGAAAAGATTTATATTTTCGCAAAACCAAAACAATCACCATTGAAAATGACTCTCAACATAAAGACAATTTAAAATAAACCTTCTCTTGAACCTTCTGTCTGACTCTGTTGTGAATTATTTTTTTCCCTCACAAATTAAAAGGGAAAAATCACAGTGGAATGAGGCATCTGCATGACCACCAGATTTGTGAAATTGTTGCATCCCTTTTCTGCTGCCCCTATAGTTAAAAAATAAATAAATAAATACGGTGCTCTTGACTGTTTTACGGTACTGTGAATTTTTGTATCCATTTCCAAATGCCAATTATGTTTTGAAGCACATTTTTACAACTCGCCCA
This sequence comes from Lipophrys pholis, assembly GCF_963383615.2. Classification (NCBI taxonomy): domain Eukaryota; kingdom Metazoa; phylum Chordata; class Actinopteri; order Blenniiformes; family Blenniidae; genus Lipophrys; species Lipophrys pholis. The sequence goes on along the minus strand of NC_137640.1, from coordinate 23,802,210 downwards.
TTGAGCATCTTTCATACTTCAGCTGTGATTATTTGTCTCCAGTCTAGTGAAGAGCCCTGGAAAATTCATAGAAACCAACATGAGAATCTGCAGGATGCAGAACGGCCAACTCTGAATGTCTGTGCCACATTTTCATGGCTAATCATTCTGAAGTGCAGTGGATGGCTTACAATG